>NC_135659.1:101556000-102223500 GCF_964188315.1 Podarcis muralis | reverse complement strand
ACCTTCGGCTCGTCCTACTGCGCGCAGCATTGCATCCAGACCGGTCAGGAGGAGGAGGGCCAAGAGGAGGGGCAGCACCTACGTCTCAGCATGGCGCAAGCAGTACCCCTCAAGTACAAGGGGTTTTTGGAGGTCTTCTGCGAGAAGGAGGCTGACCAGTTGCCACCCCACCGGCCCTACGATTGCGCAATTGATCTCTTGCCAGGGACAACGCTACCGACTGCGAAGCTGTATTCCATGTCCGAGGATGAGATGCAGGAGCTCAGGGAGTTCATAGATCACAACCTGCAGCGGGGATTCATCCGAGAATCAAAGGCTGTAGGGGGCAGTCCTGTGTTTTTCGGGAAGAAGAAGGACACGCCCCAAAAAAGGCTGATCGTAGACTATCGCTTCATAAACTCGAAGACAAAGCCTGCAGCCTTTCCCATGCCCAAGATTGACGACCTGCTCGGGACGGTGAGGAAAGGGAAGATCTTCACCAAGTTGGATCTCCGCGGCGCATACAATCTCATACGCGTGCGAGAGGGTGATGAGTGGAAGACGGCCATGTTCACGCCGTTGGGCACCTACGAATACAGAGTTATGCCGTTTGGTCTCCAAAATGGCTCCCACTTTTTCCAAGCTTTTATGCACCACGTGCTAGCGGGACTCCTCTACAAGAAGTGCGTATGTTTCCTCGACGACATTCTGATCTTCTCGGAATCGCCAGAGGCGCACGAGAGCGATGTTAAGGAGGTCCTGCAGAGGCTACGGGAGCACAGGCTCTACGCCAAGCTGGAGAAGTGCCAATTCGACGTGACGGAGGTGGATTTTCTGGGCTATAGGCTGTCCGACAGGGGACTAGCCATGGACAGCGCCAAGGTCCGCGCGGTGTTGGACTGGAAGAGCCCGCGAACTCAGAAGGAGGTCCAGAGGTTCGTCGGCTTCGCCAACTTTTACCGCAAGTTCATCAGGGGTTTCGCCAAGGAGACGGCAGCTATCACTGACACTCTCAGCTCCAAGAAGAAGAAGTTCACCTGGACGGACCAGGCGGAGCAGTCCTTCAGGAGACTTAAGAGTCTCTTCGCGTCCGAAGAACAGCTGCTACACGTGAATCCCGGCAGGCCCATGAGGGTTGAGACTGACGCATCTGACAGAGCGGTGGGGGCCGTCCTCTTACAGGAAGACCCGCAAGGGAACTGGAGGCCCTGCGCTTTCTACTCCCGGAAGCTCAGCAAGTCGGAACAGAACTACACCATCTGGGACAGGGAGTTGTTGGCCATCCACGCAGCTTTCAAGGCGTGGAGGCACTTCCTCATTGGAGCCAAGCACACCGTGCAGGTCCGCACGGACCACAAGAACCTAGAGTACTGGCGCACGGCGAAGCTAGAGCCAGAGGCATATACGCTGGTGTCAGGGGTTCAGGAGCAGAGGCGAGGGCAAGGGAGGAAACAGAGAGCGAGGGGGAGGAGTCCGAAGAAAGGATGACTGATGACGGCGACCCGAGATCTCCGAGTCTTTCCAGTGAATCAGAAGATTCACAGAAAGGAGCGCCAGTGGCCAGAGCAAAGGGGGAGCCTAGGGGGACACCCCAGGAGGAAGGGACCAGCGGGGGTTCAGAAGGCAGCAGTTGGAAATCGGGGCCAGCGTCCCCAGCAGAGCGCAGTGGAGAGGAAAGACGTCAGGGATCGAGCCCTGGCAGCTCGCAGCAGGGAGGGGGGCATGAGTCAGGAGTGGCCACACCTCCATCGGGGAGCGAAGAAACGGTCAAGCGGAAAGTGGAAGGTTGGGCGCGCGCGCCAAGTTCAAATGCACAGGAAGGCGGCACAGTAAGCAGCCCGGAAAGGGAGCCAGGTCCTAAAGCCCGACGCAAGGAGACAGGAGGGTCCGGGGGGTCAGCGTCAGAGGAGTCCGGGAAGGAAGAGACCACGGGGGGCAGAGGGACCCAGAGAAGGACGGTCAGGCGGAAAAGGTGGAGTAAGGCGAGGATATTAAGTTGGTGTACAAGGGGCGGAGACTCAGACGGAGCTTCGCCGGTCTAGCCATAAGATGTAGAGTTGCACGCAGCAGCTTGGAAATGGAAAATGTAACTCAATAAAGACTTTTATAAAGCGAACGCTGGCTAGCGTGATCCTCTGTGAGCTAGGATCGGAGAGCAGCTCTGACAGTAAGCTCCGTCTCAAGTTGTGGGCATCTAAAGCCTAGCGGAGAGGAGAGAAGGCTGGTGCCTACTAGAGAGCTCACGAACGGCAGGCAAGATGACGGCCGAACAACAGATAGCGGATCTCAGAGAAGCAGTGACACAACTGAATGCCGAGGTACTTGCATCCAGGAAGAGAGAGGAGGACGCAGCTGCCGCCTACAGGGATCTCCAGGTCAGGTTGGAAATTCTTACGAAGCAAGGGCAACTGACACCCAGACCGGAGGGGATTGGGTTGGGGAGACGAGCAGGCGGTCTAGTCTCTCACTTCGATGGGAATTTGCAACAGTACCCCAACTTTAGAGCAGATGTAAAGTGTGCACTGCAACTGCCAGAAAAGGACTTTAGAGATGAGCAAGAGAAGGTGGGGTTTATCATGTCCCATTTGCATGGAGATGCTAAAGCATGGCTGCGCAATTTGTGGAGAGATAAGGATCCGGCGCTCCAAAATGCGGATGCCTTCATTAAAGCGATGGATGGGTGCTTTTTATCAAGCATAGACGTGGATCTTGCCCGGAAAGAGGTACATGGACTTAAGCAAGGGAGGGCCAGTGTACGGCAGTATCATGCCCGCTTTTTTGCATTGGTCAGTGCCCTGGAATGGGACAGAGACTCGGCTCCAGTCAGAGACCTGTTTTGGGAAGGCTTGAGCGGCCCGGTTAAAGACGAAATTGCGAGGGGGGAGAGACCCCGGAGCACGCAGGAGATCGTTCAGAGGGCGCTCGCAGTTGGGGTCCGTCTGGAAGAACGTCCTTGGAGCAAGGACGAAGGGCGTGGAGGGCGCGAACCAGCCAGAGGCTACTCCTTCGTTCCCAGAGAAGCAGCGCGTGCGCAATCCACGCCTCCGCCAGGAGGAGGAGCGGAACCTATGGAGGTTGGAGGTGCAAGGGCTCAGTCAGCAACCAGAGCCCTAGCACCGGGAGCAGTGAAAGCAAAGCCTCCTAGAGGGAACCGGAAGTGCTACATCTGCGACAATCCCCAGCACATGGCGAAAGAGTGTCCCCAGAGGCTCCACAAGCACACTGCAGCCTCAGCAATGGTAACTGCAGCGACTCAGCAAGGAGAACCACAGCAGGGAAACGAAGGAGTCTGGCTGGAGACAGAGGCACTGGGGCCCAGCCAGACGTGTCAGTGAAGCAGTCCCCAGAGATGTTGCAGCCCACGGACCCCCTCCCGCCCAAACCAGTAGTGCGGCTCACCGCATCGCTCCAACTACCCAATGGACTCACCATGGACGTGCCCATCACCATTGACTCAGGAAGCAATGCGGACTTTATAGGGCAAGATTTTGTCGACCAGCACGCTATACAGCTGCTGCCTGCCACACTGCCCCTGCAGGTCGTCACGGTGGATGGCAGGGAGCTGCTCGGGGGGCAAGTGGTGAAGCAAACGCCACCAATGGTGATGCGACTTGGGAACCACAGGGAAGTCATCAGCTTCAATGTCACTCAATTATCGGACACGCCCATTGTATTGGGCATGAGTTGGCTGGACAAGCACAGCCCGACGATGGCTTGGAACCAGAGGCAGCTGACTTTCGGCTCTTCCTATTGTGCTGAACACTGCATCCTGCCCCAGCAGGAAGGAGAGGAAGAGGAGTCACAGCTGCAGCTTGGGATGCTGCAAGCAGTTCCCCACAAGTACGCAGACTTTTTGGAGGTTTTCTGTGAGAAGGAGGCGGACAAGCTACCCCCCCACAGACCATACGACTGCAAGATCGACCTCCTACCAGGGGCGGCGTTGCCAAAGGGGAAACTGTATTCCATGTCTGAGGACGAACTACAGGAACTCAAAGAGTTCATAGATCACAATCTGGAGCGCGGTTTCATCCAAGAGTCCAAGGCAGTGGGGGGCAGTCCCGTATTCTTTGTCAAGAAGAAAAACACGCCCCCAAAAAGACTCGTGGTGGACTATCGGACTTTGAACGCTGTGACCAAGCCATCGGACTTCCCCATGCCCAGGATCGACGACCTCCTCGCGACGGTGCGCAAAGGACGCGTCTTCACCAAGTTGGACCTGCGAGGGGCGTACAACCTCATTCGTATGCGGGAGGGCGATGAGTGGAAGACAGCCATGTTCACGCCCCTGGGCACCTACGAATACAGAGTTATGCCTTTTGGATTACAAAATGGCTACCACTATTTTCAAGCTTTTATGCATCACGTCTTGGCAGGGCTGCTCTACAAGAAGTGTGTCTGTTTCCTGGATGACATACTCATCTTTTCTGAATCGCAGCACGATCACGACAGAGACGTCAAAGAAGTGCTGAGCAGACTGCAGCAGCATAGGCTCTACGCCAAGCTGGAAAAATGCCAGTTCGATGTGTCGGAGGTGGACTTGCTGGGCTACAGGTTGTCAGACAAAGGGCTCGCAATGGACAGCGCCAAGGTTCGCGCAGTTTTGGATTGGAAAAGTCCGCGCAACCGGAAGGAGGTCCAGCGGTTTGTGGGCTTTGCGAACTTCTATTGCAAGTTCATCAAGGGGTTCGCGATGCAGACGGCGGCCATCACGGACACGCTCAGCTCCAAAAAGAAGAAATTCATCTGGACGGCACAAGCAGAGCAGTCCTTTCAGGCACTCAAGCGTCTCTTCGCGTCGGAGGAGCAGCTACTACACGTCAACCCCAGCAGACCAATGAGGGTGGAGACGGACGCTTCAGACAGAGCCGTAGGAGCAGTTCTGTTGCAGCAAGACCCGCAGGGGGCTTGGAGGCCGGGAGCGTTCTACTCCAGGAAGCTCACCAAGTCAGAACAGAATTACACCATCTGGGACAGGGAGTTGTTAGCCATTCATGCAGCCTTCAAGGCGTGGAGGCACTTCCTGATCGGAGCCAAGCACACGGTGCAGGTCCGCACGGACCACAAGAATCTGGAGCACTGGCGCACGGCGAGGTTCCTGAACCAGAGGCAGATACGTTGGGCAGAGTTCTTTGCGGACTTCGACTTCCGTATAGAGTATGTCCCGGGGGACACCAACATCATGGCGGACGCCCTCTCCCGTAAACCGCAGTACCTCGAGGAGGCAACGCCAGCGACGGCCATGCACATCTTCGCACCGACAGCGTGGGCGTGCGCTTCGGCGACTGTTGACCTGGAGGCGGTACGACGTGCATTGCGGGACGACTCTTTCGCGCGAGCGAAGATGGCAGAGGCGCACAGGGGCACGGCGGCGACCGACGAGTTCCAGGTTCGCGATGGATTACTCCTCCGTAAAGGGGCCATCTACGTGCCAGGGGACGATCTTCGCGCCAAGGTACTGCAGCAGTTGCACGACGCGCCCACTGCCGGCACTTTGGCACAGAGAAGACGATAGAATTAGTCGCCAGAGACTTCTGGTGGCCCAGAATGAGAGGGGAAGTCACGGACTACGTGGCGAGGTGCGACACCTGCCAGAGGGCCAAACCAGTACACAGACCGCCGGCGGGACTGCTGGAACCTCTGCAAACCCCGTTCGAACCTTGGGAGAGAGTGGCTCTGGACTTTGTCACGGATTTGCCCAGCTCGAGGGGCAAGACGGCAGTGCTAGTGGTGGTGGACTTGTTCTCCAAGATGGCACATTTCATTCCGTGTGCGAAGGTGGCCACGGCGGAACAAACCGTCAAACTGTTCATAGATCACGTGTTCAAGGTTCACGGTCTGCCGCGGTCCATACTGTCTGACAGGGGGCGGCAGTTCATCTCGAACTTCTGGCAGAAGCTGATGGGCTTCCTGAACGTCAAGATCAACCTGGCTTCGGCTAGACACCCGCAGACCAACGGGCAAGCGGAGCGGGTCAATGCCATCATGCAGCAGTACCTGAGATGCTACGCAAATCAACAGCCTGCGACGTGGGTGGACTACCTGCCTCTCGCCGAGTTCGCCTACAACAACACGAAGCACGTGTCCACAGGGGTGACGCCGTTCTTCGCCAACAACGGAAGGCCCCCCGGAACCTTCCTGGGACTGGAAAGAATGGGGGAGGGGGAGCCGCAGACAGCAGACGCGTTCGCGTCAGAGTTGCAGGAGGTCCACGATCAGCTTCGGCGGCACCTGGAGCTGGCTAAACACACATACAAGGTGCAAGCGGACAAACACAGGAGAGTCGGCGAAGAGATCCAGGTGGGAGACTGGGTCTGGTTGGCAGCCCAAGCAGTGCCGGCCAGGTCGTTAGCAAAGAAGAAACCAGGGCATAAACAACTAGGGCCCTACCAAGTCGAAGAGCAGGTCAACCCGGTGGCTTTCAGGCTGACGCTTCCGGAGGGTTCCAGGATGCATCCGGTGTTCCACAGATCGGTGCTCACTCCCTACAAGACACCTCACAGGTTCCAGGAACCAGGAACGGCACCGAGTCTGCTACGAGAGGGAACCGAACAAGGGGGAGTGACACAAGAGGAGTCCATCAACGAGGTCACAGAGATTTTGGACTCTAGATGGGGAGAAGAGGGAGTAGAATACCTCCTCGCCAAGGAGGGCACCCCAGCCAGTGCCAACAGCTGGGTGCCAGGCTACGCCTTGGAGGAACCTCTGCTCAAGGACGAGTTTCATGCCCTCTTCCCACACAGGCCCATGCCAGCAGACTTTTTCGACGATTGGCTTTTCACACCGACGCTTTCAGCCAGCACTTTCCACGGGTTTGACTCGGACGAGGAACCGACACTGGACACGCGTTCCCCGGAGGGGTCGCCCTCGGGATCTGCCTCAGAGCCCTCGTATTGGTGGGACGATAGACCAGAGGAGCAGTGGCGCAGGAAGTGGCTGGAGGTTCCAGGTCGAGCGACGGACCAGGGAACGACTGAGGCGGAGACGGACGTGGACATGTACGGGGAGGACCTGGGCTTCGAGCACGGCGGCACAGAGATGGAAGCGGAGGTGACCGCGGTCGACGAGCGCAGGGAGGAAGAATCGGAAGTCTTCAGTTGGAGGCCCGCCAAGGCAAGCGAACTGTATCTGGCATTCGTCCCCATGACTCGGCAGCACCCAGCTCCCGCACCGGAAGGAGGGGAGGGGGGAAAGGGGGGCTTCGAGGGGGGGATGGATGTCAGGGGTTCAGGAGCAGAGGCGAGGGCAAGGGAGGAAACAGAGAGCGAGGGGGAGGAGTCCGAAGAAAGGATGAGTGATGACGGCGACCCGAGATCTCCGAGTCTTTCCAGTGAATCAGAAGATTCACAGAAAGGAGCGCCAGTGGCCAGAGCAAAGGGGGAGCCTAGGGGGACACCCCAGGAGGAAGGGCCAGCGGGGGTTCAGAAGGCAGCAGTTGGAAATCGGGGCCAGCGTCCCCAGCAGAGCGCAGTGGAGAGGAAAGACGTCAGGGATCGAGCCCTGGCAGCTCGCAGCAGGGAGGGGGGCATGAGTCAGGAGTGGCCACACCTCCATCGGGGAGCGAAGAAACGGTCAAGCGGAAAGTGGAAGGTTGGGCGCGCGCGCCAAGTTCAAATGCACAGGAAGGCGGAGCAGTAAGCAGCCCGGAAAGGGAGCCAGGTCCTAAAGCCCGACGCAAGGAGACAGGAGGGTCCGGGGGGTCAGCGTCAGAGGAGTCCAGGAAGGAAGAGACCACGGGGGGCAGAGGGACCCAGAGAAGGACGGTCAGGCGGAAAAGGTGGAGTAAGGCGAGGATATTAAGTTGGTGTACAAGGGGCGGAGACTCAGACGGAGCTTCGCCGGTCTAGCCATAAGACGTAGAGTTGCACGCAGCAGCTTGGAAATGGAAACTGCAACTCAATACAGACTTTTATAAAGCGAACGCTGGCTAGCGTGATCCTCTGTGAGCTAGGATCGGAGAGCAGCTCTGACAGCTGGGCAGAGTTCTTTGCGGACTTCGATTTCAGGATAGAGTACATCCCAGGCGACAACAATGTCATAGCAGATGCGCTCTCCAGGAAACCGCAGTATCTCGAGGAAGTGGCACCGGTGGCTGCCAAGCACATTTTTGCACCGCAGGCGTGGGCGTGCGCTTCAGCCGCTGTGGACCTGGAGGCGGTGCGTCGCGCGCTGCAGACGGATCCGTTTGCACAGTCCAAGATGGAAGAAGTGCGGAGAGGCACAGCGAAGGATGACGAGTTCCAGATACGCGACGGCCTGCTAACCCGTAAAGGTGCTCTCTACGTGCCGGGAGACGATCTCCTCGCGAAGGTTCTGCAACAGTTGTACGACGCACCCAGCGCGGGTCATTTCGGCAAGGAGAAGACAGCGGAACTGGTAGCCAGGGACTTTTGGTGGCCCCAGATGCGAGGAGAGGTCGCGGATTACGTCGCCACATGTGACACCTGTCAGAGGTCCAAGCCAGTGCACCAGAAGCCAGCTGGACTATTGGAACCGCTGGAGACGCCACTGCAACCGTGGGAGCGCGTAGCGCTGGACTTTGTTACTGATCTGCCCAGCTCCCGAGGCAAGACAGCAGTACTGGTGGTTGTGGACCTGTTCACCAAGATGGCGCACTTCATTCCTTGCGCGAAGGTGGCGACAGCGGAACAGACCGCCAAACTCTTCATCGACCACGTGTTCAAGGTGCATGGGCTGCCACGGTCCAATCTGTCCGACAGGGGGCGCCAGTTTGTTTCCAGTTTCTGGCAGAAGCTCCTAGGCATCCTGCACGTCAAAATCAACCTATCGTCGGCGAGACATCCGCAGACCAACGGCCAAGCAGAGAGGGTCAACGCTATCATGCAGCAGTACCTGAGATGTTACGCCAATCAGCGACCCGCAGCTTGGGTGGATTATCTGCCGATGGCTGAGTTTGCCTACAACAACACGAAGCACGCGTCGACGGGGGTGACACCGTTCTTCGCTAACAATGGACGGCATCCCAGAACCTTCCCGGGGCTCGTAACGACGGGGGAGGGGGCGCCGCAGGGGGCCGACCATTTCGCAGCAGAATTACAAGAGGTGCACGAAGAGCTGCGGAGACATTTGGAGCTAGCTAAACAAGCCTATAAGGTGCAGGCGGACAAACACAGGAGGGTGGGGGAAGACATCCAGGTGGGGGACTGGGTATGGTTAGCGGCCCAAGCGGTCCCGGCCAAGTCGTTAGCTAAAAAGAAGCTAGGACACAGGCAACTAGGGCCATACCAAGTTGAGGCCAGGATCAATCCCGTAGCGTTTCGACTGGCCCTCCCCGAAGGTTCCAGAATGCACCCGGTCTTTCATAGGTCGGTGCTCACCCCCTACAAGGCCCCACACAGATTTCAGGAGTCAGGGACGGCACCAGAACCGAGCAGAGAGTCGCCCAAGAGGGGGAGGTCACCTAGGGCCGAACCAATCAACGAGGTCACAGAGATTCTGGACTCGAGATGGGGGGAAGAGGGAGTAGAATATTTTCTCGCCAGAGAGGGTACCCCAGCCAGCGCCAACAGTTGGGTGCCGGACTACGCCTTGGACGAGCCTCTCCTCAAGGACGAGTTCCATGCCCTTTTCCCACACAGGCCCATGCCAGCACAGTTTTTCAACGACTGGCTTTTTACGCCCACACTTTCAGCCAGCACCTTCCGGGGGTTCTCCTCCGCAGAGGAGACGACGCCAGAGTCGAGCCCTCCAAGGGGATCGTGTTCGGGGGTGGACACCGACCCCTCTTACTGGTGGGACGACCAACCAGAAGAGGACTGGCGCACGAGGTGGCGGATGGGGCCTTGGCAAGCAGACCCCACCCAGGTAACAGGGGGAGAGGAGGACGTGAACATGTTGGGAGAGGACCATGGGTTCGAGCACTCATACACTGAACTGGAAGCAGAGGAGATCGACGTCGACGACCTGTGTCCGGCATCGACCTCCGCAACGACGGAGCTCCCAGAACCTGCGCCCGAGCGGTGGGAGGGGGGAAGGGGGGGCTTCGAGGGGGGATGGATGTCAGGGGTTCAGGGACAGAGGCACAGGTGAGGGAGGAGACGGAGAGCGATGGGGGGGAATCCCAGGGCAGTGAGGAGGAGGATGACAATGACTCAAGGGATTCCATGAGTCTTTCAAGTGAATCGGAGGATTCCCAGAAGGGGGCGCCTGTGGTCAGGCCAAGGGGAGTCACAGGGGGGACTCATCAGGAGCAGGGGGCTAGCAGAGGATCCCAAGGTGGGAGCTGGGAGTCAGGACCGGCTTCCCCGCCGGAGCGCAGTGAAGGGGGTGGAGATTCCAGCGTGACAGGGGAAGCAGCTCCGTCAGCAGAGAAAGGGGGAAGGTCGGAGCAAGGCATCCTCCCGGAAAGGGAGGAGAGCAGTGGGGGGAGTAGTGTAACTGTCAAGAGGAAGGTTAGAGGTTGCGAACGCGCGCCAAGTTCAAATGTGGAGGCGCGCGGAAGAACAGGGAGTCCGGAGGAGGAGCCAGGTCCCAAAGCCCGCAGGAGGGGGCAAGAGCTGTCTGGGGATTCCACGTCAGAGGAATCCAGGAGGGACGAAACCCCAGAGGGCAGAAGGACCCTGCGGAAAAGGAAGGACAGGAAGAGGTGGACCAGCACAAGCCTCTTAAACTGGTGTAGAGGCGGGACTGATTCAGAGGGGACTTCAAACGTCTAGGGATAAGAGACGCGGGGCTGCACGCCTCGGTTGTGGAACCAATAATGAATTGCAATAAACATCTGTCAGGGGTTCAGGAGCAGAGGGACAGGAAAGGGAGGAATTAGAGACCGAGGGAGAGGAATCCAAGGGAGAGGTCAGCGATGATAGCCGTCCGAGGTCTCTAAGTCTCTCCAGCGAATCAGAGGATTCACAGAAAGGGGCTCCCGTGGTCAGAGCTAGGGGGTTGCCAGAGGGAACACCTCAGGAAGGAGGGGCCAGAGGGGAATCAGAGAGCAGCAGCTGGAAATCGGGACCAGCTTCCCCACCGGAGAGCAGTAGGGGGGAGGAGTCCCAGGCATCGGCAGCAGGCAGCTTTCCGTCAGCGGAAGGACATGAGTCAGGGTTAGCCACGCCTGCATCAGAGAGCGAGGAAACGGTCAAAAGGAAGGTCAGAGGCAGCGCGCGCGCGCCAAGTTCAAATGTACAAGAGGGTGGCGCAATGAGCAGCCCGGAGAGGGAGCCAGGTCCCAAAGCCCGCCGAAGAGAGGGGGAGGAGTCCGAGGGGTCCGCCTCCGAGGCATCCAGGAAGGAAGGCACCCCGGGGGGTGGTAGGACCCAGAGGCGGAAGGAGAAACGAAGAAGGTGGAGTAAGGCTAGAGTCTTAAACTGGTGTACAGGGGGCGGAGACTCAGACGAGGCTTCGCTGGTCTAGGGTCTAGACGTAGAGACGCACGCTAGGGCTTGAAAATGGAAACTAAACTTCAATAAAGACTTTTGTACAGTTCTACTGGCTAGCGTTGGTCTTCTGTGAGCTGGGACCTGGAGGTTTGGAACTTAACAGGTTAAGAAGTTCCCATGGTGCCTCAATATTCTGACGTCAGCTGGGAGGAGCTGGGAGGAGTTTCTGTCTGTTCCCCTCTGGTCTTTGAGGGAGAAAGTCGCAGCTTCGTAATGGCTGCAAGGAGCCCAGGAGATCCCTGGGGGAATGTCGGAATAAAGAACTGAAATTGGACAAACTTGGACTCTGCGTGTGTTTGTAAAAGGACGTGACAGTTTCATCACCGCTGTGTTTATCTCTGCTAAGGCGTGACTGAAGAGCTGCTGGAGACGGAGCAGAGTCTCGCAGGGAAGTGTGCCGGGCGGCCATGAGTAGCTAATTGAGGGCCAATAAATCAATTAGCGGGGTCGCGCCAGATCAATAAATCAATTTCGCCACAGGTTATGGGTAATTACCGCTTGTAAAACTGTCACTGGAAGTGCCGGAATGCGTTTGAAGTTGGCGATCTGAGAAACGGAAGCTGGCCGGAGGTCGGAGGCTGCTTTCAGTGAGTCTCGCCTGTTGTTGCCTGCGTCTAAGAGGCAAAGAAGCTGCTGAGAGAGCTGCTGGGACACAGAGCTAAAAGCAAGAGCAGCTGGAAAATCGTTTCTCCACGGACGGGAGCCGGATAAAGCTGGTGAGTACAGCTTGGGGCCCCTTGGGAGAACGGAAGAGGATGGCAGGCTGCCAGGTCTTGGAGGACATTCCATGCTCACTTTAAGAAGTTGGGCAGCCTGGCTGCTGATCTGAAGTCTACTGTTCTGGGTGCCAGGAAGCCAGAGGCCGTTTGGCTAGCTTTCCAAGGAAGCCTGTGAGGCTGGAGGCGGAAGCAAGGGCTGGGAGATGGCTGCTTCAGAACAGGAAGGCAAGATGGCGCTGACCACCTTCGGGAGAGCCGGTGCACAGCTGGGAAGGGCTGTGGGCCCCAGAGGGGGGGCGAAGGGACTACTGGCACTGCTGCTGTTGCTGCCAGGTTTGCAGAGTCTAAAAGGGCTATCTGGGAATGTGCTGCGTTTGATGTAAAGCTTCAGAAAAAGGCCAGAGCCCTGGAGAAGGAATACAAAAGCCTAGAGATGGCTGGAGCCCCTGTCCCTGATGCTTTAGCCACAAGGAGTGCTGCTGAGCAGGTGGGGGGGGCGGACTTTTCCAAAGGGACGTTTAAAAAGTTTTCCACTGTACGTGCTGGAATGAAGTGGAGGATCAGAGGGGGCGGAGCTGGCAAGGAGTGCTTTTCCGGAAGAAGGAGAAGGAGGCCAGCTGGGAGGAGCCCCAAGAGCAGTGTTTTTCCACTGGAGTTCGTCTTTGCTACGTGTGCAATTTGACGGGACGCTTGCGACGCTGTTGCCCCCACCGGAGCGGTGAGGCAAGGCAGGATGTTGCAAACTTTGCCAAGGTCAACCAGCTGAGTTCCCACAGGGAGTCAGTCTGGGAGAGACAGGCCAGCGTGGGAACGCAAGGGAAAGACGTGGCTCAGACACTGGGGAGGGTTGTTTCTTATCACTGCTTCTATGGCAACTGTGAAGAACAACTCCAGCCAGGACACGGTGACACGCTGGGTGTTTTGGTTTCTGCTATCAGGCAGCACCTGATAGGCAAGCCTACTGGCGGGCTGCGGAACTGCAGGGCTGTTTCAACAGGAACAATTGTTATGTTCGCAGACGGAGCACAGAATCAGTCTGTGGTGTGGCTAACGTGTTTTTCTCTCCTTTACAGGAGGAGCTAGAGGTCTACGTTGTGCCGGGACTGAATTGTTGTCTTTTATCTGTATCTGCTCTAACGAAGCAGGGGTTCAAAAAAGCTTTGAAAATGACACCTGTTCCATTTTCAGAGGGGGGCGACAACGGGTCAACATAGCGAAGAGCAAGAACAATTTCTTTGTTCTGGAGTCACCTCTGGAGGGTGGTGGGAAGGTTCCCAGTCATGTGCAAAAGTTGCACAGGTGCACAAAAGGGTACAAACTCCGGAAATGTGGGAGGTCCCTAGGGTGCAGGGCATGCAAAGGTGCAAAGGTACTTGGTTTTCCCGGGTTTGGGAGGGTAGCCAAGGAAGCTTTTGAGCTTGTTCACACACAGATCTGTCAGGACCCATGAGGTGTGAGAGTCTGGGTGGGGCCAGGTATGTGCCATCGCTGACAGATGGCCACAGCCAGGTTGGCTGGTGTTTCTCTCTCAAATCACAGGGGGAGGCGGCGCAACTGATCAAGGATTGGGTTGCGGAGGTGGAACTAAGGTTTTCCACCAAGGTGCAAGGGTTCAAGAGCGACCGAGGGTCACAGTTTACTGGGTCTGCTCTGGAGGAATTTTTCAAGGAAAAGGGAATACGTCACCAGGTGACGGGTGCAAAGTCTTCTCAAGGGAGAAGGGAGGCTGTGGCTGAACCCGGTGAATGGGGATCAGGTCCAGAATCAGGGTTCAAAACCCGGTGATGGGGACCAAGTCCAGGGTCAGGGTTCAGGGCAGGTTTGGGCATCTCCAAGGGTTGTTAAAGGAGTGTCCAGGTGTGAGGCTTCATCTCCGGTTAACGTAATGGAGAAAGCTCACAAACAGGGTGTCAAGTCAGAGGGGGAAGAGTCTGACGGAGAAGACACAACTGCTGGCCCTAATGGGTCAGTAGGGTATCAGGTCACAGGTGCGTGGAAAAGTGTCGCACAGCGTGATTCTGGGAGTGTTGAAGGGGTTCAACAGGTGCCTGGGAAAGATGCCGGGAAGGGGCACAAGGCAAAGGGGAAGGTGTTGAACTCAGAGGGTCTTGTCTGAATTTTCGGCAAGAGGGGGTATGAGGTTTGGAACTTAACAGGTTAAGAAGTTCCCATGGTGCCTCAATATTCTGACGTCAGCTGGGAGGAGCTGGGAGGAGTTTCTGTCTGTTCCCCTCTGGTCTTTGAGGGAGAAAGTCGCAGCTTCGTAATGGCTGCAAGGAGCCCAGGAGATCCCTGGGGGAATGTCGGAATAAAGAACTGAAATTGGACAAACTTGGACTCTGCGTGTGTTTGTAAAAGGACGTGACAGTTTCATCACCGCTGTGTTTATCTCTGCTAAGGCGTGACTGAAGAGCTGCTGGAGACGGAGCAGAGTCTCGCAGGGAAGTGTGCCGGGCGGCCATGAGTAGCTAATTGAGGGCCAATAAATCAATTAGCGGGGTCGCGCCAGATCAATAAATCAATTTCGCCACAAGAGGGTGGCGCAATGAGCAGCCCGGAGAGGGAGCCAGGTCCCAAAGCCCGCCGAAGAGAGGGGGAGGAGTCCGAGGGGTCCGCCTCCGAGGCGTCCAGGAAGGAAGGCACCCCGGGGGGTGGTAGGACCCAGAGGCGGAAGGAGAAACGAAGAAGGTGGAGTAAGGCTAGAGTCTTAAACTGGTGTACAGGGGGCGGAGACTCAGACGAGGCTTCGCTGGTCTAGGGTCTAGACGTAGAGACGCACGCTAGGGCTTGAAAATGGAAACTAAACTTCAATAAAGACTTTTGTACAGTTCTACTGGCTAGCGTTGGTCTTCTGTGAGCTGGGACCTGGAGGCAGTCTCTGACAGTAAGCCTCGTCTCAAATTTCATCGGTTTTCTTCGCCTCAAGCATCGCTACGGGAGCGAGGCAGGGAGGGCAGAAGACTGGTGCCTTGCGAGCTCACAAAAGTCAGGTGAGATGACTACAGAACAGAAAATAGCTTCCCTGCAAGAAGCGGTGACACAACTCAGCGCTGAAATAATCGCATCCAGGAAGAGAGAAGAAGAAGCGGCGGCTGCCTGCAAAGATCTTCAAGCCAGGTTGGAAGGGCTTGCGAAGCAGGGGCTACCGGGACCCAGATCCGAGGGGATTGGGTTGGGGAAGAGAGGAGGCAGCATTGTATCTCATTTTGATGGAAATTTACAGCAGTACCCCAATTTCCGAGCAGACGTGCTGTTTGCGCTGCAGCTGCTGGATAAAGACTTTAGAGATGAGCAAGAGAAAGTGGGGTTTATCTTGTCCCATTTGCATGGGGACGCGAAAGCATGGCTGCGCAATCTGTGGAGGGATAAGGATCCAGCGCTCCAAAGCGCAAATGCATTCATTAAGGCAATGGATTCCTGTTTCTTATCAAACATAGACATTGACATTGCCCGGAAAGACATATTTGGGCTAAGACAAGGGAAAGCCAGCGTAAGGCAGTATCATTCCCGGTTTTTTGCATTGGTCAACGCGCTGAATTGGGATAAGGATTCTCCGCCAGTTAGAGACCTTTTTTTGGAGGGATTGAGCCCACAGATCAAGGATGAGATGGCACGGGGAGAGAGACCCAAAACCACTCAGCAAGTGGTTGAAAGAGCGCTAACGATTGGGGTGAGGCAGGAAGAACGCCCATGGAGTTCCCGGGATCCAGATCTGCAGGAGTAGGACTGGGCTGAAGGGGGGGCAATCTGGTAGCCCACTTCGATGGGAACCTGAAGCAGTACCCCAGTTTTCCAGCAGACGTCGAATATGCGTTGCATTTGCTTCGCGACGACTTTAAGGATGAGGAGGAAAAGGTGGGTTTCATTGTGTCCCACTTGCATGGGGAAGCGAGGGCTTGGCTGCGCAATCTGTGGCGCGAGGATTGCCCTGCTCGAAGGGACTCCGATGAATTTATCAAATGCATGGACGCTTGTTTCCAATCTACCGTGGATGTGGACGTAGCACGCAAAGAGATGCATGGTTTAAGGCAAGGCAAGGCTACAGTGCGTCAGTACCATGCTCGCTTTTTCGCCTTGCTGAATGTACTGAGATGGGAGAAAGACTCCCTGGCAATAAGAGACTTGTTTTGGGAGGGGTTGTCTGGCCCTGTAAAAGATGAATTGGCAAGGGGGGACAGACCTCAAACCCTAGCAGAAGTTGTGCAGCGGGCGCTCGCCATTGGAGTACGCCACGAAGAACGCCCTTGGCGCAATGAGGAGGGTAGCCAGCTTCACGCACCGTCTAGAGTGCCTCCTTTTATTCCCGGGAACCTGGGACGTACGCATCCCTCGCCTCTGCTGAGGGAGGGGGAGGAACCAATGGAACTTGGTGTTGCAAAGGCTCAGAGAGCTGCCGGAGCCCCAGCGCCTGGAGCAGTCAAGGCGAAGCCTCCTAGAGGGACCAGGAAGTGTTACATCTGTGACTCTCCGCAGCACATGGCCAAAGAGTGTCCCCAGAGGCTCCAGCAGCACATTGCAGCCTCAGCAACAGTAAAACAAACAGCGCTCCAAGGAGAGCAGTTTCAGGGAAACGAAGATGCCTGGCTGCAAGCAGAAATGCTGGGGCTCAGCCAGGCGGGTCAGTGAAGCAGTCCCCAGCGCTTTTGCAGCCTACAGACCCCTTGCCTCCCAAGCCAGTGGTGCAGCTCACTGCAACTCTCCAGCTGCCCAATGGACTCACCCTGGAAGTTCCCATTACAATTGACTCAGGGAGCGACGCAGACTTCGTGGGGGTGCAGTTCATCAAGCAGCATCGCATAGAGCTTCTATGGTGAAGGAGGCTGACCAGTTGCCACCCCACCGGCCCTACGATTGCGCAATTGACCTCTTGCCAGGGACAACGCTACCGACTGCGAAGCTGTATTCCATGTCCGAGGATGAGATGCAGGAGCTCAGGGAGTTCACAGATCACAACCTGCAGCGGGGATTCATCCGAGAATCAAAGGCTGTAGGGGGCAGTCCTGTGTTTTTCGTGAAGAAGAAGGACACGCCCCAAAAGAGGCTGATCGTAGACTTCAGATTCATAAACTCGAAGACAAAGCCAGCGGCCTTTCCCATGCCCAAGATTGACGACCTGCTCGCGACGGTGAGGAAAGCAGCCGCTTCTTCTTCTCTCTTCCTGGATGCGATTATCTCCGCGCTGAGTTGTGTCACCGCTTCTTGCAGGGAAGCTATTTGCTGTTCAGTAGTCATCTCGCCTGACTCTTGTGAGCTCGCAAAGCACCAGTCTTCTTCCCTTCCTGCTTCGCTCCCGTAGCGAGGCTTAAGGCGAAGGAAACTGATGAAAAAGGAGACGGAGCTTACTGTCAGAGACTGCCTCCAGGTCCCAGCTCACAGAGGACCAACGCTAGCCAGTAGAACTGTACAAAAGTCTTTATTGAAGTATCGTTTCCATTTTTCAAACCCTAGCGTGCATCTCTACGTCTAGAGCCTAGACCGATGAAGCTCCGTCTGAGTCTCCGCCCCCTGTACACCAGCTTAAGACTCTAGCCTTACTCCACCTTTTCCGTCTCTCCTTCCGCCTCTGGGTCCTACCACCCCCCGGGGTCCCTTCCTTCCTGGACGCTTCGGAGGCGGACCCCTCGGACTCTTCCCCCTCCCTTCGGCGGGCTTTAGGACCTGGCTCCCTATCCGGGCTGCTCATTGCGCCACCCTCTTGTACATTGGAACTTGGTGCGCGCGCGCTGCCTCCGACCTTCCTTTTGACCGTTTCCTCGCTCTCTGATGCAGGCGTGGCTAACCCTGACTCATGTCCTTCCGCTGACGGAAAGCTGCCTGATGCCGATGCCTGGGACTCCTCCCCCCTACTGCTCTCCGGTGGGGAAGCTGGTCCCGATTTCCAGCTGCTGCTCTCTGAGTCCCCTCTGGCCCCTCCTTCCTGGGGTGTTCCCTCTGGCAACCCCCTAGCTCTGACCACGGGAGCCCCTTTCTGTGAATCCTCCGATTCGCTGGAGGGACTTAGAGACCTCGGGCGGCTCTCATCGCTAACTTCTCCCTCCGATTCCTCCCCCTCGGTCTCTAATTCCTCCCTTTCCTGTCCCTCTGCTCCTGAGCCCCTGACAGCGTGTGTCAGGGGCTGCTCTCTGATCCTAGCTCACAGAGGATCACGCTAGCCAGCGTTCGCTTTATAAAAGTCTTTATTGAGTTACAGTTTCCATTTCCAAGCTGCTGCTTGCAACTCTACGTCTAATGGCTAGACCAGCGAAGCTCCGTCTGAGTCTCCGCCCCTTGTACACCAACTTAATATCCTCGCCTTACTCCACCTTTTCCGCCTGACCGTCCTTCTCTGGGTCCCTCTGCCCCCCGTGGTCTCTTCCTTCCCGGACTCCTCTGACGCTGACCCCCCGGACCCTCCTGTCTCCTTGCGTCGGGCTTTAGGACCTGGCTCCCTCTCCGGGCTGCTTACTGCGCCGCCTTCCTGTGCATTTGAACTTGGCGCGCGCGCCCAACCTTCCACTTTCCGCTTGACCGTTTCTTCTCTCCCCGATGGGGGTGTGGTCACTCCTGACTCATGCCCTCCTCCCTGCTGCGAGCTGCCAGGGCTCGATCCCTGACGTCCTTCCTCTCCACTGCGCTCTGGTGGGGACGCTGGCCCCGATTTCCAACTGCTGCCCTCTGAACCCCCGCTGGTCCCTTCCTCCTGGGGTGTCCCCCTAGGCCCCCCCTTTGCTCTGGCCACTGGCGCTCCTTTCTGTGAATCTTCTGATTCACTGGAAAGACTCGGAGATCTCGGGTCGTCGTCATCACTCATCCTTTCTTCGGACTCCTCCCCCTCGCTCTCTGTTTCCTCCCTTGCCCTCGCCTCTGCTCCTGAACCCCTGACATCCATCCCCCCCTCGAAGCCCCCCTTTCCCCCCTCCCCTCCTTCCGGTGCGGGAGCTGGGTGCTGCCGAGTCATGGGGACGAATGCCGGATACAGTTCGCTTCCCTTGGCGGGCCTCCAACTGAAGACTTCCGATTCTTCCTCCCTGCGCTCGTCGACAGCGGTCACCTCCGCTTCCATCTCTGTGCCGCCGTGCTCGAAGCCCAGGTCCTCCCCGAACATGTCCACGTCCGTCTCCGCCTCAGTCGTTCCCGGGTCCGTCGCTCGACCTGGAACCTCCAGCCACTTCCTGCGCCACTGCTCCTCTGGTCTATCGTCCCACCAATACGAGGGCTCTGAGACAGATCCCGAGGGCGACCCCTCCGGGGAACGCGTGTCCATTGTCGGTTCCTCGGCCGAGGCGAACCCGTGGAAAGTGCTGCCTGAAAGCGTCGGTGTGAAAAGCCAATCGTCAAAAAAGTCTGCTGGCATGGGCCTGTGTGGGAAAAGGGCATGAAACTCGTCCTTGAGCAGAGGCTCCTCCAAGGCGTAGCCTGGCACCCAGCTGTTGGCACTGGCCGGGAAGCCCTCCTTGGCGAGGAGGTATTCTACTCCCTCTTCTCCCCATCTAGAGTCCAAAATCTCTGTGACCTCGTTGATGGACTCCTCTTGTGTCACTCCCCCTTGTTTGGTTCCCTCTCGTCGCGGACTCGGAGCCGTTCCTGGTTCCTGAAACCTGTGAGGTGTCTTGTAGGGAGTGAGCACCGACCTGTGGAACACCGGATGCATTCTGGAACCCTCCGGAAGCATCAGCCTGAAAGCCACCGGGTTGACCTGCTCTTCGACTTGGTAGGGCCCTAGTTGTTTATGCCCTAGTTTTTTCTTTGCTAACGACCTGGCCGGCACTGCTTGGGCTGCCAACCAGACCCAGTCTCCCACCTGGATCTCTTCGCCGACTCTCCTGTGTTTGTCCGCTTGCACCTTGTATGCGTGTTTAGCCAGCTCCAGGTGCCTCCGAAGTTGATCGTGGACCTCTTGCAACTCTGACGCGAACACGTCTGCTGTCTGCGGCTCCCCCTCCCCCATTCTTTCCAGTCCCGGGAAGGTTCTGGGGTGCCTTCCGTTGTTGGCGAAGAACGGCGTCACCCCTGTGGACACGTGCTTCGTGTTGTTGTAGGCGAACTCGGCGAGCGGCAGGTAGTCCACCCACGTCGCCGGCTGCTGATTTGCGTAGCATCTCAGGTACTGCTGCATGATGGCATTGACCCGCTCCGCTTGCCCGTTGGTCTGCGGGTGTCTAGCCGAAGCCAGGTTGATCTTGACGTTCAGGAAGCCCATCAGCTTCTGCCAGAAGTTCGAGATGAACTGCCGCCCCCTGTCGGACAGTATGGACCGCGGCAGACCGTGGACCTTGAACACGTGGTCTATGAACAGTTTGACGGTTTGTTCCGCCGTGGCCACCTTCGCACACGGAATGAAATGTGCCATCTTGGAGAACAAGTCCACCACCACTAGCACTGCCGTCTTGCCCCTCGAGCTGGGCAGATCCGTGACAAAGTCCAGGGCCACTCTCTCCCATGGTTCGAACGGGGTTTGCAGAGGTTCCAGCAGTCCCGCTGGCGGTCTGTGTACTGGTTTGGCCCTCTGGCAGGTGTCGCACCTCGCCACGTAGTCCGCGACTTCCCCTCTCATTCTGGGCCACCAGAAGTCTCTGGCGACTAATTCTATCGTCTTCTCTGTGCCAAAGTGCCCGGCAGTGGGCGCGTCGTGCAACTGCTGCAGTACCTTGGCGCGAAGATCGTCCCCTGGCACGTAGATGGCCCCTTTACGGAGGAGTAGTCCATCGCGAACCTGGAACTCGTCGGTCGCCGCCGTGCCCCTGTGCGCCTCTGCCATCTTTGCTCGCGCGAAAGAGTCGTCCTGCAATGCACGTCGTACCGCCTCCAGGTCAACAGTCGCCGAAGCGCACGCCCACGCTGTCGGTGCGAAGATATGCATGGCCGCCGCTGGCATCGCCTCCTCGAGGTACTGCGGTTTACGGGAGAGGGCGTCCGCCATGATGTTGGTGTCCCCCGGGACATACTCTATACGGAAGTCGAAGTCCGCAAAGAACTCTGCCCAACGTATTTGCCTCTGGTTCAGGAACCTCGCCGTGCGCCAGTGCTCCAGATTCTTGTGGTCCGTGCGGACCTGCACCATGTGCTTGGCTCCGATCAGGAAGTGCCTCCACGCCTTGAAGGCTGCATGAATGGCTAACAGCTCCCTGTCCCAGATGGTGTAGTTCTGTTCTGACTTGGTGAGCTTCCTGGAGTAGAACGCTCCCAGCCTCCAAGCCCCCTGCGGGTCTTGCTGCAACAGAACTGCTCCTACGGCTCTGTCTGAAGCGTCCGTCTCCACCCTCATTGGTCTGCTGGGGTTGACGTGTAGTAGCTGCTCCTCCGACGCGAAGAGACGCTTGAGTGCCTGAAAGGACTGCTCTGCTTGCGCCGTCCAGATGAATTTCTTCTTCTTGGAGCTGAGTGTGTCGGTGATGGCCGCCGTCTGCATCGCGAACCCCTTGATGAACTTGCGATAGAAGTTCGCAAAGCCCACAAACCGCTGGACCTCCTTCCGGTTGCGCGGACTTTTCCAATCCAAAACTGCGCGAACCTTGGCGCTGTCCATTGCGAGCCCTTTGTCTGACAACCTGTAGCCCAGGAAGTCCACCTCCGACACATCGAACTGGCATTTTTCCAGCTTGGCGTAGAGCCTATGCTGCTGCAGTCTGCTCAGCACTTCTTTGACGTCTCTGTCGTGATCGTGCTGCGCTTCAGAAAAGATGAGTATGTCATCCAGGAAACAGACACACTTTTTGTAGGGCATCCCTGCCAAGACGTGATGCATAAAAGCTTGAAAACAGTGGTAGCCATTTTGTAATCCAAAAGGCATAACTCTGTATTCGTAGGTGCCCAGGGGCGTGAACATGGCTGTCTTCCACTCATCGCCCTCCCGCATACGAATGAGGTTGTACGCCCCTCGCAGGTCCAACTTGGTGAAGACACGTCCTTTGCGCACCGTCGCGAGGAGGTCGTCGATCCTGGGCATGGGGAAGTCCGATGGCTTGGTCACAGCGTTCAAAGTCCGATAGTCCACCACGAGCCTTTTTTGGGGCGTGTTTTTCTTCTTGACAAAGAATACCGGACTGCCCCCCAGTGCCTTGGACTCTCGGATGAAACCGCGCTCCAGATTGTGATCTATGAACTCTTTGAGGTCCTGTAGTTCGTCCTCAGACATGGAGTACAGTTTCCCCTTTGGCAATGCCGCCCCTGGTAGGAGGTCGATCTTGCAGTCGTATGGTCTGTGGGGGGGTAGTTTGTCCACCTCCTTCTCGCAGAAAACCTCCAAAAAGTCTGCGTACTTGTGGGGAACAGCTTGCAGCGTCCCAAGCTGCAGCTGTGACTCCTCTTCCTCTCCCTCCTGCTGGGGCAGGATGCAGTGTTCAGCACAATAGGAAGAGCCGAAAGTCAGCTGCCTCTGGTTCCACGCCATCGCCGGGCTGTGCTTGTCCAGCCAACTCATGCCCAGTACAATGGGCGTGTCCGATAATTGAGTGACATTGAAGCTGTTGACTTCCCTATGGTTCCCAAGTCGCATCACCATTGGTGGCGTTTGCTTCACGACTTGCCCCCCGAGCAGCTCCCTGCCATCCACCGTGACGACCTGCAGGGGCAGTGTGGCAGGCAGCAACTGTATATCGTGCTGGTCGACAAAGTCTTGCCCTATAAAGTCCGCATTGCTTCCTGAGTCAATAGTGATTGGCACGTCCATGGTGAGTCCATTGGGTAGTTGGAGCGATGCGGTGAGCCGCACTACTGGTTTGGGCGGGAGGGGGTCCGTGGGCTGCAACATCTCTGGGGACTGCTTCACTGACACGTCTGGCTGGGCCCCAGTGCCTCTGTCTCCAGCCAGACTCCTTCGTTTCCCTGCTGTGGTTCTCCTTGCTGAGTCGCTGCAGTTACCATTGCTGAGGCTGCAGTGTGCTTGTGGAGCCTCTGGGGACACTCTTTCGCCATGTGCTGGGGATTTTCGCAGATGTAGCACTTCCGGTTCCCTCTAGGAGGCTTTGCTTTCACTGCTCCCGGTGCTAGGGCTCTGGTTGCTGACTGAGCCCTTGCACCTCCAACCTCCATAGGTTCCGCTCCTCCTCCTGGCGGAGGCGTGGATTGCGCACGCGCTGCTTCTCTGGGAACGAAGGAGTAGCCTCTGGCTGGTTCGCGCCCTCCGCGCCCTTCGTCCTTGCTCCAAGGACGTTCCTCCAGACGGACCCCCACAGCGAGCGCCCTCTGAACGATCTCCTGCGTGCTCCGGGGTCTCTCCCCCCTCGCAATTTCGTCTTTAACCGGGCCGCTCAAGCCTTCCCAAAACAGGTCTCTGACTGGAGCTGAATCTCTGTCCCATTCCAGGGCACTGACCAATGCAAAAAAGCGGGCATGATACTGCCGTACACTGGCCCTCCCCTGCTTAAGTCCATGCACCTCCTTCCGGGCAAGATCCACGTCTATGCTTGATAAGAAGCACCCATCCATCGCTTTAATGAAGGCATCCGCATTTTGGAGCGCCGGATCCTTATCTCTCCACAAATTGCGCAGCCATGCTTTAGCATCTCCATGCAAATGGGACATGATAAACCCCACCTTCTCTTGCTCATCTCTAAAGTCCTTTTCTGGCAGTTGCAGTGCACACTTTACATCTGCTCTAAAGTTGGGGTACTGTTGCAAATTCCCATCGAAGTGAGAGACTAGACCGCCTGCTCGTCTCCCCAACCCAATCCCCTCCGGTCTGGGTGTCAGTTGCCCTTGCTTCGAAAGCATTTCCAATCTGACCTGGAGATCTCTGTAGGCGGCAGTTGCGTCCTCCTCTCTCTTCCTGGATGCAAGTACCTCGGCATTCAGTTGTGTCACTGCTTCTCTGAGATCCGCTATCTGTTGTTCGGCTGTCATCTTGTCTGCCGTTCGTGAGCTCTCTAGTAGGCACCAGCCTTCTCTCCTCTCCGCTAGGCTTTAGATGCCCACAGTGGAGACGGAGCTTACTGTCAGAGCTGCTCTCCGATCCTAGCTCACAGAGGATCACGCTAGCCAGCGTTCGCTTTATAAAAGTCTTTATTGAGTTACAGTTTCCATTTCCAAGCTGCTGCTTGCAACTCTACGTCTAATGGCTAGACCGGCGAAGCTCCGTCTGAGTCTCCGCCCCTTGTACACCAACTTAATATCCTCGCCTTACTCCACCTTTTCCGCCTGACCGTCCTTCTCTGGGTCCCTCTGCCCCCCGTGGTCTCTTCCTTCCGGGACTCCTCTGACGCTGACCCCCCGGACCCTCCTGTCTCCTTGCATCGGGCTTTAGGACCTGGCTCCCTCTCCGGGCTGCTTACTGCGCCGCCTTCCTGTGCATTTGAACTTGGCGCGTGCGCCCAACCTTCCACTTTCCGCTTGACCGTTTCTTCTCTCCCCGATGGGGGTGTGGTCACTCCTGACTCATGCCCTCCTCCCTGCTGCGAGCTGCCAGGGCTCGATCCCTGACATCCTTCCTCTCCACTGCGCTCTGGTGGGGACGCTGGCCCCGATTTCCAACTGCTGCCCTCTGAACCCCCGCTGGTCCCTTCCTCCTGGGGTGTCCCCCTAGGCCCCCCCTTTGCTCTGGCCACTGGCGCTCCTTTCTGTGAATCTTCTGATTCACTGGAAAGACTCGGAGATCTCGGGTCGTCGTCATCACTCATCCTTTCTTCGGACTCCTCCCCCTCGCTCTCTTTTTCCTCCCTTGCCCTCGCCTCTGCTCCTGAACCCCTGACAGCGCACCTCCACATTTGAACTTGGCGCGCGTTCACAACCTCTAACCTTCCTCTTGACAGTTACACTACTCCCCACTGCTCTCCTCCCTTTCCGGGAGGATGCCTTGCTCCGACCTTCCCCCTTTCTCTGCTGACGGAGCTGCTGCCCCTGTCACGCTGGAATCTCCACCCCCTTCACTGCGCTCTGGCGGGGAAGCCGGTCCTGACTCCCAGCTCCCACCTTGGGATCCTCTGCTGGCCCCCTGCTCCTGATGAGTCCCCCCTGTGACTCCCCTTGGCCTGACCACAGGCGCCCCCTTCTGGGAATCCTCCGATTCACTTGAAAGACTCATGGAATCCCTCGAGTCATTGTCATCCTCCTCCTCACTGCCCTGGGATTCCCCCCCATCGCTCTCCGTCTCCTCCCTCACCTGTGCCTCTGTCCCTGAACCCCTGACCCTAACCCTAACCCTAACCCTAACCCTAACCCTAACCCCTAACCCTAACCCTAACCCTAACCCTAACCCTAACCCTAACCCTAACCCCTAACCCTAACCCTAACCCTAACCCTAACCCCTAACCCTAACCCTAACCCTAACCCTAACCCAAGCCCTAGCCCTAGCCCTAGCCCTAACCCTAACCCTAACCCTAACCCTAACCCTAACCCTAACCCTAACTCAGCCATCGGCAGGTAATCCACCCAAGCTGCGGGTCGCTGATTGGCGTAACATCTCAGGTACTGCTGCATGATAGCGTTGACCCTCTTTGCTTGGCCGTTGGTCTGCGGATGTCTCGCCGACGATAGGTTGATTTTGACGTGCAGGATGCCTAGGAGCTTCTGCCAGAAACTGGAAACAAACTGCCGCCCCCTGTCGAACAGAATGGACCGTGGCAGCCCATGCACCTTGAACACGTGGTCGATGAAGAGTTTGGCGGTCTGTTCCGCTGTCGCCACCTTCGCGCAAGGAATGAAGTGCGCCATCTTGGTGAACAGGTCTACAACCACAAGCACCGCCGTCTTGCCTCGCGAACTGGGCAGATCAGTGACAAAGTCCAGCGCCACCCTCTCCCACGGTTGCAGTGGCGTCTCCAACGGTTCCAGCAGTCCCGCTGGCTTCTGGTGCACTGGCTTGGACCTTTGGCAAGTGTCACACCTGGCGACGTAATCCGCGACCTCCCCTCGCATCTGGGGCCACCAAAAGTCTCTGGCCACTAATTCCGCCATTTTTTCCTTGCCGAAGTGGCCAGCGCTGGGTGCGTCGTGCAACTGCTGCAGAACCTTCGCGCGGAGATCGTCTCCCGGCACGTAGAGAGCACCTTTACGGGTTAGCAGGCCGTCGCGTATCTGGAACTCGTCGTCCTTCGCTGTGCCTCTCCGCACCTCTTCCATCTTGGACTGTGCAAACGGATCCGTCTGCAGCGCGCGACGCACCGCCTCCAGGTCCACAGCGGCTGAAGCGCACACCCACGCCTGCGGTGCAAAAATGTGCTTGGCAGCCACCGGTGCCGCTTCCTCGAGATACTGCGGTTTCCTGGAGAGCGCATCTGCTATGACATTGTTGTCGCCTGGGATGTACTCTATCCTGAAATCGAAGTCCGCAAAGAACTCTGCCCAGCGTATGTGCCTCTGGCTCTGTAGCTTCGCCGTGCGCCAGTACTCTAGGTTCTTGTGGTCCGTGCGGACCTGCACGGTGTGCTTGGCTCCGATGAGGAAGCGCCTCCACGCCTTGAAAGCTGCGTGGATGGCCAACAACTCCCTGTCCCAGATGGTGTAGTTCTGTTCCGACTTGCTGAGCTTCCGGGAGTAGAAAGCGTAGGGCCTCCAGTTCCCTTGCGAGTCTTCCTGTAAGAGGACGGCCCCCACCGCTCTGTCAGATGCGTCAGTCTCAACCCTCATGGGCCTGCCAGGATTCACGTGTAGCAGCTGTTCTTCGGACGCGAAGAGACTCTTAAGTCTCCTGAAGGACTGCTCCGCCTGGTCCGTCCAGGTGAACTTCTTCTTTTTGGAGCTGAGAGTGTCAGTGATAGCTGCCGTCTCCTTGGCGAAACCCCTGATGAACTTGCGGTAAAAGTTGGCGAAGCCGACGAACCTCTGGACCTCCTTCCGATTCCGCGGGCTCTTCCAGTCCAACACCGCACGGACCTTGGCACTGTCCATGGCTAGTCCCCTGTCGGACAGCCTATAGCCCAGAAAATCCACCTCCGTCACGTCGAATTGGCACTTCTCCAGCTTGGCGTAGAGCCTGTGCTCCCGTAGCCTCTGCAGGACCTCCTTCACGTCGCTCTCGTGAGCCTCCGGCGATTCCGAGAAGATCAGAATGTCGTCGAGGAAACATACGCACTTCTTGTAGAGGAGTCCCGCTAGCACGTGATGCATAAAAGCTTGGAAATAGTGGGAGCCATTTTGGAGACCAAACGGCATAACTCTGTATTCGTAGGTGCCCAACGGCGTGAACATGGCCGTCTTCCACTCATCACCCTCTCGCACGCGTAGGAGATTGTATGCGCCGCGGAGATCCAACTTGGTGAAGATATTCCCTTTCCTCACCGTCGCGAGCAGGTCGTCAATCTTGGGCATGGGAAAGGCCGCTGGCTTTGTCTTCGAGTTTATGAATCTGAAGTCTACGATCAGCCTCTTTTGGGGCGTGTCCTTCTTCTTCACGAAAAACACAGGACTGCCCCCTACAGCCTTTGATTCTCGGATGAATCCCCGCTGCAGGTTGTGATCTGTGAACTCCCTGAGCTCCTGCATCTCATCCTCGGACATGGAATACAGCTTCGCAGTCGGTAGCGTTGTCCCTGGCAAGAGGTCAATTGCGCAATCGTAGGGCCGGTGGGGTGGCAACTGGTCAGCCTCCTTCACCATAGAAGCTCTATGCGATGCTGCTTGATGAACTGCACCCCCACGAAGTCTGCGTCGCTCCCTGAGTCAATTGTAATGGGAACTTCCAGGGTGAGTCCATTGGGCAGCTGGAGAGTTGCAGTGAGCTGCACCACTGGCTTGGGAGGCAAGGGGTCTGTAGGCTGCAAAAGCGCTGGGGACTGCTTCACTGACCCGCCTGGCTGAGCCCCAGCATTTCTGCTTGCAGCCAGGCATCTTCGTTTCCCTGAAACTGCTCTCCTTGGAGCGCTGTTTGTTTTACTGTTGCTGAGGCTGCAATGTGCTGCTGGAGCCTCTGGGGACACTCTTTGGCCATGTGCTGCGGAGAGTCACAGATGTAACACTTCCTGGTCCCTCTAGGAGGCTTCGCCTTGACTGCTCCAGGCGCTGGGGCTCCGGCAGCTCTCTGAGCCTTTGCAACACCAAGTTCCATTGGTTCCTCCCCCTCCCTCAGCAGAGGCGAGGGATGCGTACGTCCCAGGTTCCCGGGAATAAAAGGAGGCACTCTAGACGGTGCGTGAAGCTGGCTACCCTCCTCATTGCGCCAAGGGCGTTCTTCGTGGCGTACTCCAATGGCGAGCGCCCGCTGCACAACTTCTGCTAGGGTTTGAGGTCTGTCCCCCCTTGCCAATTCATCTTTTACAGGGCCAGACAACCCCTCCCAAAACAAGTCTCTTATTGCCAGGGAGTCTTTCTCCCATCTCAGTACATTCAGCAAGGCGAAAAAGCGAGCATGGTACTGACGCACTGTAGCCTTGCCTTGCCTTAAACCATGCATCTCTTTGCGTGCTACGTCCACATCCACGGTAGATTGGAAACAAGCGTCCATGCATTTGATAAATTCATCGGAGTCCCTTCGAGCAGGGCAATCCTCGCGCCACAGATTGCGCAGCCAAGCCCTCGCTTCCCCATGCAAGTGGGACACAATGAAACCCACCTTTTCCTCCTCATCCTTAAAGTCGTCGCGAAGCAAATGCAATGCATATTCGACGTCTGCTGGAAAACTGGGGTACTGCTTCAGGTTCCCATCGAAGTGGGCTACCAGATTGCCCCCCCTTCGGCCCAGTCCTACTCCTGCAGATCTGGATCCCGGGAACCCCACTTGGCATGCATGATCCCACCTGGCTTGCAGATCCTGGCATCGCTTTTCCGCCTCTTCCCCCTTCTTCTGGGAGACCACTACCGCAGTGGTAAGCTCGGAGACTGCGCTGCGCAGGGCTGTTATCTGCTCCTCCATATTCATGGCTGCCAAACTTCGTGAGTGTCAGGGGCTCAGGAGCAGAGGGACAGGAAAGGGAGGAATTAGAGACCGAGGGGGAGGAATCCGAGGGGGAAGTGAGCGATGAGAGCCGCCCGAGGTCTCTAAGTCTCTCCAGCGAATCGGAGGATTCACAGAAAGGGGCTCCCGTGGTCAGAGCTAGGGGGTTGCCAGAGGGAACACCTCAGGAAGGAGGGGCCAGAGGGGACTCAGAGAGCAGCAGCTGGAAATCGGGACCAGCTTCCCCACCGGAGAGCAGTAGGGGGGAGGAGTCCCAGGCATCGGCATCAGGCAGCTTTCCGTCAGCGGAAGGACATGAGTCAGGGTTAGCCACGCCTGCATCAGAGAGTGAGGAAACGGTCAAAAGGAAGGTCGGAGGCAGCGCGCGCGCGCCAAGTTCAAATGTACAAGAGGGTGGCGCAATGAGCAGCCCGGATAGGGAGCCAGGTCCTAAAGCCCGCCGAAGGGAGGGGGAAGAGTCCGAGGGGTCCGCCTCCGAAGCGTCCAGGAAGGAAGGGACCCCGGGGGGTGGTAGGACCCAGAGGCGGAAGGAGAGACGGAAAAGGTGGAGTAAGGCTAGAGTCTTAAGCTGGTGTACAGGGGGCGGAGACTCAGACGGAGCTTCGCCGGTCTAGTGTCCAGACGTAGAGACGCACGCTAGGGTTTGAAAATGGATAATGTACTTTAATAAAGACTTTTGTACATTACCGCTGGCTAGCGTTGGTCCTCTGTGAGCTGGGACCTGGAGGCAGTCTCTGACAGTAAGCTCCGTCTCACATATTTCATCAGTTTTCTTCACCGAAGGAGTCGCTGTGTGAGTATACGCAGCGCGGGAAGAAGACTGGTGCCTCGCGAGCTCACAAGAGTCAGGCGAAATGACTACCGAACAGCAAATAGCTGCCTTGCAAAATGCGGTGACACAACTCAACGCGGAGGTAATCGCATCCAGGAAGAGAGAAGACGAAGCGGCTGCTGCCTGCAGAGATCTCCAAGCCAGGTTGGAAGTGCTTGCGAAGCAGGGGCAACCGGGACCCAGATCCGAGGGGATTGGGTTGGGGAAGAGAGGAGGCAGCCTTGTATCTCAGTTCGATGGGAATTTACAGCAGTACCCCAATTTCCGAGCAGACGTGCAGTTTGCGCTGAAACTGCTGGAAAAAGACTTTAGAGATGAGCAAGAGAAGGTGGGGTTTATCCTGTCCCATTTGCAAGGGGACGCGAAAGCATGGCTGCGCAATCTGTGGAGAGATAAGGATCCAGCGCTCCGGAGCGCAGATGCATTCATTAAAGCAATGGACTCCTGCTTTTTATCAAACATTGACATTGACATTGCCCGGAAGGACATATTTGGGCTAAGACAAGGGAAAGCCAGCGTAAGGCAGTTTCATTCCCGCTTTTTTGCATTGGTCAACGTCCTGGGTTGGGATAAGGATTCTCCGCCTGTTAGAGACCTCTTTTGGGAGGGATTGAACCCGCAGGTCAAGGATGAGATCGCAAGGGGTGAGAGACCCAAAAGCACTCAGCAAGTGGTTGAAAGAGCGCTAACGGTGGGTGTGCGGCTGGAAGAACGCCCATGGAGCAAAGAAGAAGGGCGTTGGGGACGCACACCAGCGAGAGGGCCCCCCCTCTTGCCCAGGGATGTCGCGCGTGTGCAGTCCACACCTCCACAGGGAGGGGGCGAAGAGCCGATGGAGATTGGCGGTGCTAGGGCTCACTCAGCAACCAGAGCCTTAACACCGGGAGCAGTCAAAACGAAGCCGCCTAGAGGGAACAGGAAGTGCTATATCTGCGACAGTGGACAGCACATGGCGAAAGAGTGTCCCCAGAGGCTCCACAAGCACACTGCAGCTTCATTGACAGTAATGGAAGCAACTCAGCAGAGAGGACCACAGCAGGGAAACGACGGAGTCTGGCTGGAAACGGAGGCACTGGGGCCCAGCCAGACGAGTCAGTGAAGAAGTCCCCAGAGATTTTGCAGCCCACAGACCCCCTCCCGCCCAAACCAGTGGTGCAGCTCACCGCATCGCTCCAGCTGCCCAATGGACTCACCTTAGAAGTGCCTATTACGATTGACTCTGGCAGTAATGCGGACTTTATAGGACTGGAGTTTATTCAGCAACACAACATAGCGCTACTGCCAGCCACGCTGCCCCTGAAGGTGGTCACAGTAGATGGCAGGGAACTGCTGGGGGGGCAGGTGGTACAGCAGACACCACCTATGGTGATGCAAATTGGGAATCACCGGGAAGTCATCAGCTTCAATGTCACCCAATTGTCGGACACGCCCGTAGTTTTGGGCATGAGTTGGCTGCACAGGCACAGCCCAGCATTGGCTTGGTATCAACGCCAACTGACTTTTGGCTCATCCTACTGTGCGGAACATTGCATCCTACCTAGCCCAGAAGGGGAAGAGGATGACCCGCAGCTACATTTGGGCACGCTGCAAGCAGTGCCTCTCAAGTATGCGGAATTTTGGGAGGTATTCTGTGAGAAGGAGGCGGACAAGCTACCTCCGCACAGACCCTATGACTGCAAGATTGACCTCCTGCCAGGGGCGACGCTGCCAACCGGGAAACTGTATTCCATGACTGAGGATGAACTGCAGGAACTCAGGGAGTTCCTAGATCACAATTTGAAGCGCGGGTTCATCCGGGAGTCGAAAGCGGTGGGAGGCAGCCCAGTATTCTTTGTGAAGAAGCGGGATACGCCCCAAAAAAGACTTGTGGTGGACTATAGAATTTTGAACTCGAAAACCAAGCCCTCGGCCTTCCCCATGCCCAAGATAGACGACCTGCTCGCGACGGTGCGGAAAGGACGCGTTTTTACCAAGTTGGATCTGCGAGGGGCATACAACCTGATTCGCATGCGGGAGGGCGACGAGTGGAAGACGGCCATGTTCACGCCACTGGGCACCTACGAATACAGAGTTATGCCCTTCGGATTACAAAATGGCTCTCACTGTTTTCAAGCCCCCTTCTGGGAATCCTCCGATTCACTTGAAAGACTCATGGAATCCCTCGAGTCATTGTCCTCCTCCTCCTCACTGCCCTGGGATTCCCCCCCATCGCTCTCCGTCTCCTCCCTCACCTGTGCCTCTGTCCCTGAACCCCTGACACTAACCCTAACCCTAACCCTAACCCTAACCCTAACCCTAACCCTAACCCCTAACCCCTAACCCTAACCCTAACCCTAACTGTCAGGGCTGCCCGAGGTCCCAGCTCACAAGAGACCAACGCCAAGTCCACTTTATTTACAAAAGTCTTTATTTGAAGTACATTGTTTCTTCCACAGCCGAGGCGCGCAGCCCCACGTCTGTAACCCTTAGACCGTTGAAGTCCCCTCTGAATCAGTCCCGCCTCTACACCAGTTTAAGAGGCTTGTGCTAGTCCACCTCTTCCTGTCCTTCCTTTTCCGCAGGGTCCTTCTGCCCTCTGGGGTTTCGTCCCTCCTGGATTCCTCTGACGCGGAATCCCCAGACAGCTCTTGCCCCCTTCTGCGGGCTTTGGGACCTGGCTCCTCCTCCAGACTCCCTGTTCTTCTGCGCGCCTCCACATTTGAACTTGGCGCGCGTTCGCAACCTCTAACCTTCCTCTTGACAGTTACACTACTCCCCCCACTGCTCTCCTCCCTTTCCGGGAGGATGCCTTGCTCCGACCTTCCCCCTTTCTCTGCTGACGGAGCTGCTTCCCCTGTCACGCTGGAATCTCCACCCCCTTCACTGCGCTCCAGCGGGGAAGCCAGTCCTGACTCCCAGCTCCCACCTTGGGATCCTCTGCTGGCCCCCTGCTCCTGATGGGTCCCCCCTGTGACTCCCCTTGGCCTGACCACAGGCGCCCCCTTCTGGGAATCCTCCGATTCACTTGAAAGACTCATGGAATCCCTCGAGTCATTGTCATCCTCCTCCTCACTGCCCTGGGATTCCCCCCCATCGCTCTCCGTCTCCTCCCTCACCTGTGCCTCTGTCCCTGAACCCCTGACATCCATCCCCCCTCGAAGCCCCCCCTTCCCCCCTCCCGCTGCTCTGGCGCAGGTTCTGGGAGCTCCGTCGTTGCGGGGGTCGATGCTGGGCACAGGTCGTCGACGTCGATCTCCTCTGCTTCCAGTTCAATGTATGTGTGCTCAAACCCATGGTCCTCCCCCAACATGTTCACGTCCTCCTCTCCCCCTGTTCCTTGGGTGGGGTCTGCTTGCCAAGGCCCCAGCCGCCACCGCCCGCGTCAGTCCTCTTCTGGTTGGTCGTCCCACCAGTAAGAGGGGTCGGTGTCCACCCCCGAGCACGATCCCCTTGGAGGGCTCGACTCTGGCGTCGTCTCCTCTGCGGAGGAGAACCCCCGGAAAGTGCTGGCTGAAAGCGTGGGCGTAAAAAGCCAGTCGTCGAAATACTCCGCTGGCATGGGCCTGTGTGGGAAAAGGGCATGGAACTCGTCCTTGAGAAGAGGCTCGTCCAAAGCGTAGTCCGGCACCCAACTGTTGGCGCTGGCTGGGGTACCCTCTCTGGCGAGAAAATATTCTACCTCTTCCCCCCATCTCGAGTCCAGAATCTCTGTGACCTCGTTGATTGGTTCGGCCCTAGGTGACCTCCCCCTCTTGGGTGACTCTCTGTGTGGTTCTGGTGCCGTCCCTGACTCCTGAAATCTGTGTGGGGCCTTGTAGGGGGTGAGCACCGACCTATGAAAGACCGGGTGCATTCTGGAACCTTCGGGGAGGGCCAGTCGAAACGCTACGGGATTGATCCTGGCCTCAACTTGGTATGGCCCTAGCTGCCTGTGTCCTAGCTTCTTCTTAGCTAACGACTTGGCCGGCACCGCTTGGGCCGCTAACCATACCCAGTCCCCCACCTGGATATATTCTCCCGCCCTCCTGTGTTTGTCCGCCTGCACCTTACAGGCTTGTTTAGCTAGCTCCAAATGTCTCCGCAGCTCCTCATGCACCTCTTGCAGTTCTGCTGTGAAATGGTCGGCCCCCTGCGGCACCCCCTCCCCCGTCGTTACGAACCCCAGGAAGGTTCTGGGATGTCGTCCATTGTTAGCGAAGAACGGCGTCACCCCCGTCGACGCGTGCTTCGTGTTGTTGTAGGCAAACTCAGCCATCGGCAGGTAATCCACCCAAGCTGCGGGTCGCTGATTGGCGTAACATCTCAGGTACTGCTGCATGATAGCATTGACCCTCTCTGCTTGGCCGTTGGTCTGTGGATGTCTCGCCGACGATAGGTTGATCTTGACGTGCAGGATACCTAGGAGCTTCTGCCAGAAACTGGAAACAAACTGGCGCCCCCTGTTGGACAGGATAGACCGTGGAAGTCCATGCACTTTGAACACGTGGTCGATGAAGAGTTTGGCGGTCTGTTCCGCCGTCACCACCTTCGCGCAAGGAATGAAGTGCGCCATCTTGGTGAACAGGTCCACAACCACCAGTACCGCCGTCTTGCCTCGGGAGCTGGGCAGATCAGTAACAAAGTCCAGCGCTACCCGCTCCCACGGTTGAAGTGGCGTCTCCAGCGGTTCCAGGAGTCCAGCTGGCTTCTGGTGCACTGGCTTGGACCTTTGACAGGTGTCACATCTGGCGACGTAATCCACGACCTCTCCTCGCATTTGGGGCCACCAAAAGTCCCTGGCTACCAGTTCCGCTGTCTTCTCCTTGCCGAAATGACCCGCGCTGGGTGCGTCGTGCAACTGGTGCAGAACCTTTGCGCGGAGCTCGTCCCCTGGCACGTAGAGGGCACCCTTGCGAGTTAACAGCCCGTCGCGTATCTGGAACTCGTCTCTCGTTGTACCTCTGCGCAGCTCTTCCATCTTGGATTGTGCAAACTGATCCGTCTGCAGCGCGCGTCGCACCGCGTCCAGGTCGACGGCGACTGAAGCGCACGCCCACGCCTGCGGTGCAAAAATGTGCTTGGCTGCTACTGTTGCCACTTCCTCAAGATATTGCGGTTTCCTTGAGAGCGCATCAGCTATGACATTGGAGTCCCCCGGGATGTACTCTATTCGGAAGTCGAAATCCGCGAAGAATTCCGCCCAGCGCATGTGCCTCTGGCTCTGGAGCTTCGCCGTGCGCCAATACTCTAAGTTCTTGTGGTCTGTGCGGACCTGCACGGTGTGCTTGGCTCCTATGAGGAAGTGCCGCCACACTTTGAAAGCGGCGTGAATGGCCAACAACTCCCTCTCCCAGATGGTGTAGTTCTGTTCCGCCTTGCTGAGCTTCCGGGAGTAGAAAGCACAGGGCCTCCAGTGCCCTTGCGGATCTTCCTGCAAAAGGACGGCCCCTACCGCTCTGTCTGATGCGTCCGTCTCGACCCGCATGGGTCTGCCGGGATTCACGTGCAGCAGCTGTTCCTCGGAGGCGAAGAGGCTTTTAAGCTTCTGAAAGGAGCGCTCCGCCTGGTCCGTCTAAGTGAACTTCTTCTTCTTGGAACTGAGAGTGTCCGTGATTGCTGCTGTCTCCTTCGCGAAACCCCTGATGAACTTGCGGTAAAAGTTGGCTAAACCGATGAACCTCTGGACCTCCTTCCGATTGCGCGGGCTCTTCCAGTCCAACACCGCGCGGACCTTGGCGCTGTCCATGGCCAGCCCCCTGTCGGACAGCTTGTAGCCCAGGAAATCCACCTCCGTCGCATCGAACTGGCACTTCTCCAACTTGGCATAGAGTCTGTGTTCCCGTAGTCTCTGCAGGACCTCCTTTACGTCTCTCTCGTGAGCCTCCGGCGATTCTGAGAATATCAGGATGTCGTCGAGGAAACACACTGTCAGAGACTGCCTCCAGGTCCCAGCTCACCGAAGACCAACGCTAGCCAGTAGAACTGTACAAAAGTCTTTATTGAAGCTTAGTTTCCATTTTCAAGCCCTAGCGTGCGTCTCTACGTCTAGACCCTAGACCAGCGAAGCCTCGTCTGAGTCTCCGCCCCCTGTACACCAGCTTAAGACTCTAGCCTTACTCCACCTTCTTCGTTTCTCCTTCCGCCTCTGGGTCCTACTACCCCCCGGGGTGCCTTCCTTCCTGGACGCCTCGGAGGCGGACCCCTCGGACTCCTCCCCCTCTCTTCGGCGGGCTTTGGGACCTGGCTCCCTCTCCGGGCTGCTCATTGCGCCACCCTCTTGTACATTTGAACTTGGCGCGCGCGCGCTGCCTCTGACCTTCCTTTTGACCGTTTCCTCGCTCTCTGATGCAGGCGTGGCTAACCCTGACTCATGTCCTTCCGCTGACGGAAAGCTGCCTGCTGCCGATGCCTGGGGCTCCTCCCCCCTACTGCTCTCCGGTGGGGAAGCTGGTCCCGATTTCCAGCTGCTGCTCTCTGAGTCCCCTCTGGCCCCTCCTTCCTGAGGTGTTCCCTCTGGCAACCCCCTAGCTCTGACCACGGGAGCCCCTTTCTGTGAATCCTCTGATTCGCTGGAGAGACTTAGAGACCTCGGACGGCTATCATCGCTGACCTCTCCCTCGGATTCCTCTCCCTCGGTCTCTAATTCCTCCCTTTCCTGTCCCTCTGCTCCTGAACCCCTGACACACACGCACTTCTTGTAGAGGAGTCCCGCTAGCACGTGATGCATAAATGCTTGGAAGCAGTGGGATCCATTTTGGAGACCAAAAGGCATAACTCTGTATTCATACGTGCCCAGAGGCGTGAACATGGCCGTCTTCCACTCATCGCCCTCACGCATGCGTATGAGATTGTACGCTCCGCGCAAATCCAACTTGGTGAAGATCCTCCCCTTCCGCACGGTTGCTAGGAGGTCGTCAATCTTGGGCATGGGAAAGGCCTTGGGCTTTGTCATTGAGTTCACGGCCCTGTAATCCACAATGAGTCTCCGTTGGGGCGTGTCCTTTTTCTTCACAAAAAACACAGGACTGCCCCCCACTGCTTTGGATTCTCGGATGAATCCCTGCTTCAAATTGTGCTCTATGAACTCCCTGAGCTCTTGCCTCTCATCCTCAGACATGGAATACAGCTTTGCAGTCGGCAGCGTCGCTCCTGGTAAGAGATCAATTGCACAATCGTAGGGCCGGTGGGGTGGCAACTGGTCAGCTTCCTTCTCGCAGAAGACCTCCAAGAACTCCTTGTACTTGTGGGGGACCCCCTGCAGCATGCCCAAATGCAACTGCTGCACGTCTTCCTGGTCTTCCTCCTCCTGGCCGGTCTGCATGCAATGTTGTGCGCAGTAGGATGAGCCAAAAGTGAGCTGCCGCTGGTACCACGCTAAGGATGGGCTATGTCTATCCAGCCAACTCATGCCTAACACTATAGGCGTGTCTGACAGGCGGGTGACGTTGAAACTGATGACCTCGCGATGGTTCCCAATCTGCATCACCATGGGAGGTGTCTGTTGCACCACTTGCCCTCCCAGCAACTTCCTGCCATCCACCGTGACGACGTTCAGGGGTAGCGTGGCTGGTAGAAGCTCTATGCGATGCTGCTTGATGAACTGCACCCCCACGAAGTCTGCGTTGCTCCCTGAGTCAATTGTAATGGGAACTTCCAGGGTGAGTCCATTGGGCAGCTGGAGAGTTGCAGTGAGCTGCACCACTGGCTTGGGAGGCAAGGGGTCTGTAGGCTGCAAAAGCGCTGGGGACTGCTTCACTGACCCGCCTGGCTGAGCCCCAGCATTTCTGCTTGCAGCCAGGCATCTTCATTTCCCTGAAACTGCTCTCCTTGGAGCGCTGTTTGTTTTACTGTTGCTGAGGCTGCAATGTGCTGCTGGAGCCTCTGGGGACATTCTTTGGCCATGTGCTGCGGAGAGTCACAGATGTAACACTTCCTGGTCCCTCTAGGAGGCTTCGCCTTGACTGCTCCAGGCGCTGGGGCTCCGGCAGCTGTCTGAGCCTTTGCAACACCAAGTTCCATTGGTTCCTCCCCCTCCCTCAGCAGAGGCGAGGGATGCGTACGTCCCAGGTCTCTGGGAATAAAAGGAGGCGCTCTAGCTGGTGCACGCACTTGGCGCCCCTCCTCATTGTGCCAAGGACGTTCTTCGTGTCGTATTCCAATCGCCAGAGCCCTCTGCACTACGTCTGCTAGGGTTTGAGGTCTGTCACCCCTGGCCAATTCATCTTTTATGGAGCTGTGGAGTCCCTCCCAGAACAAATCTCTCACTGGTTTGGAGTCTTTCTCCCAGCCCAATACAGTCAGCAATGCAAAAAAAACACGAATGGTACTGACGCACAGTGGCTTTGCCTTGTCTGAGTCCGTGCATCTGTTGGCGCGCAATATCAACATCCACGGTGGACTGGAAACAAGCGTCCATCGCTTTAATAAATTCATTAGAATCGCAGCGGGCAGGACCATCTTCACGCCACAAATTGCGCAGCCACGCTCTGGCATCTCCATGCAAATGAGACACAATAAACCCCACTCTCTCCTCCTCATCTTTAAAGTCATTGAGAAGCAAATGCAGTGCATACATGACGTCTGCTCTGAAACTGGGGTAGTGCTTCAGGTTCCCATCGAAGGGGGCTACTAAATTTCCCCCCCGCCTTCCGAGTCCGATTCCCTCTGATCTGGACCCCGGGAACCCCTCCTTGCACGCACGTTCCCACCTGGTTTGCAGGTCGTGACATCTCGCCTCCGCTTCTTCACTCTTCTTCTGGGAGACCACTACCGCAGTGGACAGCTCGGAGACTGCATTCCGCAGTGCATTCAACTGTTCTTCTGCACTCATGGTTGCCACACTTCGTGAGCTTTGCAAAAAAAAAAATTTGCTGTCAGAGCTGGCTCCTGGTCCCAGCTCACAGAGGACCAACGCTACCCGGTAGTAATATCCAAAAGTCTTTATTGAAGTACAGTTTCCATTTCCAAACCGGAGCGCCCCAGCTCTACGTCTTAGAGGCTAGACCGGCGAAGCTCCATCTGAGTCTCCACCCCCGGTACACCAACTTAATACTTTAACCTTACTCCACCTCTTCCGTCTCTCCTTTCTCCTCTGGGTCCTTCTGCCCCCCGGGGTCTCCTCCTTTCTGGACTCTTCTGAGGCTGACCCCCCTGACTCCTCCCCCTCTTTTCGTCGGGCTTTGGGACCTGGCTCCCTATCCGGGCTGCCAACTGCGCCGCCCTCCTGTACATTTGAACTTGGCGCGCGCGCCCAGCCTTCAACCTTCCTCTTGACCGTTTCCTCGCTCCCCGATGGAGGCGTGGCCAATCCTGACTCATGTCCTCCCACCGGCGGTGAGCCGCCTGATCCCGATACCTGGGACTCCTCCCCCCTACTGTGCTCTGGTGGGGAAGCTGGTCCTGATTTCCAACTGCTGCTCTCTGAGTCCCCTCTGGCCCCTTCTTCCTGGGGTGTCCCCCTCGGCACCCCCCTTGCTCTGACCATGGGAGCCTCTTTCTGTGAATCTTCCGATTCGCTGGAAAGACTCAGAGACCTCGGACCGCTGTCATCGCTAACATTTCCTTCGGACTCCTCCCCCTCACTCTCTATTTCCTCCCTTTCCTATGCCTCTGCTCCTGAGCCCCTGACATTTGCGTTCTTTTTTTTTCAGAGGGGACTTACTGTCAGGGCTGCCCGAGGTCCCAGCTCACAAGAGACCAATGCCAAGTCCACTTTATTTACAAAAGTCTTTATTTGAAGTACATTGTTTCTTCCACAGCCGAGGCGCGCAGCCCCACGTCTGTAACCCTTAGACCGTTGAAGTCCCCTCTGAATCAGTCCCGCCTCTACACCAGTTTAAGAGGCTTGTGCTAGTCCACCTCTTCCTGTCCTTCCTTTTCCGCAGGGTCCTTCTGCCCTCTGGGGTTTCGTCCCTCCTGGATTCCTCTGACGCGGAATCCCCAGACAGCTCTTGCCCCCTCCTGCGGGCTTTGGGACCTGGCTCCTCCTCCGGATTCCCTGTTCTTCCGCGCGCCTCCACATTTGAACTTGGCGTGCGTTTGCAACTTCTAACCTTCCTCTTGACAGTTACACTACTCCCCCCACTGCTCTCCTCCCTTTCCGGGAGGATGCCTTGCTCCGACCTTCCCCCTTTCTCTGCTGACGGAGCTGCTTCCCCTGTCACGCTGGAATCTCCACCCCCTTCACTGCGCTCCGGCGGGGAAGCCGGTCCTGACTCCCAGCTCCCACCTTGGGATCCTCTGCTGGCCCCCTGCTCCTGATGGGTCCCCCCTGTTACTCCCCTTGGCCTGACCACAGGCGCCCCCTTCTGGGAATCCTCTGATTCACTTGAAAAACTCATGGAATCCCTCGAGTCATTGTCATCCTCCTCCTCACTGCCCTGGGATTCCCCCCCATCGCTCTCCGTCTCCTCCCTCACCTGTGCCTCTGTCCCTGAACCCCTGACACTAACCCTAACCCTAACCCTAACCCTAACCCTAACCCTAATCCTAACCCTAACCCTAACCCTAAAACCCTAACCCTAACCCTAACCCTAACCCTAACCCTAAACCCTAACCCTAACCCTAACCCTAACCCCTAACCCCTAACCCTAACCCTAACCCTAACCCTAACCACGAGGTAGTTGAGCACATGCAGATGCAAGACGCACATCCAGTTGCTACACCGATGGCTACTGACTTCCTGAAGAATCAGCAGGATTCAAAGCAGTTGCCAGACAACAATGACTACAGGTCGGCGATTGGTAAACTTTTGTATCTAGTTACCACATGTAGACCTGACTTAGCTAATGCTGTGGGGATTCTTAGCAGAAAAGTGAATTCTCCCACTGAGCATGATTGGGCAGGTGTAAAGAGGGTGGTGCGATATTTGAAGGGTACCATGAATTGTAAATTAAGGTTACCAGCCGTCAGAGACCCTAAGTTGGTTGGGTATACTGATGCGGATTGGGCTGGGGATAATGCTGATTATAAATCAACAAGTGGTCATGTTTTCATGTTTGGTGATGGACCTGTTGCATGGGGCAGTTATAAACAGAGCTGTGTAGCATTATCTTCCACAGAATCAGAATACGTTGCAGCAACAGAAGCCTGCAGAGAGATCGCCTGGCTTGATCAACTCATAAAGGACTTTGGGTTGGTGAGAAAAGGGCCTGTCAGCTTGCTAGAGGACAATCAAAGTTGCCTGAAGCTGACGCAGAGTGAGAAGTTCCTGGCCAGAACAAAATACATTGGGGTTAAATACCACTACATATGCCAGATGATCCAGGATGGACTTGTGGAACTATCCTACTGCAGCACCCAAGAGATGACTGCTGACATCCTGACGAAACCCCTACCAAGAGAGAGTTTCCAGAATCTACGTGTCAAGCTGGGACTCTGGGTGGTTGAATAAAGTTGTTTATGTTTTGTATATGTTGTATTGCCTGAGAAGGGGTATGTGGGATGTAAACACAGGAGCAGTCAATGACAACATTCCTAGAGTGTACATGTTTAGAACATGGGGGGATGTCTGTCCAGCAAGCAGGTAAACTTCCTGGGGACGGACTTCCTCCGCATGTGACCAGAGGTGGGTGTGGCCTCACCTGTGCAGGTAAGGAACAAAAGCACAGGGCAGGCAGACCCTCTCTCTCTCTGCCATTTTCCTTCGATGAGGAAACATCTAAGGATGCTCTCTTGGCTCCCAGCCAAGAGAGGAGATAAGGCCTATCTTGCTATAAGATAGATCCTAAATGTATGTAACCTTTTTAAGCTGTGCCTTCTGGGATCACATTGTGAACAGGACGTGAGTAAACTCTTTTATACTTTTATGAAGACTGTGTCGTGTCTTGTATTTTAAGAGGGAACAAAAAGGGGAAATTACCAGGGTAATTATTATAGAGGTTCTAGCGAACCTGTGCACACGTTGCCATTGCGCACTTAAAGGGGAATGTTTATAAACTCTGCTGATATTTTGGGAACTTGTTAGCACAAGTTGGATAAGGATATAATTAGTCAATATATCCTCTCCTGCACCCCAGAACATTCCCACAGGGGGAAAGAGACAATAAGATGAAGAAAAATGGGAATTATTACCGGATGGAACCCCCCAGAAATCCACTCCCACAGAAACTAACAATTGACAAAGAACTGTGTAAGTACAAACAAGAACAGATTAGAGAACTGGGCCAAAACAAACAAGATGAACTTTAATAGGGAGAAATGTAAAGTATTGCACTTGGGCAAAAAATAATGAGAGGCACAAATACAAGATGGGGGACACCTGGCTTGAGAGCAGTACATGTGAAAAGGATCTAGGAGTCTTGGTTGACCACAAACTTGACATGAGCCAACAGTGTGACGCGGCAGCTAAAAAAGCCAATGCAATTCTGGGCTGCATCAATAGGAGTATAGCATCTAGATCAAGGGAAGTAATAGTGCCACTGTATTCTGCTCTGGTCAGACCTCACCTGTGTCCAGTTCTGGGCACCACAGTTCAAGAAGGACACTGACAAACTGGAATGTGTCCAGAGGAGGGCAACCAAAATGGTCAAAGGCCTGGAAACGATGCCTTATGAGGAACGGCTAAGGGAGCTGGGCATGTTTAGCCTGGAGAAGAGGAGGTTAAGGGGTGATATGATAGCCATGTTCAAATATATAAAAGGATGTCACATAGAGGAGGGAGAAAGGTTGTTTTCTGCTGCTCCAGAGAAGCAGACACGGAGCAATGGATCCAAACTACAAGAAAGAAGATTCCACCTAAACATTAGGAAGAACTGTTGGAGGGGGATTTCCAGCCGGTGGCAGAGGACAGAGTGACTCCAGGAGACGTAGGTGTAAAAACCCAAACTAAAACGAAGACTTTATTACTAAGCAAATAAACACAAACTCTGGTGGATGTTATTCCTGCAGGCAGGCAACAAAACTCAGCTTTTTTCCTTTATAGCAACGGTCACCTGCAGCCAATTAATCCCAGAAACTTCTTAAAGGTATACACACATGTTTCTGTGCCGAATGTCCTCTAACACCCCCTCTCATTCAAACAGAAACAATAGTATTTTAAACAGAACAGAACATATTTACATATCACACACAGCAACTCCCAACTTTGCTACCAGTCATGTATGTTTTTCAAAGGTTAACGCTTTTGTAAATACATCCGCCACATTTTGTGTACTTTCACAATACTTCAGCATTATTTGGTTCTGTTTTACATTTTCAGCTACATTTTGATATTTAATTTCTAAATGCTTTGATTTGTTTCTAAACTGGTCAGATCCAGACAAGGTTATTACGGCTTGATTATCTTCCATAATTTGAACGGGATAATTACACTGTACGTTTATATCCTTGAGGACCTGAACATAAAATTTTATTTCATTACATAATTCCGACAATGCACAGTATTCGGCCTCTGTTGATGATGTGGCCACGATACTTTGTTTTTTGGATTTCCAACCTATCAAAGAATCCCCAAATTGAAATACCATTCCAGAAATTGATTTTTTATCAGGCAGGTTGGCCCAATCACTGTCAACGTAACACTGCAATTTTGTGGAACCTGAAGATGGTAATCTTAAACAATAATCAAGTGTTTGCTTTAGATACCGGAAAATGCGTTTTAAACCTTTCCAGGCATTTTCTGTAGGACAGCTTACTAGTCTGCTTAGTATTCCAACTGCATAACTCAAATCTGGTCTGCTCCACAATGAAATGTATAATAAACTTCCAATTATTGAATGGTACATTTCAGGATTTACAGGTTCTGTGCATTCTCCATTTTTGAAAAAACCTATTTCCATTGGGGTTTTTACTCCCTTGCAGTTTTGCATATTGTTTCTTTCAAGTAGCTCCATTATTTTGTCTTTTTGACTCAACAAAAAACTTCCATCGTTTGTTCTTTGAATTTCTAAACCGAGATAATTTTTTACTGGACCCAAATCTCTTACTTTAAATACCTTTCTTAGTTGTTCTGCAAATTTTTCCACTTGCTTGTCACTTTTTGTAGAGTAAAGCAAATCATCAACATAACACAAACACAATTCTTGTTTATCACCCTTTCCTTTAGTGTACAAGCAGTTATCAGCTAAGCTTCTTTTAAAACCAAGATTTTTTAAAGCATTATCAAGACACTCGTTCCAATTTCTAGCTGACTGTTTGAGCCCATAAATTGCTTTGTTCAGCCTATATACAGAATTCTGTTCTCCTGCCTCAAAACCTGGCGCTTGATTCATAAAAATTTCTTCTTGCAGATTTGCGTTAAGATAAGCTGTTTCAATATCAAAATGGTTTACCTTAAACCCACGTTGTGCTGCAAGAGCTAGCAATAAGCGTACACTTTCACTCCTTGCAGTAGGAGAAAAGGTTTCATCAAAGCTTTCACCTTTTCTTTGAGTAAAGCCTTGTGCTACCAGTCTGGCTTTGTACTTAACATCACCATCTGCCAAGTGTTTTATTTTATACACCCATCTACAGCCCACTGCCTTTTTTCCTTCTGGCAATGGCTCAATGGTAAAGACATTGTGTTCTGCTAAAGATTTCATTTCTGCTTTCATTGCATTTTTCCACCTTACTATTTCCTGGTGTGGTAACTTTAAAACTTCCTCATAATCACGAGGTTCCTTTTTCACATCAACAGTTTTAGCTTCTTGTATAGTAAACCTTTCTGGAGGTACCCCCTTATTGCTTCTTTGTGACCTTCTAACTTGAACACTCTCCCCCTCTGAACTATCTTCCCCTTCTGATTTATCCTGCTCAGGAGAAATTGGTTCAGCTTTAGGAGATTGTGTACTGGGATCCTTATCCCCCGAATCCTCATCACTGTCACTTTCAGAACTTTCTTTAATTTGTGGCTTTTCTTCCTCAGATTTCACAAATTTATCTGTATCATCAGAAGATAACACAACTTCTGAATTTCCATGTAAACGTATCCAACCATCTTGCTCACAAAACTCTGCATGTCTTGATATTACAACTCTGCCACGCCCTAGTGCAAAACGATACCCCTTTGACCAAGTTTGATAGCCAACAAACCTAAGTTTCTTTGCCTTGGGCTCTCCTTTCCTTCTCTGTCCTTTTGGGATGTGAACCCAAGCCCAGCAACCAAAAGTTTTAACATGGTCCAAAAAGGGTTTTTTTCCATAAAGCAAAAAATGAGGGGTGTTGTTTATGGTAGAATGAAACAATCTGTTCTGTATGTAGTTAGCACACAGAATTCCTTCTCCCCAATACTTCCTGGATAGGCCAGAATCACATAGCATTGAATCTAGCATTGTTTGTAAAGATCTTATCTTGCGTTCTGCAACTGAATTTTCTTCAGGCGAAAAAGGACACGATTTACGGTGACTAATACCACGCTTTTTCAACCAAACTTGGAGGGCTTCAGACATGAACTCGCCTCCACGGTCACTTTGCAACTGGGTAACTTTGTAAGGAAACTGCCTTTCTATATAGTTGACCCAATTCTTAATCAGTTGACCAGTTTCACTTTTGTGTTTTAACAAATATACCCAAGTATACCGGCTATAATCATCCACAAGAACCAAAAAAAACTTTGCTCCTCCTTCAGACTCTGCAAATGGCCCACAAAGGTCTGAATGTACTAAAGCAAATGGCCTCTTGCTAATTCTAGTACTTTCAGGATAAGACCCTCGCTTACTTTTAGACTCCTTGCAGGTATTGCAGTCTAGAAAAACTGAACATTTTTTCATTTTAATTCCCTTGCTTAATTCTGGCATTTTTGCAATACTGCGGAAATTGGCATGCCCCAAACGACGATGCCACAGATGCTGGCACTCATCATGCAAGGCTCTATTACAGGCTTTAACACATGCCCCAGACTCACTTACTAGCTGGTCTTTCAAAACAAACAAACCATTTTGTAGCGATGCTGTAACCACTTTTCCAGCTTTCTCTATTCTACAGCCTGAACCAGAAAAGGTTACTTTAAATCCCTGCTTAACAAGACTTGTAACTGAAAGCAAATTATTTTCTAAACTTGGTACACATAAAACATTGGTAAACTTGGTACTTAAACAGTTGATATTCACACTACCCTTTCCAGCTGACTCATGCACTGTTCCATCAGCTAGTACTACATTTACAGATTTACAAGGCTGCTTTTCTACAAGGGTTTGTGCAGACTTAACAAAAATGTTTGTCGCTGCTGAGTCTAAAATCCAGTCTTGTCCAACGTCGTGACTGGTGCCTCGAACTGCTGCAGAAACATACTGGACTTGACTCTTCCTGTCTCCTCGCTTCCCAGCAAACACAGGCCGCCCTTGTCTTGTATTTTCTCCCACAGACACAGTGCACTGTCGTACTAAATGCTTGGTTGACCCACAACGATAGCATCTTCTAACTGTGAAAGCTGCTTCCTCTCTGTGGTCTACAACCTCTTTAGGTTGCCGCTCCTCATCAGTTGCATATCTTTTACTGGACTGCCTCCCATTTCTGGAGTTACGGTGAGGGGTTGTGGCCTTCCTCTCATGGCGTCTTTCCTCATCATCAAGCAAACGCCCAGTTAAGAAATGCATTGTTAATTGGCTTTCTGGGATTGCTTCCAGAGTCATCACTAAATTGTCCCATGACTCAGGAAGTGAAGACAGCACAATATAAACCTTTCTCTGTTCAGAAAAATGTTCCCCAAGTTCATTTAACTGTGAAAATAAATCACACATTCTTTGAAGGTGTGTTGAAACACATTCACCCTCACTTAGTCTGGCTCGGTACAGAGCTCTCATTAGAGTAATTTTGCTGCCAGCAGTGTCTCTAATATGTATTGCTCTCAGTGCTTGCCAAATCTCACTTGCTGTTTCAAGGTCTCGCACATGAGATAACTGAGACTTCTCTAAACTCAAAATTAAATTGGCATAGGCTTTGTCCTCCAGCCTTTGGTCTGCTTCATCTACTTCTTCATCCTCCTCTTTTACAGGAGGGTTAACAATAACAGTCCAACATTGTTCTTTCTTTAAAAACACCTGCATCTGTAAACTCCATGACATATAATTGGACTCTCCCAGTTTCTCTACTGGAAAATAGGAAGCTCCCCCTTGAGCTCCAGCTCCAAGTCCAGCCATGGCGCCACCCAGCTTTCAGCTTTCCACTCAGTTCTTACTCACACGTGGCTTGAAAAAATGTTCGGCTCCTGGTCCCAAACAGACACTCCCTGCCGATGCCTTCACACAGCCAGCTGCTTGAGAAACGCTGAGTTGCTTCCGGTCTCTGGGTTCTTTTCACGCTCTGTCTCTGCCCACTCAGGACTGGGGACTGGGCCCATAACCTGTTGGAGGGGGATTTCCAGCCGGTGGCAGAGGACAGAGTGACTCCAGGAGACGTAGGTGTAAAAACCCAAACTAAAACGAAGACTTTATTACTAAGCAAATAAACACAAACTCTGGTGGATGTTATTCCTGCAGGCAGGCAACAAAACTCAGCTTTTTTCCTTTATAGCAACGGTCACCTGCAGCCAATTAATCCCAGAAACTTCTTAAAGGTATACACACATGTTTCTGTGCCGAATGTCCTCTAACAAGAACTTCCTGACAGGAAGAGCTGTTCGACAGTGGAATTTGCTGCCAAGGAGTGTGGTGGAGTCTCCGTCTTTGGAGGTCTTTAAGCAGAGGCTTGACAACCATATGTCAGGAGTGCTCTGATGGTGTTTCCTGCTTGGCAGGGGGTTGGACTCGATGGCCCTTGTGGTCTCTTCCAACTCTATGATTCTATGATTCTATGATTGATCCAAGTAAAGCATGCTGCATCGTAATATAGTCTCAGGTCTGGGAGTCCAAAACCTCCCCGCTCTTTTATGTCGGTTAATAATTTATGTTTGATCTGTGGCTTTTTGCCTTGCCATATAAACTTTGTTAGGTCCTGTCAGGGGCTCAGGAGCAGAGGCACAGGGGAGAGAGGAAATGGAGAGCGAAGGGGAAGAATCCGAGGGCAGCGTAGGGGAGTATGAAAGTGGCCCGAGAGATTCCGTGAGTCTCTCCAGCGATTCAGAAGATTCCCAGAGGGGGGCGCCGATGGCCAGGGCAAGGGGGGTCCCAGGGGGGACGCACCAGAAGCAGGGGGCCAGCGGGGACTCCCAGGGCAGCAGCTGGAGATCGGGACCAGCTTCCCCACCAGAGCGTAGCGGGGGGGAAGAGTCCCATGTGTCAGGGCCAACGTCTGCTCCAGCAGGGAGAGAAGATGAGTCAGAGGTGGCCACGCCTCCATCGCAGAGTGAGGGAACGGAGGGAGAGTCAGGTGCAGCTAGCCTCCCCGAAGGGGGAAGCAGTGACAGGAGCAGTGTAACGGTCAGGAGGAAGGTGGCCGGCTGGGCGCGCGCGCCAAGTTTGAATGTACAGGCGCGCGGCACAGCGGGAAACCCGGATTGGGAACCAGGTCCTAAAGCCCGCCGGAGGGAGGGGGAGGAATCAGGAGATTCAGCGTCTGAAGAGTCTAGGAGAGGCGAGACCCCAGCGGACAGGCGGGCCCAGAGGAGAAGAGAGCAGAGGAAGAGGTGGAGCAAGGCTAGAGTCTTAAACTGGTGTCTGGGGGGGAGGAGATTCAGACGGAGCTTCGGCGGTCTAGAGTTTGAGACGTAGAGCTGCGCGCCACGGATGTGAAAGTGGAACTGAGCTTCAATAAAGACTGTTTTATATAACAACGAACTGGCGTTGGTCCTTTGTGAGCTGGGACCTAGGGCAGCTCTGACAGGTCCATTTTCCATTTTTTAAAACAATCGTCTTTACCTATTATGGGAATCATTTGAAAAAGGAACAGAAGTTTTGGTAAGTGTCAGAGCTGCCTCAGGTCCCAGCTCACAGAGGACCAACGCCAGTTGTTCTTTATATACAAAAGTCTTTATTGAAGTTCATTATTGGTTTAACAGCCGTGGCGCGCAGCTCTACGTCTGAATCCCTAGACCGGCGAAGCTCCGTCTGAATCTCCTCCCCCCATACACCAGTTTAAGACTCTCGCCTTGCTCCACCTTTTCCTCTGTTCCTTTCTCCTCTGGGTCCTCCTGCCCGCTGGGGTCTCGCCCTTCCTGGACTCTTCGGACGCGGATTCCTCTGACTCCTCCCCCTGCTTCTGGTGGGCTTTGGGACCTGGTTCCCAATCCGGATTTTCTGCTGTCCCGCGCGCCTGCACATTTGAACTTGGCGCGCGCGCCCAGCCGCCCACTTTCCTCCTAACGGCTACACTGCTCCTGTCACTGCTTCCCCCTTCGGGGGGCTGGCTGGAACTGACCTCCCCTCCGCTCCTCCACTCTCCGACGGAGGCGTGGTCAGTCCTGACTCACTCTCTCTCCCTGCCGGAGAAGATGCTGGTCCTGATCTGTGGGCTTCTTCCCCCCCGCTATGCTCTGGTGGCCCTGATCTCCAGCTGCCGCTTTGAGCTCCGCTGGCCCCCCTTGCCCTGACCCTGAGCGCCTCCTTCGGGGAATCTTCTGATTCACTGGAGAGGCTCATAGAATCTCCCGGGTCACTGTCATACCCTCCTATGCTTCCCTCAGATCCTTCCTATTCGCTCTCCATCTCCTCTTTCCCCTGTGGCTCTGTCCCTGAGCCCCTGACAGTAAGATATTCATTTTAATAGCCGAAATTCTACCCCAGAGTGTTCATTTCAATCTTGTCCAAGTTTCCATTTCTCTTTTTGTTTCTTCCCAAATTTTTTTATAATTATCTTCAAACAAATTTATATTTTTCATTGTTATTTGTATACCTAAATATTTCACTTTTTTTACAATTTGTAATCCAAATTTTTCTGCCAGTTCCTTTTTCTCTTGATCTCCTATGTTTTTTACCATTAGTTTCGGTTTTTCTTTATTCAAAGCAAAACCTGATACCCTTCCAAAGTTTTCCATTTTTTCTAGAGCCTTTGCTATGCTTTCCTTTGGATTTTCAACCATTAAAACTAAATCATCTGCAAATGCCCTTATTTTGTATATTTTCTCTCCTAGGGATATTCCATTTATTTCTTGATCCAATCTGATTTCTTGATTTAATATTTCCAAAACCAAAATGAATAACAAAGGTGAAAGTGGGCACCCTTGTCTGGTGCCCTTCTGTATTTTAAAATAATCGGTCGTGTCATTATTTATTATTATATTTGCTTCTTGTTGTTCATAAATTGCTTTTAACCCTCTTGTGATTTGGTCTCCCATGTCCATCTGGTCTAATAATATTTTTAGAAATTTCCATGATACTTTGTCAAACGCCTTTTCCACGTCCACAAAAACAAAGGCTACCTTCTTACTTGGTTTCATGTCTAAATACTCGATCATATCTGTCAGAGCTGGCTCCTGGTCCCAGCTCACAGAGGACCAACGCTACCCGGTAGTAATATACAAAAGTCTTTATTGAAGTACAGTTTCCATTTCCAAACCGGAGTGCCCCAGCTCTACGTCTTAGAGGCTAGACCGGCGAAGCTCCATCTGAGTCTCCACCCCCTGTACACCAACTTAATACTTTAACCTTACTCCACCTCTTCCGTCTCTCCTTTCTCCTCTGGGTCCTTCTGCCCCCCGGGGTCTCCTCCTTTCTGGACTCTTCTGACGCTGACCCCCCTGACTCCTCCCCCTCTTTTCGGCGGGCTTTGGGACCTGGCTCCCTATCCGGGCTGCCAACTGCGCCACCCTCCTGTACATTTGAACTTGGCGCTCGCGCCCAGCCTTCAACCTTCCTCTTGACCGTTTCCTCGCTCCCCGATGGAGGCGTGGCCAATCCTGACTCATGTCCTCCCACTGGCAGTGAGCCGCCTGATCCCGATACCTGGGACTCCTCCCCCCTACTGTGCTCTGGTGGGGAAGCTGGTCCTGATTTCCAACTGCTGCTCTCTGAGTCCCCTCTGGCCCCTTCCTCCTGGGGTGTCCCCCTCGGCACCCCCCTTGCTCTGACCATGGGAGCCTCTTTCTGTGAATCTTCCGATTCGCTGGAAAGACTCAGAGACCTCGGACCGCTGTCATCGCTAACATTTCCTTCGGATTCCTCCCCCTCGCTCTCTATTTCCTCCCTTTCCTGTGCCTCTGCTCCTGAGCCCCTGACATCCATCCCCCCCTCGAAGCCCCCCCTTCCCCCCTCCCCTCCTTCAGGTGTGGGTACAGGGTGCTCCGTCATTGTGGGGGTGAGTGCCTGATACAGTTCGTCCCCCGTGGCGTGCATCCAGCCGGATAAGTCTGGCTCGTCCTCCGTGCTCTCGCCGACGTCGATCTCCTCCGCTTCCATCTCTTGGCCTCCGTGCTCGAACCCCAGGTCCTCCCCCAACACGTTCATGTCCGTCTCTCCCCCGGTCTCCTCTGGGGACGTTGCCTGCCAAGGACCCCCCAGCCACTTCTTGCGCCACTGCTCCTCTGGTCGATCGTCCCACCGATAAGAGCGGTCTGAGGCAGACCCCGAGGGTGATCCCTCCGGGGAACGTGCGTCTAGTGCCTGTTCCTCGTCCGAGGTGAACCCCTGGAATGTGCTGGCTGAAAGTGTGGGTGTGAAAAGCCAGTCGTCGAAATACTCGGCTGGCATGGGCCTGTGTGGGAAAAGGGCATGAAACTCGTCCTTGAGCAGCGGCTCGTCCAAAGCATAGTCCGGCACCCAACTGTTGGCGCTGGCCGGGGCACCTTCTCTGGCTAGCAGATATTCTACTCCTTCTTCCCCCCATCTCGAGTCTAAAATCTCTGTGACCTCGTTGATGGGTTCCCCCCTTGGCGACCCCCCCCCCTTGTGGGCATTTCCCTGAGCGGGTCTGGTGCCGTGCCTGGCTCCTGAAATCTGTGAGGTGCTTTGTAGGGCGTGAGCACTGATCTATGGAAAACTGGGTGCATTCTGGATCCCTCCGGAAGTGTCAACCGGAAAGCCACTGGATTAACCTGTGCCTCGACTTGGTAAGGCCCTAGCTGCTTATGTCCGAGCTTCTTCTTCGCTAACGATCTGGCCGGCACTGCCTGGGCTGCTAACCAAACCCAGTCTCCCACCCCTATGTTTTCCCCAACCCTTCTGTGTCTGTCAGCCTGCAGTTTGTATGCGTGCTTTGCTAGTTCTAACTGCCTCCGAAGCTGTTCGTGGACCTCCTGCAACTCTGATGCTAAGGCTTCCGCTGCCTGTGGCTCCCCCTCCCCCACTCTCTCTCTTCCCGGGAAGGTTCTGGGATGCCTCCCATTGTTGGCGAAGAACGGTGTCACCCCCGTGGACACGTGCTTCGTGTTGTTGTAGGCGAACTCGGCGAGCGGCAGGTAGTCCACCCATGTTGCAGGCTGCTGATTTGCGTAGCATCTCAGGTACTGCTGCATGACGCCGTTGACCCGCTCCGCTTGTCCGTTGGTTTGCGGGTGTCTCGCCGACGCTAGGTTGATCTTGACGTTCAGGATGCCCATCAGCTTCTGCCAGAAGTTTGAGATGAACTGTCGCCCCCGGTCGGACAGAATAGACCGTGGTAGACCATGAACTCTGAACACGTGGTCTATGAACAGTTTGGCGGTCTGTTCCGCCGTGGCCACCTTCGCACACGGAATGAAGTGGGCCATTTTGGTGAACATGTCCACCACCACTAGCACTGCTGTCTTGCCCCTCGAGCTGGACAGATCCGTGACAAAGTCCAGGGCCACCCTCTCCCATGGTTCGATCGGTGTCTGCAGTGGTTCCAGCAGTCCCGCCGGCGGATTGTGCACTGACTTGGCCCTTTGGCAGGTGTTGCACCTCGAGACGTAATCCGCGACTTCCCCCCGCATCTTGGGCCACCAAAAATCTCTGGCTACTAACTCTACAGTCTTCTCTTTGCCAAAGTGCCCGGCGGTGGGTGCGTCGTGCAACTGCTGCAGTACCTTCGCGCGGAGGTCGTCTCCCGGTACGTAGAGGGCCCCTTTGCGGATGAGCAATCCGTCGCGTATCTGGAACTCGTCGTCCTTCGCCGTGCCCCTGTGCACCTCCTCCATCTTTGCTTGCGCGAAGGAGTCCTCCTGCAGCGCGCGACGTACAGCATCCAGGTCCACGGTTGCCGAAGCGCACGCCCACGCTTTCGGTGCGAAAATGTGCTTGGCCGCCGCTGGTGCCGCCTCCTCGAGGTATTGCGGCTTCCTGGACAGTGCATCCGCCATGACGTTGTTGTCGCCTGGGATGTACTCTATCCTGAAGTCGAAGTCTGCAAAGAACTCCGCCCAGCGTATGTGCCTCTGGTTCAGGAACCTTGCCGTGCGCCAGTACTCCAGGTTCTTATGGTCTGTGCGGACCTGCACTGTGTGTTTGGCTCCGATAAGGAAGTGCCTCCACGCCTTGAATGCTGCATGAATGGCTAGCAACTCCCTGTCCCAGATGGTGTAGTTCTGCTCCGACTTGCTGAGCTTCCTGGAGTAGAAGGCGCACGGCCTCCAGTCCCCATGCGGGTCTTGCTGCAACAGGACTGCTCCCACGGCCCTGTCTGAGGCGTCTGTTTCAACCCTCATCGGTCTGCTGGGATTTACATGCAGTAGCTGCTCTTCGGACGAGAAGAGACGCTTGAGTTTCTGAAAGGACTGCTCCGCTTGCTCCGTCCAGATGAACTTCTTCTTCTTGGAGCTGAGCGTGTCGGTAATGGCCGCCGTCTGCATAGCGAACCCCTTGATGAACTTGCGATAGAAGTTTGCAAAGCCGACAAACCGCTGGACCTCCTTCCAATTGCGCGGGCTCTTCCAGTCCAACACTGAGCGAACCTTGGCGCTGTCCATGGCGAGCCCCTTGTCTGACAATTTGTAGCCCAGGAAATCCACCTCCGTCATGTCGAACTGGCACTTCTCCAGCTTGGCGTACAGTCTGTGCTCCTGTAGTCTCTGCAGAACTTCCTTGACGTCTCTCTCGTGAGCCTCCTGCGATTCTGAAAATATCAGGATGTCGTCCAGGAAGCAGACGCACTTCTTGTAGAGGAGTCCCGCTAACACGTGATGCATGAAGGCTTGAAAACAGTGGAAGCCATTTTGTAATCCAAAAGGCATAACTTTGTATTCATAGGTGCCCAGGGGCGTGAACATGGCCGTCTTCCACTCGTCGCCCTCCCGTATGCGAATAAGGTTGTACGCCCCTCGCAGATCCAACTTGGTGAACACGCGTCCTTTTCGCACCGTTGCGAGCAGGTCATCGATTTTGGGCATGGGGAAGGCCGTGGGCTTGGTTTTCGAGTTCAAAATCCTATAGTCCACCACAAGCCTTTTTTGGGGCGTGTCTTTTTTCTTCACAAAGAATACGGGACTGCCCCCCACTGCCCTGGACTCCCGGATGAAACCGCGCTTCAAGTTGTGATCTATGAACTCCCTGAGTTCCTGCAGTTCATCTTCAGACATGGAATACAGTTTCCCGGTCGGCAGCGTCGCCCCCGGCAGGAGGTCAATCTTGCAGTCATAGGACCTGTGGGGAGGTAGCTTGTCTGCTTCCTTCTCGCAGAAAACCTCCAAAAACGCTGCGTACTTGATGGGCACTGCTTGCAGCGTGCCTAATTGCAGCTGTGTGTCATCCTCTTCCCCTTCCGGGCTGGGCAGAATGCAGTGTTCTGCACAGTAGGAGGAGCCGAAAGTCAGTTGGCGCTGGTACCAAGCCAATGCTGGGCTGTGCCTGTGCAGCCAACTCATGCCCAATACTACAGGCGTGTCCGACAGTTGGGTGACATTGAAGCTGATGACTTCCCGGTGATTTCCAATTTGCATCACCATTGGCGGCGTTTGCTTCACGACCTGCCCCCCGAGCAATTCCCTGCCATCCACCGTGACAACCTTCAGGGGCAGCGTGGCTGGTAGTAGCGCTATGCTGTGTTGCTTAATGAAATCCAGTCCTATAAAGTCTGCGTTACTACCAGAGTCAATGGTAATTGGCACTTCCATTGTGAGTCCATTGGGTAGCTGGAGCGATGCGGTGAGCTGCACTACTGGTTTGGGCGGGAGGGGGTCTGTGGGCTGCAAAATCTCTGGGGACTGCTTCACTGACTCGCCTGGCTGGGCCCCAGTGCCTCTGCCTCCAGCCAGACTCCGTCGTTTCCCTGCTGTGGTTCTCTCTGCTGAGTTGCTTCTGTTACCGTCGCGGAAGCTGCAGTGTGCTTGTGGAGCCTCTGGGGACACTCTTTCGCCATGTGCTGAGCACTGTCACAGATGTAGCACTTCCTGTTCCCTCTAGGAGGCTTCGCTTTGACTGCTGCCGGTGTTAGGGCTCTGGTTGCTGACTGAGCCCTGGCACCTCCAATCTCCATCGGTTCCTCTCCCCCTCCCTGCGGAGGCGTGGATTGCGCACGCGCTGCATCCCTGGGAAAGAGGGAAGGCGCTCTCGCTGGCGCGCGTCCCCAACGCCCTTTGTCTTTGCTCCATGGACGTTCTTCCAGGCGCACCCCAATCGTCAGCGCCCTCTGAACGACTTCCTGAGTGCTCTGGGGTCTCTCCCCCCTCGCAATTTCGTCTTTTACAGCTCCATTCAACCCTTCCCAGAAAAGGTCTCTGACTGCAGCTGAATCTTTCTCCCATCCCAGGGCATTGATCAATGCAAAAAAAGCGGGAATGATACTGCCTCACAGTGGCCCTCCCTTGTTTCAGCCCATGTATCTCTTTCCTGGCGATATCAATGTCTATATTTGATAAAAAACACGAATCCATCGCTTTAATGAAGGCATCCGCACTTCGGAGCGCCGGATCCTTATCTCTCCACAGATTGCGCAGCCACGCTTTCGCTTCTCCATGCAAATGAGATAAGATAAACCCCACCTTCTCTTGCTCATCTCTAAAGTCTTTATCCAGCAGTTGCAGCGCAAACAGCACGTCTGCTCGGAAGTTGGGGTACTGCTGTAAATTCCCATCGAAATGAGATACAAGGCTGCCTCCTCTTTTCCCCAGCCCAATTCCCTCTGATTTGGGTCCCGGTTGCCCCTGCTTAGTAAGCACTTCCAACCTGGCTTGGAGATCCTTGCAGGCTGCAGCCGCTTCGTCTTCCCTCTTCCTGGATGCGAGTATCTCGGCGTTGAGTTGTGTCACTGCATTTTGCAGGGCTGCTATTTGCTGTTCGGTAGTCATCTTGTCTGACTTTCGTGAGCTCGCGAAGCACCAATCTTCGCCCCTCGCTGCGCCCACTCACGCTGCGAGGTTTTTGGTGCAAAAAGGAGACGGAGCTTACTGTCAGAGCCGCCTCCAGGTCCCAGCTCACAGAGGACCAACGCTAGCCGGCAGTAATGTACAAAAGTCTTTATTGAAGTACAGTTTCCATTTTCAAGCCGCAGCGCGCAGCTCTACGTCTTAGAAGCTAGACCGGCGAAGCTCCGTCTGAGTCTCCACCCCATGTACACCAACTTAAGACTCTAACCTTACTCCACCTCGTCCGTCTCTCCTTTCTCCTCTGGGTCCTTCTGCCCCCCGTGGTCTCATCCTTTCTGGACTCTTCTGACGCTGACACTGACCCCCCTGACTCTTCTCCCTCCTTTCGGCGGGCTTTAGGACCTGGCTCCCTGTCCGGGCTACTCACTGTGCCGCCCTCCTGTGCATTTGAACTTGGCGCGCGCGCCCAGCCTTCAACCTTCCTCTTGACCGTTTCCTCGCTCCCCGATGGAGGCGTGGCCAATCCTGACTCATGTCCTCCCGCTGGCGGTGAGCCGCCTGCTCCCGATCCCTGGGACTCCTCCCCCCTACTGCGCTCTGGTGGGGAAGCTGGTCCTGATTTCCAACTGCTGCTCTCTGAGTCCCTTCTTCCTGGGGTGTCCCCCTAGGCACCCCCCTTGCTGGAAGCTGGTCCTGATTTCCAACTGCTGCTCTCTGGCCCCTTCTTCCTGGGGTGTCCCCCTAGGCACCCCCCTTGCTCTGACCATGGGCGCCCCTTTCTGTGAATCTTCCGATTCGCTGGAAAGACTCAGAGACCTCGGGCCGCTGTCATCGCTAACATTTCCTTCGGATTCCTCCCCCTCGCTCTCTATTTCCTCCCTTTCCTGTGCCTCTGCTCCTGAGCCCCTGACAGGGAAGAATTTGCTGAAATAACGAATTAAACTAGAATACAAAAGGGGAGGTGTGAGGACGTTCAAGAATTAAGCAAATGAAAAATTGTAATTGGAGATTTGTATTTTTTCTTTTCCTTTTAATTTTTATTTTTTATTTTTTGGGCTAGGGTTGGGGATTCTTTATGTATTGATGAAAATTTGAATAAATATTACTTTAAAAAAATAAATAAAATAATAATAATAATCATTTTTCATTCATAACATTCCAATTAATCACCTATCAAATCTTGCCACATCATAATACAAATAATAAAGACAATTATACATTCCAAATTAAAATTTTTGAGGGGACTTCCCATGTTCTGGCTGATCGGGAGAAATGTTTTTTTTACTTGTTCCTACTTTTTCCTCTCTTGTTTTTCCCCAATTTCATATTTCCGATCTTAACCCATTGCCTTATCACCCCAGTCACTGGTATCAACTTTCAATTGTGTTTAACAAATCCATATTCTCTATTTGGCCTCTTTTCTCTTACTGATAGAGAACCTACATAAGGAATTCTATACAGGCTCTTAGGTACCCCATAAGGGATAAAGGAGAAGTTTTTTTTCTTATAACAGGTAGGTAGCCGTGTTGGTCTCTTCAGATACCATGTGCATATCAGTGTGCATGCACACGAAAGCTCATACCAATAACAAACTTAGCTGGTTTCTAAGGTGCTACTGGAAGGAATTTTTTTATTTTGTTTCTTATAATAGTTGGCTTTGGCATTTTGGCCTGGAGAGTCAGAAATCACATCACACACCAGGTTCCTGTGGCTCAGGCAGGCCAAGGGGTGATATTCCTGAGGATTAAGCAAGTTTCACCTAGTTCCAGCCACAGTTTACACAAAACATTTGCAATGGGCAAACCACAACCATTAAGGCCGAGGAGAGGAATCCCTTCAGGAACTTCCCTGGATGGCTTTCTGCCTCCGTGGGGTCTTTCGGAGAGCCAAGATGGCTTTTGGATTTCTCTGCTGCACTGCTCTAGACATGTGGTTTCTATACTTATGTATGTGTGTTTGCCTTGTGCAATTATCAATGCGGGTGGCGCTGTGGATTAAACCACAGAGTCTAGGGCTTGCTGATCGGAAGGTCGGCGGTTTGAATCCCTGTGACGGGGTGAGCTCCCGTTGCTCGGTCCCTGCTCCTGCCAACCTAGCAGTTCAAAAGCACGTCAAAGTGCAAGTAGATAAATAGGTACCGCTCCGACGGGAAGGTAAACGCCGTTTCCGTGTGCTGCTCTGGTTCACCAGAAGCGGCTTAGTCATGCTGGCCACATGACCCAGAAGCTGTACGCTGCTTCCCTTGGCCAGTAAAGTGAGATGAGCGCCGTAACCCCAGAGTCAGCTACGACTGGACCTAACGGTCAGGGGTCCCTTTGCCTTTACCTATTCTATATTTGAGACCCTTGAATTTCTACACAGAGGATGAGCACGCTAAACACCAACTTTCTGACTGTTTGAGAGAGAATTACTGAATTTAAGACCGAAGCCTTATTAGGAGTCGGGTCGGGATAAGCCTGGAGAAAAGGAGACTGAGAGGCAGGACGAGAGCCAGTGTCTTCAAACACTTCAAGGACTGCCCCTTGGAAGGTTTTCTGCTGCCCCAGAAGGCAGGACCTGAACCCAGGGCTTCAAGTTACAAAAAGGGCGATTCCGACCCAACATCAGGATCAGGCTTCTGACAGTGATTGCTGTTTGACAGCGGAACGGATGACCTTGGGAGATGAAGGACTCTCCTTCCTTGGAAGCTTTTAAGCAGAGGTTGGACGGCCATCTCTCAGGGATTCTGTCACTGAGATTCCTGCCGTCCAGGGGGTTGGACTAGATGACCCTTGGGGTCCCTTCCAACCCGACAACTCAATGACGTTCATCTTAATGCCCGTGAAGTCTTCCCTCTCCTCCCCAAACCCCCCAAATCTTGTCCTGCCCTCCATATACACACAGATGCACCAACTCTGCGGCACATTTTTGCAAGTAGCAGAACTCAAAATAAATGGCTGGCAACGATCATAAAAGGGGGGGGGGGAAACCCACTTTATTCTCTTTGGGAAAACAAAAATACAGAGTTGTCTTTATTTTCCACACAGTGGATGGTGTTCCCTCGGGTGTCCCTTCCGCTGGAGCAGCCTGGATCCCTGTGGAAGAGCCTGAAATCTCTTGCGTGGGCACAGGGATCAAGCCCTAGATTTCTCCACTCAGGCAGAACCAACAGCAAAATGCCCCCCTGGCAAACCTCCTTGAGCTGGATGAGCAAAGGCAGGCTCTGTGCGCACCGTCAGAGGGGCTTCCTAGGAGCACGATCTCCCGTGGGTTTCCATCAGTCTCTCTGCACACAAAAAGTCCCTTTTGGCAAGTCCTCCTGGGCCAGCCTCCGGCCTCCCCAGCTAGTTCTCTCCCGCCTCATCATAGACGGGGTTGACGTAAGCGCCACTCTTGGGCTCTTCTGCAAAGTCCTTCTGACTGGTGGGCGGCCACTTTGCGTCCTCCTCCAGCTGCCACTGCAGCTTCCGGTACTGGCTGGAGGAGCGGAAGCGGAAGAGGGCCTTGATCAGAAGCCAGAGGCGGTGGTTCTGCAGGATGCCATCCTACAAATGATAATGATAATGATAATGATAATGATAATGATAATGATAAATAATAATAATTTATTTATACCCCGCCCATCTGGCGGAGTTTCCCCAGCCACACTGGGCAGCTTCCAGTGAAGAACATGGGAGCATGAGAAAGGGGCCCATCCATTCTTAAAAAAACCAGAAGCATTTTTACTTGGTATTATATGCCAAGGTATTAATAGACAAGATGTCAAACTGTTCTTATATGCAACAATAGCGGCAAGAGTATTGTTAGCCCGGAAATGGAAGTAAGAAGAAATTCCGACCAAAGAAGAATGGCAGACGAAATTAATGGACTACGCAGAACTGGACAACATGACAGGAAGGATTTGAAACTTGCCGGACCAGAGATTTACAGAAGATTGGAAGAAGTATATGAATTATTTGAAGAGCAACTGTAATCAACAAATTACGCTAGTAGGACTACAAGAAGTTTTGTAAGGAGAAATATACAAAGTCTTACAAAGTAGAAAAAGATAGAGATATTGGTTATGAGTTTGAAATGTAATAGGGAAAATAAGAAATTCATACTAAGAGATTAGATTGGAAAATTTTCAGGCAGGACTGATGGAAGTCAAAAAAATTGAAGAAGATGTAAAAGTACCGTATTTTTCGCCCTATAGGACGCACTGTCCGATAAGGCGCACCTAGTTTTTTGGGGGGGAAATAAAGGGGGGGAAATTATTATCCCCCCAGGCGCGGGGCTGGGGCGGGGGAAGCCCGAGCTTCCCCCGACCCCAGCCCCCAAACAGGCAGCTCTCTGCAAGCCGTGGGAGCCCAGCGCTGGCTCCCGCTGCTTGCTGAGAGGTCCGCGAAGCCTGGACGTGCTGAGCTCAGTGCGGGCAGGCTTCAGCATGCAGGCAACTCTCCACAAGCAGCAGGAGCCCAGCGCTGGGCTCCCGCTGTTTGCGGAGAGGTGCGCGAAGCCTGGAGAGTGCGCACCGACCCCTCTCGCTCTCCAGGCTTCAGCGAAAGCCTGCATTCGCCCCATAGGACACACACACATTTCCCCTTCATTTTTGGAGGGGGAAAAGTGTGTCCTATAGGGCGAAAAATACGGTATGTTTAATTAAAATGACATGTTAAAAAACTAATAAAAATGTATATATATAAAAGAGAAAGGGGCCCATCCAGTCTAGCATCCTGTTCTCACCGTGGCTGACCAAATGCCCCTGAGAGAAACCCACAGGCAGGGTCCGAGCGCAAGAGCATCTTTCAAGCCTCCTGGCCTTCCAAAGCAGAGCTGCCTCTGATCCCAAAAGCATCTGGAGGCATCGAGGCTGCAGCGTTTTATGGGGGGAAAGTTGCCACTTTGGGAATTCAGTGGCTAGTTTAATCACTGGGCCAAGATGGTTTAAGGCTATTGCACCGATCCTGGCCCGACTGCACCGGCTGCCACTTAGTTTCCGGGCATCATTCAAAGCGCCGCTTTTGACCTCTAAAGCCTGAAATGGCTCAGGACCACCATATTCCCCACGTGAAGCAACCTGGATCCTAAGATCATCTTCTGAGGCCCGTTGTCGTGTGCCTGCTCCGCAAGAGGGGTGGCCCCATGAGAACAGGGCCTTTTCTGTGGTGGCTCCCCGCTTGTGGAATGCTCTCCCCAGGGAAGTTCACCTGGCACCTCCATTACACGTGTTTAGGCACCAGGCGAAAAGGATCCTCTTCAACCAGGCATTGGGATGAACAACATGCTATGCCCTTTAAAATGTGTTTGGGGTAGGGGGCTTATTGGGGTTATTATTAGGATTAGGATTTTGTGTCTTCATTTTGTATTGGTTATGTTGTAAACCGCCCTATGATTTTCAGATGAAGGGCAGTATATCAATTTAATTAATCATCATCATCATCTGTTGGTGAGCAGGAGGAGGATGCTGAGCCCGAGGGATCGCTTTCCCGACCCTCTTTAACCCCCCAAATCTCCTCCACATCCCCTGAACCACCACCAGCAGGTTCCCACAAGCACTGGGAGGAGGGAGCGCTCTGCTGGAAGGGAAAACTCTGAGCCAGTTCCTGGGGAAATGAAAAGCTGTAGCTCAGAGGCTGAGCGTTGGCCTTGCAAGCAGAAGCTCTCAGGTTCAATCCCCGCTGGGACCGAGAGACCCCTGCCTGAAACTGTGGACAGCTGCTGCCCGTCCGTGTAGACAGCGTTGGGCTAGATGGGCCAGCAGCCAGACTTGGCGCAAGGCAGCTTCCTGAAATCATGCTCGCCTGCTCACCTCCATGAAGAACGAGACGGAGAAGGCCACCAGCAGCATCAGCAGCACATAAACCCTCCAGATGGTTGGGGTGCAGTTGACGGTGACCAGTGGCCAGAGGGTGGTGTCCTCATAGCTCAGGACGGAGTGCTCCGGGGCCGGGGCGTTCCTGGCTGTCCCATTGCCCAGGGACACAGGGTGGTCTGCAGTAGGGCACCCCCTGGAAGGAAGACACACACCCCACCCGGAGTTACTTCCTCTGCCTCATTGTCCTGGTCAGATGCAGGTCACAATGAAGAGGCAGAGGCAGATGCTGGCCAAGTTAAATCTTCATTCAAGGAAATGGCAGGCAACTCAGCCTAGTGGTCTCAGCAACCCTTCCCAGCAGGTCTTGGCCCCATGGAGCAGTTGCCAGGCTGAAGGTCCCTGCCTTCCACCTAAGGCTCCTCCTCTCCTGGATGTTTCCCAAGCCGCCTCAAACTGCGCCTGAGAACCTCTGGTCTCTGTTCTGCTTCCCTCCTTATTCTGGGAGAACAGGGGAAGGGGAGCTTGTGGGAATGTTCAGGGTAGCAAGAGAGGATATATTGTTAATTAATGTCAGGGGTTCAGGAGCAGAGGCACAGGAAAGGGAGGAAATAGAGAGCGAGGGGGAGGAATCCGAAGGAAATGTTAGCGATGACAGCGGTCCGAGGTCTCTGAGTCTTTCCAGCGAATCGGAAGATTCACAGAAAGAGGCTCCCATGGTCAGAGCAAGGGGGGTGCCGAGGGGGACACCCCAGGAAGAAGGGGCCAGAGGGGACTCAGAGAGCAGCAGTTGGAAATCAGGACCAGCTTCCCCACCAGAGCACAGTAGGGGGGAGGAGTCCCAGGTATCGGGATCAGGCGGCTCGCCGCCAGTGGGAGGACATGAGTCAGGATTGGCCACGCCTCCATCGGGGAGCGAGGAAACGGTCAAGAGGAAGGTTGAAGGCTGGGCGCGCGCGCCAAGTTCAAATGTACAGGAGGGCGGCGCAGTTGGCAGCCCGGATAGGGAGCCAGGTCCCAAAGCCCGCCGAAAAGAGGGGGAGGAGTCAGGGGGGTCAGCGTCAGAAGAGTCCAGAAAGGAGGAGACCCCGGGGGGCAGAAGGACCCAGAGGAGAAAGGAGAGACGGAAGAGGTGGAGTAAGGTTAAAGTATTAAGTTGGTGTACAGGGGGTGGAGATGAGGCATCTGAATATAGACTGTATTTTTAATCAAGGTTTATATTGACTTATATTTTGATCAGGTTCATAAAGTCTAAAATGGGCTTAAATTCACAAATGTTTCATGCCAGGCAGAAGACCAGCTGCTTAGAGAACCTTGGCAATGTTTTCCTCCTAGACAAGGGGCCCCTTGATTTATAGCAGAAAACAATTCTCAAAGTCGTAAAAAGGGAATTACAGGCTAAGAGCAAGGTTACAGACCCTACATAATTAAGAGTTGGTAAATAGTAAAATAATACCAATGTGCCTCCCAGTAAAATGAGCCAGATCTTCTTCCTAAGGTTAAAAAGGCCAAGAGCAATGGAGAAGCATCTAGCTGGCAGAAAGAGAGCATTTTTGGGAAGTCTTTTCTAAAGCTGTTTCTTTCTTAAACTGAGAGAGTTAAAGGGCAATAAATGTTGGGAAGAGCTAATGGGAAAAGCCGCTGGCTGAAGGGGGGGTGTAAACTGAAGAGGCTCCTTTTGAAGCTGTTTTTTACTGAGTTCCTTTTTTACTTTACAAAGGCCTTATTCCTTTTAAAAGGCTACCTATGTTATGTATTAAATATATTGGCTTAAATGTAATTATGCAAAGGATTTAAGAAATGCTAGATTCTTATTTCATATAGTTGTAAGAGTTGTATTTATCCTGAAATTAAGTCAGCCACCAGCCTAGCCCCCCTGCCGGACAGGGGACGCCATCAAGCGCTCCTGATATATGGTTGTCAGGCATTTGTTTGGAAACCTTCAAATGAAGGAGATCTTTCAATGTTGATGTGAACTCAAGATCCTTGACATATGTTTAAGATAAAAATTTAAGATTAACCATTTGTTTTAGAAGGCAATAGGGCAAGGAGGGCAAGAGGTGAGCTGGTAATTAAGATTCCTTGTTGAGACACATGTAAGATATATTACTACTTATTTGTCATTTATAGATGTAACAATATATAGCTCTTTGTGTTCCATATAAGGACAGGAGGATATGGGTGTATCTTTTGTGATTGGATATAGCAGGCAGCCAATAGGAATTTCAACCAGGCTGATTGGACAGAGGCAGCCAAAGGAGGAGCAAGGGAGCTGGGCTGAGGGAATATAAGTGCTGGCCATAATGGCAGGAGGCCAGGCCAGAGCTTGGTAACCATATACCACTGAGCCTCTCATTTATTTGTCTGACAAATAAATTATTATTTTAATTTCTCTATTGCTGCGTTGAATATTTCATTCCAGCTAAGCGTTAACCACAAGCAGGGTGCTACAGAGACTCAGATGGAGCTTCGCCGGTCTAGCCTCTTAAGACGTAGAGCTGGGGCGCTCCGGTTTGGAAATGGAAACTGTACTTCAATAAAGACTTTTGTATATTACTACCGGGTAGCATTGGTCCTCTGTGAGCTGGGACCAGGAGCCAGCTCTGACAGTAAGCTCCATCTCTAGTTTTGCACCGAAAACCTCGCAGCGTGAGTGGACGCAGCGAGGGAAGAAGATTGGTGCTTCGCGAGCTCACAAAAGTCAGGCAAGATGACTACCGAACAGCAAATAGCAGCCCTGCAAAATGCAGTGACACAACTCAACGCGGAGATACTCGCATCCAGGAAGAGGGAAGATGAAGCGGCTGCAGCCTGCAAGGATCTCCAAGCCAGGTTGGAAGTGCTTACTAAGCAGGGACAACAGGGACCCAAATCAGAGGGGATTGGGCTGGGGAAGAGAGGAGGCAGCCTTGTATCTCATTTCGATGGGAATTTACAGCAGTACCCTAACTTCCGAGCAGACGTGCTGTTTGCGCTGCAACTGCTGGATAAAGACTTTAGAGATGAGCAAGAGAAGGTGGGGTTTATCCTATCCCATTTGCATGGAGAAGCTAAAGCGTGGCTGCGCAATCTGTGGAGAGATAAGGATCCGGCGCTCCGAAGTGCGGATGCATTCATTAAAGCGATGGATTCGTGTTTTTTATCAAATATAGACGTTGATATCGCCAGAAAAGACATACATGGGCTGAAACAGGGGAGAGCCAGTGTAAGGCAGTATCATTCCCGCTTTTTTGCCTTAGTCCATGCGCTGGGATGGGAGAAAGATTCCGTTCCAGTCAGAGACCTTTTTTGGGAAGGCTTGAATGCAAATGTGAAAGACGAAATGGCAAGGGGGGAGAGACCACAGACCACTCAGGAGGTGGTACAGAGGGCGCTGTCAATTGGGGTGCGCCTGGAAGAACGTCCATGGAGCAGAGAAGAAGGGCGTTGGGGACGCACGCCAGCGAGAGCACCTCCCCTCTTTCCCAAGGATGCAGCGCGTGCACAATCCACGCCTCCGCAGGGAGGGGGAGAGGAACCAATGGAGATTGGAGGCGCCAGGGCTCAGTCAGCTACCAGAGCCCTAGCACCGGGAGCAGTCAAAGCGAAGCCTCCTAGAGGGAACAGGAAGTGTTACATCTGTGACAATCCGCAGCACATGGCGAAAGAGTGTCCCCAGAGGCTCCACAGGCACACTGCAGCCTCCGCAGCAGTAACAGAAGCAACCCAGCAGAGAGAACCACAGCAGGGAAACGACGGAGTCTGGCTGGAGGAAGAGGCACTGGGGCCCAGCCAGACGAGTCAGTGAAGCAGTCCCCAGAGATTTTGCAGCCCACAGACCCCCTCCCGCCCAAACCAGTGGTGCAGCTCACCGCATCGCTCCAGCTACCCAATGGACTCACTATGGAAGTACCCATTACCATTGACTCTGGCAGTAATGCAGACTTTATAGGACTGGATTTCATTCAACAACACAGCATAGCGCTACTGCCAGCCACGCTGCCCCTGAAGGTTGTCACGGTGGATGGCAGGGAATTGCTAGGGGGGCAGGTGGTGAAGCAAACGCCTCCGATGGTGATGCAAATTGGGAATCACCGAGAAGTCATCAGCTTCAATGTCACCCAACTGTCGGACACGCCTGTAGTATTAGGCATGAGTTGGCTGCACAGGCAAAGCCCTACATTGGCGTGGTACCAGCGCCAACTGACTTTCGGTTCATCCTACTGTGCGGAACATTGCATTCTGCCTAGCACGGAAGGGGAAGAGGATGACCCGCAGCTACAATTAGGCACGCTGCAAGCAGTGCCCATCAAGTACGCAGCGTTTTTGGAGGTTTTCTGCGAGAAGGAGGCGGACAAGCTACCTCCCCACAGACCTTATGACTGCAAGATTGACCTCCTGCCGGGGGCGACGCTGCCGACAGGGAAACTGTATTCCATGTCTGAAGACGAACTGCAGGAACTCAGGGAGTTCATAGATCACAACTTGAAGCGCGGCTTCATCCGGGAATCCAGGGCAGTGGGGGGCAGTCCAGTATTCTTTGTGAAGAAAAAGGACACGCCCCAAAAAAGGCTTGTAGTGGACTATCGAATTTTGAACTCGAAAACAAAGCCCACAGCCTTCCCCATACCCAAGATCGACGACCTGCTCGCGACGGTGAGAAAAGGACGCGTTTTCACCAAGTTGGATCTGCGAGGGGCGTACAACCTGATTCGCATATGGGAAGGCGATGAGTGGAAGACGGCCATGTTCACGCCCCTGGGCACCTATGAATACAGGGTCATGCCCTTTGGATTACAAAAAGGCTCCCACTGTTTTCAAGCCTTCATGCATCACCTGTTAGCGGGACTCCTCTACAAGAAGTGCGTCTGCTTCCTGGACGACATCCTGATATTCTCAGAATCGCAGGAGGCTCACGAGAGAGACGTCAAGGAAGTCCTGCAGAGGCTGCAGGAGCACAGACTGTACGCCAAGCTGGAGAAGTGCCAGTTCGACATGACGGAGGTGGATTTCCTGGGCTACAAATTGTCGGACAAGGGGCTCGCCATGGACAGCGCCAAGGTTCGCTCAGTGTTGGACTGGAAGAGCCCGCGCAATCGGAAGGAGGTCCAGAGGTTTGTTGGCTTTGCTAACTTTTACCGCAAGTTCATCAAGGGGTTCGCGATGCAGACGGCGGCCATTACCGACACGCTCAGCTCCAAGAAGAAGAAGTTCATCTGGACGGAGCAAGCGGAGCAGTCCTTTCAGAAACTCAAGCGTCTCTTCTCGTCAGAAGAGCAGCTACTGCACGTGAATCCCAGCAGACCGATGAGGGTTGAAACGGACGCCTCAGACAGGGCCGTGGGAGCAGTACTGTTGCAGCAAGACCCGCAGGGGGACTGGTGACCGTGCGCCTTCTACTCCAGGAAGCTCAGCAAGTCAGAGCAGAACTACACCATCTGGGACAGGGAGTTACTAGCCATTCATGCAGCATTCAAGGCGTGGCGGCACTTCCTTATCGGAGCCAAACACACAGTGCAGGTCCGCACAGACCATAAGAACCTGGAGTACTGGCGCACGGCGAGGTTCCTGAACCAGAGGCACATACGCTGGGCGGAGTTCTTTGCAGACTTCGACTTCAGGATAGAGTACATCCCAGGCGACAACAACGTCATGGCGGATGCACTGTCCAGGAAGCCGCAATACCTCGAGGAGGCGGCACCAGCGGCGGCCAAGCACATTTCGCACCGAAAGCGTGGGCGTGCGCTTCGGCAACCGTGGACCTGCATGCTGTAGGTCGCGCGCTGCAGGAAGACCCCTTCGCACAAGCCAAGATGAAGGAGGTGCACAGGGGCACGGCGAAGGATGCCGAGTTCCAGATACGCGACGGATTGCTCATCCGCAAAGGGGCCCTCTACGTACCGGGAGACCACCTCCGCGCGAAGGTACTGCAGCAGTTGCACGACGCACCCACCGCCGGGCACTTTGGCAAAGAGAAGACTGTAGAGTTAGTAGCCAGAGATTTTTGGTGGCCCAAGATGTGGGGGGAAGTCGCGGATTACGTCTCGAGGTGCGACACCTGCCAAAGGGCCAAGTCAGTGCACAAACCGCCAGCGGGACTGCTGGAACCGCTGCAGACACCGATCGAACCGTGGGAGAGGGTGGCCCTGGACTTTGTCACGGATCTGCCCAGCTCGAGGGGCAAGACAGCAGTGCTAGTGGTGGTGGACATGTTCACCAAAATGGCCCACTTCATTCCGTGTGCGAAGGTGGCCACGGCGGAACAGACCGCCAAACTGTTCATAGACCACGTGTTCAGGGTTCATGGTCTACCACGGTCTATTCTGTCCGACCGGGGGCGACAGTTCATCTCAAACTTCTGGCAGAAGCTGATGGGCATCCTGAACGTCAAGATCAACCTAGCGTCGGCGAGACACCCGCAAACCAACGGACAAGCGGAGCGGGTCAACGGCGTCATGCAGCAGTACCTGAGATGCTACGCAAATCAGCAGCCTGCAACATGGGTGGACTACCTGCCGCTCGCCGAGTTCGCCTACAACAACACGAAGCACGTGTCCACGGGGGTGACACCGTTCTTCACCAACAACGGGAGGCATCCCAGAACCTTCCCGGGAAGAGAGTGGGGGAGGGGGAGCCACAGGCAGCGGAAGCCTTAGCATCAGAGCTGCAGGAGGTCCACGAACAGCTTCGGAGGCAGTTAGAACTAGCAAAGCACGCATACAAACTGCAGGCTGACAGACACAGAAGGGTTGGGGAAAACATAGGGGTGGGAGACTGGGTTTGGTTAGCAGCCCAGGCAGTGCCGGCCAGATCGTTAGCGAAGAAGAAGCTCGGACATAAGCAGCTAGGGCCTTACCAAGTCGAGGCACAGGTTAATCCAGTGGCTTTCCGGTTGACACTTCCGGAGGGATCCAGAATGCACCCAGTTTTCCATAGATCAGTGCTCACGCCCTACAAAGCACCTCACAGATTTCAGGAGCCAGGCACGGCACCAGACCCGCTCAGGGAAACGCCCACAAGGGGGGGTCGCCAAGGGGGGAACCCATCAACGAGGTCACAGAGATTTTAGACTCGAGATGGGGGGAAGAAGGAGTAGAATATCTGCTAGCCAGAGAAGGTACCCCGGCCAGCGCCAACAGTTGGGTGCCGGACTATGCTTTGGACGAGCCGCTGCTCAAGGACGAGTTTCATGCCCTTTTCCCACACAGGCCCATGCCAGCCGAGTATTTCGACGACTGGCTTTTCACACCCACACTTTCAGCCAGCACATTCCAGGGGTTCACCTCGGACGAGGAACAGGCACTAGGCACACGTTCCCCGGAGGGATCACCCTCGGGGTCTGCCTCAGACCGCTCTTATTGGTGGGACGATCGACCAGAGGAGCAGTGGCGCAAGAAGTGGCTGGGGGGTCCTTGGCAGGCAACGTCCCCAGAGGAGATCGGGGGAGAGACGGACATGGACGTGTTGGGGGAGGACCTGGGGTTCGAGCACGGAGGCCAAGAGATGGAAGCGGAGGAGATCGACGTCGGCGAGAGCACGGAGGACGAGCCGGACTTATCCGGCTGGATGCACGCCACGGGGGACGAACTGTATCCGGCACTCACCCCCACAACAACGGAGCACCCAGTACCCACACCTGAAGGAGGGGAGGGGGAAGGGTGGGCTTCAAGGGGGGATGGATGTTAGGGGTTCAGGAGCAGAGGCACAGGAAAGGGAGGAAATAGAGAGCGAGGGGGAGGAATCCGAAGGAAATGTTAGCGATGACAGCGGTCCGAGGTCTCTGAGTCTTTCCAGTGAATCGGAAGATTCACAGAAAGAGGCTCCCATGGTCAGAGCAAGGGGGTGCCGAGGGGGACACCCCAGGAAGAAGGGGCCAGAGGGGACTCAGAGAGCAGCAGTTGGGAATCAGGACCAGCTTCCCCACCAGAGTGCAGTAGGGGGGAGGAGTCCCAGGGATCGGGAGCAGGCGGCTCACCGCCAGCGGGAGGACATGAGTCAGGATTGGCCACGCCTCCATCGGGGAGCGAGGAAACGGTCAAGAGGAAGGTTGAAGGCTGGGCGCGAGCGCCAAGTTCAAATGTACAGGAAGGCGGCGCAGTTGGCAGCCCGGATAGGGAGCCAGGTCCCAAAGCCCGCCGAAAAGAGGGGGAGGAGTCAGGGGGGTCAGCGTCAGAAGAGTCCAGAAAGGAGGAGACCCCGGGGGGCAGAAGGACCCAGAGGAGAAAGGAGAGACGGAAGAGGTGGAGTAAGGTTAAAGTATTAAGTTGGTGTACAGGGGGTGGAGACTCAGATGGAGCTTCGCCGGTCTAGCCTCTAAGACGTAAAGCTGGGGCGCTCCGGTTTGGAAATGGAAACTGTACTTCAATAAAGACTTTTGTTTATTACTACCGGGTAGCGTTGGTCCTCTGTGAGCTGGGACCAGGAGCCAGCTCTGACAATTAATATCCTTCCTAACTTGTGCTAGCAAGATCCTTTACTTAGCAGAGTTTACATTCCCCTTCTTACACGCATAGCAGATAGCTGGTTGCAGGCTCGTGTGAGCCTCTCACTATTATACAATGTTAGGGTACATTCGGCACAGAAACATGTGTGTATACCTTTAAGAAGTTTCTGGGATTAATTGGCTGCAGCTGGCCATTGCTATATAGGAAAAAAGCTGAGTTTTGTAGCCTCCCTGCAGGAATAACACCCACCAGAGTTTGTGTTTATTATTTTGTAATAAAGTCTTCGTTTTAGTTTGGGTTTTTACACCTATGTGTCCTGGAGTCACTCTGTCCTCTGCCACTATCTGGAAATCTCCCCCTCCAACAGGTTATGGGGCCAGTCCCCAGTCCTGAGTGGGCAGAGACAGAGCATGAAAAGAACCCAGAGACTGGAAGCGACTCAGCGTTTCTCAAACGGCTGGCTATGTGAAGGCGTCGGCAGGGAGTGTCTGTTTGAGACCAGGAGCCGAACATTTCTTCAAGCCATGTGTGAGTAAGGACTGAGTGGAAAGCTGAAAGCTGGGTGGAGCCATGGCTGGACTTGGAGCTGGAGCTCAAGGGGGAGCTTCATATTTTCCAGTAGAGAAACTGGGAGAGTCCAATTATATGTCATGGAGTTTACAGATGCAGGCGTTTTTAAAGAAAGAACAATGATGGACTGTTATTGTTAACCCTCCTGTAAAAGAGGAGGATGAAGAAGTAGATGAAGCAGACCAAAGGCTGGAGGACAAAGCCTATGCCAATTTAATTTTGAGTTTAGAGAAATCTGAGTTATCTCATGTGCGAGACCTTGAAACAGCAAGTGAGATTTGGCAAGCACTGAGAACGATACACATTACAGACACTGCTGGCAGCAAAATTACTCTAATGAGAGCTCTGTACCGAGCCAGACTAAGTGAGGGTGAATGTGTTTCAACACACCTTCAAAGAATGCGTGATTTATTTTCACAGTTAAATAATAATGTCAGGGGCTCAGGAGCAGAGGCACAAGGGAGAGAGGAAATGGAGAGCGAAGGGGAAGAATCTGAGGGCAGCGTAGGGGAGTATGACAGTGACCCGAGAGATTCCATGAGCTTCTCCAGCGAATCAGAAGATTCCCAGAAGGAGGCGCCAATGGTCAGGGCAAGGGGGGTCCCAGGGGGGACGCACCAGAAACAAGGGGCCAGCGGGGACTCCCAAAGCAGCAGTGGGAGATCAGGACCAGCTTCCCCACCAGAGCGTAGTGAGGGGGAAGAGTCCCATGTGTCAGGGCCAGCGTCTCCTCCAGCAGGGAGAGAAGATGAGTCAGGGCTGACCACACCTCTATCGGAGAGTGGGGGAACGGAGGGGAGGTCAGGTCCAGCTAGCCTCCCCGAAGGGGGAAGCAGTGACAGGAGCAGTGTAACGGTCAGGAGGAAGGTTGCCGGCTGGGCGCGCGCACCAAGTTCGAATGTACAGGCGCGCGGGACAGCAGAAAACCCGGATTGGGAACCAGGTCCCAAAGCCCGCCGGAGGCAGGGGGAAGACTCAGGGGACTCAGCGTCAGAAGAGTCTAGGAAGGGCAAGACCCCAGCGGACAGGCGGAACCAGAGGAGGAAAGAGCAAAGGAAGAGGTGGAGCAAGGCTAGAGTCTTAAACTGGTGTCTGGGGGGAGGAGATTCAGACGGAGCTTCAGCGGTCTAGAGTTTGAGACGTAGAGCTGCGCGCTGCGGCTGTGAAAGCGAAACTGAACTTCAATAAAGACTTTTGTATATAACAACGAACTGGCGTTGGTCCTTTGTGAGCTGGGACCTCGGGCAGCTCTGACAAATAAAAATAATAATAATTTATTATTTATACCCCGCCCATCTGGCTGGGCCTCCCCAGCCACTCTGGGCGGCTTCCATAAAAACCAAAAATACAGTAAAATATCACACGTTAAAAACTTCCCTGAACAGGGCTGCCTTAAGATGTCTTCTGAATGTCAGGTAGTTGTTTATCGCTTTGACATCTGCTGGAAGGGCGTTCCACAGGGCGGGCGCCACCACCGAGAAGGCCCTCTGCCTGGTTCCCTGTAGCTTTGCTTCTCGCAATGAGGGAACCGCCAGAAGGCCCTCGGCGCTGGACCTCAGTGTCCGGGCAGAATGATGGGGGTGGAGACGCTCCTTCAGGTATACTGGACCGAGGCCGTTTGGGCCTTTAAAGGTCAGCACCAACACTTTGAATTGTGCTCGGAAACGTACTGGGAGCCAATGTAGGTCTTTCAAGACCGGTGTTATATGGTCTCGGTGGCCGCCCCCAGTCACCAGTCTAGCTGCCGCATTCTGGATTAGTTGTAGTTTCCGAGTCACCTTCAAAGGTAGCCCCACGTAGAGTGCATTGCTTTAGTCCAAGCGGGAGATAACCAGAGCATGCACCACTCTGGCGAGACAGTTCGCAGGCAGATAGGGTCTCAGCCTACGTACCAGATGGAGCTGGTAAACAGCTGCCCTGGACACAGATTTGACCTGTGCCTCCATGGACAGCTGTGAGTCCAAAATGACTCCCAGGCTGTGCACCTGGTCCTTCAGGGGCACAGTTACCCCATTCAGGACCAGGGAATCCTCCACACCTGCCCGCCTCCTGTCCCCCCAAAACAGTACTTCTGTCTTGTCAGGATTCAACCTCAATCTGTTAGCCGCCATCCATCCTCCAACCGCCTCCAGACACTCGCACAGGACCTTCACCGCCCTCACTGGTTCTGATTTAAAAGAGAGATAGAGCTGGGTATCATCCGCATACTGATGAACACCCAGCCCAAACCTCCTGATGATCTCTCCCAGCCGCTGCATGTAAATGTTGAAAAGCATAGGGGAGAGAACAGAACCCTGAGGCACCCCACAAGTGAGAGCCCAGGGGTCTGAACACTCATCCCCCCCCCCACTTTCTGAACACGGCCCAGGAGGAAGGAGCGGAACCACTGTAGGACAGTGCCTCCAGCTCCCAGCCCCTGAAGACGGTCCAGAAGGATGTTATGGTCGATGGTATGAAACGCCACTGAGAGATCCAGCAGAACTAGGAAACAGCTCTCACCTTTGTCCCTAGCCCGCCGGAGATCATCAACCAGTGCGACCAAGGCAGTTTCAGTCCCATGATGAGGCCTGAATCCCGACTGGAAGGGATCCAAATGGTCCGCTTCTTCCAGGCATGCCTGGAGTTGTTCGGCAACCGCTCGCTCAATCACCTTGCCCAAGAATGGAAGATTTGAGACTGGGCGATAGTTGGCCATTGTGGCCGCATCTAAAGATGGTTTTTTAAGAAGCGGTTTAATAACCGCCTCTTTCAGCGGGTCTGGGAAGGCTCCCTCATGGAGGGAAGCATTCACCACCCCACGAAGCCCATCGCCCAGTCCTTCCCGGCTAGCTTTTATAAGCCAGGATGGGCAAGGATCCAGGAGACAGGTGGTTGGTTTCACTCATCCAAGCAGCCTGTCCACATCCTCAGAGGTAACAGATTGGAATTGATCCCACACAACTTGACTAGACAGGACTCTAGCACTCTCCCGCCCTGGCCCTGCTCCCACGGTGGAGTCTACTTCTTCCCGAATCTGAGCGATTTTATCTGCAAAAAACTTTGCAAAATCATTGCAGGAGAACATGTGGCCCGTACTGGGCCCCGATGTTGCAGGTGGTTCCGCTAAATTGTGAACCACCTGAAAAAGTCTCCTGCTGCTGTTTTCTGCAGATGCTATAGAGGCGGTGAAGAAATTCTTCGCCGTCGCTATCGCCACTTGGTAGGCTCGACGTTGAGCTCTAACCTGTGTCCGGTCAGATTCGGAATGAGTTATCTGCCACCGGCGCTCTAGCCGTCTCAACGATTGTTTCATTGCCCTCAGATCCGTGGAAAACCACGGGGCTCTCCGGGCTCCATGCAATCGGAGAGGGCGCTTCGGAGCCAAACAGTCAATAGCCCTGGTTAACTCCACATTCCAGCGGGCCACCAGGGAATTGGCTGAAAGGCCATCAACATGGGATAGAGCATCCCCTACCACTCTCTGGAAACCATTTGGATCCATTAAGTGGCAGGGGCAGACCATCCGAATCGGTCCCACCTCCCTGCAGAGGGGATGGGTCGCAGAGAAGTCCAGTTGCACCAGGAAGTGATCTGACCATGGCACTTCTTTCATTTCGCTTTTACTTAGTGTCAGATCACCAACATCCATAGAGGTAAACACCAGGTCCAAGGCATGTCCACGGCTATGGGTAGGGCCAGACTTATTCAGGGACAGCCCCATGGAGGCCATGCTTTCCACGAAGTCCCGAGCGGCCCCTTGTAAGGTCGTGTCAGCATGGATGTTAAAATCCCCTAGGACCACCAAGCTAGGTGTCTCCAGGAGAACATCCGCTACGACCTGAAGCAGCTCGGGCAGGGAATCCTTGGTGCAGCAGGGAGGTCGGTACACCAAAAGGAATCCTGTACTGCCCCTATTGCCCAACTTCCAGAACATGCACTCGGAAAACTGGGTCTTCCCAATAGGACGCCTGGTGCAAACTAATGACTTCCTAAAAATCACTGCAACCCCCCCCTCCCCGCCCACATGACCTGGGTTGCTGTGCGTAAGAGAAACCTGGTGGACAAGCAGCGGCAAGGACAGGCCCATCTGCTTCATCCAACCAAGTCTCTGTTACACATGCCAGGTCAAGTCCTCCATCCATGATCAAGTCATGGATGGCAGTGGTCTTATGAATCATTGACCTGGCATTGCACAGCAGCACCTTCAGGTCATGTGGGTATCCCTTGCTGATTCTAGTATCCATCCGGTCAGTACCAGACCCGGAGGCAGGGATAGTCCTCAGACAACGACTAAACCTGCCTCCTCTGTAATGACATGGTCTGGTCTTAGCGTAACTCCTCCTCCTACCTGTGATCACTGAGATCGGTTGCCCCAGTGCATCCCCCCCTGTGGAACATGCCCCAGCCATTTTGTGGGCTGGGGCCCACTCCCTGGCAGCCCTGACCCCTCCCCCTAAGAACAAAATAAGACCTTAAACAAACAAACAAAACCAATAAAACAATACAAACAAAAAATGTAAAAATTACAAAAACATCAAAATAAAAAATAATTCCCCAAGCCCAACCAAACATCCATCCCACCCCCACATACAGTCCATCTTTCTCTTTAGCGGTAAGAAACAGTTCTCCATCTTTGTAGATCTTGCATCTATTAGCATCATAGTACAGTTTTAGCCCTTTCTTTGCAATCTGCGAAGCACTCAGCAGACTAAATCTCAGTTCTGGAACTGAGGTAAACATCACTTATAGTCAAGTTCAGACTCTCAAGATACACAGTTCCAATTCCGGTCGCTTCCAGTTCTTGACCGTTGGCTTGTTTCACAGTGAAGCTTTGCTTCTTCAACGTCGAAAACAGTTGTCTGTGTGGGCAGAGATGCTTCGTTGCCCCCGTATCGATTATGAATGCGTTCCCAACATCTGGCGTGGTTCCTTTCGCCATCATAGCCTTTGCAGGTTTCACCTCGCACTTGGTACGGCTTTTGCTTGACGCCTCAGGCTTCGTAGAGCTGTTCTTGGCTCCTTTTGACTGTCGCGGCTTTCTACAGTTCCGTTGTAGATGCCCAGTCTGTCCACAATTGTAGCATCTGACGGCGCTCAATGCTACAGCATGCTCTCCAGTAGCATCAGCAGTGGGAAGATTTGAACTCTGTTCTTGCCTCCCCCTGTCCTTCACTTCCAGTGCAGCAAGTCTGTCGTGTTCGTTGAGGACCACCGCACACACTCTCTCCGAAGTCAGGTCTTGAGCCGGTAGCGAACCAAGCTGACTGGCAACGGATTTGTAAGTCCGGTTCAGGCTGTTTATCATCATGAAGCAAAACACTTCCTCCTGTAGACGGAAATTGCGTTCCACCATCTGTTGACGCAAAAACTTCATTTCTGTCAGGTGCGCTTGAACATCTCCATCAGGCGCTAATCTCAGATTGGTCAACTTCTCAAAATACAGCAACGCTGAAGAACCGGCATCTCTCTGATGCTTTGTACGCAGCGTATCCCAAACCTCTCGCGCATGTTCTAAATGCTGAATATGCACCGATTGATCATCTGAGACGCACAGAATTATAGCAGTCCTAGCCTTCACATTCTGTGTTTCCCAAGCACGCGTTGGTGCTGCAGGGATGGGGTTCTCAATCACCCCAAACAGTCTCTGATTCTGCAACAGGACCTTCATCTTTACAGACCAAGATGAATAATTGTCATTGGTCAGGAGGGGTGGAGAAGGCAAGCCTCCCCCCTTCTTAGCATCCATTTTGAGTCCTTGCATTGACTCTAAAACACAAGCCTCTAAAATCCAATAGCTGGCTTGTTTACACTCTTGACACCTGGCAGCTCTGACACTGGCTGTGTTGGAAAGTCCCTTCCAGCAGTTCGTGAGGACCTAGTCATAACAAAACTTTGTTTTCGCCTCTCTGAGGCATAGACTGACTGCCCAGCCCTCTCGATCAACTTTCCAGTCCTCCTTCACTGAAGGACGTTGCTTTAGCAACAGCGCATATCTTTCCTCGGACAGGAAACCACAAGAATGCTTGGAATGCGGGCCTCTTCTAAGGTGGAGCTGCTTTTCCCACACACGCTCTCCGTGAAGCAGAGAATGAATCAATCTGCATTCACTCTTTTAAGCCCTTAAAATCTCATACCTTGGGCATCGTGGCTTTGCTGTCAGCTTCTTCTTGTCAGCTTCTGGCTGCAGAGAATCAGCCTCTCACAACAGGCTTCCATGGAGCAATGGAGGACAATTCACCAGCCTCTCATCCAGATGTCCGATGAATCGCAACCATCCTCTGCTACCACTGTTGGAATTCTGCCTGGGTCAAAGGAATGTGCCATAGCGTAGGCACCGGCAGATATTCCTGTCGACCTCCCCGCGTCTCCACTCTCTGATAAGCAGGCGAGGTCCCAGCGATTCTTCTCAGATGTTTGAGAGGAACACACCGTTCTTCCTCTCTCCCCTTTGGTGTCCCCAGGGAGGGGAAAGAAGCAGACAGAAAACTATTTACATCCTTTATTTTCTGCCTCTCATATCAGTACAGAGAAACATGTCTGCACTTGGCAACAGTAAGAAGAAACTCCTCCCAAGTACATCCAGTACTGGTCATATGACACACACACTGAGCTAACATCCGGTGCTCAGTACAGAATGGACTGCCCCTTTGTTCCCATGGCAACAGTCACAAACATCCTGTCTGGCTTTCCAGCCACAATCAGCAGACTGAACTGCTGGAGCCTTTGCTTGCTGCAGCATTGGTGCTTTAGAATAACAGTTCTGACCCCTGCACAGTCAGACATCCGGAACTTCTCAAGCAACTGCTCAATCTTGCCTTTCTGACTGAGCAAGAAACTCCCATTCTCTGACCTGTCTATCCTAACGCCTAGATAAACCTGAATGGGACCAAGGTTTTTGAGCTTAAACTTCTTACCAAGCTCTTTGGCAAAACCTTGCACCTGTCTACCTGTCTGTGCCACGTACAGAATATCATCTACGAACACCAGAATCGCTTCCTGTGTCTCTCCTGACCCCTTCAGGAACAGGCAACTGTCTGCAAGACTCTTCTGGAAACCCAAACCTTCCAGAGCTTCATTCAGGCACATGTTCCAATTTCTGGCTGACTGTTTCAAACCATAAATTGACTTGTGCAGCTTCCACACAACACCTGGCTCATTGCCCTCAAACCCTGGAGGAGGTAGCATGTACAGATCCTCCTTCAGATCCGAGTTCAAATAAGCCACATCCACATCAAAGTGGTGCACTTGGTGCCCTCTTTGAGCAGCTACTGCTAAAAGCACGCGCAGTCTCACTCCAGGAAGTAGGAACATACACTTCGGTGTAATGCAGCCCCCTTCTCTGCGTGAACCCTCTGGCTACAAGCCTCGCCTTATACTGTGGTTCTCCAGACGCTGTGGGCTTAATCCTGTAAACCCAACGACAGCTCACGGCCTGCTTGCCCTCTGGCAGCTTCGTGGTGGAGAACACACCTAAGGACCTCATTGAGTTCAACTCCTTTCCCATTGCCTCTTGCCACTTCCTGGCTTCTGCTTCAGGCAACTGTTGAACCTCCTCAAAACTCTCTGGTTCGCACTGCGCTAAACCAACCCACACACTGGTGACCTCAAACCTCTCAGGTGGTACCCCCTTTGTGGTGCGTGTGGAATGTCTGAGCACTGTCTCAGGTGCTCCCTCTGACCCACTGGGGCCAGCAAGTGTGTCCTTGTTATCAGAAGACTCCCCCTCTGACTTACTGCGTCTTCTGGCCTTCTGCACTTGACTAACGGGAGATGAAGGCTCACTTTTGGGCTCTCTTTTAACAGCCTGTGGAGATGCCCCTCCCTGTTCTTGACCCTGGTCAGAGACCTGGTCCTCATCAACAGGTTCAGCTTCTAACTCTCCCTCCTCAGCAGAATCAGACAGACACTCTGAGAGAACGTCAGGATTTGCATGGATCCTTGACCAACCACTCTGCTCACAGAACTCAGCACTTCTGCTGACTAGAATCCTGGACTGATCGCCTTCTGGATAGGCAAACCTCCACCCTTTTGTCCCAGGCTCGTACCCGCAAAAGATCATTTTCCGGGACCTCGGGTCACCTTTCTTGCATTGAGCCTTTGGCACAAGCACCCAAGCTTCTCAACCAAACACACGGAAGAAATGCACCTTTGGCTTCTTCCGGTGCAGCAGAAAATAGGGCGTGTCTCCTACAACAGAGCTATAGGACCTGTTCAACGTGAAGCTGGCAGCTTTCCAAGCTTCAGCCCAAAAGCTCTGAGGCAAACCAGAGTCAAACAGTAGAGCGTCAGCTGCCTCAGCTAGCGTTCTGTTCCTACGTTCTGCTACGCCATTCTCCTGAGGAGAAAAAGCAACCGTCAACCTGTGACTTATCCCCTTCTGGCGGAAGAAACTCTGCAGAGCAGACCTGGTGAACTCTCCGCCTCAGTCGCTCTGAAAGCTCTGCACCTTGGTGGGAAACTGTAGTTCCACCGCCGCAACCCAGTCTTTGATCAGTTGTGCCACCTCGCTTTTCTGTTTCAGCGAGAAGATCCAGCCGTTCCTCGAAAAATCATCTGTCAGCGTGAGCGCATACCTGGTTCCGCCCAGACTCGGCACTGGCATGGGTCCACAAAGGTCTGTATGCACAAGCTCAAAAGGCCTTGTGGTTACCCTCTCTGATCTGGGATAACTGCACCTTTTTATCTTTGCTCTTTTGCATGCCCTACAATCCAAAAATTTATCACATGCTTTCATCTTGCAACCCTCAGTGCCACAGCCTTTAATGAGAAGAAAAACATCATAAATCAGCCAGGCGAGAGAGCGGACATTCTTTCGTCTCTCAGCCAAAAACGAAAGGAAACTCACACACAAAGAAAGATTCCCGTATGTGAACCAAACCATGCCTCAGAATGTGAGACGTCACACAGAACTGTTTAACCCTGTAAGTTCTGATTCTCCTCACAAAGACGCCATGAGAGGAAGGCCACAACCCCTCACCGTAACTCCAGAAATGGGAGGCAGTCCAGTAAAAGATATGCAACTGATGAGGAGCGGCAACCTAAAGAGGTTGTTGACCACAGAGAGGAAGCAGCTTTCACAGTCAGAAGATGCTATCGTTGTGGGTCAACTAAGCATTTAGTACGTCAGTGTGTCTGTGGGAGAAAACACAAGAAAAGGGCGGCCTGCATTTTCTGGGAAGCGAGGAGACAGGAAGAGTCGAGTCCAGTATGTTTCTGCAGCAGTTCGAGGCACCAGTCACGACGTTGGACAAGACTGGATTTTAGACTCAGCAGCGACAAACATTTTTGTTAAGTCTGCACAAACCCTTGTAAATCTGTAAATGTAGTACTAGCTGATGGAACAGTGCATGAGTCAGCTGGAAAGGGTAGTGTGAATATCAACTGTTTAAGTACCAAGTTTACCAATGTTTTATGTGTACCAAGTTTAGAAAATAATTTGTTTTCAGTTACAAGTATTGTTAAACAGGGATTTAAAGTAACCTTCTCTGGTTCAGGCTGCAAAATAGAGAAAGCTGGAAAAGTGGTTACAGCGTCACTAAAAAATGGTTTGTTTGTTTTGAAAGACCAGCTAGTAAGTGAGTCTGGGGCATGTGTTAAAGCCTGTAATAGAGCCTTGCATGATGAGTGCCAGCATCTGTGGCATCGTCGTTTGGGGCATGCCAATTTCTGCAGTATTGCAAAAATGCCAGAATTAAGTAAGGAAATTAAAATGAAAAAATGCTCAGTTTTTCTGGACTGCAATACCTGCAAGGAGTCTAAAAGTAAGTGGGGGTCCTATCCTGAAAGTACTAGAATTAGCAAGAGGCCATTTGCTTTAGTACACTCAGACCTTTGTGGGCCATTTGCAGAGTCTGAAGGAGGAGCAAAGTTTTTTTTTTGTTCTTGTGGATGATTATAGCCGGTATACTTGGGTATACTAGTTAAAACACAAAAGTGAAACTGGTCATCTGATTAAGAATTGGGTCAACTATATAGAAAGGCAGTTTCCCTACAAAGTTACCCAATTGCAGAGTGACCGTGGAGGCGAGTTCATGTCTGAAGCCCTCCAGGTCTGGTTAAAAAAGCGTGGTATTAGTCACCGTAAATCGTGTCCTTTTTCGCCTGAAGAAAATTCAGTTGCAGAACGCAAGATAAGGTCTTTACAAACAATGCTAGATTCTATGCTATGTGATTCTAGCTTATCTAGGAAGTATTGGGGAAAGGAATTCTGTGTGCTAACTACATACAGAACAGGTTGTTTCATTCTACCATAAATAATACCCCTCATTTTTTGCTTTATGGGGGGGAAAAACCCTTTTTAGACCATGTTAAAACTTTTGGTTGTTGGGCTTGGGTTCACATCCCAAAAGGACAGAGAAGGAAAGGAGAACCCAAGGCAAGGAAACTTAGGCTTGTTGGCTATCAAACTTGGTCAAAGGGGTATCGTTTTGCACTAGGGCATGGCAGAGTTGTGATATCAAGACATGCAGAGTTTTGTGAGCAAGATGGTTGGGCCCGTTTACATGGAAATTCAGAAGTTGTTTTATCTTCTGATGATACAGATAAATTTGTGAAATCTGAGGAAGAAAAGCCACAAATTAAAGAAAGTTCTAAAAGAGGCAGTGATGAGGATTCAAGGGATGAGGGTCCCAGTACACAATCTCCTAAAGCTGAACCAATTTCTCCTGAGCAGGATGAATCAGAAGGGGAAGATAGTTCAGAGGGGGAGAGTGTTCAAGTTAGAAGATCACAAAGAAGCAATAAGGGGGTACCTCCAGAAAGGTTTACTATACAAGAAGTTAAAACTGTTGCTGTGAAGAAAGAACCTTGTGATTATGAGGAGGTTTTAAAGTTACCACACCAGGAAATAGTAAGGTGGAAAAATGCAATGAAAGCAGAAATGAAATTTTTGGCAGAACACAATGTGTTCACCATTGAGCCATTGCCAGAAGGAAAAAAGGCAGTGGGCTGTAGATGGGTGTATAAAATAAAACACTTGGCAGATGGTGGTGTTAAGTACAAAGCTAAGCTGGTAGCATGAGGCTTTACTCAAATAAAAGGTGAAAGCTTTGATGAAACCTTTTCTCCTACTGCAAGGAAAGTGTGCGCTTATTGCTAGCTCTTGCAGCACAACGTGGGTTAAAGGTAAACCATTTTGATATTGAGACAGCTTATCTTAACGCAAATCTGCAAGAAGAAATTTTTATGAATCAAGTGCCAGGTTTTGAGACAGGCGAACAGAATTCTGTATATAGGCTGAACAAAGCAATTTATGGGCTCAAACAGGGGCCACCAGGTGGCGCGTTGGAAGATGGCCGACAATAACATCTCTCTGACCCATACGAGGTACTAAGGGGCTGATATGGGAAGTATGCAGCCTTCCTATTCTCCCCCAGGATGTGGAGGAGAACTGTCCTGCCAGCAGTGTTCACAATGCACCCCCTGAAACGAGTGATGGGGGTGCCGAACACTTGGCAAAAGGCCCTTGGTGAAGTCAGATCTTCCTGACGCCGATTCCAATTAGCGCGTGCTGGTTGCTGCAGCTTGGAATTATAATTGGAAACATACGTTTGGAAACGAAGCTGAAAGCACATACATCAAGTAAAGCTCGACTGATAAGGCTGCTGATTAATGGATCTCTGCGACCAGGAGTGACGGATGGATAAGTAAATCTTCTGATGAATCACCATAAGGAGACTGTATGTTTGGAATGAAGGGGGGGTGGAGGAAAAAACTCTTTTTTTTCTGCATGATGTGACATTAATAACCCTTCACCCCAGATAGAAACAAGATCGTTGCGGTTCTATGAATCACAGGCAGGATTTTAAGAACTATGTGGGACGGAGTATAGCAGGAAAGAAGACTGGAGAACGGTGAGAAAAGAAGAAAATTTTCATGACGCATTTAAAAAATTGCGTCTCGCCATGACAGGTTTGCCGAGGAAGAAGGACTGGGGGAGGAGAATCAGGATTGTTTGAAAGAGAAGGAATGCTGGAATGTAAGTTTGACCTGACAGAACCCCCAGACTCATTTGATTTATTTGGTAAGCCTGAGAAAAATAAAGGACAGACTGGAGATTAATTTTGTTTATGGAAGTGTTGTACAGAGGCTGTCCCGGATCGATATGATTTTTGGAAAAGTACAAAATCCACATAAAATGCCAGCTGTTAACCTGCTTGTGAAAATCATCAGAGATCGCAAAGGAAGGAGGGACTTCCAGTTTGGGATCGCAAGCAGCAGGGAGCGCGGAAAAGTCGCTGTGAGCTTTTCCGAACTTCACGGGGGTTTGGGGGCGACGCAAAGGCACTGCGACCCCCGAAAAGCTCAAGGCGGGCGTCCTTGAGGGATAAGCTACCAAGCAGCATCGGCGGAGTCCCGAAGTTTTTTCGGGTTTTTTTTTTTTTTAAAGGGCTCGAAGACGACGGGACTGAGAAACGCGAATGGTAAGCTCTGCGGACCTCGTGAAGTGATGCCTCTAGCTCCTACTGATTAAAGCGACAAATCTCCGTAACTCCAGAGCCGAATCCCCTATGTTTGAGGATTATAAGAGCATAACAATTAAACTAAATAACTCCAACGGGGATTCGGGAGGTAAAAGAAGTTAAATAAGGAACCCGACCTGTCTCTCAGAGCAAAATGGCGCAGGACATTCAGTCGCAAGAGCGAGAGAGGAAATGAGCAATTACCTGCTGTAGAGAAGAGAAAAGAGAAAGACCTCGGTAATTGTTTTTTTCTCTTTTGAAAACGAGGCAAAGGAAAACTGAATAACAGAAGGGATTTTATTGACTTTTAGAGACTTTGTACCCTCTTTTGGGGAGGAAAAGACTTTGGCAACAAAGAAGGAAACAAAGTAGGAAACGGAACGGAGGGAATACGAAAGTAACTTCCTAGAAGCTAAAAGTAACAATAATGGAGTATTAAGGGGAAGAGAATAAAGAGGAAGAAACCTCATAATACAATACAGAAGCCCTCAATTGAGCTGTAACTATCAACTATTCAGCTCCTTTCCCCTGTCTTTTTTTTTTTTTTTTTTTTTGAATGAAGGCTGAAAAAGACACCTCTACAGAGTGCTTCATACTGAGAGAAGCTTCAATAATTATTAGACTGGAATGAAGTCATAATCCTACTCTAAGGGAAGCTTCTAGAGTACTAACCACTCCCTTCTCTTCTCTTGAATTAAGGAATGGAGAATTAAATTAAGATATGGACTGAATTTAGAAGGACACCCTGAGAAGTAACAAAGGACTTTCCGGATCAAACTGGACAGAACTGTCTAATTAATGCAGTAAGATAAGTGATGCTGTTTTGGACTCGAGCTGAGCTTGATGTATGGGTACCCCCAACAAAATTTAAAATTTGGCTGTATAATTTGGAATCAATGTGATGTGATTGGCCTGTTAAAAAAATTTATGGGCTCAAACAGTCAGCTAGAAATTGGAACGAGTGTCTTGATAATGCTTTAAAAAATCTTGGCTTTAAAAGAAGCTTAGCTGATAACTGCTTGTACACTAAAGGAAAGGGTATAAACAAGAATTATGTCTTTCTTATGTTGATGATTTGCTTTACTCTACAAAAGGTGACAAGCAAGTGGAAAAGTTTGCAGAACAACTAAGAAAGGAATTTAAAGTAAGAGATTTGGGTCCAGTAAAAAATTATCTCGGTCTAGAAATTCAAAGAACAAACGATGGAAGTTTTTTGTTGAGTCAAAAAGACAAAATAATGGAGTTACTTGAAAGAAACAATATGCAAAACTGCAAGGGAGTAAAAACCCCAATGGAAATAGGTTTTTTCAAGGATGAAGGAGAATGCACAGAACCTGTAAGTCCTGAAATGTACCATTCAATAGTTGGAAGTTTACTATACATTTCATTGTGGAGTAGACCAGATTTGAGTTATGCAATTGGAATACTGAGCAGACTAGTAAGCTGTCCCACAGAAAATGCCTGGAAAGGTTTAAAACGTATTTTCCGGTTGTCAGGGGCTCAGGAGCAGAGGCACAGGAAAGGGAGGAAACAGAGAGCGAGGGGGAGGAATCCGAAGGAAATGTTAGCGATGACAGCGGCCCAAGGTCTCTGAGTCTTTCCAGCGAATCGGAAGATTCACAGAAAGAGGCTCCCATGGTCAGGGCAAGGGGGGTGCCGAGGGGGACACCCCAGGAAGAAGGGGCCAGAGGGGACTCAGAGAGCAGCAGTTGGAAATCAGGACCAGCTTCCCCACCAGAGCGCAGTAGGGGGGAGGAGTCCCAGGGATCGGGAGCAGGCGGCTCACCGCCAGCGGGAGGACATGAGTCAGGATTGGCCACGCCTCCATCGGGGAGCGAGGAAACGGTCAAGAGGAAGGTTGAAGGCTGGGCGCGAGCGCCAAGTTCAAATGTACAGGAAGGCGGCGCAGTTGGCAGCCCGGATAGAGAGCCAGGTCCCAAAGCCCGCCAAAAAGAGGGGGAGGAGTCAGGGGGGTCAGCGTCAGCGTCAGAAGAGTCCAGAAAGGAGGAGACCCCGGGGGGCAGAAGGACCCAGAGGAGAAAGGAGAAACGGAAGAGGTGGAGTAAGGTTAGAGTCTTGAGTTGGTGTACAGGGGGTGGAGACTCAGATGGAGCTTCGCCGGTCTAGCCTCTAAGACGTAGAGCTGGGGCGCTCCGGTTTGAAAATGGAAACTGTACTTCAATAAAGACTTTTGTATACTACTACCGGCTAGCGTTGGTCCTCTGTGAGCTGGGACCAGGAGCCAGCTCTGACAGTAAGCTCCATCTCAAGTTTTGCACCGAAAACCTCGCAGCGTGAGTGGACGCAGCGAGGGGAGAAGATTGGTGCTTCGCGAGCTCACAAAAGTCAGGCAAGATGACTACAGAACAGCAAATAGCAGCCCTGCATAATGCAGTGACACAACTCAACGCGGAAATACTCGCATCCAGGAAGAGGGAAGATGAAGCGGCTGCAGCCTGCAAGGATCTCCAAGCCAGGTTGGAAGTGCTTACTAAGCAGGGACAACCGGGACCCAAATCAGAGGGGATTGGGCTGGGGAAGAGAGGAGGCAGCCTTGTATCTCATTTCGATGGGAATTTACAGCAGTACCCTAACTTCCGAGCAGACGTGCTGTTTGCGCTGCAACTGCTGGATAAAGACTTTAGAGATGAGCAAGAGAAGGTGGGGTTTATCCTATCCCATTTGCATGGAGAAGCTAAAGCGTGGCTGCGCAATCTGTGGAGAGATAAGGATCCGGCGCTCCGAAGTGCAGATGCATTCATTAAAGCGATGGATTCGTGTTTTTTATCAAATATAGACGTTGATATCGCCAGAAAAGACATACATGGGCTGAAACAGGGGAGAGCCAGTGTAAGGCAGTATCATTCCCGCTTTTTTGCCTTAGTCCATGCGCTGGGTTGGGAGACAGATTCTGCTCCAGTCAGAGACCTTTTTTGGGAAGGCTTGAATGCAAATGTTAAAGATGAAATTGCAAGGGGGGAGAGACCAAAGAGCACTCAGGAAATTGTCCAGCGGGCGCTGACAATTGGGGTGCGTCTGGAAGAACGTCCATGGAGCAAAGATGAAGGGCGTTGGGGACGCACGCCAGCGAGAGCACCTCCCCTCTTTCCCAGGGATGCAGCACGTGCGCAATCCACACCTCCACAGGGAGGGGGAGAGGAACCGATGGAGATTGGAGGCGCCAGGGCTCAGTCAGCAACCAGAGCCCTAACACCGGGAGCAGTCAAAGCGAAGCCTCCTAGAGGGAACAGGAAGTGTTACATCTGTGACAATCCGCAGCACATGGCGAAAGAGTGTCCCCAGAGGCTCCACAGGCACACTGCAGCCTCCGCAACAGTAACAGAAGCAACTCAGCAGAGAGAACCACAGCAGGGAAACGACGGAGTCTGGTTGGAGGAAGAGGTACTGGGGCCCAGCCAGACGAGTCAGTGAAGCAGTCCCCAGAAATTTTGCAGCCCACAGACCCTCTCCCGCCCAAACCAGTGGTGCAGCTCACCGCATCGCTCCAGCTACCCAATGGACTCACTATGGAAGTACCCATTACCATTGACTCTGGCAGTAATGCAGACTTTATAGGACTGGATTTCATTCAACAACACAGCATAGCGCTACTGCCAGCCACGCTGCCCCTGAAGGTTGTCACGGTGGATGGCAGGGAATTGCTAGGGGGGCAGGTGGTGAAGCAAACGCCTCCGATGGTGATGCAAATTGGGAATCACCGAGAAGTCATCAGCTTCAATGTCACCCAACTGTCGGACACGCCTGTAGTATTAGGCATGAGTTGGCTGCACAGGCACAGCCCTACATTGGCGTGGTACCAGCGCCAACTGACTTTCGGTTCATCCTACTGTGCGGAACATTGCATTCTGCCTAGCACGGAAGGGGAAGAGGATGACCCGCAGCTACAATTAGGCACGCTGCAAGCAGTGCCCATCAAGTACGCAGCGTTTTTAGAGGTTTTCTGCGAGAAGGAGGCGGACAAGCTACCTCCCCACAGACCTTATGACTGCAAGATTGACCTCCTGCCGGGGGCGACGCTGCCGACCGGGAAACTGTATTCCATGTCTGAAGATGAACTGCAGGAACTCAGGGAGTTCATAGATCACAACTTGAAGCGCGGCTTCATCCGGGAGTCCAGGGCAGTGGGGGGCAGTCCAGTATTCTTTGTGAAGAAAAAGGACACGCCCCAAAAAGGGCTTGTAGTGGACTATCGCATTTTGAACTCGAAGACAAAGCCCACAGCCTTCCCCATGCCCAAGATCGACGACCTGCTCGCGACGGTGAGAAAAGGACGCGTTTTCACCAAGTTGGATCTGCGAGGGGCGTACAACCTGATTCGCATACGGGAAGGCGATGAGTGGAAGACGGCCATGTTCACGCCCCTGGGCACCTATGAATACAGGGTCATGCCCTTTGGATTACAAAATGGCTCCCACTGTTTTCAAGCCTTCATGCATCACGTGTTAGCGGGACTCCTCTACAAGAAGTGCGTCTGCTTCCTGGACGACATCCTGATATTCTCAGAATCGCAGGAGGCTCACGAGAGAGACGTCAAGGAAGTTCTGCAGAGACTGCAGGAGCACAGACTGTACGCCAAGCTGGAGAAGTGCCAGTTCGACATGACGGAGGTGGATTTCCTGGGCTACAAATTGTCGGACAAGGGGCTCGCCATGGACAGCGCCAAGGTTCGCTCAGTGTTGGACTGGAAGAGCCCGCGCAATCGGAAGGAGGTCCAGAGGTTTGTTGGCTTTGCTAACATTTACCGCAAGTTCATCAAGGGGTTCGCGATGCAGACGGCGGCCATTACCGACACGCTCAGCTCCAAGAAGAAGTTCATCTGGACGGAGCAAGCGGAGCAGTCCTTTCAGAAACTCAAGCGTCTCTTCTCGTCAGAAGAGCAGCTACTGCACGTGAATCCCAGCAGACCGATGAGGGTTGAAACAGACGCCTCAGACATGGCCGTGGGAGCAGTACTGTTGCAGCAAGACCCGCAGGGGGACTGGAGACCGTGCGCCTTCTACTCCAGGAAGCTCAGCAAGTCAGAGCAGAACTACACCATCTGGGACAGGGAGTTGCTAGCCATTCATGCAGCATTCAAGGCGTGGCGGCACTTCCTTATCGGAGCCAAACACACAGTGCAGGTCCGCACAGACCATAAGAACCTGGAGTACTGGCGCACGGCGAGGTTCCTGAACCAGAGGCACATACGCTGGGCGGAGTTCTTTGCAGACTTCGACTTCAGGATAGAGTACATCCCAGGCGACAACAACGTCATGGCGGATGCACTGTCCAGGAAGCCGCAATACCTCGAGGAGGCGGCACCAGCGGCGGCCAAGCACATTTTCGCACCGGAAGCGTGGGCGTGCGCTTCGGCAACCGTGGACCTGGATGCTGTACGTCGCGCGCTGCAGGAAGACCCCTTCGCACAAGACAAGATGAAGGAGGTGCACAGGGGCACGGCGAAGGACGACGAGTTCCAGATACGCGACGGATTGCTCATCCGCAAAGGGGCCCTCTACGTACCGGGAGACCACCTCCGCGCGAAGGTACTGCAGCAGTTGCACGACGCACCCACCGCCGGGCACTTTGGCAAGGAGAAGACTGTAGAGTTAGTAGCCAGAGATTTTTGGTGGCCCAAGATGCGGGGGGAAGTCGCGGATTACGTCTCGAGGTGCGACACCTGCCAAAGGGCCAAGTCAGTGCACAAACCGCCGGCGGGACTGCTGGAACCGCTGCAGACACCGATCGAACCGTGGGAGAGGGTGGCCCTGGACTTTGTCACGGATCTGCCCAGCTCGAGGGGCAAGACAGCAGTGCTAGTGGTGGTCGATATGTTCACCAAAATGGCCCACTTCATTCCGTGTGCGAAGGTGGCCACGGCGGAACAGACCGCCAAACTGTTCATAGACCACGTGTTCAGGGTTCATGGTCTACCACGGTCTATTCTGTCCGACCGGGGGCGACAGTTCATCTCGAACTTCTGGCAGAAGCTGATGGGCATCCTGAACGTCAAGATCAACCTAGCGTCGGCGAGACACCCGCAAACCAACGGACAAGCGGAGCGGGTCAACGGCGTCATGCAGCAGTACCTGAGATGCTACGCAAATCAGCAGCCTGCAACATGGGTGGACTACCTGCCGCTCGCCGAGTTCGCCTACAACAACACGAAGCACGTGTCCACGGGGGTGACACCGTTCTTCACCAACAACGGGAGGCATCCCAGAACCTTCCCGGGAAGAGAGTGGGGGAGGGGGAGCCACAGGCAGCGGAAGCCTTAGCATCAGAGCTGCAGGAGGTCCACGAACAGCTTCGGAGGCAGTTAGAACTAGCAAAGCACGCATACAAACTGCAGGCTGACAGACACAGAAGGGTTGGGGAAAACATAGGGGTGGGAGACTGGGTTTGGTTAGCAGCCCAGGCAGTGCCGGCCAGATCGTTAGCGAAGAAGAAGCTCGGACATAAGCAGCTAGGGCCTTACCAAGTCGAGGCACAGGTTAATCCAGTGGCTTTCCGGTTGACACTTCCGGAGGGATCCAGAATGCACCCAGTTTTCCATAGATCAGTGCTCACGCCCTACAAAGCACCTCACAGATTTCAGGAGCCAGGCACAGCACCAGACCCGCTCAGGGAAACGCCCACAAGGGGGGGTCACCAAGGGGGGAACCCATCAACGAGGTCACAGAGATTTTAGACTCGAGATGGGGGGAAGAAGGAGTAGAATATCTGCTAGCCAGAGAAGGTACCCCGGCCAGCGCCAACAGTTGGGTGCCGGACTATGCTTTGGACGAGCCGCTGCTCAAGGACGAGTTTCATGCCCTTTTCCCACACAGGCCCATGCCAGCCGAGTATTTCGACGACTGGCTTTTCACACCCACACTTTCAGCCAGCACATTCCAGGGGTTCACCTCGGACGAGGAACAGGCACTAGACACACGTTCCCCGGAGGGATCACCCTCGGGGTTTGCCTCAGACCGCTCTTATTGGTGGGACGATCGACCAGAGGAGCAGTGGCGCAAGAAGTGGCTGGGGGGTCCTTGGCAGGCAACGTCCCCAGAGGAGACCGGGGGAGAGACGGACATGGACGTGTTGGGGGAGGACCTGGGGTTCGAGCATGGAGGCAAAGAGATGGAAGCGGAGGAGATCGACGTCGGCGAGAGCACAGAGGACGAGCCGGACTTATCCGGCTGGATGCACGCCACGGGGGACGAACTGTATCCGGCACTCACCCCCACAACGACGGAGCACCCTGTACCCACACCGGAAGGAGGGGAGGGGGAAAGGGGGGGCTTCGAGGGGGGGATGGATGTCAGGGGCTCAGGAGCAGAGGCACAGGAAAGGGAGGAAACAGAGAGCGAGGGGGAGGAATCCGAAGGAAATGTTAGCGATGACAGTGGCCCGAGGTCTCTGAGTCTTTCCAGCGAATCGGAAGATTCACAGAAAGAGGCTCCCGTGGTCAGGGCAAGGGGGGTGCCGAGGGGGACACCCCAGGAAGAAGGGGCCAGAGGGGACTCAGAGAGCAGCAGTTGGAAATCAGGAACAGCTTCCCCACCAGAGCGCAGTAGGGGGGAGGAGTCCCAGGGATCGGGAGCAGGCGGCTCACCGCCAGCGGGAGGACATGAGTCAGGATTGGCCACGCCTCCATCGGGGAGCGAGGAAACGGTCAAGAGGAAGGTTGAAGGCTGGGCGCGAGCGCCAAGTTCAAATGTACAGGAAGGCGGCGCAGTTGGCAGCCCGGATAGAGAGCCAGGTCCCAAAGCCCGCCAAAAAGAGGGGGAGGAGTCAGGGGGGTCAGCGTCAGAGGAGTCCAGAAAGGAGGAGACCCCGGGGGGCAGAAGGACCCAGAGGAGAAAGGAGAAACGGAAGAGGTGGAGTAAGGTTAGAGTCTTGAGTTGGTGTACAGGGGGTGGAGACTCAGATGGAGCTTCGCCGGTCTAGCCTCTAAGACGTAGAGCTGGGGCGCTCCGGTTTGAAAATGGAAACTGTACTTCAATAAAGACTTTTGTATACTACTACCGGCTAGCGTTGGTCCTCTGTGAGCTGGGACCAGGAGCCAGCTCTGACACCGGTATTTAAAGCAAACACTTGATTATTGTTTAAGACTACCATCTTCAGGGTCTACAAAATTGCAGTGTTACGTTGACAGCGATTGGGCCAACCTGCCTGATAGAAAATCAATTTCTGGAATGGTTTTTCAGTTTGGGGATTCCTTGATAGGTTGGAAGTCCAAAAGGCAAGGTATCGTGGCCACATCTTCAACAGAGGCTGAATACTGTGCTTTATCAGAGTTGTGTAATGAAATAAAAAATTATGTTCAGATCCTCAAGGATTTAGATATACTATGTGATTATCCAGTTCAAATATGGGAAGACAATCAACAGTATTTAGGTATACCCTCCCTATGAAACCAGAGGCCTTCCTTCTGGGCATTGTCGACCAGAAAGTGTTAAAGAAGGATAGAACTTTGTTTATGTATGCAACTACAGCAGCAAGAATTCTTATCGCAAAGTATTGGAAGACACAAGATTTGCCCACGCTGGCGCTGGAGGAGTGGCAGACGCAACTGATTGACTACATGGAACTGGCTGAAATGACTGGCAGAATCCGAGATTTGGGAGAGGAAACAATGGAAGAGGACTGGAAAAAATTTAAGGACTATTTGCAAAAACATTATAAATTGTATGAATGTTAAGAATGTGCATGATTTGGAAATTATAGCTTCAGCAAACTGATTTAGTGAATTGGAAATTAAGTTATAAGAAAGACAAGGTGGAGATTTGAAACAACTTTATTATGTTTATTTTAAGGTATAAGTAATGGAGAAATAGTATTTTGAATCTAGAAACATAATATTTGAAAGATACAGTAAGGTATGAAACAAGGTAACAAATTGCTGATGTTTTTATTGTAAAGAACGCTGGACTCGGAAGATGTCGGGAAGTCCAGTTGGTTTTGCAAAAATTATTTGAAAAGTTGATTTTTTTTATTTTTTCTTTCTGTTTATTTCTTTTTTCTTTCTTTATGTTAACAAAATTGACTTGGTATGTGAAAATCCAATAAAAATTTATATATATATATATAAAAAACAAATATGGGAAGACAATCAAGCTGTAATAACTTTGGCTGGGTCTGAGCAGTTTAGAAACAAATCCAAACATTTAGAAATTAAATTTCAAAATGTGGCTGAGAATGTGAAGCGAAACCTGATAACGCTGAAGTATTGTGAGAGTATGCAAAATGTGGCTGATGTATTTACAAAAGCACTAACTTTTGAAAAACATGCACAACTGGTGACAAAATTAGGAATTGTTGTGTGTGATGTGTAAATATGTCTGTTTATGTTTAAAGTACTGTTTCTGTTTCTGTTTGAATGAGAGGGGGTGTTAGGGGACATTCGGCACAGAAACATGTGTGTATACCTTTAAGAAGTTTCTGGGATTAATTGGCTGCAGCTGGCTGTTGCTATAAAGGAAAAAAGCTGAGTTTTGTAGCCTGCCTGCAGGAATAACACCCACCAGAGTTTGTGTTTATTATTTTGTAATAAAGTCTTCGTTTTAGTTTGGGTTTTTACACCTATGTCTCCTGGAGTCACTCTGTCCTCTGCCACCAGCTGGAAATCTCCCCCTCCAACATACAATTCAGTCTGTCTCAGATTGAATTGTACGTTCCTGGTAACTTCCCTTGAATCCCTCTTAAAAGTATAAAGATGCCACAGTCTTATTCAAAGATGATGAAAGACGTTTACTCACATCAGTTCACAGTTGGATTCCTGAAGGCAGACTTATTTACAAATATGTACATGTGGATCTACCCCATATGGGGGAATAATCCCAGTGCTTCTGCTAGCTGAGAGCTAGCAGAGCAGTCCTAGCTAGAAGCTGGTCAAACAAAGATGGGAATCGAAAGGACAGAGGTGATTTGTCCTTTTGTTACCTGGACAGGTTTGGTGAAGCCCACCTTTAGTCACATGCAAAGCAAGGATGCTCCAGCCAGGAGGAACAGGAATTTTCAACTGGCTGGACCAAACATTCCCCTGCATGTCTTCTCTAGCACTAGAATGAACATTGTACTTGACTGCCTCTCATGGATCACATATCACAGCCTCTCTGGATTCTGCAGCAGACTCTTGAACCCACTCCTCTGCTCCAGCCTCAGAGTCTGAACTGTCCCCTGTCACAGGTTCTTCCTGCTCACTAAACCCTGTTGCCCCTTCAGCACCCAGCACCACCTCCCAATTCTTTCTTTTAAGGAGATACTTTGCAGCTCAAAAGGATGAGGCATCTAAGCTCCCCACAAACAGATCAGAAGGAAGGCTCCACCGAGAGAGGATCTCGTATGACTTCCCCTTGAGCAAATTGGGGGTATTCTCCATGAGCAGAGGAAGCCTGGGTGAGCTTCAAATTTGCCCCCACCCTCCCACTGCTGCCTCTGGGAATAAGGGGAGCCTCTATTCTTAGACACCAGCAAGAGGGAAATGGCACCCCCTGGCCACCCACCCCAGCCCACCTCTAAGCCTCTCCCTGGGAGGTGCGCTCTTTGGATGGGGGCCTCACCTGTGGCTGCGCAGGACAGAGTACCAGGGCTGCTGCTTCACATACAGGAAGGCGAAGACCTGGACGGTGAGGGTGAAGAGGACGTTGAGGATGATGGAGAGCAGGAGCGGTGGGGAGAGGAGCCGCCTGAGGGGTCGGTTGGGGGCCAGCTTGGGGTAGGCGTGGGTCAGGCTCACTGTGGGGAGGAAGAGATGGCATGGGGAAAGCGAAGAGTTTAGAAAGGTTGCCCTTCCCTTTATTGGCCGAGGGAGCCGGCGTACAGCTTCCGGGTCATGTGGCCAGCATGACTAAGCCGCTTCTGGTCGAACCAGAGCAGCGCACGGAAACGCCGTTTACCTTCCCACCGGAGTGGGACCTATTTATCTACTTGCACTTTGACATGCTTTCGAGCAACAGGAGCTCACCCCGTCGCAGGAATTTGAACCGCCAACCTTGTGATCGGCAAGCCCAAGAGGCTCAGTGGTTTAACCCACAGCGCCACCCGTGTCCCTTGCTCATTCAGGTTGGGGTAAGTCAAATTCAGGCTCCCTTCAGCTCAAGAGGGAATTGGCGTGTTTCACATCTGACTGTGCACCTTCCTTGTAGCAGCTGCCCCAAACCCAAACCCCATAACACAGTGATCTGCTTACTTGTTAGGCACACGACTAGGGTGATCTTGAAGGAGGTACTGGATATTCCCAAAGATCTGTATTTGCTAAAAGTGGGGCAGAGAGAGAGAGAGAGAGAGAGAATGAGTTCACGGAGGGCTCTCAGTCCTGCCGCTTGTGGACAGATTGTTACCCAGATTGTTACTTCGGATTGTTACGGAATTAACTCAGACCGAGTGGGAGAGTCTACGGGGCTTTGCAACGGCACCCAAAGATGTCTTGCTGGGACTGGATTCACACACGGGTCCACGCTCCATTGCGGCAAAATCACTTCCCTGCCTTACAGGATCCCAGGCAACAAACCCGTTTCTCCTTTAGGTGGAGGCTTTTTATAAAGACGAGAACCACTGTGGATCAAGGATCTGGCTGTGACCTGGGGAGAGACCAGGGTTCCAAATCCCTCACTCAGAAGTGCAGCTCGCTGTGGGTGAGGAGGAGAAGATAGAAACCACCTTGAGCTCCTTGGAGGGAATGTAATTAATAGTATTAGTATATTAATTAATTACAGTAATAAAAATAAGGAAAGAAAGGACTCTCTTCAACTGAAGCCACTGTCTACCTCCAAGTTAGAACTACAGTTTAGGGGCACATGCTGTCAGTCACCCACCATTTGGCCTTTGGCTGAATTTACTGTTAGAATTCCCCTTCATGGATCACTGCCTTGCCGTGGCGAAGGGGCTTGAATAACTCAGAGAAGCTATGAACTATGCCAAGCAGGGCACCCAAGATGGACAGGTCATAGTGGAGAGTTTGGACCAAACGTGATCCAAAGAAGGGCAGTGCCAAAGAATGCTCCAACTACCGCACAACTGCACTCATTTCACACGCTAGCAAGGTTATGCTTAAAATTCTACAAGGAAGACTCAAGCAGTATGTGAACCGAGAACTCCCAGAACTGCAAGCTGGATTTAGAAGAGGCAGAGGAACCAGAGACCAAATTGCAAACATGCGCTGGATTATGGAGAAAGCTAGAGAGTTCCAGAAAGACATCTACTTCTGCTTCATTGACTATGCAAAAGCCTTTGACTGTGTCGACCACAGCAAACTATGGCAAGTTCTTAAAGAAATGGGAGTGCCTGATCACCTCATCTGTCTCCTGAGAAATCTCTATGTGGGACAAGAAGCTACAGTTAGAACTGGATATGGAACAACCGATTGGTTCAAAATTGGGAAAGGAGTACGACAAGGCTGTATATTGTCTCCCGGCTTATTTAACTTATATGCAAAATTCATCATGCGAAAGGCTGGGCTGAATGAATCCCTGGCCATCCCAGGTCATCGAGGCTTTGACATCAAGAAGGGGCAGCGGCAGCAGCGCATGTTGTTGAGGCTTTGACAGGCAGAGGAGGCAGAGGTAGCAGCGCAGGTCGTTGAGGCTTTGACAGCCAGAAGGGGCTGCGGCAGCAAAGCAGGTCGTCGAGGCTTTGACAGCCAGAAGGGGCTGCGGCAGCAGAGCAGGTTGTTGAGGCTTTGACAGCCAGAAGGGGCAGCGGCAGCAGCGCAGGTTGTTGAGGCTTTGACAGGCAGAGGAGGCAGCGGCAGCAGCACAGGTCATCGAGGCTTTGACAGCCAGAAGCGACTACGGCAGCAGAGCTGGTCATCAAGGCTTTGACAGCCAGAAGAGGCAGTGGCAGCAGCATAGCTCATCGAGGCTTTGACAAACAGAAGGGGCAGTGACAGCAGCACAGGTCATCGAGGCTTTGAGAGCCAGAAGAGGCAGTGGCAGCAGCATAGCTCATCGAGGCTTTGACAAACAGAAGGGGCAGTGACAGCAGCACAGGTCATCGAGGATTTGACAGCCAGAAGAGGCAGTGGCAGCAGCGCAGGTCGTCGAGGCTTTGACAGCCAGAAGGGGCTGCGGCAGCAAAGCAGGTCGTCGAGGCTTTGACAGCCAGAAGAGGCAGTGGAAGCAGCACAGGTCATCGAGGCTTTGACAGCCAGAAGAGGCAGTGGCAGCAGCACAGGTCGTTGAGGCTTTGACAGCCTGAAGAGGCAGGGGCAGCAGCGCAGGTCGTTGAGGCTTTGACAGCCAGAAGAGGCAGTGGAAGCAGCACAGGTCATCGAGGCTTTGACAGCCAGAAGAGTCAGCGGCAGCAGCACAGGTCGTTGACGCTTTGACAGCCAGAAGAGGCAGCAGCAGCAGCACAGGTTGTTGAGGCTTTGACAGCCAGAAGAGGCAGTGGCAGCAGCATAGCTCATCGAAGCTTTGACAGCCAGAAGAGGCAGTTACAGCAGCACAGGTCGTCGAGGCTTTGACATCCAGAAGGGGCAGCGGCAGCAGCAGCAGCACATGTTGTTGAGGCTTTGACAGGCAGAGGAGGCAGAGGTAGCAGCGCAGGTCGTTGAGGCTTTGACAGCCAGAAGAGGCAGCGGCAGCAGCACAGGTCATCGAGGCTTTGACAGCCAGAAGAGGCAGTGGCAGCAGCACAGGTCATCGAGGCTTTGACAGCCAGAAGAGGCAGCGGCAGCAGCACAGGTCATCGAGGCTTTGACAGCCAGAAGAGGCAGTGGCAGCAGCACAGGTCATCGAGGCTTTGACAGCCAGAAGAGGCAGTGGCAGCAGCACAGGTCATCGAGGCTTTGACAGCCAGAAGGGGCAGCGGCAGCAGCGCAGGTTGTTGAGGATTTGACAGGCAGAGGAGGCAGCGGCAGCAGCACAGGTCATCGAGGCTTTGACAGCCAGAAGCGACTGCGGCAGCAGAGCTGGTCATCAAGGCTTTGACAGCCAGAAGAGGCAGTGGCAGCAGCATAGCTCATCGAGGCTTTGACAAACAGAAGGGGCAGTGGCAGCAGCACAGGTCATCGAGGCTTTGACAGCCAGAAGAGGCAGTGGCAGCAGCACAGGTCGTCGAGGCTTTGACATCCAGAAGGGGCAGCGGCAGCAGCACATGTTATTGAGGCTTTGACAGGCAGAGGAGGCAGAGGTAGCAGCGCAGGTCGTCGAGGCTTTGACAGCCAGAAGGGGCTGCGGCAGCAAAGCAGGTCGTTGAGGCTTTGACAGCCTGAAGAGGCAGTGGAAGCAGCACAGGTCATCGAGGCTTTGACAGCCAGAAGAGGCATTGGCAGCAGCACAGGTCGTTGAGGCTTTGACAGCCTGAAGAGGCAGGGGCAGCAGCGCAGGTCGTTGAGGCTTTGACAGCCAGAAGGGGCTGCGGCAGCAGCACAGGTCATCGAGGCTTTGACAGCCAGAAGAGGCAGCAGCAGCAGCACAGGTTGTTGAGGCTTTGACAGCCAGAAGAGGCAGTGGTAGCAGCACCGGTTGTTGACGCTTTGGCAGCCAGAAGAGGCAGTGGCAGCAGCATAGCTCATCGAGGCTTTGATAAACAGAAGGGGCAGTGACAGCAGCACAGGTCATCGAGGCTTTGACAGCCAGAAGAGGCAGTGGCAGCAGCACAGATCGTCGAGGCTTTGACATCCAGAAGGGGCAGCGGCAGCAGCAGCAGCGCATGTTGTTGAGGCTTTGACAGGCAGAGGAGGCAGAGGGAGCAGCGCAGGTCGTTGAGGCTTTGACAGCCAGCAGAGGCAGCGGCAGCAGCAGCACAGGTCATCGAGGCTTTGACAGCCAGAAGAGGCAGTGGCAGCAGCACAGGTCGTCGAGGCTTTGACATCCAGAAGGGGCAGCGGCAGCAGCACATGTTGTTAAGGCTTTGACAGGCAGAGGAGGCAGTGGAAGCAGCACAGGTCATCGAGGCTTTGACAGCCAGAAGAGGCAGTGGCAGCAGCACAGGTCATTGAGGCTTTGACAGCCTGAAGGGGCTGCGGCAGCAGCACAGGTCATCGAGGCTTTGACAGCCAGAAGGGGCTGCGGCAGCAGAGTAGGTTGTTGAGGCTTTGACAGCCAGAAGGGGCAGCGGCAGCAGCACAGGTCATCGAGGCTTTGACAGCCAGAAGCGACTGCGGCATCAGAGCTGTTCATCAAGGCTTGGACAGCCAGAAGAGGCAGTGGCAGCAGCATAGCTCATCGAGGCTTTGACAAACAGAAGGGGCAGTGACAGCAGCACAGGTCATCGAGGCTTTGACAGCCAGAAGAGGCAGTGGCAGCAGCACAGGTCGTCGAGGCTTTGTCATCCAGAAGGGGCAGCGGCGGCAGCACATGTTGTTGAGGCTTTGACAGGCAGAGGAGGCAGAGGTAGCAGCGCAGGTCGTCGAGGCTTTGACAGCCAGAAGAGGCAGTGGCAGCAGCACAGGTCGTTGAGGCTTTGACAGCCTGAAGAGGCAGGGGCAGCAGCGCAGGTCGTTGAGGCTTTGACAGCCAGAAGGGGCTGCGGCAGCAGCACAGGTCATCGAGGCTTTGACAGCCAGAAGAGGCAGCAGCAGCAGCACAGGTTGTTGAGTCTTTGACAGCCAGAAGAGGCAGTGGTAGCAGCACCGGTTGTTGACGCTTTGGCAGCCAGAAGAGGCAGTGGCAGCAGCATAGCTCATCGAGGCTTTGATAAACAGAAGGGGCAGTGACAGCAGCACAGGTCATCGAGGCCTTTGAACGCCAGAAGGGGCAGCGGCAGCAGCAGCAGCGCATGTTGTCGAGGCTTTGACAGCCAGAAGAGGCAGTGGCAGCAGCACAGGTCGTTGAGGCTTTGACAGCCAGAAGGGGCAGTGGCAGCAGAGCAGGTCATCGAGGCTTTGTCAGCCAGAAGGGGCAGCGGCAGCAGCACAGGTCGTTGAGGCTTTGAGAGCTAGAGAGGCAGCGGCAGCAGCGCAGATCGTTGAGGCTTTGACAGCCAGAAGAGGCAGTGGCAGCAGCACAGGTCATTGAGGCTTTGACAGCCAGAAGAGGCAGTGGCAGCAGCACAGGTCATTGAGGCTTTGACAGCCAGAAGAGGCAGTGGCAGCAGCACAGGTCATTGAGACTTTGACAGCCAGAAGGGGCTGCTGCAGCAGCAGAGGTCATAAAGGCTTTGACAGCCAGAAGGGGCAGTGGTAGCAGAGCAGGTCTTCGAGGCTTTGACAGTGAGAAGGGGCTGCAGCAGCAGCAGAGGTCATCGAGGCTTTGACAGCCAGAAGAGGCAGTGGAAGGAGCACAGGTCATCGAGGCTTTGAGAGCTAGAGAGGCAGCGGCAGCAGCGCAGATCGTTGAAGCTTTGACAACCAGAAGAGGCAGTGGCAGCAGCACAGGTCGTTGAGGCTTTGACAGCCAGAAGGGGCAGTGGCAGCAGAGCAGGTCGTCGAGGCTTTGACAGTGAGAAGGGGCTGCAGCAGCAGCGGAAGTCATCGAGGCTTTGACAGCCAGAAGAGGCAGTGGAAGCAGCACAGGTTCTTGAGTCTTTGACAGCCAGAAGGGGCTGCAGCAGCAGAGCAGGTCGTCGAGGCTTTGACAGCCAGAAGGGGCTGCGGCAGCAGCGCAGGTCATTGAGGCTTTGACAGCCAGAAGGGGCAGTGGTAGCAAAGCAGGTCATCGAGGCTTTGACAGTGAGAAGGGTCTGCGGCAGCAGCGCAGGTCATCGATGCTTTGACAGCCAGAAGAGGCAGTGGAAGCAGCACAGGTCATTGAGGCTTTGACAGCCAGAAGGGGCAGCGGTAGCAGCACAGGTCATCGAGGCTTTGACAGCCAGAAGCGACTGCGGCAGCAGAGCTGGTCATCAAGGGTTTGACAGCCAGAAGAGGCAGTGGCAGCAGCATAACTCATCGAGGCTTTGACAAACAGAAGGGGCAGTGACAGCAGCACAGGTCATCGAGGCTTTGAGAGCCAGAAGAGGCAGTGGCAGCAGCGCAGGTCGTCAAGGCTTTGACAGCCAGAAGGGGCAGTGGCAGCAAAGCAGGTCGTCGAGGCTTTGACAGCCAGAAGAGGCAGTGGAAGCAGCACAGGTCATCGAGGCTTTGACAGCCAGAAGAGGCAGTAGCAGCAGCGCAGGTCGTTGAGGCTTTGACAGCCAGAAGGGCCTGCGGCAGCAGCACAGGTCATCGAGGCTTTGACAGCCAGAAGGGGCTGCGGCAGCAGGGCAGGTCGTCGAGGCTTTGACAGCCAGAAGCGACTGCGGCAGCAGAGCTGGTCATTAAGGCTTTGACAGCCAGAAGAGGCAGTGGCAGCAGCATAGCTCATCGAGGTTTTGACAAACAGAAGGGGCAGTGACAGCAGCACAGGTCATCGAGGCTTTGACAGCCAGAAGAGGCAGTGGCAGCAGCACAGGTCATCGAGGCTTTGACAGCCAGAAGGGGCAGCGGCAGCAGCGCAGGTTGTTGAGGCTTTGACAGGCAATGGAGGCAGCGGCAGCAGCACAGGTCATCGAGGCTTTGACAGCCAGAAGCGACTGCGGCAGCAGAGCTGGTCATCTAGGCTTTGACAGCCAGAAGAGGCAGTGGCAGCAGCATAGCTCATCGAGGCTTTGACAAACAGAAGGGGCAGTGGCAGCAGCACAGGTCATCGAGGCTTTGACAGCCAGAAGAGGCAGTGGCAGCAGCACAGGTCGTCGAGGCTTTGACATCCAGAAGGGGCAGCGGCAGCAGCACATGTTATTGAGGCTTTGACAGGCAGAGGAGGCAGAGGTAGCAGCGCAGGTCGTCGAGGCTTTGACAGCCAGAAGGGGCTGCGGCAGCAAAGCAGGTCGTTGAGGCTTTGACAGCCTGAAGAGGCAGTGGAAGCAGCACAGGTCATCGAGGCTTTGACAGCCAGAAGAGGCATTGGCAGCAGCACAGGTCGTTGAGGCTTTGACAGCCTGAAGAGGCAGGGGTAGCAGCGCAGGTCGTTGAGGCTTTGACAGCCAGAAGGGGCTGCGGCAGCAGCACAGGTCATCGAGGCTTTGACAGCCAGAAGAGGCAGCAGCAGCAGCACAGGTTGTTGAGGCTTTGACAGCCAGAAGAGGCAGTGGTAGCAGCACCGGTTGTTGACGCTTTGGCAGCCAGAAGAGGCAGTGGCAGCAGCATAGCTCATCGAGGCTTTGATAAACAGAAGGGGCAGTGACAGCAGCACAGGTCATCGAGGCCTTTGAACGCCAGAAGGGGCAGCGGCAGCAGCAGCAGCGCATGTTGTCGAGGCTTTGACAGCCAGAAGAGGCAGTGGCAGCAGCACAGGTCGTTGAGGCTTTGACAGCCAGAAGGGGCAGTGGCAGCAGAGCAGGTCATCGAGGCTTTGTCAGCCAGAAGGGGCAGCGGCAGCAGCACAGGTCGTTGAGGCTTTGAGAGCTAGAGAGGCAGCGGCAGCAGCGCAGATCGTTGAGGCTTTGACAGCCAGAAGAGGCAGTGGCAGCAGCACAGGTCATTGAGGCTTTGACAGCCAGAAGAGGCAGTGGCAGCAGCACAGGTCATTGAGGCTTTGACAGCCAGAAGAGGCAGTGGCAGCAGCACAGGTCATTGAGACTTTGACAGCCAGAAGGGGCTGCTGCAGCAGCAGAGGTCATAAAGGCTTTGACAGCCAGAAGGGGCAGTGGTAGCAGAGCAGGTCTTCGAGGCTTTGACAGTGAGAAGGGGCTGCAGCAGCAGCAGAGGTCATCGAGGCTTTGACAGCCAGAAGAGGCAGTGGAAGGAGCACAGGTCATCGAGGCTTTGAGAGCTAGAGAGGCAGCGGCAGCAGCGCAGATCGTTGAAGCTTTGACAACCAGAAGAGGCAGTGGCAGCAGCACAGGTCGTTGAGGCTTTGACAGCCAGAAGGGGCAGTGGCAGCAGAGCAGGTCGTCGAGGCTTTGACAGTGAGAAGGGGCTGCAGCAGCAGCGGAAGTCATCGAGGCTTTGACAGCCAGAAGAGGCAGTGGAAGCAGCACAGGTTCTTGAGTCTTTGACAGCCAGAAGGGGCTGCAGCAGCAGAGCAGGTCGTCGAGGCTTTGACAGCCAGAAGGGGCTGCGGCAGCAGCGCAGGTCATTGAGGCTTTGACAGCCAGAAGGGGCAGTGGTAGCAAAGCAGGTCATCGAGGCTTTGACAGTGAGAAGGGTCTGCGGCAGCAGCGCAGGTCATCGATGCTTTGACAGCCAGAAGAGGCAGTGGAAGCAGCACAGGTCATTGAGGCTTTGACAGCCAGAAGGGGCAGCGGTAGCAGCACAGGTCATCGAGGCTTTGACAGCCAGAAGCGACTGCGGCAGCAGAGCTGGTCATCAAGGGTTTGACAGCCAGAAGAGGCAGTGGCAGCAGCATAACTCATCGAGGCTTTGACAAACAGAAGGGGCAGTGACAGCAGCACAGGTCATCGAGGCTTTGAGAGCCAGAAGAGGCAGTGGCAGCAGCGCAGGTCGTCAAGGCTTTGACAGCCAGAAGGGGCAGTGGCAGCAAAGCAGGTCGTTGAGGCTTTGACAGCCAGAAGAGGCAGTGGAAGCAGCACAGGTCATCGAGGCTTTGACAGCCAGAAGAGGCAGTAGCAGCAGCGCAGGTCGTTGAGGCTTTGACAGCCAGAAGGGCCTGCGGCAGCAGCACAGGTCATCGAGGCTTTGACAGCCAGAAGGGGCTGCGGCAGCAGGGCAGGTCGTCGAGGCTTTGACAGCCAGAAGCGACTGCGGCAGCAGAGCTGGTCATTAAGGCTTTGACAGCCAGAAGAGGCAGTGGCAGCAGCATAGCTCATCGAGGCTTTGACAAACAGAAGGGGCAGTGACAGCAGCACAGGTCATCGAGGCTTTGACAGCCAGAAGAGGCAGTGGCAGCAGCACAGGTCATCGAGGCTTTGACAGCCAGAAGGGGCAGCGGCAGCAGCGCAGGTTGTTGAGGCTTTGACAGGCAATGGAGGCAGCGGCAGCAGCACAGGTCATCGAGGCTTTGACAGCCAGAAGCGACTGCGGCAGCAGAGCTGGTCATCTAGGCTTTGACAGCCAGAAGAGGCAGTGGCAGCAGCATAGCTCATCGAGGCTTTGACAAACAGAAGGGGCAGTGGCAGCAGCACAGGTCATCGAGGCTTTGACAGCCAGAAGAGGCAGTGGCAGCAGCACAGGTCGTCGAGGCTTTGACATCCAGAAGGGGCAGCGGCAGCAGCACATGTTATTGAGGCTTTGACAGGCAGAGGAGGCAGAGGTAGCAGCGCAGGTCGTCGAGGCTTTGACAGCCAGAAGGGGCTGCGGCAGCAAAGCAGGTCGTTGAGGCTTTGACAGCCTGAAGAGGCAGTGGAAGCAGCACAGGTCATCGAGGCTTTGACAGCCAGAAGAGGCATTGGCAGCAGCACAGGTCGTTGAGGCTTTGACAGCCTGAAGAGGCAGGGGTAGCAGCGCAGGTCGTTGAGGCTTTGACAGCCAGAAGGGGCTGCGGCAGCAGCACAGGTCATCGAGGCTTTGACAGCCAGAAGAGGCAGCAGCAGCAGCACAGGTTGTTGAGGCTTTGACAGCCAGAAGAGGCAGTGGTAGCAGCACCGGTTGTTGACGCTTTGGCAGCCAGAAGAGGCAGTGGCAGCAGCATAGCTCATCGAGGCTTTGATAAACAGAAGGGGCAGTGACAGCAGCACAGGTCATCGAGGCCTTTGAACGCCAGAAGGGGCAGCGGCAGCAGCAGCAGCGCATGTTGTCGAGGCTTTGACAGCCAGAAGAGGCAGTGGCAGCAGCACAGGTCGTTGAGGCTTTGACAGCCAGAAGGGGCAGTGGCAGCAGAGCAGGTCATCGAGGCTTTGTCAGCCAGAAGGGGCAGCGGCAGCAGCACAGGTCGTTGAGGCTTTGAGAGCTAGAGAGGCAGCGGCAGCAGCGCAGATCGTTGAGGCTTTGACAGCCAGAAGAGGCAGTGGCAGCAGCACAGGTCATTGAGGCTTTGACAGCCAGAAGAGGCAGTGGCAGCAGCACAGGTCATTGAGGCTTTGACAGCCAGAAGAGGCAGTGGCAGCAGCGCAGGTCATTGAGACTTTGACAGCCAGAAGGGGCTGCTGCAGCAGCAGAGGTCATAAAGGCTTTGACAGCCAGAAGGGGCAGTGGTAGCAGAGCAGGTCTTCGAGGCTTTGACAGTGAGAAGGGGCTGCAGCAGCAGCAGAGGTCATCGAGGCTTTGACAGCCAGAAGAGGCAGTGGAAGGAGCACAGGTCATCGAGGCTTTGAGAGCTAGAGAGGCAGCGGCAGCAGCGCAGATCGTTGAAGCTTTGACAACCAGAAGAGGCAGTGGCAGCAGCACAGGTCGTTGAGGCTTTGACAGCCAGAAGGGGCAGTGGCAGCAGAGCAGGTCGTCGAGGCTTTGACAGTGAGAAGGGGCTGCAGCAGCAGCGGAAGTCATCGAGGCTTTGACAGCCAGAAGAGGCAGTGGAAGCAGCACAGGTTGTTGAGTCTTTGACAGCCAGAAGGGGCTGCAGCAGCAGAGCAGGTCGTCGAGGCTTTGACAGCCAGAAGGGGCTGCGGCAGCAGCGCAGGTCATTGAGGCTTTGACAGCCAGAAGGGGCAGTGGTAGCAAAGCAGGTCATCGAGGCTTTGACAGTGAGAAGGGTCTGCGGCAGCAGCGCAGGTCATCGATGCTTTGACAGCCAGAAGAGGCAGTGGAAGCAGCACAGGTCATTGAGGCTTTGACAGCCAGAAGGGGCAGCGGCAGCAGCACAGGTCATCGAGGCTTTGACAGCCAGAAGCGACTGCGGCAGCAGAGCTGGTCATCAAGGGTTTGACAGCCAGAAGAGGTAGTGGCAGCAGCATAACTCATCGAGGCTTTGACAAACAGAAGGGGCAGTGACAGCAGCACAGGTCATCGAGGCTTTGAGAGCCAGAAGAGGCAGTGGCAGCAGCGCAGGTCGTCAAGGCTTTGACAGCCAGAAGGGGCAGTGGCAGCAAAGCAGGTCGTCGAGGCTTTGACAGCCAGAAGAGGCAGTGGAAGCAGCACAGGTCATCGAGGCTTTGACAGCCAGAAGAGGCAGTAGCAGCAGCGCAGGTCGTTGAGGCTTTGACAGCCAGAAGGGCCTGCGGCAGCAGCACAGGTCATCGAGGCTTTGACAGCCAGAAGGGGCTGCGGCAGCAGAGCAGGTCGTCGAGGCTTTGACAGCCACAAGGGGCAGCGGCAGCAGCACAGGTCATCGAGGCTTTGACAGCCAGAAGCGACTGCGGTAGCAGAGCTGGTCATTAAGGCTTTGACAGCCAGAAGAGGCAGTGGCAGCAGCATAGCTCATCGAGGCTTTGACAAACAGAAGGGGCAGTGACAGCAGCACAGGTCATCGAGGCTTTGACAGCCAGAAGAGGCAGTGGCAGCAGCACAGGTCATCGAGGCTTTGACAGCCAGAAGGGGCAGCGGCAGCAGCGCAGGTTGTTGAGGCTTTGACAGGCAATGGAGGCAGCGGCAGCAGCACAGGTCATCGAGGCTTTGACAGCCAGAAGCGACTGCGGCAGCAGAGCTGGTCATCTAGGCTTTGACAGCCAGAAGAGGCAGTGGCAGCAGCATAGCTCATCGAGGCTTTGACAAACAGAAGGGGCAGTGGCAGCAGCACAGGTCATCGAGGCTTTGACAGCCAGAAGAGGCAGTGGAAGCAGCCCAGGTCATCGAGGCTTTGACAGCCAGAAGAGGCAGTGGTAGCAGCACAGGTCGTTGAGGCTTTGACAGCCTGAAGAGGCAGGGGCAGCAGCGCAGGTCGTTGAGGCTTTGACACCCAGAAGGGGCTGCGGCAGCAGCACAGGTCATCGAGGCTTTGACAGCCAGAAGAGGCAGCAGCAGCAGCACAGGTTGTTGAGGCTTTGACAGCCAGAAGAGGCAGTGGTAGCAGCACCGGTCGTTGACGCTTTCGCAGCCAGAAGAGGCAGTGGCAGCAGCATAGCTCATCAAGGCTTTGACAAACAGAAGGGGCAGTGACAGCAGCACAGGTCATCGAGGCTTTGACAGCCAGAAGAGGCAGTGGCAGCAGCACAGGTCGTCGAGGCTTTGACATCCAGAAAGGGCAGCGGCAGCAGCAGCAGCGCATGTTGTTGAGGCTTTGACAGGCAGAGGAGGCAGAGGTAGCAGCGCAGGTCGTTGAGGCTTTGACAGCCAGAAGAGGCAGCGGCAGCAGCAGCACAGGTCATCGAGGCTTTGACAGCCAGAAGGGGCTGCGGCAGCAAAGCAGGTCGTCGAGGCTTTGACAGCCAGAAGAGGCAGTGGCAGCAGCACAGGTCGTCGAGGCTTTGACATCCAGAAAGGGCAGCGGCAGCAGCAGCAGCGCATGTTGTTGAGGCTTTGACAGCCAGAAGAGGCAGCGGCAGCAGCAGCACAGGTCATCGAGGCTTTGACAGCCAGAAGGGGCTGCGGCAGCAAAGCAGGTCGTCGAGGCTTTGACAGCCAGAAGAGGCAGTGGAAGCAGCACAGGTCATCGAGGCTTTGACAGCCAGAAGAGGCAGTGGCAGCAGCACAGGTCATCGAGGCTTTGACATCCAGAAGGGGCAGCGGCAGCAGCGCATGTTGTTGAGGCTTTGACAGGGAGAGGAGGCAGAGGTAGCAGCGCAGGTCGTTGAGGCTTTGACAGCCAGAAGGGGCTGCGGCAGCAAAGCAGGTCGTCGAGGCTTTGACAGCCAGAAGAGGCTGCGGCAGCAGAGCAGGTTGTTGAGGCTTTGACAGCCAGAAGGGGCAGCGGCAGCAGAGCAGGTCATCGAGGCTTTGACAGCCAGAAGCGACTGCGGCAGCAGAGCTGGTCATCAAGGCTTTGACAGCCAGAAGAGGCAGTGGCAGCAGCATAGCTCATCGAGGCTTTGACAAACAGAAGGGGCAGTGACAGCAGCACAGGTCATCGAGGCTTTGAGAGCCAGAAGAGGCAGTGGCAGCAGCATAGGTCGTCGAGGCTTTGATAGCCAGAAGGGGCAGAGGCAGCAGCACATGTTGTTGAGGCTTTGACAGGCAGAGGAGGCAGAGGTAGCAGCGCAGGTCGTCGAGGCTTTGACAGCCAGAAGAGGCAGTGGCAGCAGCACAGGTCGTTGAGGCTTTGACAGCCAGAAGGGGCTGCTGCAGCAGCACAGGTCATCGAGGCTTTGACAGCCAGAAGAGGCAGTGGCAGCAGCACAGATCGTCGAGGCTTTGACATCCAGAAGAGGCAGTGGTAGCAGCACCGGTCGTCGAGGCTTTGACAGCCAGAAGGGGCTGCGGCAGCAAAGCAGGTCGTCGAGGCTTTGACAGCCAGAAGAGGCAGTGGCAGCAGCACAGGTCGTCGAGGCTTTGACAGCCTGAAGAGGCAGTGGTAGCAGCACCGGTCGTTGACGCTTTAGCAGCCAGAAGAGGCAGTGGCAGCAGCATAGCTCATCGAGGCTTTGACAAACAGAAGAGGCAGTGACAGCAGCACAGGTCATCGAGGCTTTGACAGCCAGAAGAGGCAGTGGCAGCAGCAGTAGCGCATGTTGTTGAGGCTTTGACAGGCAGAGAAGGCAGAGGTAGCAGCGCAGGTCGTTGAGGCTTTGACAGCCAGAAGAGGCAGCGGCAGCAGCAGCACAGGTCATCGAGGCTTTGACAGCCAGAAGGGGCTGCGGCAGCAAAGCAGGTCGTCGAGGCTTTGACAGCCAGAAGAGGCAGTGGAAGCAGCACAGGTCATCGAGGCTTTGACAGCCAGAAGGGGCTGCGGCAGCAAAGCAGGTCGTCGAGGCTTTGACAGCCAGAAGGGGTTGCGGCAGCAGAGCAGGTAGTCGAGGCTTTGACAGCCAGAAGAGGCAGGGGCAGCAGCGCAGGTCGTTGAGACTTTGACAGCCAGAAGGGGCTGCTGCAGCAGCACAGGTCATCGAGGCTTTGACAGCCAGAAGAGGCAGTGGCAGCAGCACAGGTCATCGAGGCTTTGACATCCAGAAGGGGCAGCGGCAGCAGCGCATGTTGTTGAGGCTTTGACAGGCAGAGGAGGCAGAGGTAGCAGCGCAGGTCGTTGAGGCTTTGACAGCCAGAAGGGGCTGCGCCAGCAAAGCAGGTCGTCGAGGCTTTGACAGCCAGAAGGGGCTGCGGCAGCAGAGCAGGTTGTTGAGGCTTTGACAGCAAGAAGGGGCAGCGGCAGCATCGCAGGTTGTTGAGGCTTTGACAGGCAGAGAAGGCAGCGGCAGCAGCACAGGTCATCGAGGCTTTGACAAACAGAAGGGGCAGTGACAGCAGCAGAGGTCATCGAGGCTTTGACAGCCAGAAGAGGCAGTGGCAGCAGCACAGGTCATCAAGGCTTTGACAGCCAGAAGAGGCAGTGGCAGCAGCGCAGGTTGTCGAGGCTTTGACAGCCAGAAGGGGCTGCGGCAGCAAAGCAGGTCGTCGAGGCTTTGATAGCCAGAAGAGGCAGTGGAAGCAGCCCAGGTCATCGAGGCTTTGACAGCCAGAAGAGGCAGTGGTAGCAGCACAGGTCGTTGAGGCTTTGACAGCCTGAAGAGGCAGGGGCAGCAGCGCAGGTCGTTGAGGCTTTGACACCCAGAAGGGGCTGCGGCAGCAGCACAGGTCATCGAGGCTTTGACAGCCAGAAGAGGCAGCAGCAGCAGCACAGGTTGTTGAGGCTTTGACAGCCAGAAGAGGCAGTGGTAGCAGCACCGGTCGTTGACGCTTTCGCAGCCAGAAGAGGCAGTGGCAGCAGCATAGCTCATCAAGGCTTTGACAAACAGAAGGGGCAGTGACAGCAGCACAGGTCATCGAGGCTTTGACAGCCAGAAGAGGCAGTGGCAGCAGCACAGGTCGTCGAGGCTTTGACATCCAGAAAGGGCAGCGGCAGCAGCAGCAGCGCATGTTGTTGAGGCTTTGACAGGCAGAGGAGGCAGAGGTAGCAGCACAGGTCGTTGAGGCTTTGACAGCCAGAAGAGGCAGCGGCAGCAGCAGCACAGGTCATCGAGGCTTTGACAGCCAGAAGGGGCTGCGGCAGCAAAGCAGGTCGTCGAGGCTTTGACAGCCAGAAGAGGCAGTGGCAGCAGCACAGGTCGTCGAGGCTTTGACATCCAGAAAGGGCAGCGGCAGCAGCAGCAGCGCATGTTGTTGAGGCTTTGACAGCCAGAAGAGGCAGCGGCAGCAGCAGCACAGGTCATCGAGGCTTTGACAGCCAGAAGGGGCTGCGGCAGCAAAGCAGGTCGTCGAGGCTTTGACAGCCAGAAGAGGCAGTGGAAGCAGCACAGGTCATCGAGGCTTTGACAGCCAGAAGAGGCAGTGGCAGCAGCACAGGTCATCGAGGCTTTGACATCCAGAAGGGGCAGCGGCAGCAGCGCATGTTGTTGAGGCTTTGACAGGGAGAGGAGGCAGAGGTAGCAGCGCAGGTCGTTGAGGCTTTGACAGCCAGAAGGGGCTGCGGCAGCAAAGCAGGTCGTCGAGGCTTTGACAGCCAGAAGAGGCTGCGGCAGCAGAGCAGGTTGTTGAGGCTTTGACAGCCAGAAGGGGCAGCGGCAGCAGAGCAGGTCATCGAGGCTTTGACAGCCAGAAGCGACTGCGGCAGCAGAGCTGGTCATCAAGGCTTTGACAGCCAGAAGAGGCAGTGACAGCAGCACAGGTCATCGAGGCTTTGAGAGCCAGAAGAGGCAGTGGCAGCAGCATAGGTCGTCGAGGCTTTGATAGCCAGAAGGGGCAGAGGCAGCAGCACATGTTGTTGAGGCTTTGACAGGCAGAGGAGGCAGAGGTAGCAGCGCAGGTCGTCGAGGCTGACAGCCAGAAGGGGCAGTGGCAGCAAAGCAGGTCGTCGAGGCTTTGACAGCCAGAAGGGGCTGCTGCAGCAGCACAGGTCATCCAGACTTTGACAGCCAGAAGAGGCAGTAGCAGCAGCGCAGGTCGTTGAGGCTTTGACAGCCAGAAGGGCCTGCGGCAGCAGCACAGGTCATCGAGGCTTTGACAGCCAGAAGGGGCTGCGGCAGCAGAGCAGGTCGTCGAGGCTTTGACAGCCACAAGGGGCAGCGGCAGCAGCACAGGTCATCGAGGCTTTGACAGCCAGAAGCGACTGCGGCAGCAGAGCTGGTCATCAAGGCTTTGACAGCCAGAAGACGCAGTGGCAGCAGCATAGCTCATCGAGGCTTTGACAAACAGAAGGGGCAGTGACGGCAGCACAGGTCATCGAGGCTTTGACAGCCAGAAGAGGCAGTGGCAGCAGCACAGGTCGTCGAGGCTTTGACATCCAGAAGGGGCAGCGGCGGCAGCACAGGTCGTTGAGGCTTTGACAGCCTGAACAGGCAGGGGCAGCAGCGCAGGTCGTTGAGGCTTTGACAGCCAGAAGGGGCTGCGGCAGCAGCACAGGTCATCGAGGCTTTGACAGCCAGAAGAGTCAGCGGCAGCAGCACAGGTCGTTGACGCTTTGACAGCCAGAAGAGGCAGCAGCAGCAGCACAGGTTGTTGAGGCTTTGACAGCCAGAAGAGGCAGTGGTAGCAGCACCGGTCGTTGACGCTTTGGCAGCCAGAAGAGGCAGTGACAGCAGCACAGGTCATCGAGGCTTTGACAGCCAGAAGAAGCAGTGGCAGCAGCACAGATCGTCGAGGCTTTGACATCCAGAAGGGGCAGCGGCGGCAGCAGCAGCGCATGTTGTTGAGGCTTTGACAGGCAGAGGAGGCAGAGGTAGCAGCGCAGGTCATCGAGGTTTTGACAGCCAGAAGAGGCAGTGGAAGCAGCACAGGTCATCGAGGCTTTGACAGCCAGAAGGGGCTGCGGCAGCAAAGCAGGTCGTCGAGGCTTTGACAGCCAGAAGAGGCAGTGGAAGCAGCACAGGTCATCGAGGCTTTGACAGCCAGAAGAGGCAGTGGCAGCAGCACAGATCGTCGAGGCTTTGACATCCAGAAGGGGCAGCGGCGGCAGCAGCAGCGCATGTTGTTGAGGCTTTGACAGGCAGAGGAGGCAGAGGTAGCAGCGCAGGTCATCGAGGTTTTGACAGCCAGAAGAGGCAGTGGAAGCAGCACAGGTCATCGAGGCTTTGACAGCCAGAAGGGGCTGCGGCAGCAAAGCAGGTCGTCGAGGCTTTGACAGCCAAAAGAGGCAGTGGAAGCAGCACAGGTCATCGAGGCTTTGACAGCCAGAAGAGGCAGTGGCAGCAGGACAGGTCGTTGAGGCTTTGACATCCTGAAGAGGCAGGGGCAGCAGCGCAGGTCATTGAGACTTTGACAGCCAGAAGGGGCTGCTGCAGCAGCACAGGTCATCGAGGCTTTGACAGCAAGAAGAGGCAGCGGCAGCAGCACAGGTCGTTGGCGCTTTGACAGCCAGAAGAGGCAGCGGCAGCAGCGCAGGTTGTTGAGGCTTTGACAGCCAGAAGAGGCAGTGGCAGCAGCCCAGGTCGTCAAGGCTTTGACATCCAGAAGGGGCAGCGGCGGCAGCGCATGTTGTTGAGGCTTTGACAGGCAGAGGAGGCAGAGGTAGCAGCACAGGTCATCGAGGCTTTGAACGCCAGAAGGGGCTGCAGCAGCAGCGGAGGTCATCGAGGCTTTGAAAGCCAGAAGAGGCAGTGGAAGCAGCACAGGTCATCGAGGCTTTGAGAGCTAGAGAGGCAGCGGCAGCAGCGCAGATCGTTGAGGCTTTGACAGCCAGAAGAGGCAGTGGCAGCAGCACAAGTCGTTGAGGCTTTGACAGCCAGAAGGGGCAGTGGCAGCAGAGCAGGTCATCGAGGCTTTGTCAGCCAGAAGGGGCAGCGGCAGCAGCACAGTTCGTTGAGGCTTTGAGAGCTAGAGAGGCAGCGGCAGCAGCGCAGATCGTTGAGGCTTTGACAGCCAGAAGAGGCAGTGGCAGCAGCACAGGTCATTGAGGCTTTGACAGCCAGAAGAGGCAGTGGCAGCAGCACAGGTCATTGAGGCTTTGACAGCCAGAAGAGGCAGTGGCAGCAGCGCAGGTCATTGAGACTTTGATAGCCAGAAGGGGCTGCTGCAGCAGCACAGGTCATAAAGGCTTTGACAGCCAGAAGGGGCAGTGGTAGCAGAGCAGGTCGTCGAGGCTTTGACAGTGAGAAGGGGCTGCAGCAGCAGCGGAAGTCATCGAGGCTTTGACAGCCAGAAGAGGCAGTGGAAGGAGCACAGGTCATCGAGGCTTTGAGAGCTAGAGAGGCAGCTGCAGCAGCGCAGATCGTTGAAGCTTTGACAGCCAGAAGAGGCACTGGCAGCAGCACAGGTCGTTGAGGCTTTGACAGCCAGAAGGGGCAGTGGCAGCAGAGCAGGTCGTCGAGGCTTTGACAGTGAGAAGGGGCTGCAGCAGCAGCGGAAGTCATCGAGGCTTTGACAGCCAGAAGAGGCAGTGGAAGCAGCACAGGTCATCGAGGCTTTGACAGCCAGAAGAGGCAGTGGAAGCAGCACAGGTCGTTGAGGCTTTGACAGCCAGAAGGGGCTGCAGCAGCAGAGCAGGTCGTCGAGGCTTTGACAGCCAGAAGGGGCTGCGGCAGCAGCGCAGGTCATTGAGGCTTTGACAGCCAGAAGGGGCAGTGGTAGCAAAGCAGGTCATCGAGGCTTTGACAGTGAGAAGGGTCTGCGGCAGCAGCGCAGGTCATCGATGCTTTGACAGCCAGAAGAGGCAGTGGAAGCAGCACAGGTCATTGAGGCTTTGACAGCCAGAAGGGGCAGCGGCAGCAGCACAGGTCATCGAGGCTTTGACAGCCAGAAGCGACTGCGGCAGCAGAGCTGGTCATCAAGGGTTTGACAGCCAGAAGAGGCAGTGGCAGCAGCATAGCTCATCGAGGCTTTGACAAACAGAAGGGGCAGTGACAGCAGCACAGGTCATTGAGGCTTTGACAGCCAGAAGAGGCAGTGGCAGCAGCATAGGTCGTCGAGGCTTTGACAGCCAGAAGGGGCAGAGGCAGCAGCACATGTTGTTGAGGCTTTGACAGGCAGAGGAGGCAGAGGTACCAGCGCAGGTCGTTGAGGCTTTGACAGCCAGAAGGGGCAGTGGCAGCAAAGCAGGTCGTCGAGGCTTTGACAGCCAGAAGAGGCAGTGGAAGCAGCACAGGTCATCGAGGCTTTGACAGCCAGAAGAGGCAGTAGCAGCAGCGCAGGTCGTTGAGGCTTTGACAGCCAGAAGGGCCTGCGGCAGCAGCACAGGTCATCGAGGCTTTGACAGCCAGAAGGGGCTGCGGCAGCAGAGCAGGTCGTCGAGGCTTTGACAGCCACAAGGGGCAGCGGCAGCAGCACAGGTCATCGAGGCTTTGACAGCCAGAAGCGACTGCGGCAGCAGAGCTGGTCATCAAGGCTTTGACAGCCAGAAGGGGCTGCGGCAGCAGAGCAGGTCGTCGAGGCTTTGACAGCCAGAAGGGGCTGCGGTAGCAGCGCAGGTCATTGAGGCTTTGACAGCCAGAAGGGGCAGTGGTAGCAAAGCAGGTCATCGAGGCTTTGACAGCCAGAAGAGGCAGTGGAAGCAGCACAGGTCATTGAGGCTTTGACAGCCAGAAGAGGCAGTGGCAGCAGCTCAGGTCGTTGAGGCTTTGACAGCCAGACGGGGCAGTGGCAGCAGCGCAGGTCATTGAGACTTTGACAGCGAGAAGGGGCTGCTGCAGCAGCACAGGTCTTCGACGCATTGACAGCCAGAAGAGGCAGCTGCAGCAGTACAGGTCATTGACGCTTTGACAGCCAGAAGAGGCAGCGGCAGCAGCGCAGGTTTTTGACGCTTTGACAGCCAGAAGAGGCAGCGGCAGCAGCGCATGTTGTTGAGGCTTTGACAGTCAGAAGAGGCAGTGGAAGCAGCACAGGTCGTTGAGGCTTTGAGAGCTAGAGAGGCAGCGGCAGCAACGCAGATCGTTGAGGCTTTGACAGCCAGAAGAGGCAGTGGCAGCAGCACAGGTCGTTGCGGCTTTGACAGCCAGAAGGGGCAGTGGCAGCAGAGCAGGTCATCGAGGCTTTGACAGCCAGAAGGGGCAGCGGCAGCAGCACAGATCGTTGAGGCTTTGACAGTCAGAAGTGGCAGTGGCAGCATAGCAGGTCGTGGAGGGTTTGACAGGCAGAAGAGGCAGGGGCAGCAGAGCAGGTCATCAAGGCTTTGACATCCAGAAGAGGCAGTGGCAGCATAGCAGGTCGTGGAGGCTTTGACAGCCAGAAGGGGCTGCGGCAGCAGCGCAGGTCGTCGAGGCTTTGACAGCCAGAAGGGGCTGCGGCAGCAGCGCAGGTCATCGAGGCTTTGACAGCTAGAAGAGGCTGCGGCAGCAGCGCAGCTCGTTGAGGCTTTGACAGCCAGAGGAGGCAGTGGCAGCATAGCAGGTCGTGGAGGCTTTGACAGCCAGAAGGGGCAGCGGCAGCAGCACAAGTCGTTGAGGTTTTGACAGCCAGAAGCGGCAGTGGCAGCAGAGCAGGTCATCGAGGCTTTGACAGCCAGAAGGGGCAGCGGCAGCAGCACAGGTCGTTGAGGCTTTGAGAGCCAGAGAGGCAGCGGCAGCAGCGCATATCGTTGAGGCTTTGACAGGCAGAAGAGGCAGGGGCAGCAGCGCAGGTCATCGAGGCTTTGACAGCCAGAAGGGGCTGCAGCAGCAGAGCAGGTCGTCGAGGCTTTGACAGTGAGAAGGGGCTGCGGCAGCAGCGCAGGTCATTGATGCTTTGACAGCCAGAAGAGGCAGTGGAAGCAGCACAGGTCGTAGAGGATTTCACAGCCAGAAGAGGCTGCGGCAGCAGCGCAGGTCGTTCAGGCTTTGACAGCCAGGTGAGGCAGTGGCAGCGGTGCAGGTCGTGAAGGCTTTGACAGCCAGAAGATGCAGTGGCAGCAGAGCAGGTCATCGAGGCTTTGTCAGCCAGAAGGGGCAGCGGCAGCAGCACAGGTCGTTGAGGCTTTGAGAGCTAGAGAGGCAGCGGCAGCAGCGCAGATCGTTGAGGCTTTGACAGCCAGAAGAGGCAGTGGCAGCAGCACAGGTCATTGAGGCTTTGACAGCCAGAAGAGGCAGTGGCAGCAGCACAGGTCATTGAGGCTTTGACAGCCAGAAGAGGCAGTGGCAGCAGCGCAGGTCATTGAGACTTTGACAGCCAGAAGGGGCTGCTGCAGCAGCACAGGTCATAAAGGCTTTGACAGCCAGAAGGGGCAGTGGTAGCAGAGCAGGTCGTCGAGGCTTTGACAGTGAGAAGGGGCTGCAGCAGCAGCGGAGGTCATCGAGGCTTTGACAGCCAGAAGAGGCAGTGGAATGAGCACAGGTCATCGAGGCTTTGAGAGCTAGAGAGGCAGCGGCAGCAGCGCAGATCGTTGAAGCTTTGACAGCCAGAAGAGGCAGTGGCAGCAGCACAGGTCGTTGAGGCTTTGACAGCCAGAAGGGGCAGTGGCAGCAGAGCAGGTCGTCGAGGCTTTGACAGTGAGAAGGGGCTGCAGCAGCAGCGGAAGTCATCGAGGCTTTGACAGCCAGAAGAGGCAGTGGAAGCAGCACAGGTCATCGAGGCTTTGACAGCCAGAAGAGGCAGTGGAAGCAGCACAGGTCGTTGAGGCTTTGACAGCCAGAAGGGGCTGCAGCAGCAGAGCAGGTCGTCGAGGCTTTGACAGCCAGAAGGGGCTGCGGTAGCAGCGCAGGTCATTGAGGCTTTGACAGCCAGAAGGGGCAGTGGTAGCAAAGCAGGTCATCGAGGCTTTGACAGTGAGAAGGGTCTGCGGCAGCAGCGCAGGTCATCGATGCTTTGACAGCCAGAAGAGGCAGTGGAAGGAGCACAGGTCATTGAGGCTTTGACAGCCAGAAGAGGCAGTGGCAGCAGCACAGGTCGTTGAGGCTTTGACAGCCAGACGGGGCAGTGGCAGCAGCGCAGGTCATTGAGACTTTGACAGCGAGAAGGGGCTGCTGCAGCAGCACAGGTCTTCGAGGCTTTGTCAGCCAGAAGAGGCAGCGGCAGCAGTACAGGTCATTGACGCTTTGACAGCCAGAAGAGGCAGCGGCAGCAGCGCAGGTTGTTGACGCTTTGACAGCCAGAAGAGGCAGCGGCAGCAGCGCAGGTTGTTGAGGCTTTGACAGGCAGAAGAGGCAGTGGAAGCAGCACAGGTCGTTGAGGCTTTGAGAGCTAGAGAGGCAGCGGCAGCATCGCAGATCGTTGAGGCTTTGACAGCCAGAAGAGGCAGAGGTAGCAGCATAGGTCGTTGAGGCATTGACAGCCAGAAAGGGCAGTGGCAGCAGAGCAGGTCATCGAGGCTTTGACAGCCAGAGGGGGCAGCGGCAGCAGCACAGGTTGTTGAGGCTTTGACAGTCAGAAGTGGCAGTGGCAGCATAGCAGGTCGTGGAGGCTTTGACAGCCAGAAGAGGCAGGGGCAGCAGAGCAGGTCATCAAGGCTTTGACATCCAGAAGAGGCAGTGGCAGCATAGCAGGTCGTGGAGGTTTTGACAGTCAGAAGCGGCAGTGGCAGCAGAGCAGGTCATCGAGGCTTTGACAGCCAGAAGGGGCAGCGGCAGCAGCACAGTTCGTTGAGGCTTTGAGAGCCAGAGAGGCAGCGGCAGCAGCGCAGATCGTTGAGGCTTTGACAACCAGAAGAAGCAGTGGCAGCAGCACAGGTCGTTGAGGCTTTGACAGCCAGAAGGGGCAGTGGCAGCAGAGCAGGTCATCGAGGCTTTGACAGCCAGAAGGGGCTGCAGCAGCAGAGCAGGTCGTCGAGGCTTTGACAGTGAGAAGGGGCTGCGGCAGCAGCGCAGGTCATTGATGCTTTGACAGCCAGAAGAGGCAGTGGAAGCAGCACAGGTCGTTGAGGATTTGACAGCCAGAAGAGGCTGCGGCAGCAGCGCAGGTCGTTCAGGCTTTGACAGCCAGGTGAGGCAGTGGCAGCGGTGCAGGTCGTGAAGGCTTTGACAGCCAGAAGATGAAGTGGCAGCAGATCGTCGAGGCTTTGACAGCCAGAATGGGCTGCGGCAGCAGAGCAGATCGTCGAGGCTTTGACAGCCAGAATGGGCAGTGGCAGCATAGGACGTCGTGGAGGCTTTGACAGCCAGAAGTGGCAGTGGCAGCAGCACAGGTCGTTGAGGCTTTGACAGCCAGAAGGGGCAGTGGCAGCAGAGCAGGTCATCGAGGCTTTGACAGCCAGAATGGGCTGCGGCAGCAGAGCAGATCGTCGAGGCTTTGACAGCTAGAATGGGCTGCGGCAGCAGAGCAGATCGTCGAGGCTTTGACAGCCAGAATGGGCTGCGGCAGAAGCGCAGGTCATCGAGGCTTTGACAGCCAGAAGGGGCTGCAGCAGCAGAGCAGGTCGTTGAGGCTTTGACAGCCAGAAGGGGCTGCAGCAGCAGAGCAGGTCGTCGAGGCTTTGACAGCCAGAATGGGCTGCGGCAGCAGCGCAGGTCATCGAGGCTTTGACAGCCAGAAGGGGCTGTGGTAGCAAAGCATGTTGTCGAGGCTTTGACAGTGAGAAGGGGCTGCGGCAGCAGCGCAGGTCATCGATGCTTTGACAGCCAGAAGAGGCAGTGGAATCAGCACAGGTCGTTGAGGCTTTGACAGCCAGGTGAGGCATTGGCAGCATAGCAGATCGTTGAGGCTTTGACAACCAGAAGAAGCAGTGGCAGCAGCACAGGTCGTTGAGGCTTTGAGAGCCAGAGAGGCAGCGGCAGCAGCGCATATCGTTGAGGCTTTGACAGGCAGAAGAGGCAGGGGCAGCAGCGCAGGTCATCGAGGCTTTGACAGCCAGAAGGGGCTGCAGCAGCAAAGCAGGTCGTCGAGGCTTTGACAGTGAGAAGGGGCTGCGGCAGCAGCGCAGGTCATTGATGCTTTGACAGCCAGAAGAGGCAGTGGAAGCAGCACAGGTCGTTGAGGATTTGACAGCCAGAAGAGGCTGCGGCAGCAGCGCAGGTCGTTCAGGCTTTGACAGCCAGGTGAGGCAGTGGCAGCGGTGCAGGTCGTGAAGGCTTTGACAGCCAGACGATGAAGTGGCAGCAGAGCAGATCGTCGAGGCTTTGACAGCCAGAATGGGCTGCGGCAGCAGAGCAGATCGTCGAGGCTTTGACAGCCAGAATGGGCAGTGGCAGCATAGGACGTCGTGGAGGCTTTGACAGCCAGAAGTGGCAGTGGCAGCAGCACAGGTCGTTGAGGCTTTGACAGCCAGAAGGGGCAGCGGCAGCAGCACAAGTCGTTGAGGTTTTGACAGCCAGAAGCGGCAGTGGCAGCAGAGCAGGTCATCGAGGCTTTGACAGCCAGAAGGGGCAGCGGCAGCAGCGCAGGTCGTTCAGGCTTTGACAGCCAGGTGAGGCAGTGGCAGCGGTGCAGGTCGTGAAGGCTTTGACAGCCAGAAGATGCAGTGGCAGCAGAGCAGGTCATCGAGGCTTTGTCAGCCAGAAGGGGCAGCGGCAGCAGCACAGGTCGTTGAGGCTTTGAGAGCTAGAGAGGCAGCGGCAGCAGCGCAGATCGTTGAGGCTTTGACAGCCAGAAGAGGCAGTGGCAGCAGCACAGGTCATTGAGGCTTTGACAGCCAGAAGAGGCAGTGGCAGCAGCACAGGTCATTGAGGCTTTGACAGCCAGAAGAGGCAGTGGCAGCAGCGCAGGTCATTGAGACTTTGACAGCCAGAAGGGGCTGCTGCAGCAGCACAGGTCATAAAGGCTTTGACAGCCAGAAGGGGCAGTGGTAGCAGAGCAGGTCGTCGAGGCTTTGACAGTGAGAAGGGGCTGCAGCAGCAGCGGAGGTCATCGAGGCTTTGACAGCCAGAAGAGGCAGTGGAATGAGCACAGGTCATCGAGGCTTTGAGAGCTAGAGAGGCAGCGGCAGCAGCGCAGATCGTTGAAGCTTTGACAGCCAGAAGAGGCAGTGGCAGCAGCACAGGTCGTTGAGGCTTTGACAGCCAGAAGGGGCAGTGGCAGCAGAGCAGGTCATCGAGGCTTTGACAGCCAGAAGGGGCTGCAGCAGCAGAGCAGGTCGTCGAGGCTTTGACAGTGAGAAGGGGCTGCGGCAGCAGCGCAGGTCATTGATGCTTTGACAGCCAGAAGAGGCAGTGGAAGCAGCACAGGTCGTTGAGGATTTGACAGCCAGAAGAGGCTGCGGCAGCAGCGCAGGTCGTTCAGGCTTTGACAGCCAGGTGAGGCAGTGGCAGAGGTGCAGGTCGTGAAGGCTTTGACAGCCAGAAGATGAAGTGGCAGCAGATCGTCGAGGCTTTGACAGCCAGAATGGGCTGCGGCAGCAGAGCAGATCGTCGAGGCTTTGACAGCCAGAATGGGCAGTGGCAGCATAGGACGTCGTGGAGGCTTTGACAGCCAGAAGTGGCAGTGGCAGCAGCACAGGTCGTTGAGGCTTTGACAGCCAGAAGGGGCAGTGGCAGCAGAGCAGGTCATCGAGGCTTTGACAGCCAGAATGGGCTGCGGCAGCAGAGCAGATCGTCGAGGCTTTGACAGCTAGAATGGGCTGCGGCAGCAGAGCAGATCGTCGAGGCTTTGACAGCCAGAATGGGCTGCGGCAGAAGCGCAGGTCATCGAGGCTTTGACAGCCAGAAGGGGCTGCAGCAGCAGAGCAGGTCGTTGAGGCTTTGACAGCCAGAAGGGGCTGCAGCAGCAGAGCAGGTCGTCGAGGCTTTGACAGCCAGAATGGGCTGCGGCAGCAGCGCAGGTCATCGAGGCTTTCACAGCCAGAAGGGGCTGTGGTAGCAAAGCATGTTGTCAAGGCTTTGACAGTGAGAAGGGGCTGCGGCAGCAGCGCAGGTCATCGATGCTTTGACAGCCAGAAGAGGCAGTGGAATCAGCACAGGTCGTTGAGGCTTTGACAGCCAGGTGAGGCAGTGGCAGCATAGCAGATCGTTGAGGCTTTGACAACCAGAAGAAGCAGTGGCAGCAGCACAGGTCGTTGAGGCTTTGAGAGCCAGAGAGGCAGCGGCAGCAGCGCATATCGTTGAGGCTTTGACAGGCAGAAGAGGCAGGGGCAGCAGCGCAGGTCATCGAGGCTTTGACAGCCAGAAGGGGCTGCAGCAGCAAAGCAGGTCGTCGAGGCTTTGACAGTGAGAAGGGGCTGCGGCAGCAGCGCAGGTCATTGATGCTTTGACAGCCAGAAGAGGCAGTGGAAGCAGCACAGGTCGTTGAGGATTTGACAGCCAGAAGAGGCTGCGGCAGCAGCGCAGGTCGTTGAGGCTTTGACAGCCACGTGAGGCAGTGGCAGCATAGCAGGTCGTGGAGGCTTTGACAGCCAGAAGGGGCAGCGGCGGCAGCGCAGGTCATCGAGGCTTTGACAGCCAGAAGGGGCAGTGGCAGAATAGCAGGTCGTGGACGCTTTGACAGCCAGAAGGGGCAGTGGCAGCATAGCAGGTCGTGGAGGATTTAACAGCCAGAAGAGACAGCGGCAGCAGCGCAATTCGTCGAGGCTTTAACGGCCAGAAGGGGCTGCTGCAGCAGCACAGGTCGTTGAGCCTTTGACGGCCAGAGAGGCAGCGGCTGCAGAGCAGGTAATTGAGGCTTTGACAGGCAGACTGGGCTGCGGCAGCAGCGCAGGTCATTGAGGCTTTTGCAGCCAGAAGAGGCAGTGGCAGCAGAGCATGTTGTCGATGCTTTGACAGCCAGAAGAGGCAGTGGAATCAGCACAGGTCGTTGAGGCTTTGACAGCCAGGTGAGGCAGTGGCAGCAGAGCAGGTCATCGAGGCTTTGAGAGCCAGAAGGGGCAGTGGCAGCAGCACAGTTCGTTGAGGCTTTGAGAGCCAGAGAGGCAGCGGCAGCAGCGCAGATCGTTGAGGCTTTGACAACCAGAAGAAGCAGTGGCAGCAGCACAGGTCGTTGAGGCTTTGACAGCCAGAAGGGGCAGTGGCAGCAGAGCAGGTCATCGAGGCTTTGACAGCCAGAAGGGGCAGCGGCAGCAGCACAGGTCGTTGAGGCTTTGAGAGCCAGAGAGGCAGCGGCAGCAGCGCATATCGTTGAGGCTTTGACAGGCAGAAGAGGCAGGGGCAGCAGCGCAGGTCATCGAGGCTTTGACAGCCAGAAGGGGCTGCAGCAGCAGAGCAGGTCGTCGAGGCTTTGACAGTGAGAAGGGGCTGCGGCAGCAGCGCAGGTCATTGATGCTTTGACAGCCAGAAGAGGCAGTGGAAGCAGCACAGGTCGTTGAGGATTTGACAGCCAGAAGAGGCTGCGGCAGCAGCGCAGGTCGTTCAGGCTTTGACAGCCAGGTGAGGCAGTGGCAGCGGTGCAGGTCGTGAAGGCTTTGACAGCCAGAAGATGAAGTGGCAGCAGAGCAGATCGTCGAGGCTTTGACAGCCAGAATGGGCTGCGGCAGCAGAGCAGATCGTCGAGGCTTTGACAGCCAGAATGGGCAGTGGCAGCATAGGACGTCGTGGAGGCTTTGACAGCCAGAAGTGGCAGTGGCAGCAGCACAGGTCGTTGAGGCTTTGACAGCCAGAAGGGGCAGTGGCAGCAGAGCAGGTCATCGAGGCTTTGACAGCCAGAATGGGCTGCGGCAGCAGAGCAGATCGTCGAGGCTTTGACAGCCAGAATGGGCTGCAGCAGCAGAGCAGGTCGTTGAGGCTTTGACAGCCAGAAGGGGCTGCAGCAGCAGAGCAGATCGTCGAGGCTTTGACAGCCAGAATGGGCTGCAGCAGCAGAGCAGGTCGTCGAGGCTTTGACAGCCAGAATGGGCTGCAGCAGCAGAGCAGGTCGTCGAGGCTTTGACAGCCAGAAGGGGCTGCGGCAGCAGCGCAGGTCATCGAGGCTTTGACAGCCAGAAGGGGCTGTGGTAGCAAAGCATGTTGTCGAGGCTTTGACAGTGAGAAGGGGCTGCGGCAGCAGCGCAGGTCATCGATGCTTTGACAGCCAGAAGAGGCAGTGGAATCAGCACAGGTCGTTGAGGCTTTGACAGCCAGGTGAGGCAGTGGCAGCATAGCAGATCGTTGAGGCTTTGACAACCAGAAGAAGCAGTGGCAGCAGCACAGGTCGTTGAGGCTTTGACAGCCAGAAGGGGCAGTGGCAGCAGAGCAGTCATCGAGGCTTTGACAGCCAGAAGGGGCAGCGGCAGCAGCACAGGTCGTTGAGGCTTTGAGAGCCAGAGAGGCAGCGGCAGCAGCGCATATCGTTGAGGCTTTGACAGGCAGAAGAGGCAGGGGCAGCAGCGCAGGTCATCGAGGCTTTGACAGCCAGAAGGGGCTGCAGCAGCAGAGCAGGTCGTCGAGGCTTTGACAGTGAGAAGGGGCTGCGGCAGCAGCGCAGGTCATTGATGCTTTGACAGCCAGAAGAGGCAGTGGAAGCAGCACAGGTCGTTGAGGATTTGACAGCCAGAAGAGGCTGCGGCAGCAGCGCAGGTCGTTCAGGCTTTGACAGCCAGGTGAGGCAGTGGCAGCGGTGCAGGTCGTGAAGGCTTTGACAGCCAGACGATGAAGTGGCAGCAGAGCAGATCGTCGAGGCTTTGACAGCCAGAATGGGCAGTGGCAGCATAGGACGTCGTGGAGGCTTTGACAGCCAGAAGTGGCAGTGGCAGCAGCACAGGTCGTTGAGGCTTTGACAGCCAGAAGGGCCTGCAGCAGCAGAGCAGGTCGTCGAGGCTTTGACAGCCAGAATGGGCTGCGGCAGCAGCGCAGGTCATCGAGGCTTTGACAGCCAGGAGGGGCTGTGGTAGCAAAGCATGTTGTCGAGGCTTTGACAGTGAGAAGGGGCTGCGGCAGCAGCGCAGGTCATCGATGCTTTGACAGCCAGAAGAGGCAGTGGAATCAGCACAGGTAGTTGAGGCTTTGACAGCCAGGTGAGGCAGTGGCAGCATAGCAGGTCGTGAAGGCTTTGACAGCCAGAAGGGGCAGTGGCAGCATAGGAGGTTGTGGAGGCTTTGACAGCCAGAAGGGGCAGTGGCAGCAGCACAGGTCGTTGAGGCTTTGACAGCCAGAAGGGGCAGTGGCAGCAGAGCAGGTCATCGAGGCTTTGACAGCCAGACGGGGCAGCGGCAGCAGCACAGGTCGTGGAGGCTTTGAGAGCCAGAGAGGCAGCGGCAGCAGAGCAGATCGTTGAGGCTTTGACAGCCAGAAGAGGCTGCGGCAGCAGCGCAGGTCGTCGAGGCTTTGACAGTCAGAAGAGGCAGGGGCAGCAGCGCAAGTCATCGAGGCTTTCACAGCCAGAAGGGGCTGCAGCAGCAGAGCAGGTCGTCGAGGCTTTGACAGCCAGAAGGGGCTCTGGCAGCAGCGCAGGTCATCGATGCTTTGACAGCCAGAAGAGGCAGTGGAAGCAGCACAGGTCGTTGAGGCTTTGACAGCCAGAAGAGGCTGCGGCAGCAGCGCAGGTCGTTGAGGCTTTGACAGCCACGTGAGGCAGTGGCAGCATAGCAGGTCGTGGAGGCTTTGACAGCCAGAAGGGGCAGCGGCGGCAGCGCAGGTCATCGAGGCTTTGACAGCCAGAAGGGGCAGTGGCAGAATAGCAGGTCGTTGAGGCTTTGACAGCCAGAAGAGGCAGTGGAAGCAGCACAGGTCGTTGAGGCTTTGACAGCCAGAAGAGGCTGCGGCAGCAGCGCAGGTCGTCGAGGCTTTGACAGTCAGAAGAGGCAGGGGCAGCAGCGCAAGTCATCGAGGCTTTCACAGCCAGAAGGGGCTGCAGCAGCAGAGCAGGTCGTCGAGGCTTTGACAGCCAGAAGGGGCTGCGGCAGCAGCGCAGGTCATCGATGCTTTGACAGCCAGAAGAGGCAGTGGAAGCAGCACAGGTCGTTGAGGCTTTGACAGCCAGAAGAGGCTGCGGCAGCAGCGCAGGTCGTTGAGGGTTTGACAGCCAGGTGAGGCAGTGGCAGCATAGCAGGTCGTGGAGGCTTTGACAGCCAGAAGGGGCAGCGGCGGCAGCGCAGGTCATCGAGGCTTTGACAGCCAGAAGGGGCAGTGGCAGAATAGCAGGTCGTGGACGCTTTGACAGCCAGAAGGGGCAGTGGCAGCATAGCAGGTCGTGGAGGATTTAACAGCCAGAAGAGACAGCGTCAGCAGCGCAATTCGTCGAGGCTTTAACGGCCAGAAGGGGCTGCTGCAGCAGCACAGGTCGTTGAGCCTTTGACGGCCAGAGAGGCAGCGGCTGCAGAGCAGGTAATTGAGGCTTTGACAGGCAGACTGGGCTGCGGCAGCAGCGCAGGTCATTGAGGCTTTTGCAGCCAGAAGAGGCAGTGGCAGCAGAGCATGTTGTCGATGCTTTGACAGCCAGAAGAGGCAGTGGAATCAGCACAGGTCGTTGAGGCTTTGACAGCCAGGTGAGGCAGTGGCAGCATAGCAGGTCGTGAAGGCTTTGACAGCCAGAAGGGGCAGTGGCAGCATAGGAGGTCGTGGAGGCTTTGACAGCCAGAAGGGGCAGTGGCAGCAGCACAGGTCGTTGAGGCTTTGACAGCCAGAAGGGGCAGTGGCAGCAGAGCAGGTCATCGAGGCTTTGACAGCCAGACGGGGCAGCGGCAGCAGCAAAGGTCGTGGAGGCTTTGAGAGCCAGAGAGGCATCGGCAGCAGAGCAGATCGTTGAGGCTTTGACAGCCAGAAGGGGCTGCGGTAGCAGCGCAGGTCGTCGAGGCTTTGACAGCCAGAAGGGGCTGCGGCAGCAGCGCAGGTCATCGATGCTTTGACAGCCAGAAGAGGCAGTGGAAGCAGCACAGGTCGTTGAGGCTTTGACAGCCAGAAGAGGCTGCGGCAGCAGTGCAGGTCGTTGAGGCTTTGACAGCCACGTGAGGCAGTGGCAGCATAGCAGGTCGTGGAGGCTTTGACAGCCAGAAGGGGCAGCGGTGGCAGCGCAGGTCATCGAGTCTTTGACAGCCAGAAGGGGCAGTGGCAGCATAGCAGGTCGTGGAGGATTTAACAGCCAGAAGAGACAGCGGCAGCAGCGCAATTCGTCGAGGCTTTAACGGCCAGAAGGGGCTGCTGCAGCAGCACAGGTCGTTGAGCCTTTGACGGCCAGAGAGGCAGCGGCAGCAGAGCAGGTAATTGAGGCTTTGACAGGCAGACTGGGCTGCGGCAGCAGCGCAGGTCGTTGCCGCTTTGACAGCCAGAAGAGGCAGGGGCAGCAGAGCAGGTAATTGAGGCTTTGTCAGGCAGACTGGGCTGCGGCAGCAGCGCAGGTCGTTGAGGCTTTTGCAGCCAGAAGAGGCAGTGGCAGCAGAGCAGGTTGTCGAGGCTTTGACAGGCAGAAGGGGCTGCGGCAGTAGAGCACGTAATTGAGGCTTTGACAGGCAGACGGGGCTGCGGCAGCAGCGCAGGTCGCTGAGGCTTTGGCAGCCAGAAGAGGCAGTGGCAGCAGCGCAGGTCGTTGAGGCTTTTACAGCTAGAAGAGGCAGTTGCAGCAGCACAGGTGGTCTAACTGGCAGAACAGCGGCAGCAGCACAGGCGGTCTCACTGGCAGAACAGCGGCAGCAGCACAGGCGGTCTCACTGGCAGAACAGCGGCAGCAGCACAGGCGGTCTCACTGGCAGAACACCGCCTGTGCTGCTGCCGCTGTTCTGCCAGTGAGACCGCCTGTGCTGCTGCCGCTGTTCTGCTAGTGAGACCGCCTCTGCTGCTGCCGCTGTTCTGCCTGTGTGACCGCCTGTGCTGCTGCCGCTGTTCTGCCAGTGAGACCGCCTGTGCTGCTGCCGCTGTTCTGCTAGTGAGACCGCAGAACAGCGGCAGCAGCACAGGCGGTCTCACTGGCAGAACAGCGGCAGCAGCAGAGGCGGTCTCACTGGCAGAACAGCGGCAGCAGCACAGGCGGTCTCACTGGCAGAACAGCGGCAGCAGCACAGGCGGTCTCACTGGCAGAACAGCAGCAGCAGCAGAGGCGGTCTCACTGGCAGAACAGCGGCAGCAGCAGAGGCGGTCTCACTGGCAGAAAAGCGGCAGCAGCACAGGCGGTCTCACTGGCAGAACAGCGGCAGCAGCACAGGCGGTCTCACTGGCAGAACAGCGGCAGCAGCAGAGGCGGTCTCACTGGCAGAACAGCGGCAGCAGCAGAGGCGGTCTCACTGGCAGAACAGCGGCAGCAGCACAGGCGGTCTCACTGGCAGAACAGCGGCAGCAGCAGAGGCGGTCTCACTGGCAGAACAGCGGCAGCAGCACAGGCGGTCTCACTGGCAGAACAGCGACAGCAGCACAGGCGGTCTCACTGGCAGAACAGCGACAGCAGCACAGGCGGTCTCACTGGCAGAACAGCGGCAGCAGCAGAGGCGGTCTCACTGGCAGAACAGCGGCAGCAGCAGAGGCGGTCTCACTGGCAGAACAGCGGCAGCAGCACAGGCGGTCTCACTGGCAGAACAGCGGCAGCAGCACAGGCGGTCTCACTGGCAGAACAGCGGCAGCAGCACAGGCGGTCTCACTGGCAGAACAGCGGCAGCAGCAGAGGCGGTCTCACTGGCAGAACAGCGGCAGCAGCAGAGGCGGTCTCACTGGCAGAACAGCGGCAGCAGCACAGGCGGTCTCACTGGCAGAACAGCGGCGGCAGCAGCAGAGGCGGTCTCACTGGCAGAACAGCGGCAGCAGCAGAGGCGGTCTCACTGGCAGAACAGCGGCAGCAGCAGAGGCGGTCTCACTGGCAGAACAGCGGCAGCAGCACAGGCGGTCTCACTGGCAGAACAGCGGCAGCAGCACAGGCGGTCTCACTGGCAGAACAGCGGCAGCAGCACAGGCGGTCTCACTGGCAGAACAGCGGCAGCAGCACAGGCGGTCTCACTGGCAGAACAGCGGCAGCAGCAGAGGCGGTCTCACTGGGTGAACAGCGGCAGCAGCACAGGCGGTCTCACTGGCAGAACAGCGGCAGCAGCACAGGCGGTCTCACTGGCAGAACAGCGGCAGCAGCACAGGCGGTCTCAATGGCAGAACAGCGGCAGCAGCACAGGCGGTCTCACTGGCAGAACAGCGGCAGCAGCAGAGGCGGTCTCACTGGCAGAACAGCGGCAGCAGCAGAGGCGGTCTCACTGGCAGAACAGCGGCAGCAGCACAGGCGGTCTCACTGGCAGAACAGCGGCAGCAGCACAGGCGGTCTCACTGGCAGAACAGCGGCAGCAGCACAGGCGGTCTCACTGGCAGAACAGCGGCAGCAGCACAGGCGGTCTCACTGGCAGAACAGCGGCAGCAGCAGAGGCGGTCTCACTGGCAGAACAGCGGCAGCAGCACAGGCGGTCTCACTGGCAGAACAGCGGCGGCAGCAGCAGAGGCGGTCTCACTGGCAGAACAGCGGCAGCAGCAGAGGCGGTCTCACTGGCAGAACAGCGGCAGCAGCAGAGGCGGTCTCACTGGCAGAACAGCGGCAGCAGCAGAGGCGGTCTCACTGGCAGAACAGCGGCAGCAGCACAGGCGGTCTCACTGGCAGAACAGCGGCAGCAGCACAGGCGGTCTCACTGGCAGAACAGCGGCAGCAGCACAGGCGGTCTCACTGGCAGAACAGCGGCAGCAGCAGAGGCGGTCTCACTGGGTGAACAGCGGCAGCAGCACAGGCGGTCTCACTGGCAGAACAGCGGCAGCAGCAGAGGCGGTCTCACTGGCAGAACAGCGGCAGCAGCACAGGCGGTCTCACTGGCAGAACAGCGGCAGCAGCACAGGCGGTCTCAATGGCAGAACAGCGGCAGCAGCACAGGCGGTCTCACTGGCAGAACAGCGGCAGCAGCAGAGGCGGTCTCACTGGCAGAACAGCGGCAGCAGCAGAGGCGGTCTCACTGGCAGAACAGCGGCAGCAGCACAGGCGGTCTCACTGTCAGAACAGCGGCAGCAGCACAGGCGGTCTCACTGGCAGAACAGCGGCAGCAGCACAGGCGGTCTCACTGGCAGAACAGCGGCAGCAGCAGAGGCGGTCTCACTGGCAGAACAACGGCAGCAGCACAGGCGGTCTCACTGGCAGAACAGCGGCAGCAGCACAGGCGGTCTCACTGGCAGAACAGCGGCAGCAGCACAGGCGGTCTCACTGGCAGAACAGCGGCAGCAGCAGAGGCGGTCTCAATGGCAGAACAGCGGCAGCAGCACAGGCGGTCTCACTGGCAGAACAGCGGCAGCAACACAGGCGGTCTCACTGGCAGAACAGCGGCAGCAGCAGAGGCGGTCTCACTGGCAGAACAGCGGCAGCAGCACAGGCGGTCTCACTGGCAGAACAGCGGCAGCAGCACAGGCGGTCTCACTGGCAGAACAGCGGCAGCAGCAGAGGCGGTCTCACTGGGTGAACAGCGGCAGCAGCAGAGGCGGTCTCACTGGCAGAACAGCGGCAGCAGCAGAGGCGGTCTCACTGGCAGAACAGCGGCAGCAGCACAGGCGGTCTCACTGGCAGAACAGCGGCAGCAGCACAGGCGGTCTCACTGGCAGAACAGCGGCAGCAGCACAGGCGGTCTCACTGGCAGAACAGCGGCAGCAGCAGAGGCGGTCTCACTGGCAGAACAGCGGCAGCAGCAGAGGCGGTCTCACTGGCAGAACAGCGGCAGCAGCACAGGCGGTCTCACTGGCAGAACAGCGGCAGCAGCACAGGCGGTCTCACTGGCAGAACAGCGGCAGCAGCACAGGCGGTCTCACTGGCAGAACAGCGGCAGCAGCACAGGCGGTCTCACTGGCAGAACAGCGGCAGCAGCACAGGCGGTCTCACTGGCAGAACAGCGGCAGCAGCACAGGCGGTCACACTGGCAGAACAGCGGCAGCAGCACAGGCGGTCTCACTGGCAGAACAGCGGCAGCAGCACAGGCGGTCTCACTGGCAGAACAGCGGCAGCAGCACAGGCGGTCTCACTGGCAGAACAGCGGCAGCAGCAGAGGCGGTCTCACTGGCAGAACAGCGGCAGCAGCAGAGGCGGTCTCACTGGCAGAACAGCGGCAGCAGCACAGGCGGTCTCACTGGCAGAACAGCGGCAGCAGCAGAGGCGGTCTCACTGGCAGAACAGCGGCAGCAGCAGAGGCGGTCTCACTGGCAGAACAGCGGCAGCAGCAGAGGCGGTCTCACTGGCAGAACAGCGGCAGCAGCACAGGCGGTCTCACTGGCAGAACAGCGGCAGCAGCACAGGCGGTCTCACTGGCAGAACAGCGGCAGCAGCAGAGGCGGTCTCACTGGCAGAACAGCGGCAGCAGCAGAGGCGGTCTCACTGGGTGAACAGCGGCAGCAGCAGAGGCGGTCTCACTGGTAGAACAGCGGCAGCAGCAGAGGCGGTCTCACTGGCAGAACAGCGGCAGCAGCAGAGGCGGTCTCACTGGCAGAACAGCGGCAGCAGCACAGGCGGTCTCACTGGCAGAACAGCGGCAGCAGCACAGGCGGTCTCACTGGCAGAACAGCGGCAGCAGCAGAGGCGGTCTCACTGGCAGAACAGCGGCAGCAGCAGAGGCGGTCTCACGGGCAGAACAGCGGAAGCAGCAGAGGCGGTCTCACTGGCAGAACAGCGGCAGCAGCACAGGCGGTCTCACTTGCAGAACAGCGGCAGCAGCACAGGCGGTCTCACTGGCAGAACAGCGGCAGCAGCACAGGCGGTCTCACGGGCAGAACAGCGGCAGCAGCACAGGCGGTCTCACTGGCAGAACAGCGGCAACAGCAGAGGCGGTCTCACTGTCAGAACAACGGCAGCAGCAGAGGCGGTCTCACTGGCAGAACAGCGGCAGCAGCACAGGCGGTTTCACTGGCAGAACAGCGGCAGCAGCACAGGCGGTCTCACTGGCAGAACAGCGGCAGCAGCACAGGCGGTCTCACTGGCAGAACAGCGGCAGCAGCAGAGGCGGTCTCACTGGCAGAACAGCGGCAGCAGCACAGGCGGTCTCACTGGCAGGACAGCGGCAGCAACACAGGCGGTCTCACTGGCAGAACAGCGGCAGCAGCAGAGGCGGTCTCACTGGCAGAACAGCGGCAGCAGCAGAGGCGGTCTCACTGTCAGAACAGCGGCTGCAGCACAGGCGGTCTCACTGGCAGAACAGCGGCAGCAGCACAGGCGGTCTCACTGGCAGAACAGCGGCAGCAGCAGAGGCGGTCTCACTGGGTGAACAGCGGCAGCAGCAGAGGCGGTCTCACTGGCAGAACAGCGGCAGCAGCAGAGGCGGTCTCACTGGCAGAACAGCGGCAGCAGCAGAGGCGGTCTCACTGGTAGAACAGCGGCAGCAGCAGAGGCGGTCTCACTGGCAGAACAGCGGCAGCAGCACAGGCGGTCTCACTGGCAGAACAGCGGCAGCAGCAGAGGCGGTCTCACTGGCAGAACAGCGGCAGCAGCACAGGCGGTCTCAGTGGCAGAACAGCGGCAGCAGCACAGGCGGTCTCACTGGCAGAACAGCGCCAGCAGCACAGGCGGTCTCACTGGCAGAACAGCGGCAGCAGCACAGGCGGTCTCACTGGCAGAACAGCGGCAGCAGCACAGGCGGTCTCACTGGCAGAACAGCGACAGCAGCACAGGCGGTCTCACTGGCAGAACAGCGGCAGCAGCACAGGCGGTCTCACTGGCAGAACAGCGGCAGCAGCAGAGGCGGTCTCACTGGCAGAACAGCGGCAGCAGCACAGGCGGTCTCACTGGCAGAACAGCGGCAGCAGCACAGGCGGTCTCACTGGCAGAACAGCGGCAGCAGCACAGGCGGTCTCACTGGCAGAACAGCGGCAGCAGCAGAGGCGGTCTCACTGGCAGAACAGCGGCAGCAGCAGAGGCGGTCTCACTGGCAGAACAGCGGCAGCAGCAGAGGCGGTCTCACTGGCAGAACAGCGGCAGCAGCTCAGGCGGTCTCACTGGCAGAACAGCGGCAGCAGCAGAGGCGGTCTCACTGGCAGAACAGCGGCAGCAGCAGAGGCGGTCTCACTGGGTGAACAGCGGCAGCAGCAGAGGCGGTCTCACTGGTAGAACAGCGGCAGCAGCAGAGGCGGTCTCACTGGCAGAACAGCGGCAGCAGCAGAGGCGGTCTCACTGGCAGAACAGCGGCAGCAGCACAGGCGGTCTCACTGGCAGAACAGCGGCAGCAGCACAGGCGGTCTCACTGGCAGAACAGCGGCAGCAGCACAGGCGGTCTCACTGGCAGAACAGCGGCAGCAGCACAGGCGGTCTCACTGGCAGAACAGCGGCAGCAGAAGAGGCGGTCTCACTGGCAGAACAGCGGCAGCAGCACAGGCGGTCTCACTGGCAGAACAGCGGAAGCAGCAGAGGCGGTCTCACTGGCAGAACAGCGGCAGCAGAAGAGGCGGTCTCACTTGCAGAACAGCGGCAGCAGCACAGGCGGTCTCACTGGCAGAACAGCGGCAGCAGCACAGGCGGTCTCACGGGCAGAACAGCGGCAGCAGCAGAGGCGGTCTCACTGGCAGAACAGCGGCAGCAGCAGAGGCGGTCTCACTGGCAGAACAGCGGCAGCAGCAGAGGCGGTCTCACTGGCAGAACAGCGGCAGCAGCTCAGGCGGTCTCACTGGCAGAACAGCGGCAGCAGCACAGGCGGTCTCACTGGCAGAACAGCGGCAGCAGCAGAGGCGGTCTCACTGGGTGAACAGCGGCAGCAGCAGAGGCGGTCTCACTGGTAGAACAGCGGCAGCAGCAGAGGCGGTCTCACTGGCAGAACAGCGGCAGCAGCAGAGGCGGTCTCACTGGCAGAACAGCGGCAGCAGCACAGGCGGTCTCACTGGCAGAACAGCGGCAGCAGCAGAGGCGGTCTCACTGGCAGAACAGCGGCAGCAGCAGAGGCGGTCTCACTGGCAGAACAGCGGCAGCAGCAGAGGCGGTCTCACGGGCAGAACAGCGGCAGCAGCACAGGCGGTCTCACTGGCAGAACAGCGGCAGCAGCAGAGGCGGTCTCACGGGCAGAACAGCGGCAGCAGCAGAGGCGGTCTCACTGGCAGAACAGCGGCAGCAGCAGAGGCGGTCTCACGGGCAGAACAGCGGCAGCAGCACAGGCGGTCTCACTGGCAGAACAGCGGCAGCAGCAGAGGCGGTCTCACGGGCAGAACAGCGGCAGCAGCAGAGGCGGTCTCACTGGCAGAACAGCGGCAGCAGCACAGGCGGTCTCACTGGCAGAACAGCGGCAGCAGCACAGGCGGTCTCACTGGCAGAACAGCGGCAGCAGCACAGGCGGTCTCACTGGCAGAACAGCGGCAGCAGCAGAGGCGGTCTCACTGGCAGAACAGCGGCAGCAGCAGAGGCGGTCTCACTGGCAGAACAGCGGCAGCAGCACAGGCGGTCTCACTGGCAGAACAGCGGCAGCAGCAGAGGCGGTCTCACTGGCAGAACAGCGGCAGCAGCAGAGGCGGTCTCACTGGCAGAACAGCGGCAGCAGCAGAGGCGGTCTCACTGGCAGAACAGCGGCAGCAGCACAGGCGGTCTCACTGGCAGAACAGCGGCAGCAGCACAGGCGGTCTCACTGGCAGAACAGCGGCAGCAGCAGAGGCGGTCTCACTGGCAGAACAGCGGCAGCAGCAGAGGCGGTCTCACTGGGTGAACAGCGGCAGCAGCAGAGGCGGTCTCACTGGCAGAACAGCGGCAGCAGCAGAGGCGGTCTCACTGGCAGAACAGCGGCAGCAGCAGAGGCGGTCTCACGGGCAGAACAGCGGCAGCAGCACAGGCGGTCTCACTGGCAGAACAGCGGCAGCAGCAGAGGCGGTCTCACGGGCAGAACAGCGGCAGCAGCACAGGCGGTCTCACTGGCAGAACAGCGGCAGCAGCACAGGCGGTCTCACTGGCAGAACAGCGGCAGCAGCACAGGCGGTCTCACTGGCAGAACAGCGGCAGCAGCACAGGCGGTCTCACTGGCAGAACAGCGGCAGCAGCACAGGCGGTCTCACTGGCAGAACAGCGGAAGCAGCAGAGGCGGTCTCACTGGCAGAACAGCGGCAGCAGAAGAGGCGGTCTCACTGGCAGAACAGCGGCAGCAGCACAGGCGGTCTCACTGGCAGAACAGCGGAAGCAGCAGAGGCGGTCTCACTGGCAGAACAGCGGCAGCAGAAGAGGCGGTCTCACTTGCAGAACAGCGGCAGCAGCACAGGCGGTCTCACTGGCAGAACAGCGGCAGCAGCACAGGCGGTCTCACGGGCAGAACAGCGGCAGCAGCACAGGCGGTCTCACTGGCAGAACAGCGGCAGCAGCAGAGGCGGTCTCACTGGCAGAACAGCGGCAGCAGCAGAGGCGGTCTCACTGTCAGAACAGCGGCTGCAGCACAGGCGGTCTCACTGGCAGAACAGCGGCAGCAGCACAGGCGGTCTCACTGGCAGAACAGCGGCAGCAGCAGAGGCGGTCTCACTGGGTGAACAGCGGCAGCAGCAGAGGCGGTCTCACTGGCAGAACAGCGGCAGCAGCAGAGGCGGTCTCACTGGCAGAACAGCGGCAGCAGCAGAGGCGGTCTCACTGGCAGAACAGCGGCAGCAGCAGAGGCGGTCTCACTGGCAGAACAGCGGCAGCAGCACAGGCGGTCTCACTGGCAGAACAGCGGCAGCAGCAGAGGCGGTCTCACTGGCAGAACAGCGGCAGCAGCACAGGCGGTCTCAGTGGCAGAACAGCGGCAGCAGCACAGGCGGTCTCACTGGCAGAACAGCGGCAGCAGCACAGGCGGTCTCACTGGCAGAACAGCGGCAGCAGCACAGGCGGTCTCACTGGCAGAACAGCGGCAGCAGCACAGGCGGTCTCACTGGCAGAACAGCGGCAGCAGCACAGGCGGTCTCACTGGCAGAACAGCGGCAGCAGCACAGGCGGTCTCACTGGCAGAACAGCGGCAGCAGCAGAGGCGGTCTCACTGGCAGAACAGCGGCAGCAGCACAGGCGGTCTCACTGGCAGAACAGCGGCAGCAGCACAGGCGGTCTCACTGGCAGAACAGCGGCAGCAGCACAGGCGGTCTCACTGGCAGAACAGCGGCAGCAGCAGAGGCGGTCTCACTGGCAGAACAGCGGCAGCAGCAGAGGCGGTCTCACTGGCAGAACAGCGGCAGCAGCACAGGCGGTCTCACTGGGTGAACAGCGGCAGCAGCACAGGCGGTCTCACTGGCAGAACAGCGGCAGCAGCACAGGCGGTCTCACTGGCAGAACAGCGGCAGCAGCAGAGGCGGTCTCACTGGCAGAACAGCGGCAGCAGCAGAGGCGGTCTCACGGGCAGAACAGCGGCAGCAGCAGAGGCGGTCTCACTGGCAGAACAGCGGCAGCAGCAGAGGCGGTCTCACTGGCAGAACAGCGGCAGCAGCACAGGCGGTCTCACTGGCAGAACAGCGGCAGCAGCACAGGCGGTCTCACTGGCAGAACAGCGGCAGCAGCACAGGCGGTCTCACTGGCAGAACAGCGGAAGCAGCAGAGGCGGTCTCACTGGCAGAACAGCGGCAGCAGAAGAGGCGGTCTCACTGGCAGAACAGCGGCAGCAGCACAGGCGGTCTCACTGGCAGAACAGCGGCAGCAGCACAGGCGGTCTCACTGGCAGAACAGCGGCAGCAGAAGAGGCGGTCTCACTGGCAGAACAGCGGTAGCAGCAGAGGCGGTCTCACTGGCAGAACAGCGGCAGCAGCAGAGGCGGTCTCACTGGCAGAACAGCGGCAGCAGCAGAGGCGGTCTCACTGGCAGAACAGCGGCAGCAGCAGAGGCGGTCTCACTGGCAGAACAGCGGCAGCAGCACAGGCGGTCTCACTGGCAGAACAGCGGCAGTAGCAAAGGCGGTCTCACTGGCAGAACAGCGGCAGCAGCACAGGCGGTCTCACTGGCAGAACAGCGGCAGCAGCACAGGCGGTCTCACTGGCAGAACAGCGGAAGCAGCAGAGGCGGTCTCACTGGCAGAACAGCGGCAGCAGAAGAGGCGGTCTCACTGGCAGAACAGCGGCAGCAGCACAGGCGGTCTCACTGGCAGAACAGCGGCAGCAGCACAGGCGGTCTCACTGGCAGAACAGCGGCAGCAGCACAGGCGGTCTCACTGGCAGAACAGCGGCAGCAGCAGAGGCGGTCTCACTGGCAGAACAACGGCAGCAGCAGAGGCGATCTCACTGGCAGAACAGCGGCAGCAGCACAGGCGGTCTCACTGGCAGAACAGCGGCAGCAGCACAGGCGGTCTCACTGGCAGAACAGCGGCAGCAGCACAGGCGGTCTCACTGGCAGAACAGCGGCAGCAGCACAGGCTGTCTCACTGGCAGAACAGCGGCAGCAGCAGAGGCGGTCTCACTGGCAGAACAGCGGCAGCAGCAGAGGCGGTCTCACTGGCAGAACAACGGAAGCAGCACAGGCGGTCTCACTGGCAGAACAGCGGCAGCAGAAGAGGCGGTCTCACTGGCAGAACAGCGGCAGCAGAAGAGGCGGTCTCACTGGCAGAACAGCGGTAGCAGCAGAGGCGGTCTCACTGGCAGAACAGCGGCAGCAGCAGAGGCGGTCTCACTGGCAGAACAGCGGCAGCAGCAGAGGCGGTCTCACTGGCAGAACAGCGGCAGCAGCAGAGGCGGTCTCACTGGCAGAACAGCGGCAGCAGCACAGGCGGTCTCACTGGCAGAACAGCGGCAGTAGCACAGGCGGTCTCACTGGCAGAACAGCGGCAGCAGCACAGGCGGTCTCACTGGCAGAACAGCGGCAGCAGCACAGGCGGTCTCACTGGCAGAACAGCGGAAGCAGCAGAGGCGGTCTCACTGGCAGAACAGCGGCAGCAGAAGAGGCGGTCTCACTGGCAGAACAGCGGCAGCAGCACAGGCGGTCTCACTGGCAGAACAGCGGCAGCAGCACAGGCGGTCTCACTGGCAGAACAGCGGCAGCAGCACAGGCGGTCTCACTGGCAGAACAGCGGCAGCAGCAGAGGCGGTCTCACTGGCAGAACAACGGCAGCAGCAGAGGCGATCTCACTGGCAGAACAGCGGCAGCAGCACAGGCGGTCTCACTGGCAGAACAGCGGCAGCAGCACAGGCGGTCTCACTGGCAGAACAGCGGCAGCAGCACAGGCGGTCTCACTGGCAGAACAGCGGCAGCAGCACAGGCTGTCTCACTGGCAGAACAGCGGCAGCAGCAGAGGCGGTCTCACTGGCAGAACAGCGGCAGCAGCAGAGGCGGTCTCACTGGCAGAACAACGGAAGCAGCACAGGCGGTCTCACTGGCAGAACAGCGGCAGCAGCACAGGCGGTCTCACTGGCAGAACAGCAGCAGCAGCACAGGCGGTCTCACTGGCAGAACAGCGGCAGCAGCAGAGGCGGTCTCACTGGCAGAACAGCGGCAGCAGCAGAGGCGGTCTCACTGGCAGAACAGCGGCAGCAGCAGAGGCGGTCTCACTGGCAGAACAGCGGCAGCAGAAGAGGCGGTCTCACTGGCAGAACAGCGGCAGCAGCAGAGGCGGTCTCACTGGCAGAACAGCGGCAGCAGCAGAGGCGGTCTCACTGGCAGAACAGCGGCAGCAGCAGAGGCGGTCTCACTGGCAGAACAGCGGCAGCAGCACAGGCGGTCTCACTGGCAGAACAGCGGCAGCAGCACAGGCGGTCTCACTGGCAGAACAGCGGCAGCAGCAGAGGCGGTCTCACTGGCAGAACAGCGGCAGCAGCAGAGGCGGTCTCACTGGCAGAACAGCGGCAGCAGCAGAGGCGGTCTCACTGGCAGAACAACGGAAGCAGCACAGGCGGTCTCACTGGCAGAACAGCGGCAGCAGCAGAGGCGGTCTCACTGGCAGAACAGCGGCAGCAGCACAGGCGGTCTCACTGGCAGAACAGCGGCAGCAGCACAGGCGGTCTCACTGGCAGAACAGCGGCAGCAGCACAGGCGGTCTCACTGGCAGAGCCTAAGTGACACCAGATAAAGTCGAGCAACATTTATGGACTCAAGCCTGATATTCACCTGAGAAGGTGTTGCCTTTTTTTGACCCCCAGGCTTGTTGTTACCCATGGAACGTATAGAGCTGCCGCCCCCCCCCTTATCAGACAACAAATATCACGTATTTCATAAGCATATAATGTCATGGTTTTACAGTTGGACTGTGAGCTCAGTTTCTAAAAAGCACCTCTTGAACGGGTTATTTTGGGATTGATTCAGGTTGGCCCCCAAAGCAGCTCACTTCAGTTCAATGGTCTCCAGCAAGAAGCACCCAGCCACGCATGACCCCTCCTGTCCCTTCTCATCCCAATCTGGCCACAGCAGAAGCTAGGCTGCTGCTTCCATTTGGAACTATGGAGTTCTCCGCTGGTTTCTGGTGGGCCTGGACCCTGCATTCCAACCTCTAGGGCTGGGCATGGCCCTCCCAATCTAATTCGCCTCTGCTCTCACAGTCAGGTACATTTTGGTGGGAAAGGGAAGGAAGGAGTATGAGCTGGTTGGAATCATGCTGAACCAAACACATCCTAAGCTGGGTCTGAACTGCAGGAGGGTTTGGTCTTTGCTCATAAAGAGCATGAGATGAGGCTTGAAACTGGAGAAATCTCTTCCGTTCAAAGACTTAGTGGCCTCAATAAATAAATGAAAACAGCTTATTTGGATGAGCAAAAGATTATTATTATTATTATTATTATTATTATTATTATTATTATTAGTCTCTCCACCCCGATACATAGCGGAACAAAGAGAAAAAAAGATATATAATAAACCAGCAGACACACAAAAATCAATCTTTAAAGCAGGCAAAAATAAATACATATGAACTTATACCAGCTTTAAGGTGTTTCCAATAGTACATATAAAAATGTAATTTTAAGAAAAATCTTAGCCTTCCAAAGGTGAAGACTTGTCCATCCATTAACGGAATACCTGTATGATTGCTGCCTGCAGTAACTTGCGCACTAGATCACGGAAGTGTCCGTATCGGAGTCAGACATCCCCTAAGTTGGAGCAAAGCCACTGTAAGTGCATCTTTTATTATGTATGCATTCATCTTCTATCAAAAAAACATTGTCCATATATATTAGACATGATAGCAGTGAATGCAGCTGAAGTTGTACAATTAAATAAAAAATGTGTAAATGCTAAAGAACATTTGACAGTTAAATTGCGAGGAATAAAGAAACCATAAGAAACATTAGAAATAATTGCTTTTTATATCGGTCCTCGAGGTTTTGCTGAACATGATTAGAAGGGACCAGCTGGTTAAAGGGGTACAGGTCGGAGTTAAACATTACAAACTGAGAGCATTCGCAGATGACTTGGTACTTACATTACAAGAGCCAGACACTAGTACTAAAAGAGTCTTAGAATTAATTCAAGAGTTTGGTCAAGTCGCAGGATTTAAACTGAATAAATTAAAGACTAAGGTATTAGAGAAAAATTTAACAGTTACTGAAAGGGAGAGGTTCCAGAATGAAACAGGTTTAACTGTGGTTAAGAAAGTGAAATACTTGGGGATTAACATGACAGCTAAAAATGTGAATTTATTTAAAGACAATTATGAGAAATGCTGGACGGAAGTAAAAAAGGATCTAGAAATATGGTCAAATTTGAAGCTTTCACTGTTGGGCCATATTGCTGTGATCAAAATGAATGTATTGCCTAGAATGTTGTTTTTGTTTCAAACATTGCAAATCGTGGACAAGATGGATTGTTTCAAGAAGTGGCAGAAAGATATCTCGAAATTTGTCTGGCAGGGAAAGAAACCCAGAATAAAACTTAAGATTTTAACTGATGCAAAAGAAAGAGGGGGATTTGCCCTGCCGGACTTTAAACTTTACTATGAATCAGCAGCTTTCTGCTGGTTGAAAGACTGGCTGCTTCTTGAGAACACAGACATTTTGGATTTAGAAGGTTTTAACAATATTTTTGGGTGGCATGCATATTTATGGTATGACAAGGTTAAAGCTCACAAAGCTTTTAAAAATCATATTGTCAGGAAAGCATTATATAATGTCTGGATTAGATATAAAGACCTGTTGGAAAATAAAACCCCAAGGTGGTTGTCGCCAATGGAAGCTAAGGCTGTGAAAAAACTCAATATGGATGCCAAAAGGCCCGAAATATTGGGAAATTTTGGAACAAGAGGGGGATAAATTTAAATTGCAGAGTTTTGAGAAATTAAAAGACAAAGTGAGAGACTGGCTCCATTATTACCAAATAACGGAGGTTTTTAAGTTGGACAGGAAAATTGGCTTCCAGGTGGAAAAATCAAGATTAGAAACAGAACTGATAGAACCCCATACTAAGAACTTGTCAGGAATGTATAACTTGCTGTTGAAATGGAATACACAAGATGAAACAGTGAAATCAGCTATGATAAAGTGGGCACAGGATATTGGTCATAACATTATGTTTGCTGACTGGGAATAGTTGTGGAACACCGGTATGAAATTTATGGCATGTAATGCCTTAAAGGAAAATATTATGAAAATGATTTATAGGTGGTACATGACCCCAGTCAAGCTTGCAAAAAATTACCACTTGCCTGATAATAAATGTTGGAAATGTAAAGAAACTAAAGGTACTTTTTTCACCTTTGGTGGACGTGCCCAAGGATTAAGGCTTTCTGGGAAATGATATATAATGAAATGAAAAAGGTATTTAAATATACCTTCCTTAAGAAACCAGAGGCCTTTCTCCTGGGCATTGTTGGCCAATTGGTGCCAAAGAAAGATAGAACATTCTTTATGTATGCTACAACAGCAGCAAGAATACTCATCGCAAAGTATTGGAAGACACAAGATCTACCCACCTTGGAAGAATGGCAGATGAAGGTGATTGACTATATGGGACTAGCAGAAATGACTGGCAGAATCCGGGACCAGGGGAAAGAGACGGCGGAAGAAGATTGGAAGAAATTTAAGAACTATCTTAAGAAACATTGTAAAATTAATGAGTGCTAGAATGATGTGGTTTTAGAAATTAAATGGAGTACAGCTGTAAAGATTAAGTTAAAAGAAAAGAAAGGTCGACAATTAGATAAAATTAAGGGTGAGGATTTGCTGAACTAAATATTTGAAATAGGAATGCAGAAAGGGGAGGTATGAGGAGGTCGGTGAAGTAAGTTTTAAGAAAATAAGGTTTTGAAATTATACTTGTTCTTTTTTTGTGTTTGTGTGTATTGTTTTGTTTGATATAATTTGTAAAATCTTAATAGATATTTATATATATATATAAAAGAGACATTAGAACAGGCATTCCCTGTTTCCAGTTCCTACCTCAAAGTAAAAGGCCATGCCGATGGCCCTCTTTTTATCGTTTGGACAGCACATATATTCACGTGCCAAACGGGAAATCCTCTTGTACTCTTCGGGCGAGGAGGTGAATAAGGTCCTGAAACAGAAGAGTAAGAGCAAAGGATTCACAAGCCTGAAGCTGGCAGGAAGAACCGCTCAGCGTTCCTGCACAACAACAACCACCACCAGGTTACTTGAACGCTGAGCAGAGCCTCCCACCTGCATTCGCTCCATAAGACGCACACACATTTCCCCTTACTTTTTAGGAGGGGAAAATTGCGTCTTATAGAGTGAACAATATGGTACATTTTCTGAAATAAATAAGACGTTTATCCCCATTTCCCCAGAAAGCAGGCCTTGCTCTTCATGCCTCACCTGCCAGTCCTTTTCACCTTCTTACCTTGCCAGAAGACGAATGCCTTTGAAAAAGCTTTCTGGACTTGAGAGCATATCCCAGCAGCTTTGCAACCCCAAAGCCTCAGAATCATCAAGGTATTCAAGACGCCCAATCAGTTGTTTCAGGGCCTGCACAGCGATCCTGAGTCAAGTGAAGGAATTAAGAAGATTATATTTTTAAAATTTGTATACTGCCCTTCACCTGTAGATCTCCGAGCAGTTCACAACATAAAAATGCAAGTTAAAAAGCACAAAATACAGAATAAAAACAAGAACCAAAGCAAACCAATAACTCCTCTCCCTCCAACAAACACAGTTGAAAGTTTGCAGGGCAGAAGTTGAAGAAGGAGCAAAAAAGGTTTTCTTGTGTGTGTGGGTTTCTTTGTGGCTGATTAGCTGTTTTCCCTGTGTAAAGGTCAGAGGGGGCAGGGTTTCTGTTGAGGAAGGTGATTAGCTGTGGGAGGAGCTTACCAGAGTTTGCAGGGCAGCAGTTGAAGAAGGAGCAAAAAAGGTTTTCTTGTGTGTGTGGGTTTCTTTGTGGCTGATTAGCTGTTCTCCCTGTGCAAAGGTCAGAGGGGGCAGGGTTTCTGTTGAGGAAGGTGATTAGCTGTGGGAGGAGCTTATCAGAGTTTGCAGGGCAGCAGTTGAAGAAGGAGCAAAAAAGGTTTTCTTGTGTGTGGGGGTTTCTTTGTGGCTGATTAGCTGTTCTCCCTGTGCAAAGGTCAGAGGGGGCAGGGTTTCTGTTGAGGAAGGTGATTAGCTGTGGGAGGAGCTTACCAGAGGTAGCAGGGCAGCAGTTGAAGAAGGAGCAAAAAGGGTTTTCTTGTGTGTGTGTGTTTCTTTGTGGCTGATTAGCTGTTCTTCCTGTGCAAAGGTCAGAGGGGGCAGGGTTTCTGTTGAGGAAGGTGATTAGCTGTGGGAGGAGCTTACCAGAGGTAGCAGGGCAGCAGTTTGATCCATCTTTTAGATTTAGGAGAGACCTAAATTGGGGGAGACCTAGGTTTTTTTGTGGAGGGAGTTATTTGTCCTGTCTTCACGCTTTTTATGATGGAGGACCGCTGTAGCCACCCCAACGACGTTCTCAAGATGGAGGGGGAGGGAACAGCTGCAGTCGCCTGCGGTTCCTGCGCAATGTTTGCCATCTTGCCAAAGGTTGCAGGCAGCTTTACCTGCAGCAATTGCATGTTGATTGCCCTCTTAAAAGACAAAGTCCAGCAACTGGAGGAACGTGTAGCTACGCTCCAAAGAATTAGAGATCTGGAGCTCTTCTTGGAAGCAACAGAGCACACCGTCTCCACCAAGGAGGAGACAGGGGACTCCCCTGAGAAGGAGGCTAGTTCATCAACACAGGAGCCAGATATATGGAGAAACGTGACTCAAAGAAGTAGGAGGCCCAGGGTTCATTCTGATTGTTTAGAAATACGCAATCGCTTTGAGGTCCTCTCCCCTAGCATGGAAGACGAAGAGCACACTCCATTTGAGGATCTCTCCCTCATTAAAGTCGATCAGGTATATGAAGACGACCAGCAAAGGCAGTCCTCAGGGAATGTGCAGGCGACCTTGGAACGGATAGCTCACGGAAGAACCCCGACCAAACCTAAGAGGAGGCGTGTAGTGGTGATAGGGGATTCCCTACTGAGGGGAACAGAAGCAGTGATCTGTGGGCCTGACAAGATGTCTCGGGAAGTGTGCTGTCTCCCAGGGGCTAAGATCCAAGATGTAACTGAACGACTGCAAGGAATCATAAAACCCACTGACAAATACCCCTTCCTCTTGGTTCATGTGGGAACCAATGACACTGCAAGCAATAGCCTCCAGAAGATCAAAAGAGACTACGAGGCTCTGGGCAGGAAATTGAAGCAATTAAATGCACAAATTGTCATCTCATCTGTCCTCCCAGTTGAACGACGCGGCCCAGGGAGAGAGGGAAAAATAGTGGAAGTGAACAGCTGGCTTCGCAAATGGTGTAAACAGGAACGGTTTGGATTCTTAGATCACGGACTGCAGTTTCTTGAAGATGGACTTCTGGCAAGCGATGGGCTGCACCTCACAACGGTTGGGAGAAATGTTTTTGCCAAAAATCTCAGAAACCTCATCAGGAGGGCTTTAAACTGACTAATGTGGGGGAGGGAGACAGTGCTCCTGAAGGTAGGAGTCTATCAATTGATGAAGATGATCATCCAAATGTCATAGACCAAATGGAGCAAACAGCACGCAGACCTAGTGGTGGGAGGGAAAAATCCTTAAATAAGAGACATGGGGGAATGATTAATGGACTTCAATGTCTGTACACTAATGCGCAAAGCATGGGAAATAAACAAGATGAGCTTGAGCTCTTGGTACAGCAAACTAAATATGACATAACAGGCATCACTGAAACCTGGTGGGATAAGTCCCACGATTGGAATGTAATAATGGGGGGGATACAATCTATTTTGGAGAAACAGACCAGACAAGAAAGGAGGAGGAGTGGCGTTATATGTCAGGGATGTGTATACCTGTGAAGAGATCCAAGATTTAGAACCTCAAAGCCAAAGTGAGAGCATTTGGGTCAAAATTAAGGGAGAGAAGAATAACAGAGACCTCATTGTGGGAGTTTACTATAGATCCCCAAGCCAAATGGAGGACATAGATGATGCCTTCCTGGAACAGATGGCCAAGCATGCAAAAGGAAGGGAGATAGTAGTAATGGGGGACTTCAATTACCCGGATATTTGTTGGATGTCAAACTCAGCCAAGAGCATAAGGTCAAACAGATTCCTCACTGGCCTTGCAGACAACTTCATTGTCCAGAAAGTAGGAGAAGCAACAAGAGGAACAGCCATTTTAGATCTGGTCCTAACCAATGTTGATGACCTGGTTAGTGGGGTAGAAGTGGAAGGATCATTAGGCGCGAGTGATCATTCTCTTCTGAAGTTTACTATACAACGGAAAGGAGCAGCCAAGCATACTAGGACTCAATTTCTTGACTTTAAGAAAGCCGACTTCATAAAACTTAGGGAAGTGCTGGGTGAGATCCCATGGACAGTAATACTAAAAGGAAAGGGAGTTCATGATGGCTGGGAGTTTGTTAAGAGGGAGATAGTAAAAGCACAACGTCAGGCAATACCAATGAGACGGAAACATGGAAGGTGCTTAAAGAAGCCAGGGTGGCTATCTAAAGAACTTTTAACAGAGTTAAGATTAAAAAAGGATGTGTACAAAAAATGGAAAAGGGGGGAAACCACCAAAGAGGAATTCAAACAAATAGCCAGCACGTGTAGACACAAAGTCAGAAAAGCTAAAGTACAGAATGAACTCAGGCTTGCTAGAGAGGTTAAAAGCAACAAAAAAGGCTTTTATGGGTATGTTCGTAGCAAAAGGAAGAACAAAGAAACAGTGGGGTCACTCAGAGGAGAAGATGGTGAAATGCAAACAGGGGACACAGAAAGGGCTGAACTCCTCAATGCCTTCTTTGCCTCAGTCTTCTCCGATAAAGAAAACAATGCCCGACCTGAAGAATTTGGAGCAAATGATTCAGCAAAGGAAACACAGCCCAGAATAACTAAGGAGATAGTACAAGAATACTTGGCTAGTTTAGATGTATTCAAGTCTCCAGGGCCAGATGAACTGCATCCAAGAGTATTAAAAGAACTGGCAGATGTGATCTCAGAACCACTGGCAGTCATCTTTGAGAATTCCTGGAGAACAGGCGAAGTCCCGGCAGACTGGAGGAGGGCAAATGTTGTCCCTATTTTCAAAAAGGGGAAAAGAGAGGACCCAAATAATTACCGCCCAGTCAGTCTGACATCAATACCAGGGAAGATTCTGGAGCAGATCATTAAGCAAATAGTCTGTGAGCACCTAGAAAGGAATGCTGTGATCACCAATAGTCAGCATGGATTTCTGAAAAATAAGTCATGTCAGACTAACCTGATCTCGTTTTTTGACAGAATTACAAGCCTGGTAGATGAAGGGAACTCAGTGGATATAGCCTACCTTGATTTCAGTAAGGCATTTGACAAGGTGCCCCATGATATTCTTGTAAAGAAGCTGGTAAAATGTGGTCTTGACTATGCTACCACTCAGTGGATTTGTAACTGGCTGACTGACCGAACCCAAAGGGTGCTCATCAATGGTTCCTCTTCATCCTGGAGAAGAGTGACTAGTGGGGTGCCACAGGGTTCTGTCTTGGGCCCGGTCTTATTCAACATCTTTATCAACGACTTGGATGATGGACTCAAGGGCATCCTGATCAAATTTGCAGATGACACCAAACTGGGAGGGGTGGCTAACACCCCAGAGGACAGGATCACACTTCAAAACGACCTTGACAGATTAGAGAACTGGGCCAAAACAAACAAGATGAATTTTAACAGGGAGAAATGTAAAGTATTGCACTTGGGCAAAAAAAATGAGAGGCACAAATACAAGATGGGTGACACCTGGCTTGAGAGCAGTACATGTGAAAAGGATCTAGGGGTCTTGGTTGACCACAAACTTGACATGAGCCAACAGTGTGACGCGGCAGCTAAAACAGCCAATGCAATTCTGGGCTGCATCAATAGGAGTATAGCATCTAGATCAAGGGAAGTAATAGTGCCACTGTATTCTGCTCTGGTCAGACCTCACCTGGAGTATTGTGTCCAGTTCTGGGCACCACAATTCAAGAAGGACACTGACAAACTGGAACGTGTCCAGAGGAGGGCAACCAAAATGGTCAAAGGCCTGGAAACGATGCCTTATGAGGAACGGCTAAGGGAGCTGGGCATGTTTAGCCTGGAGAAGAGGAGGTTAAGGGGTGATATGATAGCCATGTTCAAATATATAAAAGGATGTCACATAGAGGAGGGAGAAAGGTTGTTTTCTGCTGCTCCAGAGAAGCGGACACGGAGCAATGGAGCCAAACTACAAGAAAGAAGATTCCACCTAAACATTAGGAAGAACTTCCTGACAGTAAGAGCTGTTTGACAGTGGAATTTGCTGCCCAGGAGTGTGGTGGAGTCTCCTACTTTGGAGGTCTTTAAGCAGAGGCTTGACAACCATATGTCAGGAATGCTCTGATGGTGTTTCCTGCTTGGCAGGGGGTTGGACTCGATGGCCCTTGTGGTCTCTTCCAACTCTATGATTCTATGATTCTATGATTCTATGATTCTATGATTCTATGATTCTATGATTCTATGAAAGGGCATAGGAGGTTAATCAGCCAATGGCCTGATTGAAGAGTACCATTTTTGCCTGGCATCTAAAGGCACCAGGCAAGCCCCTCTGGGGAGAGCAACCCACTAATGGGGAGCCACCACAGAAAAGGCCCCTTCTTGTGTGGAGGAGGCACACGTGAAGAGGGGCTTCCGATGATGAGCACAAGGTCTGGGTATGTTCATCTGGGGAGTTTTAGGTCCTTGACATCTTGCAGTCCAACCCCAACCATCACCCCCTGCAGCCTCTCCCATGTTTCCAGCACAAGCGGCAACCTTTTGGCTGTGATGGAGACTTAGGGTTTCATGACACGTGAGTCCCACCACACCCAAATCAGCCCATCGTGCGGGAGAGCCTCCAGCATCCTCTCCCATCCTAGTGTCCTTCAGATGTTTTGGGCTACAACTCCCATCTTCAGCCCAGTTATGCTGGCTGGGGCTGGTGGCAGTTGTGGTCCAAAGCGACTGAAGAGCACAGGGGTTGGGGAAGCCTGGGTCTCCTAGCTATCTAACCTAAGCAGAACCTCCATGTCCAAATGAAGCCTATCTCTTGGGGGAGGGCTGAGCCTATGGGTCAGAGAGAGAAGGGAGGGCCCCCCCAAATACATTAGCAGGTCCCTCACGTCAGCGGATCCGGGATGAGACTTGTCGCCCTCGAACCTCTTCTTCTCGCCTCATGGACAAAACAGATGTGAGTGCTAAGTGCAAACAGCAGGTGGTGGAACTTGCTCTTCAGGATACCTGCAGCCTCAGGGAACGACAGGATATTACACAGAGCGTTGGTAGCCTGGAGGGACAAGGAGAGGAGAACGGCATTCAGCAGAGGTCATCGTCAGATCAAGATCTCAGACTCAGACGCGACTCAGAGCCTCGGTCCATCTCACTCAGTGTTGTCTACACTGACTAGCAGTGGCTGTCCAGGGTTTCAGGCGAGGGACTCCCCGACATGGAGATGCTGGGGCCCTTCTGCATACAAAGCAGGTGCTCACAGGATGGACCACTTATTAAGATGCACCCCCCTCCCAGCAAGAAGCCCCCAGCCCCATCCAGCTCCCATTCAAAACAATCCAGGAGAGAGAAACTGACCGCCATTGGCATTTGAGAAGTGCTGCGTCGCCTGGAAGTGACTTCCGCTTTGGGGTCTTCATCCTGCAGCCTTTTCAGGAGGGGTCTCAGCAGCTTGCCGCTGGTATACAGATTGGCAACCAACGCCTTCCAGATCTCTGCGGCACTTCTGCAATTTTTCAAAACAGAATTTTTCATTTTTCCTTTTCTTAAAAAAAGTCAGGCCTTTGATATTTTATTTATATTGCACATACATTAGCAAAGAAAGAAACCACAACTTGGAGCACAATTTTTTGCAAGTACGAAATTCAATATAAATAAATATAAATTAAGAAACCCCTTAAATCTAGCCCTCCCCATTTTCACATCACAAAAACTTACTCATCACACTCCATCGAGCAGTCCAACAGGCTGTCTACAACCGGCTGCAGGCGCTTGGTGGCTAGGCTGACAATAGCCGAAAGCGTCTGTTCCTTAGTGTGGGTGTCGAGGATCTGGGGGAGATGGTAGTAAATCTCCTTCACAACCATAGGCAGCTGGAAGAAGATAAAAGAAGACCAAAATGAGAAAGTGTGGTGAACCTGTTTCTATTTTGCTTAATGTATGTAGGGTTTGGTGTCAGCGTTACTCGTGCCGGTTCTCTGCTGTTCACTTGTGTTTTTTTATAATAATTTTTATTGATTTACAACACAGATATACAATTTTATCCAATTTTAAACAAATAAATTCTCTCTTTTTGGACTTCCTTCAGCTTCTCTGACAATCATCCATCATTACCTCTTAATTACGCATTCCTTCTCCTTAGTATTGTCTTTAGTCTTCCCTCCCACTTCTATTATTTTTTATAACAATACATCTCAAATTTCACAGTGCTTCTTGAAATACAGTGGTGCCTCGCAAGACGAAATTAATCCGTTCCGCGAGTCTCTTCGTCTTGCGGTTTTTTTGTCTTGCGAAGCACGGCTATTAGCGGCTTAGCGGCTATTAGCGGCTTAGCGGCTTTAAGAAAAAGGAAACAAACTTGCAAGAACTCGCAAGACGTTTCGTCTTGCAAAGCAAGCCCATAGGGAAATTCGTCTTGCGGAACGACTCAAAAAACGGAAAACTCTTTCATCTAGCGAGTTTTTCGTCTTGCGAGGCATTCGTCTTGCGGGGCATCACTGTATCACTAACGTTGTTTGCACATCACATGTATTTTTCAGATATTCTACAAATTTTCCCCAGTCTTCGATGAACTTTTGGTCCTTAAGATATCTAATTTCCCCAGTTAGCTTGTCCAATTCTGCATGGTCTGTCAGTTTCAGTCTCCAATCTTCAATCGTCAGCATTTCCTCTTGTTTCCATTTCTGGGCCAGTAAAATCCTTGCAGCTGTAACTGCATATTGGAAGAGTTTACAGTCAGAGAATCATAGAATCATAGAATCCTAGAGTTGGAAGAGACCACAAGGGCCATCGGGTCCAACCCCCTGCCAAGCAGGAAACACCATCAGAGCACTCCTGACATATGGATGAAGAGGAACCATTGATGAGCACCCTTTGGGTTCGGTCAGTCAGCCAGTTACAAATCCACTGAGTGGTAGCATAGTCAAGACCGCATTTTACCAGCTTGTTTACAAGAATATCATGGGGCACCTTGTCAAATGCCTTGCTGAAATCAAGGTAGGCTACATCCACTGCGTTCCCTTCATCTACCAGGCTTGTAATTCTGTCAAAAAACGAGATCAGGTTAGTCTGACATGACTTATTTTTCAGAAATCCATGCTGACTATTGGTGATCACAGCATTCCTTTCTAGGTGCTCACAGACTGTTTGCTTAATGATCTGCTCCAGAATCTTCCCTGGTATTGATGTCAGACTGACTGGGCGGTAATTATTTGGGTCCTCTCTTTTCCCCTTTTTGAAAATAGGGACAACATTTGCCCTCCTCCAGTCTGCCGGGACTTCGCCTGTTCTCCAGGAATTCTCAAAGATGACTGCCAGTGGTTCTGAGATCACATCTGCCAGTTCTTTTAATACTCTTGGATGCAGTTCCTCTGGCCCTGGAGACTTGAATACATTTAAACTAGCCAAGTATTCTTGTACTATCTCCTTAGTTATTCTGGGCTGTGTTTCCTCTGCTGAATCATTTGCTCCAAATTCTTCAGGTCGGGCATTGTTTTCTTTATCGGAGAAGACTGAGGCAAAGAAGGCATTGAGGAGTTCAGCCCTTTCTGTGTCCCCTGTTTGCATTTCACCATCTTCTCCTCTGAGTGACCCCACGGTTTCTTTGTTCTTCCTTTTGCTACGAACATACCCATAAAAGCCTTTTTTGTTGCTTTTAACCTCTCTAGCAAGCCTGAGTTCATTCTGTGCTTTAGCTTTTCTGACTTTGTGTCTACACGTGCTGGCTATTTGTTTGAATTCCTCTTTGGTGGTTTCCCCCCTTTTCCATTTTTTGTACACATCCTTTTTTAATCTTAACTCTGTTAAAAGTTCTTTAGATAGCCACCCTGGCTTCTTTAAGCACCTTCCATGTTTCCGTCTCACTGGTATTGCCTGACGTTGTGCTTTTACTATCTCCCTCTTAACAAACTCCCAGCCATCATGAACTCCCTTTCCTTTTAGTATTACTGTCCATGGGATCTCACCCAGCACTTCCCTAAGTTTTATGAAGTCGGCTTTCTTAAAGTCAAGAAATTGAGTCCTAGTATGCTTGGCTGCTCCTTTCCGCTGTATAGTAAACTTCAGAAGAGCATGATCACTCGTGCCTAATGATCCTTCCACTTCTACCCCACTAACCAGGTCATCAACATTGGTTAGGACCAGATCTAAAATGGCTGTTCCTCTTGTTGCTTCTCCCACTTTCTGGACAATGAAGTTGTCTGCAAGGCCAGTGAGGAATCTGTTTGACCTTATGCTCTTGGCTGAGTTTGACATCCAACAAATATCCGGGTAATTGAAGTCCCCCATTACTACTATCTCCCTTCCTTTTGCATGCTTGGCCATCTGTTCCAGGAAGGCATCATCTATGTCCTCCGTTTGGCTTGGGGATCTATAGTAAACTCCCACAATGAGGTCTCTGTTATTCTTCTCTCCCTTAATTTTGACCCAAATGCTCTCACTTTGGCTTTGAGGTTCTAAATCTTGGATCTCTTCACAGGTATACACATCCCTGACATATAACACCACTCCTCCTCCTTTCTTGTCTGGTATGTTTCTCTGAAATAGATTGTATCCCCCCATTATTACATTCCAATCGTGGGACTTATCCCACCAGGTTTCAGTGATGCCTATTATGTCATATTTAGTTTGCTGTACCAAGAGCTCAAGCTCATCTTGTTTATTTCCCATGCTTTGCGCATTAGTGTACAGACAATGAAGTCCATTAATCATTCCCCCGTGTCTCTTATTTAAGGATTTTTCCCTCCCACCACTAGGTCTGCGTGCTGTTTGCTCCATTTGGTCTATGACATTTGGATGATCATCTTCATCAATTGATAGACTCCTACCTTCAGGAGCACTGTCTCCCTCCCCCACATTAGTCAGTTTAAAGCCCTCCTGATGAGGTTTCTGAGATTTTTGGCAAAAACATTTCTCCCAACCGTTGTGAGGTGCAGCCCATCGCTTGCCAGAAGTCCATCTTCAAGAAACTGCAGTCCGTGATCTAAGAATCCAAACCGTTCCTGTTTACACCATTTGCGAAGCCAGTTGTTCACTTCCACTATTTTTCCCTCTCTCCCTGGGCCACCTCGTTCAACTGGGAGGACAGATGAGATGACAATTTGTGCATTTAGTTGCTTCAATTTCCTGCCGAGAGCCTCGTAGCCTCTTTTGATCTTCTGGAGGCTATTGCTTGCAGTGTCATTGGTTCCCACATGAACCAAGAGGAAGGGGTATTTGTCAGTCTTTTCTTCTTATCTCGTTTCCTGTAATCCCTAAAAGAAAAGCCTCTGGTTTCTTTACAAAACGTATATTTTAACATCTTTTTCAATTCATTATATATACTCTCCCAGAAACTTTTCACTTTCTTACAATCCCACCACATATGATAAAACGTTCCTTCTTTTTCTTTACATTTCCAACACTTATTACACGTCTTAAACATTTTTGCCAATTTTACTGGTGTTATATACCATCTATAAAACATTTTCATCACATTTTCCTTTAACGCCGTGCATGCAGTAAATTTTAAGTTTTCTTTCCATAGTTTTTCCCAATCATCAAATTGTATATTATAACCGAAATCTCTGGCCCATTGTATCATTACCGATTTCACTTTTTCATCTTGCGTATGCCATTCCAAAAATATCTTATACATTTTTGACAGAATTTTACAATCATTGTTTATTATGTCGATTTGAAACTTAGAATCTTTTTCTGCATAACCACTTTCTTTAAAATCTTTTTTAAACATTTCATTCAACCTGAAAATAATGCAACCAATCATAATCATATTCTTTAACTTGTTCATATGGTTTTAATTTCCATTTTCCTCCTTCTTTAATTATCAGTTCACCATATGTAATCCATTTACCTCTCATATTAATTTTCTTTACACTCATAACTTCTAACGGAGATAACCAGTGTGGAACTCTTGGTTCTAATAGGTTTTTATACCTATCCCATATTTCTATTAACGCACTCCGGAAGATGTGGTTCCCAAAGCCTTTGTGAATTTTCTTCTTCCCACACCATAAGTACGCGTGCCATCCAAATCTGTTATCAAAGCCTTCTAAGTCCAGTAACTCTTTATTTTCTAATTTTATCCATTCTTTCAACCAGCAAAGACATGCTGCTTCATAATATAACTTCAGGTCTGGCAGGGCAAAGCCTCCTCTTTCCTTCGCATCTGTTAGTAGCTTAAATTTAATTCTCGGCTTTTTGCCCTGCCAGATATACCTTGAGATCACTCTTTGCCACTCTTTAAAAATCGTTACCCCCTTTATTATGGGGATAGTCTGAAACAAAAATAACATCTTTGGAAGGACGCTCATCTTTATCGCAGAAATTCTGCCCCAAAAAGATAGTTTCATTCTACCCCACACCTCCAGATCTTTCCTTATTCCGTTCCAAACCGGTATGTAATTGTTCTGATACAAATCAATGTTTTTAGGAGTTAACCAAATTCCTAAATAGAATCATAGAATCATAGAATCATAGAGTTGGAAGAGACCACAAGGGCCATCGAGTCCAACCCATCGAGTCCAATATTTTACCTTTTTCACACCTCTATCTCTGTTTGTTGTTGCATTATTTCTTTTTTTTTTAAAAAAAAAATATTTATTACTTTTCCAACAATTTAAACACTACAAAAACAATACAATACAATACAAAAACACTACCTAACATTGACACATTAAACACATTGAACTAACAAAACAAAACAAAAACAGTAAAATAAATCAAACAATTTCATTATCCCATCTTTCATTCACTTTTTTCCACGACGTCCTCACACCTCCCTTTTTGTATTCCACTTCTGTTAATTGTTTCAGCAATTCCTTTCCATCTTCCTCGGTTTTCTATCCTATAATTATCTTAACACATTCTAACCTTATTTTTTCCTTTAATACTCTATTAATCTATTTATACTTAATTCCTTATATCATTTCTACTAAAGCCATATAACTTCATTCCAACATTTTTCTAACATTCATTAATTTTACAGTATTTCTGTAAATAGTCTTTAAACTTTTTCCAATCTTCTTCCACCAACTCTTCTCCCTGGTCTCAGATTCTGCCAGTCATTTCCGCCAATTCCATATAATCCATCAACTTCATCTGCCATTCTTCCCAGGTGGGTAAATCTTGTGTCTTCCAATACTTCGCGATTGTTGTTGCATTACTTCTATCATACTTTGCTCCATATTTTTTGTAATTATTTTAGTTTTCTTATTTAATTTGAACCCTGCCACTTTCCCAAATTGTTCAATCTCCTCTAATAGTTCTTTTACACTTTCTATTGGTTCTTCAATCGTTATTACCAGATCGTCTGCAAAGGCTTTAACTTTATATTCATTCTGGCCAACTGTTATCCCTTTTATTAATTTGTTTTGTCTAACTGCATTAAGAAAGACCTCCAGGACCATTATAAACAGCAATGGCGAAAGCAGACATCCTTGCCTAGTTCCTTTAGATATTTTAATATCTTCCGTAGTCACATTATTTACAATCAATTTAGCTCTCTGTTCTGTATATATTGCCTTTATCCCATTGAAAAACTCTTTTCCCACCTCCACATACTCCAGATTTTTCAACATAAAGTCCCATGCTATGTTGTCAAAGGCCTTTTCTGCATCCACAAACATAAGTATAGCTTGTTTCTCATTCCTGGCAGTCAGATATTCCAAAATATTAATTATGTTCCTTACATTATCCTTCATCTGTCTACCTGGAAGGAAACCTGCTTGATCCTTATGAATAGTTTCTAATAATATCTTTTTCATTCTTCTTGCTAAGATCCCTGCAAAAATTTTGTAGTCTGTATTCAGCAATGAAATAGGCCTATAGTTTTTAACTTGGGTTAAATCCGAGTCCTGTTTTGGGATAAGTGTAATGAATGCTTCTTTCCACGTTTCCGGGATGTCTCTTTCCTTTAAAATATTATTCATAACTTCTTTTAAAGGTATCATCAGAACATCTTTTAACTCTTTATAATAACCTGATGTAAATCCATCTGGCCCTGGGGCCTTTCCCCTCTATTAGGGCATTCAGTTGGTCTTTTTTATCTGCCGGGATCCTTTGCACCTTTTTCCCTTTTAAAAATCTCTCAATTTTCCTCATATTTTTCCTTTCTTTATTTTTATATGGTTGTCTGTAAAAGTCCAAGAATCCTTTTCTAATTTCTTTCGGATTATCTATCTCTTCGCCATTCACAATGATTCTGTTAATTGTGTTCTGCTCCTTTCTTTTTTTTATTTGCCACGCAAGCCATTTGCCTGATTTGTTAGCGAATTCAAAGTTTCTCTGTCTTAACTTTTTAATATTCCATTCCACTTCTTTGTTTATTATCATTGCAAATTGTGATTGCAAGGTCTTAATTTCTTGTTTTATTTTGGAGTTATTCGGTTTTCTAATAAATTTTTGTTCATTGTCCATTATCTGCTTTAAAATTTCCTTTCCCCCCTTTTCTCTGTTTTTATTCTTCAATGAATTCTGCTGGATAAAAAAACCTCGCATCACAGCCTTGCTTGCGTCCCATACTACGCTCATCTTTGTACCCTTGTTGCAATTCTCAACAAAGTATTCAGTTAGTTTCTTTTGTGCTTTTCCTACAATTTTCTGGTCATCCAAAAGATAACCCTTAATTTTCCATCTAAATGTTCTTTCTTCAAAGCCTTTTAGTTCCAATTTTATTGGATTATGATCTGAGATTACTTTAGATTGTATTTCAACTTGTAGTATTCTTGGAGTCAGTTCATTCGAAACCCATATTTGATCTATTCTTGACATTGACTGGTTCGATTCAGAAAACTATGTAAATTGTTTCTCCACTTGTGTTCCTTTGGTGGTGAGAGAGGTTGGGGTTGGCCTAGGGTGTAGTTGTTTGTTTGTGATTGGCTGTGGTGATCTTTGTTTTCGTGTGAGAGTGGGGTGGGTGGGTGTTTTGGATCAGGTTAGCCATATTGATTTGCATGCTGTTGGTGGATTATTGTCATTGTCTTGTTGGGCTGTGTATGTGATAAAGGGGAGCCATACCGGGGTGAAGGCGTCTTCTTCTGTTTGTCCCTGTGTCAGTTTCAGTTTATTGGTTAATTTTTCTAGTAGGGCTGTTTCCCATACTATTTGGTACCATTGGTCCAGGCTTACTCCTGACAAGTCTCTCCAGTGTCTGGTTATGGTGTTTCTGGCTGCTGAAAGTAGGTGGGTGTCAGGGGTTCAGGGACAGAGGCACAGGTGAGTTGGGAGACGGAGAGCGATGGGGAAGAATCCCAGGACAGTGAGGAAGAGGATGACAATGACTTGAGGTCTTCCATGAGTCTCTCAAGTGAATCGGAGGATTCCCAGAAGGGGGCGCCCCTGGTCAGGCCAAGGGGGGTCACAGGGGGGACTTGCCAGGAGCAGGGAAGCAGCAGGGAAACCCCGAGTGGGAGTGGGAGATCGGGGCCGGCTTCCCAGCAGGAACGGAGTGAAGAGGGTGGAGTTCCCAGTGTGGCACACGGAGCAGAGCAGGAAGGAGACAGGGGAAGGAGATCGGGGCAGGACGTCCTGCCGGAAGGGGCGGAGAGTAGTACAGGGAGTAGTGTGAGTGTCAAGAGGAAGGTCAGGGGTAGCGAACGCGCGCCAAGTTCAAATGTGGAGGCGCGCGAAAATGCAGAGAGCCCGGAGGAGGAGCCTGGCCCCAAAGCACGAAGGAGGGGGGAGCAGGCATCTGAGGAATCCGCTTCAGGGGAAAGCAGGAGGGAAGGAACCCAGGGGGGCAGAAAGACCCTGCGGAAAAGGAAAGACAGGAAGAGGTGGACCAGCACAAGCCTCTTAAACTGGTGTAGGGGCGGGACCGATTCAGAGGGGACTTCAAATGTCTAAGGCTAAGAGACGCGGGGCTGCACGCCTCAGTTGTGGAACCAATAATGAACTGCAATAAACATCCTTGTATATAAGAAGATCTTGGCGTTGGTCTTTTGTGAGCTGAGACCTGAGGCAGCCCCTGACAGTAAGTCCCCTCCCTAAAGTACGCAAAAAAATTTTTTGCAAAGCTCACGAAGTTTGGCAGCCATGAGTATGGAGGAGCAGATAGCTGATCTACGCAACACAGTCTCCCAGCTTACCACTGTGGTAGTGGTCTCCCAGAAGAAGGGGGAAGAGGCGGAGAAGCGGTGCCAAGATCTGCAAGCCAGGTGGGATCATGCATGCCAAGTGGGGTTCCCGGGATCCAGATCTGCAGGAGTAGGACTGGGCCGAAGGGGGGGCAATCTGGTAGCCCACTTCGATGGGAACCTGAAGCAGTACCCCAGTTTTCGAGCAGACGTAGAATATGCGTTGCATTTGCTTCGCGACGACTTTAAAGATGAGGAGGAGAAAGTGGGTTTCATTGTGTCCCACTTGCATGGGGAAGCGAGGGCTTGGCTGCGCAATCTGTGGCGCGAGGATTGCCCTGCTCGAAGGGACTCCGATGAATTTATCAAATGCATGGACGCTTGTTTCCAATCTACCGTGGATGTGGATGTAGCACGCCAAGAGATGCATGGTTTAAGGCAAGGCAAGGCTACAGTACGTCAGTATCATGCTCGCTTTTTCACCTTGCTGAATGTGCTGAGATGGGAGAAAGACTCTCTGGCAGTCAGAGACTTGTTTTGGGAGGGGCTCTCTGGCCCTGTGAAAGACGAACTGGCAAGGGGGGACCGGCCCAAAACCCTGGCAGAAATGGTGCAGCGGGCGCTCGCCATTGGAGTACGCCACGAAGAACGCCCTTGGCGCAATGAGGGGGGTAGCCAGCTTCACGCACCGTCTAGAGTGCCTCCTTTCCTTCCCAGAGATCCAGGACGTACGCGTCCCTCACCTCAGCTGCAGGCAGGGGAGGAACCAATGGAACTGGGGAGTGCAAAGGCTCTGTCAGCTGCCGGAGCCCCAGCATCCGGAACAGTCAAGAAGAAGCCTCCTAGAGGGAACAGGAAGTGTTACATCTGTGACAGTGGGATGCACATGGCCAAAGAGTGTCCCCAGAGGCTCCACAAGCACACTGCAGCCTTAGCAACAGTAACTGCAGCAGCACAACATGAAGAGCAGTTTCAGGGAAACGGCAATGCCTGGCTGGAAGCAGAGATGCTGGGGCACAGCCAGGCGAGTCAGTAAGGCAGTCCCCAGCGCTTTTGCAGCCCACAGACCCCCTGCCACCCAAGCCAGTGGTGCAGCTCACTGCAACTCTCCAGCTACCTAATGGACGCACCCTGGAAGTCCCCATTACAATTGACAGTGGGAGCAACGCAGACTTCGTGGGGGTGCAATTCGTCAAGCAGCATCGCATAGAGCTCCTACCAGCCACGCTGCCTTTGAACGTCGTCACGGTGGATGGCAGGAAGTTGCTGGGTGGGCAGGTGGTACAACAGACGCCACCCATGGTGATGCAGATTGGCAATCACCGAGAAGTCATCAGTTTCAACATCACCCGCCTGTCAGACACGCCTATAGTGTTAGGCATGAGTTGGCTGGATAGGCACAGCCCAACCATGGCGTGGTACCAGCGGCAGCTCACCTTCGGCTCGTCCTACTGCGCACAGCATTGCATCCAGACCGGTCAAGAGGAGGAGGGCCAAGAGGAAGGGCAGCAGCTGAGGCTCAGCATGGCGTAAGCAGTACCCCTCAAGTACAAGGGGTTTTTGGAGGTCTTCTGCGAGAAGGAGGCTGACCAGTTGCCACCCCACCGGCCCTACGACTGCGCAATTGACCTCTTGCCAGGGACAACGCTACCGACTGCGAAGCTGTATTCCATGTCCGAGGATGAGATGCAGGAGCTCAGGGAGTTCATAGATCACAACCTGCAGTGGGGATTCATCCGAGAATCAAAGGCAGTAGGGGGCAGTCCTGTGTTTTTCGTGAAGAAGAAGGACACGCCCCAAAAAAGGCTGATCGTAGACTATCGCTTCATAAACTCGAAGACAAAGCCTGCAGCCTTTCCCATGCCCAAGATTGACGACCTGCTCGGGACGGTGAGGAAAGGGAAGATCTTCACCAAGTTGGATCTCCGCGGCGCATACAATCTCATACGCGTGCGAGAGGGTGATGAGTGGAAGACGGCCATGTTCACGCCGTTGGGCACCTACGAATACAGAGTTATGCCGTTTGGTCTCCAAAATGGCTCCCACTTTTTCCAAGCTTTTATGCACCACGTGCTAGCGGGACTCCTCTACAAGAAGTGCGTATGTTTCCTCGACGACATTCTGATCTTCTCGGAATCGCCAGAGGCGCACGAGAGCGATGTTAAGGAGGTCCTGCAGAGGCTACGGGAGCACAGGCTCTACGCCAAGCTGGAGAAGTGCCAATTCGACGTGACGGAGGTGGATTTTCTGGGCTATAGGCTGTCCGACAGGGGACTAGCCATGGACAGCGCCAAGGTCCGCGCGGTGTTGGACTGGAAGAGCCTGCGAACTCAGAAGGAGGTCCAGAGGTTCGTCGGCTTCGCCAACTTTTACCGCAAGTTCATCAGGGGTTTCGCCAGGGAGACGGCAGCTATCACGGACACTCTCAGCTCCAAGAAGAAGAAGTTCACCTGGAGGGACCAGGCGGAGCAGTCCTTCAGGAGACTTAAGAGTCTCTTCGCGTCCGAAGAACAGCTGTTACACGTGAATCCCGGCAGGCCCATGCGGGTGGAAACTGACGCATCTGACAGAGCGGTGGGGGCCGTCCTCTTACAGGAAGACCCGCAGGGGAACTGGAGGCCCTGCGCTTTCTACTCCCGGAAGCTCAGCAAGTTGGAACAGAACTACACCATCTGGGGCAGGGAGTTGCTGGCCATCCACGCAGCTTTCAAGGCATGGAGGCACTTCCTCATCGGAGCCAAGCACACCGTGCAGGTCCGCACGGACCACAAGAACCTAGAGTACTGGCGCACGGTGAAGCTACAGAGCCAGAGGCACATACGCTGGGCGGAGTTCTTTGCGGATTTCGATTTCAGGATAGAGTACATCCCAGGTGACAACAATGTCATAGCAGATGCGCTCTCCAGGAAACCGCAGTATCTCGAGGAGGCGGCACCGGTGGCAGCCAAGCACATTTTTGCACCGCAGGCGTGGGCGTGCGCTTCAGCCGCCGTGGACCTGGAGGCGGTGCGTCGCGCGTTGCAGGCGGATCCGTTTGCACAGTCCAAGATGGAAGAGGTGCGGAGAGGCACAGCGAAGGACGACGAGTTCCAAATACGCGACGGCCTGCTGACCCGTAAAGGCGCTCTCTACGTTCCGGGTGACGATCTCCGCGCGAAGGTTCTGCAGCAGTTGCACGACGTACCCAGCGCTGGCCACTTCGGCAAGGAAAAGACGACGGAATTAGTGGCCAGAGACTTTTGGTGGCCCCAGATGCGAGGGGAGGTCGCGGATTACGTCGCCAGGTGTTACACGTGCCAAAGGTCCAAGCCAGTGAACCAGAAGCCAGCGGGACTGCTGGAACCGTTGGAGACGCCACTGCAACCGTGGGAGAGGGTGGCGCTGGACTTTGTCACTGATCTGCCCAGTTCGCGAGGCAAGACGGCGGTACTTGTGGTTGTAGACCTGTTCACCAAGATGGCGCATTTCATTCCTTGCGCGAAGGTGGCGACAGCGGAGCAGACCGCCAAACTGTTCATCGACCACGTGTTCAAGGTGCATGGGTTGCCACGGTCTATTCTGTCCGACAGGGGGCGCCAGTTTGTTTCCAGTTTCTGGCAGAAGCTCCTAGGGATCCTGCACGTCAAAATCAACCTGTCGTCGGCGAGACATCCGCAGACCAACGGCCAAGCAGAGAGGGTCAACGCGATCATGCAGCAGTACCTGAGATGTTACGCCAATCAGCGACCCGCGGCTTGGGTGGATTACCTGCCGATGGCTGAGTTTGCCTACAACAACACGAAGCACGCGTCGACGGGGGTGACGCCGTTCTTCGCTAACAATGGAAGGCATCCCAGAACCTTCCCAGGGCTCGTAACGACGGGGGAGGGGGCGCCACAGGAAGCCGACCATTTCGCAGCCGAATTGCAAGAGGTCCACGACGAGCTACGGAGACATTTGGAGCTCGCCAAACAGGCCTATAAGGTGCAGGCAGACAGACACAGGAGGGAGGGGGAAGACATCCAGGTGGGAGACTGGGTATGGTTAGCGGCCCAAGCAGTGCCGGCCAAGTCGTTAGCTAAGAAGAAGCTAGGACACAGGCAACTAGGGCCGTACCAAGTTGAGGCCAGCATCAATCCCGTAGCGTTTCGACTGTCCCTCCCCGAAGGTTCCAGAATGCACCCGGTCTTTCATAGGTCGGTGCTCACCCCCTACAGGGCCCCACACAGATTTCAGGAGTCAGGGACGGCACCAGAACCAAGCGGAGAGTCGCCCAAGAGGGGGAGGTCACCTAGGGCCGAACCAATCAACGAGGTCACAGAGATTCTGGACTCGAGATGGGGGGAAGAGGGAGTAGAATATTTTCTCGCCAGAGAGGGCGCCCCGGCCAGCGCCAACAGTTGGGTGCCGGACTACGCTTTGGACGAACCCCTCCTCAAGGACGAGTTCCATGCCCTTTTCCCACACAGGCCCATGCCAGCACAGTTTTTCGACGATTGGCTTTTCACGCCCACACTTTCCGCCAGCACCTTCCGAGGGTTCTCCTCCGCAGAGGAGATGACGCCAGAGTCGAGCCCTCCAAGGGGATCGTGTTCGGGGTGGACACTGACCCTTCTTACTGGTGGGACGACCTACCAGAAGAGGACTGGCGCACGAGGTGGCGGATGGGGCCTTGGCAAGCAGACCCCACCCAGGCAACAGGGGGAGAGGAGGACATGAACATGTTGGGAGAGGACCATGGGTTCGAGCACACATACAATGAACTGGAAGCAGAGGAGATCGACGTCAACGACCTGTGTCCGGCAGCGACCTCCGCAACGACGGAGCCCCCAGAACCTGCGCCCGAGCAGCGGGAGGGGGGAAGGGGGGGCTTTGAGGGGGGGATGGATGTCAGGGGTTCAGGGACAGAGGCACAGGTGAGTTGGGAGACGGAGAGCGATGGGAATCCCAGGACAGTGAGGAAGAGGATGACAATGACTTGAGGTCTTCCATGAGTCTCTCAAGTGAATCGGAGGATTCCCAGAAGGGGGCGCCCCTGGTCAGGCCAAGGGGGGTCACAGGGGGGACTTGCCAGGAGCAGGGAAGCAGCAGGGAAACCCCGAGTGGGAGTGGGAGATCGGGGCCGGCTTCCCAGCAGGAACGGAGTGAAGAGGGTGGAGTTCCCAGTGTGGCACACGGAGCAGAGCAGGAAGGAGACAGGGGAAGGAGATCGGGGCAGGACGTCCTGCCGGAAGGGGCGGAGAGTAGTACAGGGAGTAGTGCGAGTGTCAAGAGGAAGGTCAGGGGTAGCGAACGCGCGCCAAGTTCAAATGTGGAGGCGCGCGAAAATGCAGAGAGCCCGGAGGAGGAGCCTGGCCCCAAAGCACGAAGGAGGGGGGAGCAGGCATCTGAGGAATCCGCTTCAGGGGAAAGCAGGAGGGAAGGAACCCAGGGGGGCAGAAAGACCCTGCGGAAAAGGAAAGACAGGAAGAGGTGGACCAGCACAAGCCTCTTAAACTGGTGTAGGGGCGGGACCGATTCAGAGGGGACTTCAAATGTCTAAGGCTAAGAGACGCGGGGCTGCACGCCTCGGTTGTGGAACCAATAATGAACTGCAATAAACATCCTTGTATATAAGAAGATCTTGGCGTTGGTCTTTTGTGAGCTGAGACCTGAGGCAGCCCCTGACAGTGGGTTATGAGTTCTTTGTCGTGTAAGTGGGCATTGTTGTCTTGGAAGATGTTTGGTAGGGCCAGTTCTGGGGTGATGTCTTGTTGTTGTTTAGTCGTTTAGTCGTGTCCGACTCTTCGTGACTCCATGGACCAGAGCACGCCAGGCACTCCTGTCTTCCACCACCTCTCGCAGTTTGGTCAGGCTCATGTTGGTAGCTTCAAGAACACTATCCAACCATCTCATCCTCTGTCGTCCCCTTCTCCTTGTGCCCTCCATCTTTCCCAACATCAGGGTCTTGATGTCTAATACTTGCTTAGTTATTTTACATATTTCTCGTATGGCTGTTGTCCAGAATAGTTGGATTTGGGGGCACTCCCACCACATGTGGAGGTATGTGCCTGTGGAGGTGCACCCTCTCCAGCATTTTGGTGAGGTTCCTGGGCATATTAGCGCTAGTTTTCTTGGTCTTAGGTACCACCTGTAGGTGAGTTTCAGAGTGAGTTCTTTTCGTTGATGTGGATTTAAAGGGGGGGTTTAGACCACATTCTGATCCATTGAGTGGGGTTAATCTCATAGCCTTTGTCATTCTCCCATTGTTTTTTTATTCCGTCTAGGGGGTTTGTGGGATTTTGGAGTAGTATTTTGTATATTGCGGATACCATCCCTTTACCGTTTCCCTTTGTTGCTAGGAGGAGGTTTTCAAAGGTTATCAGGGGCCTAGTTGCTGCTGATTTTATTGTTGGATTGTTTAAGAGGGCATGTAATTGGGGATGTGTTAACCAGGGCATTTGGGTGTCTTCTAGTTTGTCTTGTATTTCTTGTGTTGACAAAGGTTTGTTATTTTTACAGAAGTCTATTAGGCGATATAAGCCTTTGGTTTGCCAGGTTTTTATCTGGAGGTTTTGTGCTGCATGGTGGAATAATGGGTGGTAGGGCAGGGGGATTAGTGGGGATGGGGTTGGTATTTTCAATTATGTCCCTCTCTAGGTGTACCCATTGTTTTGTCTCATCTTCTAGTATATATGGGATTATATGGAGTATTTGGCTGGCAATGTAATATGCTTCTATGTTGGGGATTCCCCATCCTCCTTCTGAGGTGGGGAGGTCAGGTATTTGGGGCTTATTTTTGTTTTTTTTATGTGAGAAGATAAAAGAGTGTAGTTTTCTCTGCCCTCTGCGGAGTTGTGTTGGGGGAATCCAGATTGGGAGGGTTTGGAATAGGTAGGTTAGTTTTGGGAGGGTATCATTTTGATCATAGCAAAGTTTTATTAATTGACCTCAGTGTTGCCCATATTGTGTTTCCTTTGCACTGAAATGAACAGGGTGGAATAATGTAATTAAAATACTGCCAAAGCAGACAGCGAGATGAAAAACAGGGTGTTTGATTTTTGGAAGCCGAACTGCAGCAGGATGGAAACAGAGGCGCGAGCCACAGACACGGAAATTGAAGAAGAAGAAGAGTTTGGATTTGATATCCCGCTTTATCACTACCCGAAGGAGTCTCAAAGCGGCTAACATTCTCCTTTCCCTTCCTCCCCCACAACAAACACTCTATGAGGTGAGTGGGGCTGAGAGACTTCAGAGAAGTGTGACTGGCCCAAGGTCACCCAGCAGCTGCATGTGGAGGAGCGGGGAAGCGAACCCGGTTCCCCAGATTACGAGACTACCGCTCTTAACCACTACACCACACTGGCTCTTCTTACTTCCCACACAATGCCTTCTTACTTCCCAGAAAGAAGCTAATTCTAAGTCCGAAGAGAATGTTTTAATTTAGAAGAAACCCGCTCCCCCTGCCTCCGTTTTGAGCCTTACGTTTTCCATCTCAATTCCACATTCCTCAAGGAAGGACCTTAGGAGCTTTCCTGCAGCCTGAGAGACGGCTCTGTCTTCCACTGTCAGGTTGTCAATCGCCTTCAACACGACTTCATTGATCTGGCTGGGCGTGAGGTGCTCCCCAAAAGCCTGGCACAAAGAAGAAAGAAGAGGGAGTTTTCTTCTGCTCCACACTCTGACCACGTTTCAGTAGTCCAAGGGTGCCTTCACAAACCAAGTGAAAGACATCTCCACTCTGCCTTGAGAGGGTTGAACTAAGTGACCCCCGCATCCCTTCCAACTCTACAATTCGGTGATTCTATTTATGTGTTTATTTAAGTAGCTGAAAGATTTTACAACAAACAAAACTAAAAGTCAGGTGACGCCTTGCTATTTTCGATCCACATCTTAAATTGGTTATGACATTGGAACATGAAGAGGTTCAATCTAAAATCAGACTAGAAAATTTTAAAAAAATTCTCGCAGGAACAGAGAGGGTGAATAATAGTGGCTATCCGTTATATAACCAATGCCAAACAGACTGGGTGGGAACCTGCCGGCTGTGTGTTTAGTTCTTAATATACAACAAAAACACCCACCACAAGGTTGGCATAGTTCATTGGCTTGGCAGTGCCTCGTGAAAGATGCACCGAATGAGTCAACTTTTCCTATTCTTTTTCCGCCCTGAGGAGCCCATGCATGGTTCTCTCTCCTCCCCGTTTTAGTCTCATGAGGTAGGTTAGACTGAGAGACTGTGACTGACTTGTGAGTTTCAGGGCTGAGTGGGGATCTGAACCCTAGGTCTCCCAGCACCTGGTAGAATTTCAATAAGTAGAATTCTGCATGCAGTTTAGGCTACCGGGCACTTGTCTTTGAGCAATTGATTCTAATACAATGCATTTCTGAATGTTATTTACACTAATAGCTCGCGCATGTATTTTTTTGCACACTGTTTGGCATTGCGAAATTCAAGGACATGTGAATTTCAAAGGCAGGTTGTGTTTCAGTTCTCCTATTGTTTCTGAAAGCCTCGATTTGATAGTTTGGCTTCCAGTGTGAACTGCTCTGAATCTCTCCCTCATCCCTAGAAGGCGTGGGCTGCCTGAGGGCAGGCTGAAGTTAGTGGGGCAGGGCCCCATTGGCCCGAATGAGCAAATCTTTGCTAACTGGGAGTGGCTGCGGTCTTAGCAATAAAGAGTACAAAAAGCCACCCCTACCTTGGCCACTTTTGCGATGTTGTAGTGGAAGAGGGAGGGCCCAGGGATGAAAAAGTCTTCTCGGACCCATCTGACCATCTTGCCTTTCTTATTTTTATTCCCCCTCTTCTCCAGTTCCTTACCTAAGCAGGGTCGGGTTTTGGAATATGCATGCAAAAGAAACCAGCATTAGTTCTCCCTGCTCAAAACCTCCAGTTTTCCCACTGGGACCAACAAAAACAATTATTGATTTCACCTCAAAAATTATAATTCAGAACTGGGAAAAAGGTTCAGAAGGGGGCAACCAAAAGGACTGGGGTGCTTGTGGAGCTGGTTGCAGCATTTGGGGGGGGGGGGTCCGTTTAGAAAAATGGCGAGGAAGAGGAGACACAATGTATGGCATGGAGAAAGTGGAGAGAGAAAGCTTTCTCTCTCACCGTCAGAACATGAGAACAACTGGACCTCCAATGAAACTGAAGTTTCAGGATGGTCCTTCTTCTTGCAGTGCACAGCTAAACTCTGGAACTCCCTGCCACAGGAGGCACTGATGGCCATGGACCAAGATGGCTTTCAAAGAAGATGAGGCAAATTCATGGAAGAGAAGGCTACCCATGGCTATTAGCCAGGATGGCTATGCTCTGCCTCCATGGTCAGAGGCAGCAAAGTACAGGAGTAGAAAGAGCTTGAATTCTGCTTGCTGGATTCCCACAGGCATCTGGTCAACCCCTGTGGGAACAGGATGCTGGACTGGGCTGGGCCAGAAGGCTTTTCTGATGTTCTTCAGCAGTGAATCCCTCCCCCAAGACTGCCCTCTCGTCTCTGGCCAACAGGGTGTTGGCGTTAGGCCAGTGCTGGCACGAATTCTGGCCCTCCTGAACTCCCTGATCAACCCCAGCAGCAGCCAGCATGGGCAACACTCAGGGATGATGGGGGTTGGAGCAGCCTCTGGAGGGCTACAGACCTCCCACCCTGCGGCTTACAAGAAACAAGCCATTTCCCAGCATCGCCCTCACCCATTTTGGCTATCATGATGTAATGGAGATGGTATAACGCCTCCGCTGACTGCAGGCCAATCTCCTTCACATTGTCTGTGAGGTGAAGGGACAAGAGCGCCACCAGCTGCCCAAGAAGGGGGAAATCCTGGGATACCTAGGAGGTGGAGAGAGAGAGATGCACAGTCAGCCCTCGTCCCACAGAGCCCAGCAAGAGAAAACCATCTGGCATGCTTTCAGTCGGCAAAGGTGGCAGAGGGGCGCAGGGCAAGAGAGCTGTGCTTAGGTGGCCCACCCTAGGCTTGCCCCAGGGCTTTTTCCCCAGCCAGAACTCACTGGAACTCAGTTCTGGCTGTTGAATGGTTGAATGTTGAATGGCTGTGTCAGCATTTGGGTGTAGTATATAAGGAGCAGCACCTAGCTCTCCCATTACCCTGGGGGATGGGTTGGTGGTTGGGTCTGGTTTGTTGTTGATCTGTCCTGGAGTGTCAACACAAGGGGGCTTGTGAAGAAGGCGCAGCAGAGACTGTGCTTTTTGAGAATTCTAAGGAAAAACCATCTTCCGCAGAAACTGCTGCTTGCCTTCTATCACTGTGCCATTGAGAGTGTGCTCACTTATGGCTTATGTGTGTGGTACGGAAGCTGTACTACCCAGGACAGGATGGGGTTGTGCAGAGTTGTTAAGGCAGCAGAGAGCATTGTTGGCTGCCCACTCTCCACCTTAGAGCAGATTTATGCCACAAGGTGCCATAGGAAGGCACTGGACATAGTAAAAGATCCATCGCATCCTGGTCACTGTCTCTTCGAGCTCCTGCCGTCGGGACAGAGATACAGGACAATGAAGACAAGAACGAGCCGTCTTAAGAACAGCTTCTTCTCCAGAGCGATCTCGGCCCTGAATGGGAAGCCTGGACTTTGAAAGTCATCTAATCTTCCTTGCTGTATTATACTGTATTGTTTTAATTAGTGTTTTTATAGTTGTTTTGATTTTGTGTGGAGTGCCCTACCTGGGTGGATGGAGCAGCCAAGTAATTTCGTTGTCCCCGAGAGGGGGCAATGACAATAAAGATATTATTATTATTATTGTTGTTGTTGTTGTTGTTGTTGTTGTTGTTGTTGTTGTTGTTGATGATGATGATGATGTATTTAGTGTATAAGGAGTTTTTGTTTTTGTTATTAAAACCTTGTTTAAGTTATTTTTTAGTCCCTTTTTAATGCATGGTCTCCCCAGCAAGCTCTCTGCAGTGCTACTATACTGCAAATAGCTAACATCTTTGGTTATGGGCCCAGCTGCTGAGTGGATGACTGCATATTTTTGGACTCTGAGAAAGGTTTGAAAACTCCTTCTCCTGTTAGTGTAGTTTCTGTGGGTCTGGAAGAGTTCCAGAATGGTTGACCGGGTTCCAGAAGCCGAGAAGGCTCTGGTGTTCCCACAGCTAACAGATGAGAACTATAGTTTATGGTCTTTTCGGGTGGAGGCGCTTTTGACCTCTAGAGAAGTATGGACCTATGGACTTCCGGGTTAGCGCAATCGGCTAATGGCGGATTCCCTCCGAGCTCCGGAGGGAATCTGCTCGACAGGGGTCGGGTCTTGCCGCGCCGGCGACACGGGGACCCTTAAAAACCACAGGCGCAGATGCCCGTGGACATGGTGACTCAGCGGGCACCATTAGCGCCCTCCCGACCCGCGAATGAGCCTTTTTAAAGGCTACGGAACGGGGGATGGGGAGTGGCGTGGTGCTGTGAGTCTACTGCTTCCCCTGCCGAGCGAAGCCGCATGCCATTTGTCGGAGAGCGCTGACTTCTTCCTTTAAAAAAATTGGACTCAAAATCAAGAACAACAACCCGTGAGTATTTTGGAAATTGGACTAAAATTATTCTTTTTTTGTGGATCTGGCACGAGCGGGGGAGGTGCAAAAAGGAAGTCCGTCTCCCCCCCATTGTAAACAGTTTAAAGCAAGGATTTGCCAACTAAGGTTGAGAGAAGAGCTGTTTTTTTCTCCTGATTGGATAAAAGTTATTAATTTCCACGGATTTAAAAGTCTAAGTTACTGTGCTGGAGGACAAGAGTTTATTTGCTTTGATTAAGTGCCACTTTTCCCGAGACCGGGAGTAACCCGTGAAAGGAGCCTGCTGAGGGTTTACAGAAGATTTTGACAGCTGTCAAATTAGCTGTCAAAGTCGGAAAAAACTGAAAGTTTTGGTTTAGCCGGTCATATCGTTACAAGGTATTGAAAGTAAAGAAAGATTGGCACGCTTATACCAAAAAATGAGGCTGAAAAGTCACAACTCAAGAACTTCCGCCCCATATCCCTACTTAATGTGGATTACAAAATTTTTGCTGACATTTTGGCTAATAGATTGAAGAAGGTCTTAGTTGAATTGATACATAAAGACCAAGCTGGCTTTCTCCCAGGCAGATATATGTCAAATAACACGAGGAACTTGATTGATATTCTGGAGAAGTTACAAGTTAACATTAATACAAAAGCTGTTTTGATTTTTATTGATGCGGAGAAAGCCTTTGACAATATTTCCTGGACTTTTATGAGGAAAAATCTGCAAGGGATGGGGGTGGGAGAAAGGTTTGGAAATGGTATAGGTGCGATTTATTCGGAACAAAAGGCGAAATTAATAGTGAACAATGCAGTTACAGAAGAAGTTAAGATAGAGAAAGGGACACGACAAGGCTGCCCAATTTCCCCTCTGCTTTTTATTTCGGTCCTGGAGGTGTTGCTGAACATGATTAGAAGGGACCAACAAATTAAGGGTATTCAGGTCGGAGCTAAACATTACAAATTGAAGGCATATGCAGATGACCTAGTTTTGACATTGCAGGAGCCGATCCCTAGTACTAAAAGAGCTTTGGAAATAATACAAGAATTTGGTCAGGTGGCAGGTTTTAAACTGAATAAATCAAAAACTATGGTCTTGGAGAAGAATCTGACAGTGATGGAGAAGGAGGGGTTTCAGGGAGAAACGGGTTTGTTATTGGTGAAAAAAGTGAAATACTTAGGGGTGAATATGACTGCTAACAATGTTAACCTATTTAAAGACAATTACGAGAAGTGCTGGTCAGAAGTGAAAAAAGATCTTGAAATTTGGACAAATCTGAAGCTTTCCTTACTGGGTAGAATTGCAGTTATCAAAATGAATGTATTGCCAAGAATATTGTTTTTGTTCCAGACTTTACAAATTATTGATAAGATGGACTGCTTCAAGAAGTGGCAAAAGGAAATATCTAGATTTGTCTGGCAGGGCAAAAAGCCCAGAATAAAATATAAAATCCTTACCGATACTAAGAACAGAGGGGGGTTTGCCCTGCCGGACTTTAAGTTATATTATGAAGCAGCAGCTTTCTGCTGGCTGAAGGAATGGCTACTTTTAGAGAATACAGACATTCTGGACCTAGAAGGTTTTAATAATGTTTTTGGGTGGCATGCGTATTTATGGTATGACAAGGTCAAAGCTCACAAAGGTTTTAGAAACCATATTGTCAGGAAAGCATTATTTAATGTCTGGACAAGATATAAAGATTGGTTGGAAAATAAGACCCCTAGGTGGCTGTCGCCAATGGAGGCTAAAGCTCTGAAAAAGCTTAATATGCAATCTAAATGGCCTAGATATTCGGAAATTTTGGAACAAGAAGGAGATAGATTGAAATTGCAGAGTTATGAGAAACTCAAGAACAAGGTACAGGACTGGTTACATTACCTGCAGATAAGAGAGGCCTATAATTTGGACAGGAAAAATGGTTTCCAGGTGGAAAAGTCAAAGTTAGAAACTGAACTGTTAGAACCCAATGCTAAGACATTGTCGAAAATGTATGATTTGCTGTTGAAATGGAACACTGAGGGTGAGACGGTTAAGTCGGCTATGATAAAATGGGCACAAGACATTGGTCATAATATTATGTTTGCTGACTGGGAACGGTTGTGGACCACCGGCATGAAATTTACGGCATGTAATGCCTTAAGAGAAAATATTATGAAAATGATGTATAGGTGGTACATGACACCAGTCAAGCTTGCCAAGATTTATCATCTGCCCGACAATAAGTGTTGGAAATGTAAAGAGACTGAAGGTACATTCTTTCACCTTTGGTGGACGTGCCCAAGGATTAAGGTATTCTGGGAAATGATCTATAATGAACTGAAAAAGGTATTTAAATATACCTTCTTGAAGAAACCAGAGGCCTTTCTCCTGGGCATTGTCGGCCAATTGGTGCCAAAGAAGGATAGAACCTTTTTTATGTATGCTACAGCAGCAGCAAGAATACTCATTGCAAAGCATTGGAAGACGCAAGACCTACCCACCTTGGAAGAATGGCAGATGCAAGTAATAGACTATATGGAACTGGCAGAGATGACCGGCAGAATCCGAGATCAAGGAGAAGAGCAGGTGGAAGAGGACTGGAAGAAGTTTAAGATTTATCTACAAAGACATTGCAAAATCAATGAGTGTTAAGGGCTTTGAAAATGTAATGAAGGGGTTCTTGCGACTAAGATGAGTAGAACGTAATGGGAAGGAGGAAAGTTGAATATAGGCAATTGATGATTTGCTAAATTAGTTTTTAAAAATAAGAATACAAGAAGGGAAGGTGGGTGGAAGCAAAGAAAATAAGGTATTGAAAGCTACAATGTAAGAAAAAGTATCTTTTTAGTGTTATTTTTATATTTTACTTTCTTTTTCTTTTTCTTTTTGGTCTTTTCTTGTTTTTGATGTTTGTTATATGAATTGTTGTTGTTGTTGTTGTTTGTTGTTTTTTTCTGTTGAATGTTTGTTTGATGTTGTTAATGTTTGAAAATTTGAATAAATATTATTATAAAAAAAAAAAGAAAGTAAAGAAAGATTGATACAAATAAATTTGACTTTTGGATTGGAAGTGAAAGGAATACTAAGTAACCAGAATCCCTCTAGAGGGGATTCACGGATATTACAAGAATGGAAATAGGTCGGAAAATTCTGGCAGATCTGGATGAGGTCGTCTTTCTCATGGGAAAGCTGCGAAAGATGTATGAGCAAGGCCATGTTTTGTCTACAAGTCCTACAAAACCGAGGTCAACAGTAAATATACCTTCTGAGCTGGAAAAGGACTTGATGTTCAAAACACAGGCAGCTGGACAAGAAAAGAAACCAAAGACTGAAGAGGAGGAAAAGATACTTGCTGAACAGGAGGAGCAGAAAGGAGGGGCGGCCGAAATGTCACAGAAGGTAAACGAGAGCCGGAGGCCTGTCAAGATGGCTACAAGCTCGACCAAGGTGGAAGCTGGAGTCTTTGGGATATTTGGATTTAAGAAACAGAGCTTGAGCTCCACCTTTAAACAAGTAGGCTTGGCTGGAAGGATCATGGACATTATAGAGAGAGTGCCCCTTCGAGTTTGGGTGTCAATCATAAGGGACTTTCAAAGAAGCCGGCTGAAAGGGACTGAGAGAGATTTGAGAGCCTCGGACATAAGGTCACCAGGCTAAATAGATGAACTAAATGGACTATGGTTTGGGATTGAAACCGGGGAGAGAAGGGTGGGGTTTGGAAATCCAAAGGGGGCCTGATCTTTTTTATGCTGTGTCAAATTTCATGTTGTTTATCATTATAAGAATGGGGAATTCGTGGAAGGGAAATAGGGTCAACCTTAGAAAAAGTTTTTTACATATGATTAAGGTATATAAATTAAAAGTTGATTTATAAACTGAACTAAATATAATAATGAATTAAGGGTTAAAATCTAATACAAATAAACACATTAACAAATTAAGGTTAAGACATTAGGGATAAAAACTTGTTGAACAAATAATTGGATCTGGAATAAAAGAAGGGGAGGTGAGGGGAAGTTGTGAAAAGAAGTTATTGAAAATGAGATTTTAAAGGTGGAATTTTTTGTGTTTTTCTTTGTCTTTTTGTTTTGTTTTTTGTACCTTTTGAAACTTTAATAAATATTACTTTTTAAAAAAAGAGAAGTATGGACCTATGTAACTGATGACCCTCCTGACTCTGTAACTAATGCTTGGTTGAAAGGAGATGCAAAAGCCAGGGCAATAATTAATTTGGCAGTTAGCAACCAGCAAGTAGTCTATATAAGAAATAAGAAAACTGCCAAAGAAATGTGGGACAGTCTGCAGCAGTGCATATTAGAAAAGAGTCAGCGTCTGCATTGATGTTTTTCAAGCAGCTGTACCAGACCAAGTTGCAGCCTGGTGGTGATTTGGCAGCACACTTGAGACGTCTGGAGGCAATACGCTGCAAATTAATTCAAAGGGACATGGAGATACCTGATATTCAGTATGTTTTTATCATTCTTTGTTCCCTTAATGAGGACTTTGATGGTGTAGCTAGCCAGATATCTGCCATTCCACCAGCACAATTAACTGTGGAAGGGGTAATGGCAAGATTAATGGGCGAGTTGGATAGAAGGGAGGCTTGTGCCATAAGCACTCCTATTTCCAGAAACAATGAGAAACGCCATATGCAAACTTGTGGTGATACGACTGCATTTAAAGCTGCAAAGCATTATTGGTTCTGCAATAAGCAGGGACATTTTGCAAAAGGACTGCAGATCCAAAAGAAAGCAAAGTACTCCCAAGTCTGTTTCTGTTCATCAGTCACGGTCGTCAGCCCAGAAGCCGACACCGTACCATAAAGACAGAAACGAGCCGCGAGCTTTTCATGCTCGGACTACAGATCGTAAAAGAATTAAAGGTGCCAAGTGGAAATCTTTTATTGTGGACTCAGGAGCATCTGAGCACATTTGCAACGATCGAAGCTTGTTTATTTCTTTTGAATAGGAAATTCGTAATGTACATTTAGCCAATTCACAAGTCTTGCAGTCGCTTGGCAGGGGTACTATTAAATTTGACTCTTTAAACATTACGATAGCGAACTGCATTTACTGCCCGTCAGTGGACAATTTATTGTCAGTAAGATGTTTTGCTCATCAAGGCATAACTGTGTGTTTCTTAAAGTCAATGTGTGAGTTTTTCGATGGGAACAAACGTCTATTGTATGCCCGGGAATCTGATGGTTTATATAGACTGTATTTTCGCACCTACTCCCAATTGCCTATAAATTGCAGAGCAGCACAGTCAAGCCAGGGGTTGAGGAATGTAAGGCCACATTCTGGGTGTGCCCATGAAGCACACAGAATTCTGGGACATCTGAATTTTGCTGATGTAACTAAGACAAAGAATATTATTAATGGCCTAAACTTAAAACCATGTAAATTCTTTACGCAATGTCTATCCTGTTGCAAGAATAACATTAAGGTTGCACTCAAGGGTAGGTGCTCAGATAGGAAAGTAACTGAGCCATTTGAGCGTGTACATTGTGATTTAGTTGGGCCACTCCCACCATCATTAGGAGGTTCTAAGTACTGGCTTACCCTGATAGACCAGTATACTAGATATTATTGGACTTATGCAATAGCTGAGAAGTCCCAAGCATTTGAGAAGTACAGAGCTTTTTGCGACTGGGTAAAAACGCATTTTAACAAACCAATTAAGAACCTGTTTACTGACCGGGGCGGGGAATTTGTTTCTGGGGATTTTGAGAATTTCCTGGAAGCGCAGGGGACTACTCATGAGTTATCTTGCCCCCGAAGTCCCTGGCAAAATGGGCTTGTTGAAGTTGTGCAGCGTGACCTGCAGGCAGGGGTTAAAACTTATCTGCACAATGCTAATCTGCCCAAAGTCTTTTGGGCTGAAGCGCTCAATGCCTTTTGTTACGTTAGAAATCGCAGTTATCATTCTGGTTTAGATGTCACCCCTGTTGGGATACTGCCAGGGAGACAAAGGCCATCATGCCCCCATGTCGACTCTGGACGATCCATCAACCTCCCGTAGGAACGCAGTATCAGTCAATTAGCGACACAAGCCTCAGAAACAGCTTTCCACATTCCAAGGACTTGTGCACGCCCTTTGCAGAGTTCGCACAACAAAAGATGCACTCAGGAGAGCATTATTTACAACTTTATTCAGCATTGGTCAGAACAAAGAAAAAACATGACTGCTTGCCTGCGTGTTCAGGCACAGAGAGAGAAACAAAAGCTATATACAAAACATAAACTTCCTGTGAGCCAGAAGTACACAGACTGTGACTCAAACAACAGCCTGCTCCCTGTTTAAGGTGGAACGGAAATATCCTAACATCCTCCCCCTTTCCGTGTAACCTGTAGTACCTGTGGTTCAACCCAATTGCAACCTCTGTACGTAATCCTTAAGTTGTTCTCTGTTAACAACCTTAGACAACAGATCAGCAGGAATTTCATTTCCTGGCATGTAGGACACCTGAATGAGTCCTTTCTGAATACACTCTCTTGCACGATGTAGCTTAATCTGCAAGTACTTGGTTCTTTGCTTGCAACTCTCTGGGTTCAGCAAAGCCAAACAGGATCTATTGTCTTGATACACTTGTATAGGACATTTCACAGAAACTCTGATGTCCTGAAACAGTTGTATCAACCATTCACAATCCATGAGTGAAAATGACAAAGCATTGAGTTCTGCTTCACAGGAACTTAGGCTTACTGTCATCTGCTTTTTGCACAACCAAACAGACAGTGGTTGTACATGTAGCATACTCCAGAAGTGCTTGTACCATCCGTGGTGTCACTTCCATAACTAGCATCTGCAAAGATTTCAAGACCTTCAGTCTTCTGACTGGTGAACCTCAGCCTGTAGTGCAAAGTCTGTTTCAAATAGCGGCCTATGTGCTTCAGAGCTTTCCAATCCTGAACAGTAGGATTGTTAGCATGTCTGCTAAGCAGGTTAGTGCTTACAGCTATGTTGTGGGATGTAAACACAGGAGCAGTCAATGACAACATTCCTAGAGTGTACATGTTAGAACATGGGGAGGGATGTCAGTGTAGCAAGCAGGTAAACTTCCTGGGGACGGACTTCCTCCGCATGTGACCAGAGGTGGGTGTGGCCTCACCTGTGCAGGTAAATGATAAAGGCACAGGGCAGCCAGCCATTTTCTCTCTCTGCCATCTTCCTTCGATGAGGAAACATCCAAGGATGCCCTCTTGGCTCTCAGCCAAGAGAGGACGGGACTATCTTACTACAAGATAGATTCTGAGTGTATTTTACCTTTTTAAGCTGTCTGCCTTCTGGGATCATGTTGTGAACAGAACGTGAGTAAACTCTTTTATAAAGACTGTGTCGTGTCTTGTATTTTAAGAGGGAATAAAAGGGGAAATTACGAGAGTAATTATTATAGAGGTTCTAGCGAACCTGTGCAAGCGTTACCGTTGCGAACTTATTTTTTTTTTGTAATAATATTTTTTATTGCTTTTTTTCCAAGGTCCGATACTTCATCAATAACACAGCAAAAGCGATTTTACAGAAAGAAAGAAAAAGTTTAAAAAGAGAAAGAAAATTCACATTTCCAGATCATTTTTCATAATCTACTGGACTTCCCCACATCTTCCACCCCTGCATTCTTCACAATAAAGAAAAATAAACAGCAAATTGATACCTTGTTTCATGCGTATTTGTGCTTTCACCTAATTATATACTCTAAAATTTAGACTTTTCACTGTCATAACTTAATTTCCACCATTTTCAAATCTCAATACTGAAGCATGTTTTTCCCAAAACTTAGCAAATTCTCAACATTCATATAGCTTATAATGTTTTTGTAGATAGTCCTTAAATTTTTTCCAATCCTCTTCCACTGCCTCTTCTCCCAGGTCTCGGATTCTGCCGGTCATTTCGGCTAATTCCATATAGTCCATCAGTTGCGTATGCCACTCTTCCAGCGTGGGTAGCTCCTGTGCCTTCCAATATTTGGCTATAAGGATTCTTGCTGCTGTAGTTGCATATAAAAAGAAGGTTCTATCCTTCTTTGACACTCTCTGGCCCACAATGCCCAGGAGGAAGGCCTCTGGTTTCTTGTGAAAGGTATACTTAAATACCTTTTTCAACTCATTATAAATCATTTCCCAAAAGGCCTTCACCCTCGGGCATGTCCACCAGAGGTGAAAGAATGTTCCTTCAGCCTCCTTACATTTCCAACATTTATTGTCAGACAGATGATATATCTTTGCAAGTTTGACTGGGGTCATGTACCACCTGTATATCATTTTCATAATGTTTTCTTTCAAGGCATTACATGCCGTGAATTTCATACCGGTGGTCCATAACCTTTCCCAGTCTTCAAACATAATGTTGTACCCAATGTCTTGTGCCCATTTTATCATGGCTGATTTAACTATCTCATCTTGAGTGTTCCATTTGAGCAACAAGTTGTACATTCTTGAAAGCACTTTCGTCTTAGGTTCAAGTAGTTCTGTCTCTAATTTCGATTTTTCCACCTGGAAACCAATTTTTTTGTCCTTTTTAAAAATCTCTTGAATTTGGGCATAGTGGAACCAGTCTCGCACCTTGCCTTTCAATTTTTCAAAACTCTGCAACCTCCAATTATCTCCAACTCTTTCTATTATCTCACAGTATTTTGCCCAGCCACCCTCCATATTGAGTATTTTTGTGGCCTTAGCCTCCATTGGTGATAACCACCTCGGGGTCTTATTTTCAAGTAAGTCCTTGTATTTGGTCCAGACAATGAATAAAGCTTTCCTGACAATATGGTTTTTAAACAATTTATGGAACTTTACCTTGTCGTACCACAAATATGCATGCCACCCAAAAGCGTTGTTAAACCCTTCCAGATCTAGGACATCAGTGTTTTCTAACAAGAACCAATCCTTCATCCAGCAGAAGGATGCAGCTTCATAGTATAACCTTAAGTCCGGCAGGGCAAATCCCCCTCTTTCTTTTGCGTCTGTTAGTATTTTAAATTTTATCCGGGGCTTTTTGCCCTGCCAGACAAACTTCATGATGTCCTTCTGCCACTTTCCAAAACATTCCACTCTGTCCACGATCTGCAGGGTTTGGAACAAAAACAACATCCTTGGCAATACATTCATCTTAACAGCTGCAATTCTTCCCAACAAGGAAAGTTTCAATCTTGACCAAGTTTCTAAGTCCTTTTTGATTTCAGACCAACATTTTTCATAATTATCTTTAAACAAATTCAAATTTTTCCCAGTCAGATTGACCCCCAGGTACTTCACTTTTTTAACCACATTTAATTCCGTTTCCTTCTGGAACCCATCTATTTCTGAAGATGTCAAGTTTTTTGCCAAAACCTTAGTTTTTTGTTTATTCAACTTGAATCCCGCCACCCGACCAAACTCATAGATTAATTCTAAAGCTCTTTTTGTACTAGGTTCTGGCTCCTGTAGTGTTAAAACCAAATCATCTGCAAAAGCTTTCAGTTTATATTGTTTTCCTCCGACCTGTATTCCTTCCACCCGCTGATCCTTCCTAATCAAGTTCAGCAACACCTCCAGGACAGAAATAAATAACAAGGGTGATAAGGGGCACCCCTGTCGTGTCCCTTTTTCGATTTTGAACTCCTCTGTCACCACATTGTTTACTATCAGTTTAGCTTTTTGTTCTGAATAGATTGCTTCAATACCATTTTGGAACGCCCTTCCCACTCCCATCCCTTCCAAATTTTTCTTCATGAATTTCCAAGATATATTATCGAAGGCCTTCTCGGCGTCTATAAAAATCAAAACTGCTTTCGTGTTCAAATTTGTCTGCAGTAGCTCCAAAACATCAATAATATTCCTGGTGTTGTCAGACAAATGCCTACCAGGGAGAAAGCCTGCTTGGTCTTTATGAATTACTTCATTTAAAACTTTTTTAAATCTACTTGCCAGAATATCAGCAAAAATTTTGTAATCCACGTTTAGGAGTGAGATGGGACGGTAGTTCTTGAGTTGGGTCTTTTCAGATTCCAATTTTGGTATCAAAGTGATGAAGGCTTCTTTCCACGATTCTGGTGCTCCCTTCCCTTCCATAATTTGGTTACATACCTCCATTAGCGGCTGGGCCAGATATTCCTTCAATGTCTTATAATATTTGAAGGTAAGTCCATCTGGGCCTGGGGATTTGCCTAATTGCATATTCTGAATGGCACTTTCAATTTCCTGTTGTGTTATTTTGTAATTCAGGGCTGTTTGTTTATCTTGAGATAATTTTTGCAGGCCATGACTTTTTAGAAATTGGTTTATCTCGGTCTCTGCTTGAGGTCCTTGAGTAAACAATTTTTTGAAGTATCTCTGGAAACACTTTCTGATTTCTTCTGGTTTCTGAATACATTCTCCTTCAACCTCCAGATTGGTAACAAAGTTCAATTTTTGTCTCTTTTTCAGCTGCCATGCCAGCAGCTTCCCACATTTATTTGCCAATTCGAATGATCTTTGTTTCATCTGTTTAATTTTCCATTCAACTTCTTGATTTATCAATTTCGCATATTGTGCTTGATGGAATTTTATTTCTCTTAAAACTTCTTTTGATTTTGGATTAAGTCTCAACTTTTTCTCTCCGTCCCTTATCTTCTCCAAAATCTTGTCCTTTTTACCATTCCAGAGTTTTTTCTTGATAGTATTCTGTTGTATCAGGAACCCTCTCATAACAGCTTTACTCGCGTCCCAGATCATTTTCTTTTCCACCGAAGTGTTCAGATTTATTTCAAAATAGTCCTTCAACGTTTTTTGGGCCTTCTTCACAATCTCCTGATCTCTAAACAAGGTGTCATTCATTCTCCATCGGAAGGATCCAGCTGGTGTAAGTCTCAAGTCCATTTTCAAGGCGTTATGGTCGGAGCAGGTTTTGGGGCAGATCTCTATTTTTTTAGTCTTAGGTGCCAGTCCTCTAGTTATCCAGATTTGGTCGATTCTTGTCCAAGATAGGTGGGCCTCAGAAAAGAATGTCCCCTCTTTACCTAGTGGGTTCTTCGTCCTCCAAATATCAATCAAGTCCATATTGTCTGTTAATTCAAAGAAAGTCTTAGGTAGTCTGCCATCTTTAGTCGGGTTTTGATTTTGTGACTTATCCATGTAAGTGGAGACAACCCCATTCATGTCTCCCATCAAAATGATGTTAGTATAGTCAATATGGTCCAGCATTATCTCATGCAGCTTTTTATAAAATTCCGATTTCCCCTCGTTTGGTGCGTATATTCCTACTATCAAAAATTTTTCTCCTTGTGATTGTATTTCAATCGCCAAAATTCTTCCTTGTTCATCTTTAAACACAAACTTTGGTGCTAGGCTCTCCTTTGCATATATCACTACTCCTCTTTTTTTTACCTTATCTGATGAAATAAACTCTTGGCCTAGTCTCTTATTGATTAACACTCTCCTATGGAGCCTAGTCACATGTGTTTCTTGCAGGCAAATAACGTCCAATTGTTCTTTCCTCAATATATGAAAAATCTTTTTCCTTTTTTCGGGAGAATTTGTGCCATGAATGTTCCAACTAAAAAGCTGCAGAGACATCCTGAATCAATTTGTCAACCGATAGGGTTGTCTCCCTTGTCGTCTATGTCTGGAAGTGGATCTGGTTTTGCGCCAGGCGGAGGAGGTGGCCAAGTACCTGCTATTCCTTTCCGAAGGTCCTCCCCGTAGTCGTTTAGGAACTTTTCTTGCTCCTCAGCTGTTCTGATTCTTACCTTCTTCCCTTTCAAGTTGAAAGATAGTCCTTGAGGAAATTCCCACCTGTAGGGGATTGTGTTGTTTCTCAATAAACTTGCAAGGTCTTTATATGTAGTTCTTAAATCCAGCAACTGTTTTGGTATATCTCTGAAGATTTCTGCTGTCTTTCCCTGAATCACCAATGAATTTTTAAAATGTAGGCCTAGTATATTATCTTTTTCTTGCTTAGATCTCAAAATGATCAAGCAATCTCTTGGTTTGTCCTTCTTGGCCACTCTTCCCAATCTAAAAGCGGTGACAATTTTAAAGTCCTTCTCTTCTGCCAGACCCCAGAACTTGGATATTTCTGCTGTCAAAAAACCAATCAAATCTTCTTTCTCTAGTTCTGGGATATTTCTAAGCCTGAGATTACTTTCCCTGTTTTTCAATTCTGCCATGGACAGATACGCTTGCTGTTCAGTGACCTGTCTGCTCAGTGGTCTTACTTCCCCTCTTAATTCCTCTATCCTCTTTTTATTTTGGTCTGCTTTTGTATTTGCTTCCTCGGCTATTTTTCGATTTTCTGTTGTAGTTGTTTGAAGGTTTCCTATTGCCTGTGTATTTTGAGCGACTTGATCTGTCAGTCTATTAATTGTGGCTGTCACCTGGTCAAATTTAGCCGCTTGTTCATCAGCTTTCTTGTTTAATGCTGCCAGCTGGTCCAATATTTCTTTAGAGACAGGGTCGAGCCCTCCTGCAGCCATATCCCCAAAAGCTGGCTGTTTAGGTTGTCCTTCTTGCAGACCTGTAACAATTGGGACAGATGATCTACGTGGCTACACAGGCAAAGTTGATTGCAACAGTTCAGTTTGTTTTGCTTTCTTGGCGGCCCTTGTTTTTGCTGCACCACTCATTCCACAGCTGTCCAAGTATCAAGGTCAAATTGTAAATCCCATGGGAAAAGCAATCCAGAATGTAAACATCCAGACGTAAAAATTCCAAAACAACCAGCAGTTCTCAGAGACTAAAAATTCCACAATCCAGCAGGGGGAGCTCCCCAGAAATTAGGGAGAAGGATAAAAAGTTTCCACCATTAAATTCCCAAATAAAAAGTTAGGTAAAATCCAAAACAAGGGGGAGAACCCTCTAAGTTCACTTTAAACTGCAGAGAGTAAAAGTTCTTAACAATGGTGCATGCAACAGTTCCTTGCTTGTAACTTACAAAGTAGCCCGATGTAACTTTATGCTTTTATATACAGTTACCGCAGTCTGATGTTTCTTTGTATCTAGACAGCCCGAGAGCTGGGTTTCATAACTTTGTAATCCACAAGAAGAAGAGAGAAAAATCACAGTCTATGTCCACTTATAGTGCAGTTTTAACTTTTTTTTTTACTTTTAAACGATCAAATCCGAATTTGCAAGGTATATTCCAACTTCTTTTAAACTCCCTTTCAGCGCTTCCGCTTTAGTAGTTCTTTGCTCAATACTTTAAGCGGAGCCGGAAGACGGACTTCCTTTTTAACGTCTCCCGCTTTCAGCCGAATTTCACAAATTTAAGTTCAAAAGTCTCGGGTTTCTTACTCACGAGTATGTTGTTTCAAATCGAATGTTCAAAGAAGAAAGGTCAGCGCTCATCAGCAGCAGCCGGGCGGCTTCACTTCCGCGGAAAGAGCGATGAACTCACAGCACCGCTACCCCCTCCACGTTCCGGAGCCCCTTACGGGGTCCCTTCTTCGTTTCCGAGGTCGCTCTTGGTGCCCGCCGAGTCCCACGACCACAGGCTCACTCTACCTGTGGTTTTTCTTAGCGGGTCTCCGCTCTGCCGTAGCGGACGACCCTTTTCCGCGGAGCCCCTCTTCACAGAGTAAAGAGGACCGCCATTGCCGTTTCGCACCGCCTCCGGAAGTCCGTTACCATTGCGAACTTAAAGGGGAATGTCTATAAACTCTGCTGATATTTTGGGAACTTGTTAGCACAAATTGGATTAGGATATAATCTCACAATATATCCTCTCCTGCACCCCTGAACATTCCCACAAATGTCAGGCCTTGAACATCTAGCAATGAAATTCAGCTTGCCTAGAATGCATCTATACACTGTAGTGTCAGAAAACGCTTCAGCAGTACCGTCTACCTGGTAACCTGTCACCATCGGTGTGTCTGCTGGGTTTGCATCAACCAAATTCAAACTGGTTAATACATCAGCAATTTTCTGTGTTTGGTGTACCAGAAAATTACCTGCTTGGTCCCTTTCCACCTGCAGAGAAAGATAGTTGGATACCTCACCAAGATCCTTCATGTCAAAGTGCTCCTTCAGCTGAGCTAGGGTGCTTTGGTACAAAGCCTGATTCTTCCAAAACATCAGAAGATCATCAACAAAACATAAACAATACAGTTTGTTTTGCCCCTCCTCCTTGACAAACACACATGGATCAGCTTTGCCCTGGTGAAAACCTAGAGAAAGCAATGTCTCAGTGAGTTTTGTGTTCCAACATCTGGCACTCTGCTTGAGACCATATAAGGATTTCCTCAGTTTACAGACCATTCCCTTCTGTATCTGCATTCCATCAGGTGGAAGCATAAACAGCTCCTCCCCCAAAACCCCATACAAAAAAGCTGTATTAATGTTGTGATGGGAAACATGCAGTTTCTCCTCTGCAGCAATCTTGAGCATCAGCCGAATGCTCTCATACTTGACGGTGGGTGAATAGGTCTTGTGGTAATCCTGTCCTGGTACCTGTGAAAAACCTCTGGCAACCAATCTGGCTTTGTGTCTGACAACCTTGCCATTCTGGTCTGTCTTGGCCATTTGCTGCCAACCAGCCTCATTCCTGGGACTACCGGTACCAGCTCCCAAGTTTGGTTCCTATTCAAGGAATCAACTTCAGCCTTCATGGCATTAAGCCAAGGCTGAGCATCTTTAGAGGTCAACTCCTGAACCTCTTTGAAGCTTGAAGGTTCCCACACCTTCTCTGAGCTACTAAGAACAGCAGTTGCTGTCTTAGCAAACTCATCAGCAAATCTCTTTGGAGGTTTGCCTCTTGTGGCCCTTTCAGATCTGTGTACTAGACGCAAGTCTTCTTGACTCATCTCCTCCTTCTTAGGAGTAAAGTGACCAATGGTGAACAGTGGTTCTTCCAGTTCATTGTCAGATGCATCAGATGGTCTGACTGAGGCCTTTGCGCTCTTGTAGTCTGCTGTGTCATCACTGTCGCTGACTACAAGAAAGAAGATTCCACCTAAACCTTAGGAAGAACTTCCTAACAGTAAGAGCTGTTCGACAGTGGAATTTGCTGCCAAGGAGTGTGGTGGAGTCTCCTTCTTTGGAGGTCTTTAAGCAGAGGCTTGACAACCATATGTCAGGAGTGCTCTGATGGTGTTTCCTGCTTGGCAGGGGGTTGGACTCGATGGCCCTTGTGGTCTCTTCCAACTCTATGATTCTATGACATCAGCAGCAGCGCTGCCCACTGAGCTGGAATCCGAACTCTGATCATCATCATCATCCTAAGCTTCCTCTTTTACCTCAACATTATCTGTTTTTTCACATCATCTTCATCTTCCTCTGGGTAACTCTGGAAAATTCCCACATTTCCCCCCCACTTAGGATTGTACTCAACATTCTTTGTGAACTTAATGGACTTAGAGTCAGTCATCCATACCCTGTATGCACCTTTTTCGTACCCCATGAACAAACCATGTGCCCCACGCTTCCCAAGCTTGTTGCTCTGTGGGGTGTGTACCCACATGCCAGAACCAAAGATTCTCATGTGCTTGACGTAAGGTTTCTTACCAAACATCTTCTCATAGGGAGTACAACCAACAGGTGATGACAGTCTCCTGTTATAGGAATAAACGAACGTGTTCAAAGCCTCCCCCCAAAACTTCTCAGGGAGCTTGGCATCATGCAACAAGGTTTTTAGGCCTTGAAGCAAAGTTTGGTTTGCTCGCTCAGCAAGTCCATTCATCCATGGCGATCTAGGCGTTGAGAGGTCATGCTGGATTCCCTTCTCAGTCAGGAAAGCTTCAAACTGCTGAGAAGTGAACTCCCCGCCCCGATCAGTAAAGAGACAGCCGATACGTTTACTGTGAGCATTCTCCAACCAAGCACAGAATGCCTCGAACCTAGGAAACGCTTGTGATTTCTGCTCGAGCATAAACACATGAATGTACCTGGAAAAAGAATAAATTAGAACCATGAAGTACCTTGCTCCACCCAAAGAGGGCGCAAGTGGACCAACCAGGTCTGCATGGACTAGCTGGTAGGGTTTGGAAGCCTGCCTGCTAGACTCCTTGCCTTTTGGAGCAACCTTCACCTTGTTCTCTGCACAAGATACACATTTCATGTGAAACTTACAGGGCTTGATGTTCAAACCCTGAACCAACCCAGGCATCCTGGCCAGCGCCTGCCAAGACATGTGACCAAATCTTCGGTGCGCCTCGTGAATACATCCTGCATGAAGAACTTTGTTAGTTTGTGCAACACAACAAGATTCAACATTAGACACAGCAGCACCATTGTCATCATAAGTTATACAGAACAAACCATCTATAAACTTTGCGTGCAAAATGTCCTCTTTGCCTTTCCTGATGACACAGACGCTCCTCTTGAAGGAAATCTCAAAGCCACGCCCAGTCAGCTGTGGGATGCTGAGCAAATTGTCTGCAGAATCTGGAACATAAAGTACATCTCTGATGGTTGTGTGCAGACTTGCCAGTCTCACATTTCCGACTCCTGCAATTCGCAACATCAGCCTGGTGGATCTCTCCATCTTGAGGCGTGAAGGAGATAAATAGATGCTTATCTTTTGATAAATGCCGTGTAGCTCCCAAATCTACAACAAATCTGGCTTTGGCCTTTGGAGCAGCTTTTCCAGCAAGCAAAACCTTGTCTTCCACCGGCTTGGGCTTCTGCTGCTTGCCCCCCTGCTCCTGGCCATCAAACTTGCCTTTAGCCTTTGGTGAAGCTGTGCCAGCAAACAAAACCTTGTTTTCCACCGGCGTGGGCTTTCCACCCCCCTTCTGCTTTGGGCCATCTGCTGGCTTCTGTCTCTGTTTACTTCTGGCCTTCCGGTATCTGTGAGGATGACCTTGGCTCTCATGAGAAACAGAGCTCTTAGCTGCCGACTCCTTGGCTCCCCCTGGAGGCTGGAACGCTGCCTGGGATGACGTCACAGTTAGCTCCCCCTGCAGCTTGCAACCGGTGCCCTCGGCATCCCTGCAATCACTCTCGATCTGGGAAACAGCCAGGACCTCCGATGCAGTCAAACTCTGGGCTGGGATGACCGGCAGATGGGCTACTTTCAAAGCATTCCACATCTGACGTGCTGTCGTGTTGCCAGTCAGTGTTACAATTTCCTCCAGAGAGACGGATAAGACTATGGCCCTTGAATCTTGGGCCCTCCATCTATCTGTCAGAGGAACTGGAGGGGCTTCATACACAGTATGCCACACTCCAAACTGTCGCAGCAAGCTCTCACAGCATATTGCCCAGGTCTCATAATTGTGGACATTCAACTTTGGGCACTGAGTGCCATCATCTGAAGCTTGTAAAAACTCCATTCCAGGTTTTTACTTGAGCCGTGAGCCTTTATGCCTTCAAAAACACCTTATCTTGGCAGCTCATAAATCTTGAGGCCTGCTTGGCTCGACTCCCAGGCTAAATTAGCCTGCCGGACATCAAAGGCTCTGCCGCGGCAACGAAAAGCCTTACTTTTCTCCACATACCTTTCACAGTCTTTCACAGTCTTACTCTCCTGTAAGTGCTGTGAATCTGGACCCGAAACCTGTTGTTGGGATACTGCCAGGGAGACAAAGGCCATCATGCCCCCACGTCGACTCCGGACGATCCATCAACCTCCCGTAGGAACGCAGTATCAGTCAATTAGCGACACAAGCCTCAGAAACAGCTTTCCACATTCCAAGGACTTGTGCACGCCCTTTGCAGAGTTCGCACAATGAAAGATGCACTCAGGAGAGCATTATTTACAACTTTATTTAGCGTTGGTCAGAACAAAGAAAAAACATGACTGTTTGCCTGCGTGTTCAGGCACAGAGAGAGAAACAAAAGCTATGTACAAAACATAAACTTTCTGTGAGCCGGAAGTACGCAGACTGTGACTCAAACAACAGCCTGCTCCCTGTTTAAGGTGGAACAGAAATATCCTAACAACCCCCTATGAGAAGCTGTTTAAAAAACGCCCTAATCTGAAATACCTACGCATTTGGGATTCAGATGTAATTATGCATTATCCCGCTAAGCAGAAATTGGGTGAGCGTAGTGTTCAGGGGAAATTAATGGGCTACCAGCAGGGAGCGTACAGAATTTACATACCAGCAACTGGCAAATTTCATATTACCAGAAGCATGATACAAACTGTAAATTGGAATGGAGTTGCTGTCTTCCAAGATACTGATGGTATAGATAATACTGAGGAAGAAGAGAAAGAAGCAGCAGAAGAAGCAGCAGGAAATGGTGCTTCTGAATTAATGGAACAAGACAAAAAGCCTGTTGAATCTGATAATCTGTTTGATGATTTAAAGTCATGGGCACCCGAGGGGAGGTTAGATTCTCTTGAGTTTTCTGACTGTGAGCTTAGCCTACAGGCACCTCTTCAGTCTGACAATGATGATTTACAACCTGAAACTAGTAGTTCACTTAGTCCCATTAAGTCTGAGGAGTCTGACTCTCCTTCCGGACTGAGACGTTCAGATAGAAAGAGACAGAAGCCACAACGTTTTGCAGATGAACATTTAAATACTGTGTATGCCAATAAGGCGGTTTTTGAGCCAAAAAGCTACAATGATGTTCAGAATTTACCTAAGCACCAAGTTGTAAATTGGTATAAAGCTATCAACTCTGAGATAGCTTCTTTAAAAGAGCATAACACTTGGTCTCTTGTACCACAAACCCCAGATATGAGACTTATTGATTCAAAATGGGTTTAAGAAAATGCAAATGGGAAGGATACGCCTATGGTGTGTGGTTTCACCTTTACAGGTGAAGATAAGCCATTTCCTAACAAAACTTTGTATCGTTCTGCTATAGGCAAGCTAAATTTCATTCAAAGAATCTCAAGACCAGATATAACTTATGCTTTTCACTTTCTGGCAAAATTTGTGGAAAAGCCCACTACGCAATGTTTCTCTGCTCTTAAGAGAGTGGTAGTGTACCTTAAACATACCAAACATTATAGGTTGCAGTTTACATCATGTATTGACAAAGGTTTTGAAATTTTCTGCGATGCATCTCATGCAGTGGAACAAAATAATTGCAGGGATGTGTCTGGTATGGTGTTTTGTTATAACAGTTGTCCATTTGAATGGAAGTCCCAGACACAAACCATTATTTGTCTCTCCACAACAGAGAGTGAATTATGTGCATGCGTTCAGGCCACTCATGATGTGGAATGGTATCTGCAAGTATTTGCAGACCTACAGATGAAAGTAACACTACCAGTAAGAGTTTACCTTGATTCCCAGAGCGGACTTGCTATCCTGTGTTCAGAGACCAATACGCAGCGCACTAGAGTCTTAAGGTTACGTTTACAGTTTGTAAAGAAACTAATTGCTGATGAAATGATTGTATTTCAATATGTTCCAGGTGACAATCAAATTGCAGACATTTTTACTAAAGCACTTCCAAAGGTTACTCATGAAAGACGTGTACAAAATATGCTTTATGATTTTGTTCCACAATGATGAACCGCAGGGGAAATGTTGAATGGTTTCTTTAAATGTAAAGGTTCATCATTGTTCCACCAGTTGTGCATGTCTTTCAGGGGCCAGAGCAAGGGCCAGAGCAAGATAACGAGACCCAGCTTTACAGCTGTGAAACACAGCAGGTGCTGAGTTGTATTGATTAAGCTGTGTCAGCATTTGGGTGTAGTATATAAGGAGCAGCACCTAGCTCTTCCGTTACCCTGGGGGATGGGTTGGTGGTTGGGTCTGGTTTGTTGTTGGTGTATTTAGGAGTTTTTGTTTTTGTTATTAAAACCTTGTTTAAGTTATTTTTGAGTCCCTTTTTAACGCATGGTCTCCCCAGCAAGCTCTCTGCAGTGCTACTATACTGCAAATAGCTAACACTGGCACCTCTCAGGTGGGCACTATTGCCATTATAAGAGAATGAGGGAGGTGAGTTCATGGTGAGTCCTGGCACCTCTTTTTCTAGAAAAATAGCACTGGCTGGCACCTTCCCCTGGGATGGCCATGCCATACAGCTTTCATCTAGTTCACACCTGAACTTTCCAACGCAATACGATTTGAAATTGCAGCATTAAGCCTTGGTCACTCACATCAAAGTCCAGATGCTCGGAGGCATATTTCAGGAGTGCGTTGGTGGTCTTGACTGCTCTTTGCCGCTCACTGATTTTTCTGGAGTCAATCCAGCCTTTTGTGTGCTGCGAGAGAGAAATCATCATCATCACATGGAAGGACAACCCTTAATCCAGGTTTGCAAATTCACAAAGCTTCATAGAGGGGACAAATTGCAAAAAGGGGTTGTTTTGTAAAGGAGAAAGTTTGCTGCAATTTGTTTATTATTAATAATAATAATAATAATAATAATAATAATAATAATAATACCCCACCTCTTTCCCAGACAGGGACTCGAGGCAGCTTACAAACAAAACAAGAACAACTAAAGACACAGAAAAAAGAAGCCATTTAAAAAAAGCATTAGTAGAATTAGATATTAATTGGCTCTTGGGTTGCTTTTGTTTTATTATGCATTTTCTGTTCTGATTTTGTATTTTTATGTTGTGAACCGCCCTGCAATCTGTCATTTGTGTGTTTGTGTGTGTGATAATTGCAACAATACAACATACACCTCACCACAGCCATAGCAATGGAATGCAGGAAGCATCCTTAGACCAAGCCCAGCCATTGTTCCACAGGTAATGAGGACTGGCAGTTGGCCCTTTGGGCTTTCAGGCAGAGAGCCTTTTCCCAGCCCCACCTGGAGATGCTGAGGACTGAACCGGGGACCTTGGGCATGCAAGACAGATGCTCTGTCCCGAGCCACGGCCCTTCCCCATACGCCATCAGCAGAGGACATATCTTGTGTGCCTTGCACAAGCATTGCTAGCAGAACAGAGGCCCACTTGACCATCAGCACCCACAACCAGTGAGTTGGCCACAGATGCCCCCCGTGCAATCATTTCAAGAGGGTCTGTCCTCCGGCATGGGAGCTGCTGCTTCCCCCTGCTCTGACACCTTGGGGGCTCCCTTACCACTAATATCTCCTGCAGCGTCTTCAGAGAGGGGGCCTCTGACAGCAAGCTGGTGAGCATGTTGAGCCAGATGTACACGGTTTCTTGATAACAGTCCTGGAAGGAGAGAAGCAAAAGCACTTAGAAGCTGAAGACCCCCATGGAAATCCCATATGCTCTGGAGCCTTCTAGTCCAAATTTGTAACAAAGCTTATGCAGGGGTTCAAGCACGGCACACAAAGAGTCATAAACATCAAACGTTTCTTGATGTATGTAAGGTTACAGGTCATGCGATATAAAGATACAGGACTCCACACTGGGCTCAACTTCCTTGGGGTGTTCCAAGGCAGAGGGCCGCCTTGGTGGTGGGGCCCACCCCGTGGAACACCCTCCTATCAGATGTCAGAGAGATATATCATTATACTTCCGTCTGAAGACATCTGAAGGCAGCCCTGCATAGGGAAGTTTTAAATATTTGACGTCTGGCTGTGTTTTAATTTGTTGGAAGCCGCCCAGAGTGGCTAGAGTAACCCAGTCAGATGGGCAGCATATAAACAAACAAGCAAACAAATAAATGCAGCGTAGGAGGGAGGCATGAGAGTCACAAAATGCAGGCATGCAGGAATCATACGTGGATGCATTCTAGCAAAGGTGAAATGTAATAAATATGGAAACATGATTAAAATCAAAAATATACACCCCAAGTCTCTGGCTGTTACATCATTGTGATGGGTCAAGTGTCTCAGGCAGCATTCTTTGCGGCTTACACGGCTCAGACTCTTTGCCCTCAAATCCTTTAACCTGGCAACCCCATTTTCCTCCAAAAGCAGAAGGTCCAGTCACCTGGCTCGGTGTTGCTTTGACCGAGCTCCCAGCTTTGATCTTCATAACCTGCAAGGATGGCAACTGGAAGACCTTCTGGGTGATTTTTTGTACCAGCTGAGAGCGGGTCAGAGGGTCCATGTATGGTCTCAAGGCACTGAGAAGAGAAAGAAGGGGAGAGGAAAGGATCAGCACCCAGCAGTCCATAAACCTGGTGAAGAAATATGTACTGTGCCTGGCCGTACTTACGTCAGGCGAATGATGTTTTCCATTGCCTCGTGCAGGTTGGTGATTGATGCTATTGGCTCTTTGATAACCTCCTGTGGTGGGGAAGCACACAGCATGTCAGGGAACTGGAGGCGCCATCCCTGCCACCACCACACCAAGCCCTGAGGTGTGCTCTCTATCCAGCCCACTTGACAACTTCTTTGCAATTGGCAAGTGGGTCCTCCTAGAGGAGAAGAGTGGGCTTCCTGGATCTGGGAATAAGATCCCTTTTTCTCCTGGGCAGAGCTCTACCCCATAAGAACAGCATAAGATCAGCCTTCTGGACCAGGCCAAGGGCCTATCTAGTCCAGCATCCTCACAGCATTCTCACAGTGGCCAACCAGACGTCTGTGAGAAACCAGGGAGCAGACCATGAGCCCAAGAGCCCTCTCCCCGCCTGTGGCTTCCAGCAACTATATTCAGAAACATTGCTTCCTTCCTCTGTGGAGGTAGAACATAGCAATCATGGCTGGGAGCCATCGACAGCCCTCTCCTCCTGGGAGAACCTAGCCTCTTTTACTTAGGCGCTGGTGACAGCCTGCTGAGGTTGCCACAATGTAGGGCTGCCTTTCAAGAGGGTTTGGAAACTTGAGCTGGAGCAGAACGTGACCACCCAGAAATGGTTTGGGGCCAGATGGTCAGAACATGCAACCCAGAGCTAGACCTACACAGCTATTTTTAAGAAAAAACGCTCTGAAAAGAAACCCCAGGAGATTCCCCCTCTTTTTTTCTTTTTCTTTTTACTCACTATGATGCAGAAGGTGAGCTCCTCTTTGTGGGGGAAGGTGACATGTCCCACATTCGATTGCACAAGCGCCTTGGTTGTTAAAGTTGCTGCCTTCATAAAGCTCTTCTTCAAATCCTCGTTCTGAAAGGAGAAGGGATTTTATAAAATTGAGTTTGAATCAAAATCACAAGGAAACATAAAGCCACACTGACCCTAACCTTAATTCTAATCCTTACCCTAACACTAACCCAATCCAAAAATTAACCCAGAAATGGTCTTGTTAGATAGTTAAATTCATGTTGAATTGCTGTTTTAGGGTTTCTTTAAAAAAAGTCTGGAAAGAATTAATCCATTTTGCATTACTTTCTATGGGAAAGCGTGCCTTGGTTTGGAACGCTTTGGTTTCAGAATGGATTAAGTTTGAGAACCAAGGTACCACTGTAATGCCCCATCTGGTCCTAAGGGTGGAGCCAGTATACACCCCAGTCTACAACCCTTTGGTGGATGAAGCCAAAGACCCTGCCCTAGGGCACAGTCTGAAGGCATGTGGTGCAAGGACCTTGACGGAGCTCAGGAGGTCTGCTCAGTGCCTGGATGGTGACCACGGGGGAAATGGTTGCACACCTCCTGGAGTCGTATGACAGGAGAAAGGCAGGATATACCGTATTTTTTCGTGTATAAGACACCCCCTATTAGGGGGGACTCCAAATTAAGAAAATGGGGGGGGGAGGATTGCCCAGAGTTGCTGAGCTTTTGGAAGGGAGGATTACCCACAGTTGTTCAGCTATTTGGGGGGAGGGGATTCCAAAAATTGCTCACCCGCTGGACCTATGCTGCCACTCACACACGTCGCAAAACCCACCTATTGTCTGTCCCTCGCCGGCAGAAACCGCCAATCGCCTTCCCAATTTCCGCAGCGACAGCCAGTCAACACCACCCCTTGCCGCAGCCACCAATAACACGCACAATAGCCACTGACTATCTCCGGCTTGCAGCGGCAACCAAACCCATGTCCCCCCTATGCACTATCTGTGTATAAGATGACCCTCATTTTTAAACATCATTTTTTAATAATAATAAAAAACACCTTGTCTTATACACGGAAAAGTATGGTATAGCTGAGAGAACAAACAACAGGAGCCCGTGTGATAATCAGAGCCATACCTTCCTGCTGTTCTGGAATTGGAAGAGGAGCTCCTGTGTTAACTGGTCTATAAAAAGGGGGAGCTCATCCTGCCGTGCCCCGATTGCCATTTGCCCGCAGCAAAGGATGACGGTGATGCTGGCATTGGTCTCGCTAGTATTCTGGAGGGAAAGGATGGGGAAAGTGAGTTTGGGAACCTTAAGTGCAATTGGAGACAAATCACCATTTAGTTGGGACCTTTTAGCAGCTGGGAAAATATTAGTAGTCAGTAAGTTGTTGTGCGAAAGGTGGAGGGCAAAAGGAGAAGGGGACAACAGATGACGAGATGGCTGGACAGTGTTCTCGAAGCGACCAGCATGAGTTTGACCAAACTGCGGGAGGCAGTGGAAGACAGGAGTGCCTGGCGTGCTCTGGTCCAGGGGGTCACGAAGAGTCGGACACGACTAAACGACTAAGCAACAACAAGAAGTTGTTGTGCAGACTTACAAATTTTGTATTTTTTTTTTCTCCAGGAAACTCAAACTGCTGGCAAGCCAGGGCTCCCCCATCCTATATATGTGCATCGGGTTCTTCCTGCCTAAATGTAGAGCCTGACATTTGACCCTATTGAATTTCATCTTGTTAGTTTGGGCCCAGTTCTCCAATCTGTTAAGGTTATCTTGAATCCCGATTCTGTCTTCTGTGGCATTGGCTACCCTTCCCAGTTTGGTGTCATCTGCAAATTTGATGAGCATCCCCTCAATTCCTTCATCCAAGTCATTTATTTTAAAAAAAACGTGGAACAACAACGGGCCCAGGACAGAACCCTGTGACACCCCACTGGTCAATTTTTCCCCAGGATGACGAGGAACCATGAAGGTGTTCTCTTTGGGTTTGGTCAGTCAACCAGGGAGAAAGTGCAGGACAGTGTAGGGTAGGCTGACCACTGGTGCTCTTTTCCATGGGAGCTGCTTTTTTAAAATTAAAATGAACTGGGTGGATCTGCTCATCTTCTCCATAGTGAGGGTTGGGAAATTTCCTTGGTCATTTCCCAACTCACAGCAAAAATCCAGGGGTACCACACTCCTGGGTTTCATTTCTCTTGGATGGCAGAGCACAAGAGAGTTCAGGGCTGCGTTCAGGTGTAACAATAAACCAGAGGGCATCAACATAGGTTGGCCTCTAGCTCCCATCAGCCTCAGCCAGTATGGCCAGTGGTCAGGAGGGATGGGAGTTGCAGTCTGTAGCATCTGAAGGGCACCATTTTGGTTACCTCTGTGATAAACTATGGTTTATTATTGTGTGAATGAGCCTTGGACTCATCGGCTCCTGCTCCCTTCTCCTCTAGCACAGTTGCAAAAAGGAGACCGGAAGCTTGAGGGAAGTTAACTGAAAGTGGAAGGAAAAGGTTCTGATCCCCTTCCAGCTGGGTTGGAGAATTGGAGAGTCGGGGGCACATGACCCCAAGGCCCCCTCAGGTTATGGAACTGTTAGATCCGCACGCAGTTGCTATGCCTTTGTAATAATTTGCTTAATTGACAAATATATGGAGGTGAACACAGAGAGTGACACTCAACTATGCTTTGCTTCAAGTAGACCTGTTGAAATGAATGGGCCTAACTTAGTCATCTTCATTAAATTCAATGGGTCTACTCTAGAACATAGTTGAATGGGGCCAGCAGGCACTCCCGTACGCAGAAGAACCCTTGCACGAGAGCAACTTGGGCAGCTGCCCTGCCCCGGGATGCAGCTGAAACCTCTCCCCTCTTTCTCTCTGCCTCTCCCAGCCTGCCGACTGCCTTCTCTCTTGGATTCTGCTCTCTCCCCTCAGTTGGAGAGGTGTCCCCTCTTCCAAACTCTAAGAGGTTCTTCATTCAAAGCTTTCTGACAGCAGAACACTCTCCCTTGGGAGGTTGTGGACTCTCCGTTGGAGGTTGGATGGCCATCTCTCAGGGATGCTTGAGCTGAGATTCCTGCATTGGAGGGGGTTGGACTAGATGACCCTTGGGGTCCCCCATTAGCTTCCACTATTGAAGAAATGCCAACCAACCATCTGACAACCAACCTAAAAACATGGGCCAGTGTACTTTTGTATTGCGTGTACTCTGGGGATGACCAATGGTTTCTAACGATTCCGTTTGACTGACTGACTGAGCCAAGGGATCAGATCAGAGCTAGGATCTGGAGCCACAGAGACAGGACTGCTGGAGCCCACTTCAGAAGGATGACTGAGACATACCCACAGAGGAAGTTGTCTGGCTTCCATACTGAGAGGATGAGCAGATCTAATTGCCTTTTTGGAATGGTAAGGATCCCATCCCTTGAAAAAGAGCATATTTGGAAATGGGGCAGGATTTGTTCTTTTCCAACACAGCTCTGTTTTCCTAGATCAGAGGAACCCAGAGGCTGCTTCACATGCTTTGGTGTGGATGTAAATAGCTGCTAAGGATCCAATTTGCCAGGATCTTTGTCTAACCATTGGCCATGCTGTCAGGGGCTGATGGGAGTTCCAATTCAAAACACACGGATGGGGAAGGGGCACCAGGCTGGGGATGGCTGACCTACACTCTTGCTATGCTCCTTCCTCACTTCACACCCTTACCTCAGACGTCTGAGTCTTCCTTGCAATGGCTGCGCGGCCAAAATCCCGCACTGCCATCAGCACCTGGGAAATATGGGTGCTTGAAGCCACACCGATAGCCTCAGAAATTCCCTGGAGAGAATGAGGCACGTCAAACATGTCGTTTTCTTGATTGCAATTAGTGATAATAATAATAATAATAATAATAATAATAATAATAATAATAATAAATTTTATTTATATCCCACCCTCCCCAGCCAAAGCCGGGCTCAGGGCGGCTAACAACAATAAAATAGTACAACATTCTAAAAACATTTCATTATAAAAATTAATTAAAATCAATTAAAATGAAATTGATGGCAACCATTAAGCTAAGCTGATCATGAGGGATGGAGGATAAATGTGATTCTGTAAGCAGATTGCTGCAAAATGTGGGGAACCAAATTTAAGAGTGGGGAAATGAGACACTTAGAGAACCAATTTGAACAGATCCTTTCATCCCGGATAATAATAGGGGTGGTTTGAAGAACGATATTTCTGTGGATTCTGATGTGAACTGACCAGACCACAACTCCCAGACTCATGTGCAGCTTGAAATGCAAGGATGCCTTGCATTCTGACATTTTCGAATCTTGTGATACAGTTCTTGGCTTCATTAAACACCCAACTACATTAAAATGCATCATTTATACACTGGAAGTATTTGTAATCCACCCCTCACCCAAAGGCGCCAGAGCAGGAATATGCACCATCTAAACCAGGGTGCTCCAATTTCTCATACCAAGTGGGCCACAAGAGTAGTTCAGCACAGAACCTGTGGGCTGCACACTGACTTGTCATGTGGGAGAGGGGAGCAAGGCCAACGTTTGACACACACGCCCCGGCCTGCATGCTGCCTTCCCAAAGGTAGGCAGGTGAGGCGCTGGGTTTTGGGAAGGAGGCACGAGGCTCTGGTGGGACCTAGCGCCTTCCCACCTTCTTGCCAAAGGTGGGAAAGAGCTAACTGAGGACTCTAGGACCCTGACAGATCACACCTGCCTCCTTCCCCAAGCCCAGCACCTCCTTACCCAGCTTTGGGAAGGCGGTGCAAGGCCTACAGGTGTGTAGGGGTGCCTCCAAGGTTGCTGAGGGCTGCCAAGAAAGGCATTGAGGGCCACTTGTTGGCTGCTCTGATCGAACCCAAAACTAAACAAATCTGCCCCAGATATGTTGAATGCTGAAAAGCTGTTCCTCCTGTAAGAGGCTTTGAGGGGGTGACTGGGTGGGCACGAGCAGAGACCAATCCAGAAATCAGGACAGAGGGCTGGTGGGGTCTGTGGGGTAATGTCAGGGACTGGCTGGATGAGTAAGAGTGGGGGACCCTGGATTGTGGTGGTGGGACACTGGGGAGCAGCCTGGGGAGGCGCTTGAAGCAGGAGGGTTCAGAAGGAGGAGGCTCTTCCAGGAAACTGCTGGAGGTGGAGAGTCTCCATGTGAGCGCAGTCCCAGTCCCGCTGGCTCTCCTCCCCCCCTGACATCCCACACATTCACTCACCTCTCTGTCTGCTTCCTCTTCGAGAGCCAACCTCAGGAGTAAGTGCAGGTACTGGTGGACTGTCTCTGCGCTCCTGGAATCCCGCAGCTTGAGTCCATAATATCTATAGAGGGCATTCTAAGGGTTGGGGAAGGTTTGGGTGAGTCACAGGGAGGAGACCCCACCAGCTACATCATCTGCTTTTGGAAAACCAAAGAATTTCAATTTTAGCGTCTGAAAATGTCGGGTAATACTAAATAATAATAATAGATTGCAAGTACTAGGCAATTGTTTTAATGATTTGTATGCAATTTTACACATCTTCTGAATTCCCAAGTCATGTTACAACTCTTTAAAGGTAAAGGTAAAGGGACCCCTGACAATTAAGTCCAGTCGCAAATGACTCTAGGCTTAAAGCTCATCTCGCTTTAAGGCCGAGGGAGCCGGCATTTGTCCGCTTCTGCAGACAGTTTTTCCAGGTCATGTGGCCAGCATGACTAAGCCGCTTCTGGCGAAACCAGAGCAGCACACGGAAATGCCGTTTACCTTCCAGCCGGAGCAGTACTGGCTTCGGCTGGGGAGGGATTGGATATAAATATATTATTATTATTATTATTTATTATTATTATTATTTTATTTATTTATTTATTTACTTACTTGTACTATGTGCTTTTGAACTGCTAGGTGGGCAGGAGCTGGGACCGAACAACGGGAGCTCACCCCATCTCAGGGATTCGAACCGCCAACCTTCCGATCGGCAAGCCCAAGCAGCACAGTGGTTTAACCCACAGCGCCACCCGCGTCCCTATTACAACTCTTTAGTATTCCTCATTTGGGGAATTTGAAAGTTGACAAGTTCAGCATGTCCTAATTGCTCTTCCTCCACTGTTGGAGGCAGGAATGCTTCTGAATAAAGAAAAAAACATGCAACATTTCCTGGGGTCCAAGTCACCCCACCAAATCAAGTTCATGGATTGGTTCTTCTTCCGGTCTACAGATCCTGCACTGATCGTCTTCTCTGCTTCCCCAAGTTTGCCTGGTCCTCTTTTCAAGCCCCCCCAGACTGGCGGTTACCACTCCTTCTCACCAGCGGAAAGTCGTCTCCTGCATGTGCAAATAGGACCTTCCTCCAAGCTGGGCTCCCAATAGTTCAGGCCTAGGCAAACACAGCCCTCCAGCTGTTTGGGGACTCCAATGCCCATCACCCCTGACCTGCTGGTCCTGTTAGCTAGGGATGATGGGAGCTGTAGTCCCAAAGCAGCTGGAAGGCCAAGTTTGCCTTTATCTGTGATAGTTAATGGCAGTTCCCCTCAACTTGAACCCTTCTACATGCTCCCACCAGCCCCAGGCAGCATATGGTCCAGAACATTTAGAGGGCACCAGGTTGGGAAATCCTGGTTCATGCATCAGACCAGGGTGGATAAAAATCAATGACCCATTATTTTTTTTAATGGATTTCTTTGATTTAAATCACATTTTTTAAAAAAATTAAATTGGATTTCTAAAATAAAATGCTTTTAGAGGAAAAATCTTTCGGAATATATTTTTCTATTTAAGTTGCATTATAGTCCAAAGGCTATTCACTGGGAAGTAAGGATTTATTTTAAGTTTTTCATATATGCTAAAATTCAGTCTAAGAATTTTTTTTTTAAAAAATGTTTAACTACATCATGGATATATAAGCTATAATGTTATTGTTTTAGTTAAATAAATTGTTTAAATTCTTATTAAGGAAATGATTATTTTTCTCCTTCCAATAAGGTACAGCAGAAAAGTTGTCCAAATATACAATGGTACCTCAGGTTAAGAACTTAATTCGTTCCGGAGGTCTGTTCTTAACCTGAAACTGTTCTTAACCTGAAGCACCACTGTTAGATGTATCGGTTGGTTGCTTGAGAGCAATCAGGCAATATGGCTCAAGAGTCTGTTTTCAAGCTTTCTTCTTAGTGATCAAAACTTTTAGAATGCAGAGCACCTCTATTCCCTGTCTTGCTCATTCACGGGCAGAATCTGAGAGTGGGCGGCCCTTCAACCTTCCCCAGCAGAGTAATTTCTTGGCGCCCAGTCTGCGCCTCCCCTCTCTGCACGGAAGCCTACTGCGCAAGGAAGGCTTGGGTAATGGGGGACCCCCCTCCTCCCCGCTTTGCTCAGGCAAGGTGTCCAGGCACCGCCTCGCCTCCTCCGACCCCTGCATCTCCTCTCCTTCCTCCGCTGAGGAACTGCTGCTTCCCACGATCTTTGGGGGCTCTCTGTAATCCACCCGGCTTTTCCCCTCTCGCCCCTGAGCCAATGGCAGTTCTTAACACGAGGTACTATTTCTGGGTTAGCGGAGTCGGTAACCTGAAGCGTCTGTACACAGTTAACTTATTATACCCCACAATAATTTCATAATTATCTGTCTATGCATTTCTAACAGTATAACCAAATCAGTAGTAAAAACTACTCTGGAAATTTATTATTCCCAAAATGAAACCTTCATCTGGTTGTAAATATTAAGATTATACAAGCAAGAATGTAAAAATATGTTTTAAATTGATTTGATTTCAATCAAATCCACCCTGCATCACACACACCTGGGGAGATGTCTGGAGGTGTTGGAGGATGGTGTCCAAAATCTCCCTTTCATCCATCATCTCCAAAGCTTCTCGGATTGTTCTTCCTCCCAGCATTTTCTTACCCATCCACAGGAACTCGAAGTTTTCATCAGAGAGTTCTTCAGAAAGAAAGAGAGAGAGGAGTGAGTAAATGAGGCGGATGAGAGGGAAAGGTACCGTATTTTTCCATGTATAACACGCCCCCATATATAAGACGCTCCATATTTTTGGGCACTCAAAATTTAGAAATGGGGGCAGATTGCCAAGACTTGTTAAGCTTTTTAGGGGAGGGGTTGCCCAGAGTGGTTGAGCTTTATTTGGGGGGAGGGAGCCATTAATCAAATTGCACAGTTGCAGGCATCAACCACCAAGTCACCTATCGTCTGCCAGTCGACAACAGCCCTTTCCACAGCAAAGAAATCATGGCTGGAAATCTCCTCCTGGCAGCTACAACCAAGCGCCCGTCCCCCCTCAGCACTCCCCCTGTAGAAGAGGAGCCCCAATTTGACACTTGATTTGGGGGGTAAAAATCCTCGTCTTATACACGAGAAAAGACGGCAAGTTCTTTCTCAGGGGGCTTCTCGCCTGTTGCAATGAGCGGGTGCATGCCATATCTGAACAGGGATCATAGAACTGTAGCGTCTGAAGGGACCTGCGGGGTCACCTAGTCCAACCCCCAGCAATGCAGAACAGGGGCAGCCACCCGGAAGTCCCTGCTCCATGTTACACGCCTCATAACAAGGAGGGGTGGGGTGGGGGGGACTTGCACCCAGACATCAAGGAAACCAAGAGAGACCCCGGCATTGTATCATCATAATAATAATAATTTATTACTTATACCCCGCCCATCTGGCTGAGTTTCCCCAGCCACTCTGGGTGGCTCCCAATCAAGTATTAAAAACAATACAGCGTTAAATGTTAAAAACTTCCCTAAACAGGGCTGCCTTCAGATGTCTTTTAAAGATAGGGTAGCTACTTATTTCCTGCACATCTGAAGGGAGGGTATTCCACAGGGTGGGCGCCACTACCGAGAAGGCCCTCTGTCTGGTTCCCTGTAACCTTACTTCTCGCAATGAGGGAACCGCCAGAAGGCCCTCGGAGCTGGATCTCAGTGTCCATGCTGAACGATGGGAGTGGAGACGCTCCTTCAGGTATACAGGACCGAGGCTGTTTGGGGCTTTAACACTTTGAATCGTGCTCGGAAACGTACTGGGAGCCAATGCAGATCTCTCAGAACCAGTGTTATGTGGTCCCGGCGGCCGCTCCCAGTCACCAGCCTAGCTGCCACATTCTGGATTAATTGCAGTTTCTGGGTCACCGTCAAATGTAGCCCCACGTAGAGCACGTTGCAGTAGTCCAAGCGGGAGATGACTAGAGCATGCACCACTCTAGTGAGACAGTCCATGGGCAGGTAGGGTCTCAGCCTGCGTACCAGGTGGAGCTGGTAGACAGCTGCCCTGGATACAGAATTAACCTGCGCCTCCATGGACAGCTGTGAGTCCAAAGTGACTCCCAGGCTGTGCACCTGGACCTTCAGGGGCACAGCTACCCCATTCAGGACCAGGGAATCCCCTACACCCACCCGCACCCTGTCCCCCAAAAACAGGACTTGTCAGGATTCAACATCAATCTGTTAGCCACCATCCATCCTCCAACCACCTCCAGGCACTCACACAGGACCTTCACCGCCTTTACTGGTTCTGATTTAAAGGAGAGGTAGAGCTGGATATCATCCACATACTGATGAACACCCAGCCCAAACCCCCTGATGATCTCTCCCAGCGGCTTCATATAGATATTAAAAAGCATGGGGGAGAGGACAGAACCCTGAGGCACCCCACAAGTGAGAGCCCAGGGGTCTGAACACTCATCCCCCAACACCACTTTCTGGACACGGCCCAGGAGAAAGGAGCGGAACCACCGTATAACAGTGCCACCATCTCCCAGCCCCTCTAGACGGTCCAGAAGGATGTTATGGTCGATGGTGTCAAAGGCCGCTGAGAAATCCAGCAGAACTAGGAAACAGCTCTCACCTTTGTCCCTAGCCCACCGGAGATTATCAACCAGCGCGACCAAGGCAGTTTCAGTCCCATGGTGAGGCCTGAATCCCGATTGGAAGGGATCCAAATGGTCTGCATCCTCCAGGCGTGCTTGGAGTTGTTTGGCAACCACCCGCTCAATCACCTTGCCCAAGAATGGCAGATTTGAGACTGGGCGATAGTTGGCCAAATTGGCTGGGTCTAACGGTGTTTTTTTAAGAAGCGGTTTAATGACCGCCTCTTTCAGCGGGTCTGGGAAGGCTCCCTCACAGAGGGAAGCATTCACCACCCCGCAGAGCCCATCGCCCAGCCCTTCCCGGCTCGCTTTTATCAGCCAGGATGGGCAAGATTCAAGGAGACAGGTGGTCGGTTTCACTTGTCCAAGCAGCCTGTCCACATCCTTGGAGGTAACAGATTGGAATTGATCCCATGTAACAGGACCAGACAGAACTCTAGCACTCTCCCGCCCTGGCCCTGCTCCCACAGTGGAGTCTACCTCCTTCTGAATCTGAGCGACTTTATCTGCAAAAAACTTTGCAAAAGCATTGCAGATCTTGGGGTCCCTACCAGGCCCTGGTGGTACAGGTGGTTCCGATAGATTGCGAACCACCTGAAAAAGTCTCCTGCTGCTGTTTTCTGCAGATGCCGTCGCCATTGCCACTTGGTAGGCTTGACGTTGAGCTCTAGCCCGTGTCCAGTCTGATTCAGAGTGAGTTTTCCGCCATCAGTGCTCTAGCTGTCTCAACGATTGTTTCATCGCCCTCAGCTCTGGGGAAAACCATGGAGTTGTCTGGGCTCCATGCAATCGGAGAGGGCGCTTCGGAGCCAGACAGTCAATAGCCCTGGTTAACTCCGCATTCCAGCGGGCCACCAGGGAATCAGCTGAGAGGCCATCAACTTGGGATAAAACATCCCCTACCACTCTCTGGAAACCAGTTGGATCCATTAAGTAGCGGGGTCGGACCATCCAAATCGGTCCCACCTCCCTGCATTGGGGAAGGGTCGCGGAGAAGTCCAGTTGCGCCAGGAAGTGATCTGACCATGGCACTTCTTTTGTTTCGCTTTTAGTTAGTGTCAGATCACCAACATCCGTAGAGGTAAACACCAAGTCTAAGGCCAAGGGGAACCCAAAAGGGATCTGGTTCTGCCTACTCACCTGGGAACGCTGACCCAGAGTCCTCAAGGCTCTTCTTTTTTGAGGGCCGCTGCTGGCTTGGCTCTTGCTTGCTGGTCCGGGGCTGTACCAGCCCTGGCAAGACTAGTGGTCTGGCCTCTGCCGCCCTGGCCTCTGCCGCTGATGTTGATGGCTTTGCCAGTGCTGGCAGTAGGACAGGGGCCTCCTCCTCATTTGAGGGGTAGATCTTGTTTTTGGGTGGAATTTTATTTTTCTTCCTGCCCTCTGTGGCTGATGTTGATGGCTTCGCCAATGGCGGCAGTAGGGCAGGGGCCTCATCTTCATATGAGGGATAGATCTTATTTTTATTTTTTCTTTTTAGAAAAAAAGCCATCCTGCAAGATGCAAAAAGATTAGGAATTATTGGGAAATGATATATAATGAATTGAAAAAACTGTGTAAAAAGACTTTTGTTAAGAAACCAGAAGCATTCCTTCTAGGAATTTTAGACCAAGATGTAAAAAAAGAAAACTGGGAATTATTTATGTATGCAACAACAGTGGCAAGAATTTTATTAGCACAAACTTGGAAGACAGAAGAAATACCCACGAAAGAACAATGGCAAGGGAAACTTATGGAATATGCAGAACCGGCAAAACTAACAGAAAAATTACATGAAAAGGACAACAAAGACTTTAAAAGAGAATGGGAACCATTTACAACATATATGAAGAGGCAACATAAAGAAATGGACTCATTGGCAGGGTTTGAGTGAACAATCACAACTGTCTACAACAAAAAATAAGACTATATGTATTGAGGAAATTTTGGGGAAACATCAAATACGCAAGGTGAACAATAGGGAAATAAAACAAATGTGAGTACGAGGGAAGTCCAGGGGAGGAGGGTCGAAATATGAAAAATTGTTAAAGATATAGTGTTAGAAGTAGAATCCATGGAAAAATCAATAAAAAAATTATTTTAAAAAAATAAATAGAATCTCTGGATAAGAAATTGTCATTTTTAGGTAATCTGTTAAGACTGGAATATGATATTCCAGTTTTGATTGCTGGAAATTTAGCAATTGGGAAATATTATCCTGGATAGTGACAGAATTTGGGAATGATTCAAAGTATTTGGTATTGTATTTTTATTTGTAAACATTGAAATGAGGAAGTCTTTTTACTCAGAGTGAGAAGGATGACCAAATATTTGACAGACCTGGAAATAGCAAGCTCGTGTAGATCCAAGGGGGGAGGAAGTGGATACCGTGGAAGAATATTGTAAAATTTATGGAGGAAAATGATCTGACATGATCTACTATTCCAGCCTGGTTATCTCTTCCTAATTCTGGGTGCTGTGTTTTATTATCTTCAATATCTCTTGTGAAAAGGTCTTTTAATGTACGGTCAGTAAAAGCCTGGATGTAAGGCCTGCCTTTTGTGTGAATAGTTTTGTTTTAGTTTTCTCATTATGGGTGGATCCCAGGACAGACTAGGTCTGGCTGAAGGTCTGCCCTGAAACCTTGCTGGAAGGATCGCACCTTGCTGTGCCACTTTGCAGGAGTCGACTCCTGCAGGCGGCTTGTCTTGTGTGCGGGTGGAGGTGCGCTGCCTGCAGAAGTGGACCCTGGGACTAGCTACCTGGAAAACCTCTGTGCCTGAGGACGCCACAACTCCTGTAGCCTTTTCAGGCTTTGCCCTCGGATGGGAAGAGCATTGCACCCGAGAGAGGGAAAGGGGAGTCAAACAGGCACTCAAGGGATAATTTCAGAGAAAAAGCTTTATTTCTACCATCCGGGATTGGTAGAAGGAGCTAGAGTGATAACTTCACAAACAAGCACAAGTTCACAGCCATTTGCACAGAGCATATATTCCCCTCCAGTTCCCTCCCCCTTCTCCCCCTCCTCAGGAGTCCTGCCTCATGAGTTTCCCTGAGCGTGAACAGAAAGCTCTTTTTTTTTAAAAAATAAAATAATATTTATTGCTTTTCCAACAATTTAAACACTACAAAAAAGAAAAAAAAATGGACAATACAATACAACACAAAAACACTACATAACACTAATACTAATACATAACATTAACACATTAAACTAAGAAAACAAAAAAGGTTTAAAACACATCACATTTCAATATCTTATCTTTCATTCACTTATTTCCACGACCTCCTCACACCTCCCTTTTTGTATTCCACTTCTATTAACTGTTTCAGCAATTCCTTTCCATCTTCCTCTGTTTTCTATCCTATAATTATCTTAACACATTCTAACCTTATTTTTTCCTTTAACACTCTATTATCTATTTATACTTAATTCCTTATAACATTTCTACTAAAGCCATATAACTTCATTCCAACATTTTTCTAACATTCATTAATTTTACAGTATTTCTGTAAATAGTCTTTAAACTTTTTCTAGTCTTCTTCCACCGACTCTTCTCCCTGGTCTCGGATTCTGCCAGTCATTTCCGCCAATTCCATATAATCCATCAACTTCATCTGCCATTCTTCCCGGGTGGGTAAATCTTGTGTCTTCCAATACTTCGCGATGAGTATTCTTGCTGCTGTTGTTGCATACATAAAAAAAGTTCTGTCCTTTTTTGGCACCAATTGGCTGACCATGCCCAGGAGAAAGGCCTCTGGTTTCTTCAGGAAGGTGTATTTGTTTTTGTTTTTTTTAATATTTTTTATTGCATTTTTTCCAGATATAAATACACAGTCAGATATACAAAGAAACAAGAACAACAACAAGAAAAGAAAAAGAAAAAAGATATATCATTTCCAAGCTTTTTTCAATCTTCTACCGGACTTCCCCACATCTCCCTCACCGTGCATTCTTAACAATAAAAATATCAGCAAATTATAACCTTGTTTCATGCGTTTCTTTTGTACTTTCCAATTATTGCATTTTAAGTTTAAATTACTTAATACTAATTTACTCTAAAGACAAATATGATGTTATTTTAAACATTTAAACATTAATCCTTTCATTTAGTGTAACTTAGTTTCATATATCATCCACTCTCTTTGCTGGAGCTAACCTTTCCAAATCATGCGGATTCTTATAGTTCATATAACTTATAAATTTTTTGCAAATAGTCCTTAAATTTTTTCCAATCCTCCTCCATTGCTTCTTCTCCCAAATCTCGGATCCTGGCAGTCATCTCGGCCAATTCCATATAGTCCATCAATTGCGTCTGCCACTCTTCCAGTGTGGGTAAATCTTGAATCTTCCGATGTTTTGCGATAAGAATTCTTGCTGCTGTAGTTGCATACATAAAAAACGTTCTATCCTTTTTTAACACCTTTTGGCCGACAATGCCCAAGAGAAAGGCCTCTGGTTTCTTAGGAAAGGTGTACTTAAACACCTTTTTTAACTCATTGTAGATCATTTCCCAGAAGACCTTCACTTTTGGACAGGTCCACCACAGGTGAAAGAATGTCCCTTCAGCCTCCTTACATTTCCAGCATTTATTATCAGACAAATGGTATATCTTAGCAAGCTTGACTGGGGTCATGTACCACCTGTATATCATTTTCATAATGTTTTCTTTCAAGGCATTACATGCCGTAAATTTCATACCGGTGGTCCATAACCTTTCCCAGTCTTCAAACATAATGTTGTACCCGATGTCTTGAGCCCATTTTATCATGGCTGATTTAACTGTCTCATCCTGAGTGTTCCATTTAAGCAGCAAGTTATACATTCTCGAAAGTACCTTAGTCTTTGGTTCTAACAATTCTGTCTCTAGTTTCGATTTTTCCACCTGGAATCCTGTTTTTTTGTCCAACTTAAAAACCTCTTGAATTTGAGCATAATGAAACCAATCTTGCATCTTATTCTTTAGTTTTTCATAGCTCTGTAACCTCCAGTTATCTCCAATTTTTTCTACTATTTCCCCATATTTCGGCCAACCAGCCTCCATATTGGGTTTTTTCCAGGCCTTGGCCTCCACTGGTGATACCCACCTCGGGGTCTTACTCTCTAATAAGTCTTTATATTTTGTCCTGACCATAAATATTGCTTTTCTAACAATATGGTTTTTGAACATTTTGTGAGTCTTTACCTTGTCGTACCACAAATATGCATGCCATCCTAACGAATTATTAAACCCTTCCAGATCTAGGACATCCGTGTTCTCTAAGAGCATCCAATCTTTCATCCAGCAGAAGGCTGCAGCTTCATAATATAACCTTAAGTCTGGCAGGGCAAACTCCCCTCTTTCCTTTGCATCTGTTAGTATTTTAAACTTTATTCGGGGCTTTTTGCCCTGCCAAACAAACTTTGAAATATTCTTCTGCCACTTTCAAAAACATTCCACTCTGTCCACGATCTGTAGGGTTTGAAACAAAAACAACATCTTTGGCAACACATTCATTTTTATAGCTGCTATTCGACCCAACAAGGAAAGTTTCAGTCTTGACCAAGATTCCAAATCCTTTTTAACTTCTGACCAACATTTTTCATAGTTATCTTTAAATAAATTCAAATTTTTGGAAGACAAGTTAATCCCCAGGTATTTCACTTTTTTGACCACATTTAACTCTGTTTCCTTCTGAAACCCATCTGTTTCTAAAGGTGTCAAGTTTTTCCCCAAAACTTTAGTCTTTTGTTTGTTCAACTTAAATCCCGCCACCCGACCAAACTCATGAATCAGTTCTAAAACTCTTTTTGTACTGGGTTCTGGCTCCTGTAGTGTTAAAACCAAGTCATCTGCAAAAGCTTTCAGTTTGTATTGTTTCACTCCGACCCGTACTCCTTGCACCAGCCGGTCCTCCCTAATCATATTCAAAAGCACCTCCAGGACTGAGATAAATAATAGGGGAGATAGGGGGCACCCCTGTCGTGTTCCTTTTTCAATTTTGAACTCTTCTGTCACCACATTGTTCACTATCAACTTAGCTTTTTGTTCTGAGTAAATTGCTTCTATACCATTTTCAAACCCCCGTCCCACTCCCATCCCTTCCAAATTTTTCTTCATAAACTTCCAAGAAATGTTGTCAAAGGCCTTCTCCGCATCAATGAAAATTAACACTGCTTTAGTGTTAATGTTGGTTTGCAAAAGTTCCAGAATATCAATAATATTCCTAGTATTGTCAAACAAGTGTCTGCCTGGGAGAAAGCCTGCCTGGTCCTTATGGATTACTTCATTTAATACCTTTTTAAGTCTACTTGCTAAAATGTCCGCAAAGATTTTGTAATCCACATTTAGGAGTGAGATGGGACGGTAGTTCTTAAGCTGGGTCTTCTCAGTTTCCGATTTAGGTATCAATGTGATGAAAGCTTCTTTCCACGTTTCCGGTGCCCTCCCTCCCTCCATAATCTGGTTACAAACCTCCAGTAATGGTTGTGTCAAATAGTCTTTTAATATCTTATAGTACTTGGAGGTAAGTCCATCTGGGCCTGGAGATTTGCCTAGTTGCATATTCTGAATGGCTGCCTCGATTTCCTGTTGTGTAATTTTATAGTTCAATATTGATCTCTTCTCCTGAGATAGTTTTGGTAAGCCATTACCTTTTAAAAATTGATCTATCTCAGACACTTCCTCAGGCCCTTGCGTGTATAGTTTTTTGAAATATTTCTGGAAGCACTTTCTAATTTCATCTGGTTTCTGAATGTTTCTCCCTTCAACCTCTAAATTAGTAACAAAGTTCAATTTTTGTCTCTTTTTCAACTGCCATGCTAGCAGTTTTCCACATTTATTCGCCGATTCAAATGATCTTTGTTTCATTTGTTTAATTTTCCATTCCACCTCTTGATTTATCAGTTTCGCATATTGTGCTTGATGGAATTTAATTTCTCTTAAGATCTCTTGATTTGGGTTTTAGTCTCAATTTTTTCTCTCCATCTCTTATCTTCTCTAATATCTTATCTTTTTTTCCATTCCAAAGTTTTTTCTTGATCGTATTCTGTTGTATCAGAAACCCTCTCATTACCGCTTTACTTGCGTCCCAGATTGTTCTCTTTTCCACCGAGGTGTTCAAATTGATTTCAAAATAGTCCTTTAAGGTTTTTTGGGCCTTCTTTACAATCTCTTGATCTCTTAGTAGGCTGTCATTCATTTTCCATCTGAAGGAACCGGCTGGAGTAAGTCTCAATTCCATTTTCAAAGCATTATGGTCGGAGCAAGTTTTTGGGCAGATTTCCACTCTTCTAGTCTTAGGTGCCAGCCCTCTAGTTGTCCAAATTTGGTCGATTCTTGTCCATGACAGGTGGGCCTCAGAAAAGAATGTTCCTTCTTTACCTAAGGGGTTCCTTGTCCTCCAAATATCAATCAAATCCATATTGTCAGTTAATTCAAAAAAAGTTTTTGGTAGTCTGCCATCTTTGGTTAGATTTTGATTTTGTGACTTATCCATATGAGTAGAGACCACCCCGTTCATATCGCCCATCATAATGATGTTGGAATAGTCCAGATAATCCAGCAATGTCTCATGTAGCTTCTTATAAAATTCCGATTTCCCCTCATTTGGTGCATAAATTCCTAATATCAAAAATTTTCTCCTTGAGTTTGTATTTCAATTGCCAAGATTCTTCCTTGCTCATCTTTAAACAAAAATTTCGGTGACAAGTTCTCCTTTGCGTAGATCACCACGCCTCTCTTTTTAACTCTGTCTGAAGAAATAAATTCTTGGCCTAGTCTTTTATTGATTAACACTTTCCTGTGGAGTCTAGTCACATGTGTTTCCTGCAAGCAAATAATGTCCAATTGTTCTTTTTTCAAAATATGGAAGATCCTTCTTCTTTTTTCCAGGGAGTTTGCTCCATGAATATTCCAGCTGTACAGCTGCAGAGACATCCTGAATCAATCTGTTGTTCCTCTTTAAGGGGTGTCCTTCTTTTCGTCCGGACCCGGAGGTGTAGGAGTTGGTACTATTCCGGATTGTGGCGGTGGCCAAGGACCTGCTATTCCCTTCTTCTGGTTGTCTTCTGTTGTTTTAATTTTAACTTTCTTTCCTTTGTAGTTGAAAGATAAACCTTGGGGAAACTCCCACCTGTAAGGGATCCCGTTGCCTCTCAGTAGTCTTGCTAGATCAGTATATTCGGTTCTAAGGTCCAAAAGTTGTTTTGGTATATCTTTGTAGATTTCCGCCCTTTTATCTTGAATATCCAATGATTTCTTGAAATGGAGGTCTAATATTTTGTCTCTCTCCTGTTTAGATCTCAGAATAATCAAACAGTCTCTGGGCCTGTCCCTCCTTGCAGCTCTTCCCAGTCTAAACGCAGTTGTTATTTTAAAATCTTTGTCTGCTTCTATGCCCCAGAACTTAGAAAATTCTATTGTCAGGTAGCCAATCAAATCTTCTTTTTCGAGCTCTGGGATAGATCTTAGTCTCAAATTATTTTCCCGATTTCTCAATTCCACCATAGACAGGTAGGTCTGTTGGTCACTGATGTGCTTGTGGAGTGGCCTTACCTCCCCTTTTATGGCCTCAACTTTCTGATTTGCTTGATCAGCCTTTAAATTGGCTGCTTCAGCCAATTTCCGATTCTCAGCAGTTGCTTCTTTAAGGTTCCCAATTGCTTGTGTATGTTGTGCAACTTGTTCAGTCAGTTTTGTGATAGAGGATGTGGCTAGGTCAATTTTTGCCGTTTGGTCATCCACCTTCTTGTTTAAGATTGCAAATTGTTCCAGCATTTCTTTTAATAATGTATCCGATCCTCCTGCAGCCATATCCTCTGTTGCAGGCTGTTCAACTTCCTTTTCTTGTACTCCCAATACAGCTGGGACAGATGATCTGCGTGGCTGAGCAGTCAAAGTTGTTTGCACAAGTTGAGTTTGCCTTGCTTTCGTTTTTGCAGATCTTGTTTTCGGTGGGCCACTCATTCCACACCTGTCTATGAGTCAAGGTCAAGTTGTATATATCCCATGGGAAAGACAGTTCCCAAATGTAAATAACAAAGCAGCAGAGAGTCAAAATAAAGTTTGTTCCCAAGCACTTGTAAATCCAAAGATCCACTAGGGGGAGTATTATTACAGTTCAAAGAAGAAAGAAAGAAGTTTGTCCACCATTAAAGTCCCTGCAGTCCCAAACAATTTAACAATAGTCCTTCAAACTTTTTTAACTTACAGAGCACTTCCCAAGTTGCCACAAAGTCTCATCTAAAAGATGCCAGTTACAGTTCCTTAATTGTATCCTCCAATAACACTCAACTGTAGCAGTTTCTATTTTAGATACAGTTTCCGCAATGACAGCTCTCTTTTCTCCTGTCAGTCCGATATTTGGTGTCTTAAATTTGTAAAATCCATAGAGGGGAGGAGAGTCCCAATTAAAATCCGATACAATAATAAAAAAAAGAAACTTGCCTTTCCTCTTTTGTATGCCAGTTCCACCAACGCACGATCGTTCCAAATTTATAATCCTTTTACAGGAAGGTGTATTTGAATACCTTTTTCATTTCGTTATAAATCATCTCCCAGAATGTCTTAATCCTTGGGCATGTCCACCAAAGGTGAAAGAATGTACCTTCAGGCTCATTACATTTCCAACATTTATTATCGGGCAAATGGTAAATTTTTGCAAGCTTGACTGGTGTCATGTACCACCTATAAATCATTTTCATTAAATTTTCTCTTAGGGCATTACATGCCGTGAATTTCATACCTGTGGTCCATAACTGTTCCCAGTCAGCCATCATTATGTTATGTCCAACATCTTGTGCCCATTTAATCATAGCTGATTTCACCATTTCATCCTGAGTGTTCCATTTCAACAGCAAGTTATACATTCTTGACAGATTCTTGATTTTTGGCTCTAACAATTCTGTTTCCAATTTTGATTCTTCCACCTGGAAGCCAATTTTTTTGTCCAAGTTATATGCCTCCATTATCTGGTAATAATGAAGCCAATCTCACACTTTATTTTTCTATTTTTCAAAGCTCTGCAATTTTATACTGTCTCCATCTTGTTCCAGAATTTCCCAATATTTCGGCCATTTGGCCTCCATATTGAGTTTTTCCTGTGCCTTCGCTTCCATTGGTGACAACCATCTTGGGGTTTTCTTTTCTAACAAATCCTTATATCTTATCCAAACATTAAACAATGCTTTTCTGTCAGGGAACTGCCATCAGAGGCACGGGAGAAGGAGAGGGTCTCTGATTCTGCAGGAGAAGGTCCCAGCGCTAGGGGGAGACTCAGCTGGGAAAAAGGGGAAGAGAATGAGTGTAACACCAGGGATCCAGGAGAGGAACGGGACAGGGAGGTGCAGGGGCTCCAGGACTCTTCGTTGGAAGTTAGTGAGGAGAGCCCAAGCACCCCGCTGCCCACGCCCACCCTGCACAGGAGACTCCCGTGCAGTGAGAGGCAGAAACGATTGGGCGTCAAACAACTCTTATGTTGGCAACGCTTTAAGAAACGCCCACAGACAGATTCTACGAGTGACTAAGGGCAGCCACGCTGAGATGGGCTGTGCAGTCCGGAGGGTTTAACCAGGCAATCTAATGCTCAAACAGAGCAGGATTACGCACGAGTAACTCCCAACCATTATATTTTCTAACAATATGATTTTTAAACGCTTTATGTGCTTTGACCTTATCGTACCACAAATATGCATGCCAGCCAAATGCATTATTAAAACAACTTTTGAAACAATCCATCTTATCCAAAATTTGCAATGTTTGAAATAAAAACAACATCCTTGGCAATACATTCATTTTTATCACAGCAATTCGGCCTAACAATGATAACTTCAGGTTTGTCCATATTTCTAAATCCTTTTTCACATCAATCCAACATTTTTCATAGTTATCCTTAAATAAATTCACATTTTTGGCAGTCATGTTAACCCCTGAGTATTTCACTTTCTTAACCAATGTTAGTCCTGTCTCCTCCTGAAACTTCTCTCTCTCATTCACAGTTAAATTTTTCTCTAAAACCTTAGTTTTCATCTTGTTCAACTTAAAACCTGCTACCTGTCCGAATTCTTGGATCAGTTCCAATACCCTTTTAGTACTAGATTCTGGCTCCTGTAAAGTCAATACTAAGTCATTGTAAAGTCAATACTAAGTCATCAGCAAATGCTTTCAGTTTGTACAGTTTAGCTCCCACTTGTATACCTTTAACCTCTTTGTCCTTTCTAATCATATTTAACAACACCTCAAGGACCGATATAAAAAGCAATGGAGAAATTGGGCAACCTTGTCGTGTCCCTTTCTCAATCTTAAACTCTTCTGTCACTACATTGTTCACAATTAATTTTGCCTTTTGTTCTGAATAAATTGCATCTATACCGTTTTCAAAACCTTGACCTACCCCCATCCCCTGTAGATTCTTCTTCATAAAACTCCAAGAGATGTTGTCAAAGGCTTTCTCTGCATCCACAAATATCAAAACTGCCTTAGTATTGATATTCACTTGTAGTTTTTCTAGAATATTAAATATATTCCTCATATTGTCAGACAAGTGTCTGCCCGGGAGAAAGCCCGCTTGGTCTTTATGAATTTCTTCTACTAACACCTTTTTTAATCTTTTAGCCAAAATATCTGCAAAAATTTTGTAATCCACATTAAGCAACAATATGGGGCGGTAGTTCTTGAGCTGTGTCTTTTCAGTCTCTGTTTTCGGTATAAGTGTAATGTAAGCTTCCTTCCACGACTCCAGTGCCTTTCTCCCTTCCAATATTTCATTGCAGACTTCCTTCAATGGTTGTATTAACCATTCTTTCAAAGATCTGTAATATCTTGAAGTCAAACCATCTGGTCCTGGAGATTTACCTAATTGCATGTTCTGAATGGCCCCTTCCACCTCCTGATCTGTTATTATGTAGTTCCACATTAGCTGTTTTTCCTGAGAGATTTTATGTAGTCCATTTATTTTCAAAAATCGATCAATGTCCGTTTCTTTCTGCTTCTCCTGTGTATAAAGTTGTTTAAAATACCTCTGAAAACACTTCCTGATCTCCACTGGGTTCTGTATATTCTTTCCTTCCACTTCCAAATTCGTAATAGTATTGAGTTTTTGTCTTTTTTTCATTTGCCAGGCCAACAATTTTCCACACTTATTTGCCGATTCAAATGTCTTTTGCCTCATCTGTTTAATCTTCCATTCTATTTCCTGATTCATCAGCTTCTTGTATTGTACCTGGTATAACTTTATCTCTTTCAAGATCTCCTGTGACTTTGGTTTTGCTCTCAGTTTCTTCTCTCCTTCCTTTATTTTCCTCAGGATTTTATCCTTTTTTCATTCTGAGTTCTCTTCTTAATTGCATTCTGTTGTATTAAGAATCCTCTCATAACCGCTTTGCTTGCGTCCCAAATCACTCTTTTTTCCACTGTAGTATTCATGTTTATCTCGAAACAGTCTCTTAGAGTTTTTTGGGCCTTTTTGGTCACCTCTTCATTCCTGAACAAAGTATTGTTCATCCTCCATCTAAAGGAACCAATTGGCGTCAATTTCATTTCCATCTTCACGGCATTATGGTCAGAACAAGTTTTGGGGCAAATCTCCACTTTGCTGATCTTTGGAGCCAATCCCCTGGTTACCCAGATTTGGTCAATTCTTGTCCATGTCATTTTAGCCTCAGAGAAGAAAGTTCCCTCTCTTCCCAGAGGGTTCTTCATTCTCCAAATGTCAACTAAATCCATATTTTCAGTCATGTCGAAAAAGGTTTTTGGTAGTCTGCCATCTTTGGTGACTACCTGTCTCTGTGCCTTGTCCATATTTGTAGACACCACTCCATTCATGTCTCCCATCAAGATCATATTATAGTCCATGTAGTCCATCAGAGTCTCGTGTAGCTTCTTATAGAACTCCGATTTTCCTTCATTTGGTGCATAAATACCTACGATCAGAAATTTCTCTCCTTGTGATTGAATTTCAATTGCAACAAATCTTCCTTGGTCATCTTTGAATATGAATTTCGGTGATAGGCTCTCCTTTGCATAAAGGACCACTCGTCTTTTTTTAACTTTGATGAGATAAATTCTTGGCCCAGTCTTTTATTACTTAATATTTTCCTGTGTAGCCTTATCACATGTGTTTCTTGTAAACAAATCAAGTCCAAATGTTCTTTTTTCAATAAATGAAATACTCTCCGCCTTTTTTCTGGAGAGTTCAGTCCATTCACATTCCAGCTCGAAACCTGCAACGCCATCATGTAATTACTTTGATATTCCTCCAACTGCACCCAATGCTTGCTCTTCTTTTGTTGGTGGTGGTGGTGACACGTTCACTGGGAGATCCAGTCCAAAGGATAATGCTGATATATCCAATATTCCCCTGTTTGGTGATCTTCTATCTGATGCTCCTTGCTCTAGTCCTCTATCTGGTGATCTTCTATCCAATGCTCTTGGCTCTTTTCCAAGTTCCTTCTGCAGATCTTCTTCGTATTTATACAAAAACTTTACTTTCTCTTCTACTGATCTTATTTTTATTTTCCTTCCTTTGAAATTGAACGATAGACCTTGGGGAAACTCCCACCTAAAGATGATTTTATTCCTTCTCAGCAGGGCAACAATATCTCTGTAGTTAGGCCTAAGATCCAAAAGATGTTTCAAGACGTCTTTAAAAATTTCCACTCTTGACTGTTGTACTTCTAAGTTCTTCTGGTAGTGCCAGCTCAAGATTCTATCTCTCTCTTCTTTAGTTCGAAGGGTGATCAAGCAGTCTCTTATTCTATTCTTCTCTTTTTTCCCTCCTCTTCCAAGTCTGAAGGCCCTCACAATTCTAAACTCTTCTTGACCCAAGTCCAAGTCCCAAAGGTCAGCAAATTCCTGTGTGAGAAAGTCTGTCAAACTTTCCTTCTCCAATTCGGGTAGGGCTCTAATCCTCAGATTCATCTGTTTTTCTTTAAGTTCAATCATAGCAAGCGTCAATTTATGTTCATCAAGTTGCCTCTGTAGGGCTGGGACTCTCTCTCTCTCCAGTTGTGTTACTTTACATTCAGCAGCAATGGCTTTCTCGCTAGCTTTCCTCCGCAGTCTGCCGTATCAAAGTAGATTCCTGTATCAGTTTCTGGATGGTTTCTATATTGGTGTTCACCTTTTGTCCCAAGTTATTTATACTTTCTGTATTTAAGTCGATTTTAATAGTTGCAGCATCCACTTTCACATTTGTCGCATCCGCTTTCTTATTAAGCTGTTCCAATGAATCATTTATCTTATTTAATGCAACCGCTAAGGCCTCTTCTGTTGACATTCCTCTTGATTTTGATTGTACTGGTGCAGAAGCAGCAGAAGAAGAAGCAGGGAGGCCTGGTGTTGAGCCTCTCCTGGGTTGCTGCCAAGTTCTCCCAGACCTTAATGTTTTTTTCAGCAGTTAACTGGTCTGTTTTTTCCTTTCCATTTGCCATAACACTTAAAAGATTCAAGGTCAGTCCCAGAGTCTCAGAGTTTTTATCTTGCAGCTGGAAATTCCCCTAGCCCAGCTCTTGTAAAGTCACCAGTTCAAAGGCTTCCACTAGGGGGAAACAGTTTCTATTTATATTAGTCAGTAATGTCCTCTTTTAAACACAGTTCAAACAATCCAAAGTTAGTTTCAGTTTTCAGTTACTTTTACTCCTTTTTTAAAAGCAGCCGGAGACAGTATTTCTCTTGTTTAGCTAGCTGTCAATGAACGTTCTAAACACTGTCAATGAACATTCCAAAAGACATCAGTCCTGCTAGCAGCCCGTTCCCAGGGTCAGAGCAGCGGTATTTTGGGGTAGAATAGCAATGATCAAGATGAACGTGCTACCCAAATTACTATTTTTATTTCAGACGATCCCAATATTAAGAGGAGTTAAAATTTTTAAGGAGTGGCAGAGATCGATTTCAAGATATATCTGGCAGGGCAAAAAACCGAGAATTAAATATAAACTGTTAACGGATGCAAAAGAGAGAGGAGGATTTGCCCTGCCAGACTTGAAGTTGTATTATGAGGCATCATGTCTTTGCTGGGTAAGAGATTGGATAAAGCTCAAAAACACGAAATTATTGGACTTAGAGGGATTCGACAATAGGTTCGGGTGGCACGCTTATTTATGGCAGGAGGGTAAAAAAGGTCATCAATCTTTTGGAAATCATATATTCCGGAAATCGCTAATCGAAGTATGGATCAGATATAAAAATATATTAGAAAGGGGGGTACCACATTGGCTATCCCCTTTAGAGATGATGGGAATTAAGCAACTCAATATGAGAAGTAACTGGGTCACATATGGAGACCTGGTATTCAAAGAAGGGGACAAATGGACAGTTACACCATATGAACAAGTGAAAGAACATGTACGGGACTGGTTGCACTATTGGCAGATAAGTAATATGTTTAAAAAGGAGGTGAAAGAAAAAGGGTATGAGGAAAAGGATTCGAAGTTCCAAACAGAAATTGTTAATAATGATCGTAAAACCATATCAAAAATGTATAAAATCCTACTAGAATGGCATACGAATGATGAGGAGGTGAAAGAGGTAATGATCCACTGGGCCAGAGATCTAGGGTACAGTATAGAGCTGGAAGAGTGGCAAAAGATATGGAATCAAAATCTGAAATTCACAGCATGCATAACACTAAAAGAAAATGCCATGAAGATGGTATATAGATGGTACTTAACACTGGTTAAATTGGCCAAAATGTATAAGATCTGTAATAAATGCTGGAGGTGTAGAGAGAAAGAGGGCACGTTTATGCCCCCAGAAGGGCTTCTGGGGAAAAATATATGATGAAGTAAGGAAAATGCTACAATATAGCTTTGTTAAGAAACCAGAGACCTTTCTACTAGGGATAACCAGAAGGGAAATTAAAAGGAAGGATTTCAAACTTTTCCAATATGCAATAACTGCCGCGAGGACGCTGACAGCTCAAAGGTGGAAACAAGAACAAGTACCGACTCTGGACGAATGGAGAAATAAACTAATTGATTATGCGGAATTAGACAAACTAACGGGGAAAATTAGACTTCAAAGAGACCATAAGTTTTTGGAGGATTGGGGAAAATTTAGAGAGTATTTGAAAACTATATGTGAGGAGAATACAACGCTAGTGTGTTTTAAAGAGGCTTTGTGAAAAGTGAGGAATATCGCAAAAATGTAAATAAGGATGTAAAGAAATTACTTAAAGGTGATACTATATATTAAGAAATGTGTAAATAGGAGAATTATTATGGATGACTGTCAGAGGAGTGGAGGGAGGTTCAACAAACTAAAATACGTGATGTGGAAAATGGAAAGATGGAAGTTTTTATAGAAAATGTAATAAAAAATATTTGCAAACAGAGCAGCGGTATTTTAGCTCTCTTCACTCTCTCCTGCAGGCATACTCAGTCCACAACTCCCCCCCCCCCTTCTCCTGCCTCCAAGGGGGGGCTTAATGTTCTTTACCGATGGAAATTTAGTCTTTTACAAAAGGCTTTCCAAGACTTCAGCTTGCAGCCTCATTGCTTCAGTCTATTTACAAAAGGGGAAGGTGGACTTCCTGTATTGAACCTCCCCGTTACAATACCAAATTAAACGTTTAAAAATCCAATTCTCCCGCTTCAGCTTTACTCATGGGTAATTACTTTGAAGTCAAATTGTCCACAGGAAAAAGTCAGCGCTCTCCGGCAACAGCTATGTGGTTTCGCTCCGTGGAAGGAGCAGACGATTCGAAGCACCTCGCCACTCACCCCACGTTGCTCCGGACCCCCGAAACCGGGTTTTCCCCCGAGTAGGGGAGGCGCAAAGGGTGCCCGCCGAATCCCACGTTCACAGAGCTGGGAGTACCTTTGGCTGCAGATAAAATGGAGGGCCCAGCTACAACTATGGTTTACCTAGGCATTGAGCTGGTCACAGTCACCCAAACCTCAAAACTTCCTAGTGAAAAAATGGTTGCGCTTAGGGACCTCATTCAGCAACTTCTCCCTCTAAGAAAAGTTACGCTCAGGCAGTCGTTGTTAGGCCATTTGAACTTTGCTTGCTGAGTGGTTTCCCCAGGCCGCCCATTTTGCAGCCGCCTCGCGAGGTTGTCAGCAGGCTTGTGGTCACCCCATCACAGGGTTCCCCTATCTAAAGAGGTAAAATCTGATCTGGAAGTCTGGCTGAAGTTCTTGGAAAGGTATAATGGTGAAGAAGCAACCGTTGGAACGCAAAGGCAAAGCGGCCAGTACCAAATGCAAAGGGGTAGCGACAAAGACGTGTCCTTTTAAGCCTCCCTCCTTTTGCTCCACCAAGCCCCCCACAAACGTTAAAGGTGCCCCACCACCCTGCAAATGCGGCTAGAAATAAGAACCCCCAGTCTAACCTGATCCGTCAGGCGAGCTGTGCGCTTCCGAGTAAAAGGACTAAACGGCGATGGGCTGGCGCTGAAAGTGCAAACCGTGTTCCGCAAAGCTCCGCTGCAGAGAAGCCACCCAGAGAGAAGGGAACACTCGGTCGATGGGGTTTTCCAGCGCGGTTTCAGCCCTGCTGTTCCGGAGCTAAATGGCTCTGGCTGCCGAAGCGGCTGCCTGGAACACGGGTGGGCAATCCAATGGGAGGCACAACACCGATGCGCGGGTAAATCCAAGTGAAAATCGATCACCGAAGGAATTGAGATACACAGCCTAAAGAAAAGGTAAGAGACAAAACAACCTTAATACAAACCAAAGCAGGATGGCTGGCGAGGCGAAAAGAGGGCGAGCCCCGGCCACGCCGGCCCTAAATAGGGCAGGCTACGCCCCCCAGCCACCCAACTGGCTGGCTGGGTTGACGACGCGGCCGGGATTCCCTCGGTCTCACAGGGGCTGGATGCAGCCCCCGAGCACATGGAGTGGGCGTGAAGCCCGCAACCCCAACTTCTCGCCAGGTTCGGAAGTGCCTTTGTTGTGTTGAAAACAACAACTCTCATCTGTGGGAGCCTCAGCTTCTGATCCTAAGGATGAGGCTAATGCTTCTGGTCCTATCCCAGAAGTTCTTTCATAGGTACTGAAGATTGACTGGATATTCTGTTTATTGGTTTGGTAATGCTGTATGTCATTTAGAATGCGGTTGAAAAACTCACACCGCTCATGTGATGGTGTGATAGGCGCACGTACATAGATCAGCACAGGAAGACCGACCTGAAGCCATTTTGATTCCTAAACTGAGCAAATGTTTTCTCTGCAAGGTCAAACTGGAAAAGCCTCCCCATTGTCTTTTCCTTCACAAATCCTGTCTTAAGGGTATGTCTGTGTTTGAATAGGGTGTGAGCCTGTGACCTGGCCCAGGAACTAAGTATTTATCATTACAAAAGACTGGCCAGGCTCCCCAGGCAATCCAATCAAGTAACCTGCCAGACAGGAGATAAACAAGGACAAAAACAACATTAAATTTCTGTTTAGACCGCCTTGTCTGTGATGTAGGTGTGATGTATCTGAGAGGTGGTCTTAGGTTACACCCCTTCTGTGATGTATGTATGATGTTCCAGGGGGTGGTCTTGGTCTACAGGGTGGCAATTTCAAGAGTCCATATAAGGCCTTGTGCACCATTGTTCTGGGTTCCTCGTCTATCCTGCGTGTGAGGGGAGCACCCTGTTGCAACAGATCAATAAAGATCAAGCTTACTAGCTGCCTTGCTTCTCAATATTCTCTGGTTGGCCTCTGTTATCTTCTCCTACCAATAGGGAACCTATGTAAGGACTCTATATGGGCTCTTGGATACCCCATAAGGGAAAAGGGCAATTTTTATTTACAACAGAGGCTCTCTGGGAAGTCAGCCCAAATCACGGCCTGCACCGCATCCCAGAGAAAAAGGGAACGTGAGCCTAAAACGTACAGGGGAGGGAACCAAGCAAGCTGTTAGGGGCCAATTCTCATTTACTGCACCCTCATGGTAAGACCTTGGGGAAATGCCACCTTTTCCCAGACATGAGCTATATAGAGCATGGTTATTCCTCTTGTGAAATCAGGGAGACATTTAATTAGTAAGGAATTCCATGACACCACCACAAATAGCTCTGAACAGGCCTCTGTCTCCAATTTCTCCATTTTACCCTGGCCAGCTCCTGAAAGAGCTGAATGGTTCTGGCTTTGGAACAAAATTCTGCCTAAAAGGTCCTTCCTGGGTTTTTTTTTATGATGTTAGCCGCTCTGAGCCCGGCCTCAGCCGGGGAGGGCAGGATACAAATAAAAAATTCTTATTCTTATTCTTATTCTTATTCAAAGGGAACACAAATGCCAAATTAAAACTAAATATGTCACACTAACTTTGGGGAGAAAAAGAAAACACACTCACTCTTTTTGAAGGTCGCTGTGTACCAGCGTTGCTAAGGGCCGCCAAGCCCCTGGAGACATGAGGTCACAGCACTATGACAACATGATGGAATGATGATGTCAGTGGAAAGGAGACCTCTTGCTCATCTCTTTTTCTATTTACATTCTATTTGCTGATTTATGATCCGGCAAACCTTCACTGAAGATGAACTAAGAACTTCTTAATGGATTGAATATTTTTAAAATTAATTCTCCATTAGTAACATTCTAATGATAACAAATCAAATCAAATCTTGCCACATCATAATACAAACAATAAAGCCAATTATACATTCCAAACTAAAAATTTTGGGGAGGCCTTTCCATGTTCTGGCTGTCGGGATTTGTAAATATGCTACTTTTGAGCAAATAAAGGGACATTAGGACAGAAGAAACGTGTGGGACTTGTTTTACTGCCCTTTCAACACGACCGCTGTGCAGCTTTGCTCATTGCTTTACGACCTGCAGAGGCTCGCAGGGGGAAGCGTGCTGGACGCCGAACAATAAAGCAATAAATCTACCTAACAAGCAGTATTCTGAGGGCATCTTCCATGGGCCATGGGCCTGATCCAGAAGCCTCTTCTTGTGTTCTTAATGTAGAACGGTAGCAGAGGGGGGGAATCAGGGTTTCCAGGTGAAGCTGACCTTCTGATCGGCAAGTCCTAGGCTCTGTGGTTTAACCCACAGCGCCACCCGCGTCCCTTTGTAGCAATATAGCAAGTGGGGAAATGAAGAAGGGAGAATCAACAAAAGATCCATGAAAATGTCAATGAATATCAAGCAATACTCATTGGTTAAAATCATGATGCCTGTTTAAGCAAACCAACAAAGCTTTCCAAAGATCTCTGAAGGAAGGGAGGGCCAATATCCGCCCTCCCTTCCCCACAGGTGGGCAGGGTTTGTGGCACCGAGCGAGGCTCACCTGGGCGGGTGCCACCCACCTGCTTGAGCTGGCCTTTGACCCGCCCTCAGCCAGGGAGGACAATGGACGGTGGGCCTAAGGCCAAAAGAGGCTGACTCCTGGGCTCAAGCCTCTTTTGCTGTTCTTACGCAAAGCCTTATCTGCTTGTGGTGTTAGTCCCCAGGAATATTCCGGGCACTCGTTCAGTATCGGGGCTGCCACTTCAGCGGCAATACAGGGTTGGGACCCTGCACACATCAAAACACTGGGCTGCTGGCGCTCAACAGCCTACAAAAGTCACATTCGTCCCAGCTCCTCCTCCTTATCACTTGCAATTTAATTGTCTTACATGTTTGCCCACCATAGAATCATAGAGTTGGAATAGACCACAAGGGCCATCGAGTCCAACCCCCTGCCAAGCAGGAAACACCATCAGAGCTTTCCTGACATATGGTTGTCAAGCCTCTGCTTAAAGACCTCCAAAGAAGGAGACTCCACCACACTCCTGGGCAGCAAATTCCACTGTCAAACAGCTCTTACTGTCAGGAAGTTCTTCCTAATGTTTAGGTGAAATCTTCTTTCTTGTAGTTTGGATCCATTGCTCCGTGTCTGCTTCTCTGGAGCAGCAGAAAACAACCTTTCTCCCTCCTCTATGTGACATCCTTTTATATATTTGAACATGGCTATCATATCATCCCTTAACCTCCTCTTCTCCAGGCTAAACATGCCCAGCTCCCTTAGCCGTTCCTCATAAGGCATCGTTTCCAGGCCTTTGACCATTTTGGTTGCCCTCCTCTGGACACGTTCCAGTTTGTCAGTGTCCTTCTTGAATTGTGGTGCCCAGAACTGGACACAGTACTCCAGGTGAGGTCTGACCAGAGCACAATACAGTGGCACTATTACTTCCCTTGATCTAGATGCTATACTCCTATTGATGCAGCCCAGAATTGCATTGGCTGTTTTAGCTGCCGCGTCACACTGTTGGCTCATGTCAAGTTTGTGGTCAACCAAGACTCCTAGATCCTTTTCACATGTACTGCTCTCAAGCCAGGTATCACCCATCTTGTATTTGTGCCTCTCATTTTTTTGCCCAAGTGCAATACTTTACATTTCTCCCTGTTAAAATTCATCTTGTTTGTTTTGGCCCAGTTCTCTAATCTGTCAAGGTCGTTTTGAAGTGTGATCCTGTCCTCTGGGGTGTTAGCCACCCCTCCCAGTTTGGTGTCATCTGCAAATTTGATCAGGATGCCCTTGAGTCCATCATCCAAGTCATTGATAAAGATGTTGAATAAGACCGGGCCCAAGACAGAACCCTGTGGCACCCCACTAGTCAGATGAGACTAACCAGATTGGCCACGAACAAGCAGGGTTCAGAACTAAACGTTCTACAACAGATCATGCAATAATTCTTTATCATCTGGCACGGAAGTACTCCTCCCCTCCCCGGGGCAACCTCTGTGCTGCCTTCTTAGATCTAAAGGCAGCCTTTGACAGCGTTCCTAGAAATATTCTTTGGGAGAAACTTGCGAAACAGGGCATTGATAGAAGACTCTTATGGCTCATAAGTCAGCTCCACGAAGGTACCCTTGCCAGAGTGAGACTTACTCCTGCGGGCGACCTCACAAATTCGATACCAATAAACAAGGGAGTGCGCCAAGGATGTATATTGGCTCCCTGCCTATTCAACCTTTTCACCAGCGACATGCGAGCACCCCTAGTTAACTCATCTCCAAGTACACACGCGCCTAGACTAGCGGATTACCGCTGCCCACTCCTTTTATATGCGGACGACGCGGTAATTCTATCTTATACACGTGTTGGACTAACCAGAGCTCTGAAGATCTTTGCCACGTATTGCCAACTCAACCAATTAACCATCAACCATGCTAAGTCCAAGATTCTGATTTTCTCCAGAAGCCGGAGATTATACAAATGGAAGCTTGGTGGAGCAAAAATAGAGCAAGTCCTAAAATTTCAATATCTAGGAGTTATTTTTCAATACAACTTGGGATGGAAAGCTCAAATTCAACACCTACTTAACAAGGCCAAAACCCTGTCATATGCGCTCCTCCGATTTTTCTTTTCGGACGGAGCTCTGCATGTTCCCTCGGCCCTAAAGGTGTTCAAGGCAAAAGTGGTTGCAGTGCTTGCTTATGCTGCCCCGCTCTGGGCTGTGATGACAGATCTTGCTCCCCTTGAGACTCTGCAAAGCCAATTCCTACGCCGGCTCCTAATGCTCCCCCTGTGCGTAAGCAACGCAGCCATGCGACTAGAATTGAAGATCGCATCCTTAGAAACTTGCCTGTGGAAGCAAGTCTTCAATTACTGGTTATCATTGTGGCATAGATTACCAAACCATTACCTTGTCCAATGCCTATGGCGAGATGAATTCTCCAGCCTTTGGACTAGTAAAATTCATGCCAAACTCCTGAGCTATGGAATCTCTCCCTCAGATTCCCTAAAACTAGATCAAATCACTGCTCAAAGACTGATCCGTCAAAGACTGGATGACATCGACTTGCAGCAAAATTATACGCTGGGGGGAGGTGTTTGTTCGCCCCAGAACATTGGTATCACTTTAACTTATTGCGTTCCATCATACCTCTCCTCCCTTTCGACTGTTGCCCATAGACTGGCCTTCACCAAAGCGAGGTTCAACGCTTTCCCTTCCAATGTCCTGAGACATAGATTCTCAAAGGGCCAAGTCCCCGCCACGTGCGAATGTGATAAGGTGACGCCGGAGTCGCTCCAGCACATTATGTTCACTTGCCCCTTGTTCAATGTGCCACGGGCAAATTTGTTGGGATCAATCATACAGAAACTAGTGGGTACCCCACCAAAATTCCACCTTGCCCAAATCTTGCAGGATAAGGATTCCCACACGACCCTGAAAGTGGCTAGGTTCCTGGTCGCTGTCCTCTCCCAAAAGCGACGCCAAGGAGCGCTACAAGCTAATTAAGGAGTAGTATGCCTTTCCATCTTATAGTATTTATTGTTATAGTGGTGTTTTAGCGACTGTTTTTTCTTTTCCCCACGGCACAAGCTGTCACTTATGTGTTGTTTTTACCTGTATGGGCCTATGGCCGTAATAAATATTATCTTATCTTATCTCTAGTCACTCTTCTCCAGGATGAAGAGGAACCATTGATGAGCACCCTTTGGGTTCGGTCAGTCAGCCAGTTACAAATCCACTGAGTGGTAGCATAGTCAAGACCGCATTTTACCAGCTTGTTTACAAGAATATCATGGGGCACCTTGTCAAATGTCTTGCTGAAATCAAGGTAGGCTACATCCACTGCGTTCCCTTCATCTACCAGGCTTGTAATTCTGTCAAAAAACGAGATCAGGTTAGTCTGACATGACTTATTTTTCAGAAATCCATGCTGACTATTGGTGATCACAGCATTCCTTTCTAGGTGCTCACAGACTGTTTGCTTAATGATCTGCTCCAGAATCTTCCCTGGTATTGATGTCAGACTGACTGGGCGGTACTTATTTGGGTCCTCTCTTTTCCCCTTTTTGAAAATAGGGACAACATTTGCCCTCCTCCAGTCTGCCGGGACTTCACCTGTTCTCCAGGAATTCTCAAAGATGACTGCCAGTGGTTCTGAGATCACAACTGCCAGTTCTTTTAATACTCTTGGATGCAGTTCCTCTGGCCCTGGAGACTTGAATACATTTAAACTAGCCAAGTATTCTTGTACTATCTCCTTAGTTATTCTGGGCTGTGTTTCCTCTGCTGAATCATTTGCTCCAAATTCTTCAGGTCGGGCATTGTTTTCTTTATCGGAGAAGACTGAGGCAAAGAAGGCACTGAGGAGTTCAGCCCTTTCTGTGTCCCCTGTTTGCATTTCACCATCTCCTCTGAGTGACCCCACTGTTTCTTTGTTCTTCCTTTTGCTACGGACATACCCATAAAAGCCTTTTTTGTTGCTTTTAACCTCTCTAGAAAGCCTGAGTTCATTCTGTGCTTTAGCTTTTCTGACTTTGTGTCTACACGTGCTGGCTATTTGTTTGAATTCCTCTTTGGTGGTTTCCCCCTGTCAGGGAACTGACATCAGAGCAGAGGGGAGAGGCGAGGCTCCCAGATTCTGCAGGAGAGGGAACGAGTAAGGGAAGAGAGAGAACGTCATCTGGGGAAGGAAGTCCAGGTGACACCAGGAAGAAGGGAGAGGGAGAGAGCATCTCAGAGTTGAGGCTCCGAGACTCTTCCAGTGAAGTCAGTGAGGAGGGTGGAGGACCACCACTCGGCACGCCCACTCTGCGCAGAAGGCTTCCACGCAGAGAGGCGAGGCGGAGGTTGTCCGTTAAGGAATTCTTATGCTGGAAGAAATTTAGGAGACGCCCACTCACGGATTCTGCTAGCGACTGAGCAGCAGCGCCAAGGGCTGCTCAGTCAGGGGAAGACACAACCACCCCATAAGCAGTTTGGAACAGCTGGAGGTTTACACACAAGCAACCCCAATTCCCCTTGACACCCCCCCTTTTCCATTTTTTGTACACATCCTTTTTAAATCTTAACTCAGTTAAAAGTTCTTTAGATAGCCACCCTGGCTTCTTTAAGCACCTTCCATGTTTCCGTCTCATTGGTATTGCCTGACATTGTGCTTTTACTATCTCCCTCTTAACAAACTCCCAGCCATCATGAACTCCCTTTCCTTTTAGTATTACTGTCCATGGGATCTTACCCAGCACTTCACTAAGTTTTATGAAGTCGGCTTTCTTAAAGTCAAGAAATTGAGTCCTAGTATGCTTGGCTGCTCCTTTCCGCTGTATAGTAAACTTCAGAAGAGCATGATCACTCGCGCCTAATGATCCTTCCACTTCTACCCCACTAACCAGGTCATCAACATTTGTTAGGACCAGATCTAAAATGGCAGTTCCTCTTGTTGCTTCTCCCACTTTCTGGACAATGAAGTTGTCTGCAAGGCCAGTGAGGAATCTGTTTGACCTTATGCTCTTGGCTGAGTTTGACATCCAACAAATATCCGGGTAATTGAAGTCCCCCATTACTACTATCTCCCTTCCTTTTGCATGCTTGGCCATCTGTTCCAGGAAGGCATCATCTATGTCCTCCGTTTGGCTTGGGGATCTATAGTAAACTCCCACAATGAGGTCTCTGTTATTCTTCTCTCCCTTAATTTTGACCCAAATGCTCTCACTTTGGCTTTGAGGTTCTAAATCTTGGATCTCTTCACAGGTATACACATCCCTGACATATAACGCCACTCCTCCTCCTTTTTTGTCTGGTCTGTTTCTCTGAAATAGATTGTATCCCTCCATTATTACATTCCAATTGTGGGACTTATCCCACCAGGTTTCAGTGATGCCTATTATGTCATATTTAGTTTGCTGTACCAATAGCTCAAGCTCATCTTGCCATGTCGAATAATTGTTTTGATTGGAAATGATTATTTTAATGACAAGAAGTATTCAGGTTCGATAGTTCTGGGTGATTATGTCAAAAAGGGATCAGTTTGAAGCCATAAAACCTCGAAATCTTCCATAAAATGGTGCGACAAAGCATAAAGTTGGGGGATCAAAACCCCTGGCTCACTCGAGTACACTGAAGGAGAACTATGAAGGGGTGAAGTATGTGCTGGAGAAAATTGGTTATGATCAGCATGATCAGCCTAGCTTCCTTCTGGGCTTGAGAATCTCCGCAGCCAGTTATTTCCTCCCAGCCTAACCTGCCTCGCACCACACAGTTGTGCTGCGCTTGCCTGTGCTTTTGCTGGTTTTGTAAACTGCTTTGAGGTTTTTTGTTCTACAATCAAGCAACACATATTTTTCATGAAATAGTGAAATGGAAACATGGCCACCTGCCCAACCTGAGGAGGTGTATGCAGATCAGGAAATCTCCAAAAACAGATTGGGTTTTCGTTGGAAAGGGACAACACCTGCTTCTGGTGCTCGTGAGCAACGGTGAGTGAGTGTCAGTTGCAATCAAAGTGTACTTCCTGCATTGCAGGGGGTGGGCTGGATGACCCTTGGGGATCTCTGAAGCCTACAATTCTCTAGAATCTGAGGCAAACTGACAGAGTGTTTAGCTTGGGTGTTGGTTCCAAATGAAGGCCTTTCTGTGGCAAATAGCCGAGATTGGCATAGATTTGGGCCTTTCCCTGAACCCATAAATTTGGGACTTGCTTCCAGAAAAATGTGCAGGACAGACCTGCAGCCATTCCATGTAAAGAGAAAAGACAAAAAAAAGAGAGAGAGAGTCCTCTATGCTGACTTGCCCGTTTCAGGATAGTTTCACCTAGGTTCCAAAATGTCACATTGATCTCAACAAAATTCATTTCAAGTTAGTGTGCATATAACCATAGCCTTATATTATTGTTAAGTTTGCTTCAGATGATTCAATTGGTTTCACGTCTGCCCTGTGTGTTTGCCAAAGGACTGGCAGTGGACTTTTTTGCCTGTTCTTAAAGACCACAAAGACCACAGAGAGAGCGACCTGCATAGGGGAAACTTCTGCACCAAATGCATCAGCGAACCCAATGCACCCAGGTATCTCTGCCCTGTGTGAGAAAGAGAGTGGTTGCCAGTCAGTGCAGAGCAGCCTTTCTCCACCTTGGGTCACTCAATGTTGTGGGAGTACAAGGCCCATCATCCCTGACCACTGGTCCTGCTAATGAGGTCCTGACCACTGGTGGTTTGGGCATGCTGCAGGCCTTGTGGTGAGTGCCGCCCAGCATTTTGTCACCCTCCTCAGTGGTGACGCCCAGGGTGGCACACACCCACCGCACCCCCTTCCTCTGCCCTTGCCTGCAGAGACAATGGAATGCATCCCTCCTGTCATAACCCTGTTTTTGTCAAGGGACAGAGTTAAGAGCTTTCAGCAGCAGTAGCCACCTCCAAGGATGCTGTGTTTTGATAATCAGTTGGTCTTTGTTTCAGGCTGCTTTGGGCACCATTCAGTGCAGTGACATAGTGTCACACACACACTCAACTAAACTTGCCATTTGTGGGCACTCTCAGTTGGCATCTGTCAGGGGCTCAGGAACAGAGGCACAGGGGAGAGAGGAAATGGAGAGCGAAGGGGAAGAATCTGAGGGCAGCGGAGGGCAGAATGACAGTGACCCGAGAGATTCCATGAGCCTCTCCAGTGAATCAGAAGATTCCCAGAAGGGGGCGCCGATGGCCAGGGCAAGGGGGGTCCCAGGGGGGACACACCAGAAGCAGGGGGCCAGCGGAGACTCCCAGAGCAGTAGCTGGAAATCAGGGCCAGCTTCCCCACCAGAGCGTAGTGGGGGGGAAGAGTCCCATAGGTCAGAGTCAGCGTCTCCTCCGGCAAGCAGGGAGGAGGAGTCAGGCCCAGCTAGCCTCCCCGAAGAGGGGAGCAGCGACAGGAGCAATATAACGGTCAGAAGGAAGGTGGCAGGCTGGGCGCGCACGCCAAGTTCAAATGTACAGGCGCGCAGGACAGCAGGAAGCCCGGATTGGGAACCAGGTCCTAAAGCCCGCCGGAGGGAGGGGGAAGACTCGGGGGACTCAGCGTCAGAAGAGTCTAGAAAGGGGAAAACCCCGGCGGACAGGCGGATCCAGAGGAGGAAAGAACAGAGGAAGAGGTGGAGCAAGGCTAGGGTCTTAAACTGGTGTCTGGGGGGAGGAGACTCAGACGGAGCTTCGGCGGTCTAGGGTTTAAGGCGTAGAGCTGCGCGCCGTGGCTGTAAATGAGAAACTGAACTTCAACAAAGACTATTTAATATAACAACGGACTGGCGTTGGTCCTCTGTGAGCTGGGACCTGGGGCAGCTCTGACAGCATCTCTGTGGTTGGCAGTGATGGGAAAACAGAACTGAGATTATAGAATCATAGAGTTGGAATAGACCACAAGGGTCATCGAGTCCAACCCCCTGCCAAGCAGGAAACACCATCAGAGCACTCCTGACATATGGTTGTCAAGCCTCTGCTTAAAGACCTCCAAAGAAGGAGACTCCACCACACTCCTTGGCAGCAAATTCCACTGTCGAACAGCTCTCACTGTCAGGAAGTTCTTCCTAATGTTTAGGTGGAATCTTCTTTCTTGTAGTTTGGATCCATTGCTCTGTGTCCGCTTCTCTGGAGCAGCAGAAAACAACCTTTCTCCCTCCTCTATATGACATCTGTCAGGGCCACCCAAGGTCCCAGCTCACAAGAGACCAACGCCAAGTCCAGCTTATGTACAAAAGCTTTTATTGAAGAACATTGTTAGCTCCACATCCGAGGCGCGTGACCCCACGTCTGTTAGGCTTAGACTGCTGAAGTCCCTTCTGAATCAGTCCCGCCTCTACACCAGTTTAAGAGGCTTGCGCTGGACCCCACGTCTGTTAGGCTTAGACTGCTGAAGTCCCTTCTGAATCAGTCCTGCCTCTACACCAGTTTAAGAGGCTTGCGCTGGACCCCACGTCTGTTAGGCTTAGACTGCTGAAGTCCCTTCTGAATCAGTCCCGCCTCTACACCAGTTTAAGAGGCTTGCGCTGGACCACCTCTTCCTCTCCTTCCTTTTCCGCAGAGTCTTTCTGCCCCCCTGGGTTCCCTCCCTCCGGCTGCCGTCTCCTTCGCGAAACCTCTGATGAACTTGCGGTAAAAATTGGCGAAACCGACAAATCTCTGGACCTCCTTCCGATTGCGCGGGCTCTTCCAGTCCAACACCGTGCGGACCTTGACGCTGTCCATGGCCAGCCCCTTGTCGGACAGCTTGTAGCCCAAGAAATCCACCTCCGTCACATCGAACTGGCACTTCTCCAACTTGGCGTAGAGTTTGTGCTCCCGTAGTCTCTGCAGGACCTCCTTTACGTCTCTCTCGTGAGTTTCCGGCGATTCCGAGAAGATCAGGATGTCGTCGAGGAAACATACACACTTCCTGTAGAGGAGTCCCGCTAGCACGTGATGCATAAAGGCTTGGAAAACGTGAGATCCATTTTGGAGACCAAACGGCATAACTCTGTATTCATACGTGCCCAGAGGCGTGAACATGGCCGTCTTCCACTCATCGCCCTCCCGCATGCGTATGAGATTGTACGCTCCGCGCAGATCCAACTTGGTGAAAATCTTCCCCTTCCGCACGGTGGCTAGGAGGTCGTCAATCTTGGGCATGGGAAAGGCCTTGGGCTTAGTCATTGAGTTTATGGCCCGAAAGTCCACGATGAGTCTCTTCTGGGGCGTGTCCTTCTTCTTCACAAAAAACACAGGACTGCCCCCCACTGCTTTGGATTCCCGGATGAATCCGCGCTTCAAATTGTGCTCTATGAACTCCCTGAGTTCTTGTAACTCGTCTTCAGACATGGAATACAGCTTTGCAGTTGGCAGCCTCGCCCCCGGCAACAGGTCGATTGCACAGTCGTAAGGCCTGTGGGGTGGCAGCTGGTCAGCTTCCTTCTCGCAGAAAACCTCCAAAAATCCCTCGTACTTGCGGGGAACTGCCTGCACCATGCCGAGTTGCAGCTGCTGCCCAGCCTCCTCCTCTTGGCTGGACTGGATGCAATGTTGAGCACAGTACGATGAGCAAAAGGTGATCTGCCGCTGGTACCACGCTACAGCTGGACTGTGTCTCTCTAGCCAACTCATGCCTAATACTATAGGCGTGTCTGATAGGCGGGTGACATTGAAGCTAATGACCTCTCGGTGATCTCCAATCCGCATCACCATGGGAGGCGTCTGTTGCACCACTTGCCCTCCTAGTAATTTCCTGCCATCAACTGTGACTACGTTCAGGGGAGTTGTAGCTGGCAGAAGCGCTATGCGATGCTGCTTGACGAACTGCGCCCCCACAAAGTCCGCGTTGCTACCTGAGTCGATAGTGATCGGGACTTCCAGGGTGGTTCCATTCGGCAACTGGAGTGTTGCAGTGAGCTGCACCGCTGGCTTGGGTGGCAAAGGGTCTGTGTGTTGCAAAGGCGCTGGGGACTGCTCTACTGACTCGCCTGGCTGAGCCCCAGCATCGCTGTTTCCAGCCAGGCATTGTCGTTTCCCTGAAACTGCTTTTCGTGCAGCACGTCTGCTGTTACTGTTGCTGACGCTGCAGTGTGCTTCTGGAGCCTCTGGGGACACTCTTTAGCCATATGCTGTGCACTTTCACAGATGTAACATTTCCTGTTCCCTCTAGGAGGCTTCGCCTTCACTGCACCGGAGATTGGGGCTCTGGCAGCTGTCTGAGCCTTAGCACCGCCAATCTCCATCGGTTCTTCCCCCTGCCACATCAGAGGCGAGGGGTGCGCCTGGCCGAACTCCTTGGGGATAAAAGGAGGTGCCCTCGCTGGCGCACGCACCTGACGACCTTCCTCACTGTGCCAAGGACGTTCTTCGTGTCTTACTCCAGTCGCAAGAGCCCTGTTTACTACTTCTGCCAGGGTCTGAGGTCTGTCACCCCTGGCTAATTCATCTTTTATGAAGCCGCTGAGACCCTCCCAGAACAAATCTCTCACTGGTCTGGAGTCCTTCTCCCAGCCCAATACAGTCAGCAATGCAAAAAAGCGCGAATGGTACTGACGCACAGTGGCTTTGCCTTGCCTGAGTCCATGCATTTCTTTGCGCGCAACGTCAACATCCAAGGTTGACTGGAAACACGAGTCCATCGCTTTAATAAATTCATCAGAATCGCGGCGGGCAGGGCCATCTTCGCGCCACAAATTGCGCAGCCACGCTCTAGCGTCCCCATGCAAATGAGACACGATAAATCCCACTTTCTCCTCTTCATCTTTAAAGTCATTGCGAAGCAAATGCAGTGCATATAAGACGTCTGCTCTGAAACTGGGGTAGTGCTTCAGGTTCCCATCGAAGTGGGCAACTAAACTGCCCCCCCCCCCCGCCTTCCAAGTCCAATTCCCTCCGATCTGGATTTTGGGAACCCCTCTATGCATGCACGCTCCCACCTGGTTTGCAGATCTTGGCAGCGCTTTTCCGCTTCGTCACTCTTCCTCTGAGATGCAACGACCGCAGCGGAGAGGTCTGTGACTGCGTTCCGCAGTGCTGTCATCTGTTCCTCCGCACTCATGGCTGCCACACTTCGTGAGCTTTGCAAAAAAAAAATTTGCGTTCTTTGGGAGGGGACTTACTGTCAGGGCCACCCAAGGTCCCAGCTCACAAGAGACCAACGCCCAGTCCAGCTTATATACAAAAGCTTTTATTGAAGAACAACATTGTCAGTTCACAGCCGAGGCGCGTGGCCCCACGTCTGTTAGGCTTAGACCGCTGAAGTCCCCTCTGAATCAGTCCCGCCCCTACACCAGTTTAAGAGGCTTGTGCTGGACCACCTCTTCCTGTCCTTCCTTTTCCGCAGGGTCTTTCTGCCCCCCTGGGTGCCCTCCCTCCGGGATTCCCCAGAAGCTGAATCCGCTGACGCCTGCTCCCCCCTCCTTCGTGCTTTGGGACCAGGATCCTCCTCCGGGCTCTCCTCACTTCCGCGCACCTCCACATTTGAACTTGGCGCGCGTACGCTGCTTCTGACCTTCCTCTTGACAGTTACACTGCTCTCGGTACTACTCTCCGCCCCTTCCGGCAGGACGTCTTGCCCCAATCTCCTTCCCCTCTCTGCTTCCTGCTCTGCTCCGTCTGACACACTGGGAACTCCACCCCCTTCACTCCGTTCCGGCGGAGAAGCCGGTCCCGATCTCCAACTTCCACTGGGGGTTCCCCTGCTGTTGCCCTGCTCCTGGCTACTCCCCCCTGTGGCTCCCCTTGGCCTGACCAGGGGCGCCCCCTTTTGGGAATCCTCCGATTCACTGGAAAGACTCATGGAAACCCTCGAGTCATTGTCATCCTCTTCCTCGTCGCCCTGGGATCCTTCCCCCTCGCTCTCAGTCTCCTCCCTCATCTGCTCCTCTCTCCCTGAACCCCTGACAGTCGGGTTCGCCAATTTTTACCGCAAGTTCATCAGAGGTTTCGCGAAGGAGACGGCAGCTATCACGGACACTCTCAGTTCCAAGAAGAAGAAGTTCGCTTGGACGGACCAGGCGGAGCGCTCTTTTCAGAAGCTTAAAAGCCTCTTCGCCTCCGAGGAGCAGCTGCTGCACGTGAATCCCGGCAGGCCCATGCGAGTCGAAACCGACGCGTCAGACAGAGCGGTTGGAGCCGTCCTTCTGCAAGAAGATCCGCAAGGGAATTGGAGACCCTGTGCTTTCTACTCCCGAAAGCTCAGCAAGGCGGAGCAAAACTACACTATCTGGGACAGGGAGCTGTTGGCCATTCACGCAGCTTTCAAAGCGTGGCGGCACTTCCTCATAGGAGCCAAGCACACCGTGCAGGTCCGCACGGACCACAAGAACTTAGAGTATTGGCGCACGGCGAAGCTCCAGAGCCAAAGGCACATGCGCTGGGCGGAATTCTTCGCGGATTTCGACTTCCGAATAGAGTACATCCCGGGGGATTCCAATGTCATTGCTGATGCGCTCTCCAGGAAACCGCAATATCTCGAGGAAACAGCAACAGTAGCAGCCAAGCACATTTTCGCACCGCAGGCGTGGGCGTGCGCTGCCATCGCCGTCGACCTGGACGCGGTGCGACGCGCGTTGCAAACGGATCAGTTTGCACAATCCAAGATGGAGGAGCTGCGCAGGGGTGCAGCGAGAGACGATGAGTTCCGGCTACGCGACGGGCTGTTAACTCGCAAAGGTGCCCTCTACGTGCCAGGGGACGAGCTCCGCGCGAAGGTTCTGCAGCAGTTGCACGACGCCCCCAGCGCGGGCCACTTCGGCAAGGAGAAGATAGCGGAACTGGTGGCCAGGGACTTTTGGTGGCCCCAGATGCGGGGAGAGGTCGCGGAGTACGTCGCCAGGTGTGACACCTGTCAGAGGTCCAAGCCAGTACACCAGAAGCCAGCGGGACTACTGGAACCGCTGGAGACGCCACAGCAACCGTGGGAGCGGGTAGCGCTGGACTTTGTTACTGATCTGCCCAGCTCCAGAGGCAAGACGGCGGTACTGGTGGTTGTGGACCTGTTCACCAAGATGGCGCACTTCATTCCTTGCACGAAGGTGGCGACAGCGGAACAGACCGCCAAACTCTTCATCGACCACGTGTTCAAAGTGCATGGGCTGCCACAGTCCATCCTGTCCGACAGGGGGCGCCAGTTTGTTTCCAATTTTTGGCAGAAGCTCCTAGGTATCCTGCACTTCAAGATCAACCTAGCGTCGGCGAGACATCCACAGACCAACGGCCAAGCAGAGAGGGTCAACGCGATCATGCAGCAGTACCTGAGATGTTACGCCAATCAGCGACCCGCAGCTTGGGTGGACTACCTGCCGATGGCTGAGTTTGCCTACAACAACACGAAGCACGCGTCGACGGGGGTGACGCCGTTCTTCGCGAACAATGGGCGTCATCCCAGAACCTTCCCGGGGTTCGTAGCGACGGGAGAGGGGGTGCCGCAAGAGGCCGACCAGTTGGCAGCAGAACTGCAAGAGGTGCACGAGGAGCTGCGGAGACATTTGGAACTAGCCAAACAAGCCTATAAGGTGCAGGCGGACAGACACAGGAGGGCGGGAGAAGACATCCAGGTGGGGGACTGGGTATGGTTAGCAGCCCAAGCGATGCCGGCCAAGTCGTTAGCTAAGAAGAAGCTAGGACACAGGCAGCTAGGGCCATACCAAGTTGAGGCCAGGATCAATCCCGTAGCGTTTCGACTGGCCCTCCCCGAAGGCTCCAGAGTGCACCCGGTCTTTCATAGGTCGGTGCTCACCCCCTACAAGGCCCCGCACAGGTTTCAGGAGTCAGGGACGGCACCAGACCCACGCAGAGAGTCACCCAAGAGGGGGGGGTCACCTAGGGCCGAACCACTCAACGAGGTCACAGAGATCCTGGACTCGAGATGGGGGGAAGAGGGAGTAGAATACTTTCTCGCCAGAGAGGGTACCCCAGCCAGTGCCAACAGTTGGGTGCCGGACTACGCTTTGGACGAACCTCTTCTCAAAGACGAGTTCCATGCCCTTTTCCCACATAGGCCCATGCCAGCCGAGTACTTTGATGACTGGCTCTTTACGCCCACACTTTCAGCCAGCACTTTCCGGGGCTTTTCTTCCGCCGAGGAGGAAATGCCAGAGTCAAGCCCGCCCAGGGGATCGTGCTCGGGGGTGGAAACGGAACCCTCTTATTGGTGGGACGAGCAACCGGAGGAGGACTGGCGCAAGAGGTGGATGACGGGGCCTTGGCCAACAGCACCAGACGAAGTAACAATGGAAGAGGAAACTGAGAACACTTTGGGTGACGAACCCGAGTTCGAGCACACATACACCGAGCTGCTAGCAGAGGACATCGAAGTAGACGAACTGTATCCTGCATCTACCTCCGAAGAGACGCAGCTCCCACAACCTGCGCCCGACGGGCGGGAGGGGGGAAGGGGGGGCTTCGAGGGGGGGATGGATGTCAGGGGTTCAGGGAGAGAGGCGCAGATGAGGGAGGAGACTGAGAGCGAGGGGGAAGGATCCCAGGGCGACGAGGAAGAAGATGACAATGAGTCGAGGGGTTCCATGAGTCTCTCCAGTGAATCGGAGGATTCCCAAAAGGGAGCGCCCCTGGTCAGGCCAAGGGGAGCCACAGGGGGGAGTAGTCAGGAGCAGGGCAGCAGCAGGGGAACCCCCAGTGGGAGTTGGAGATCTGGACCGGCTTCTCCGCCGGAACGGAGTGAAGGGGTGGAGTTCCCAGTGTGTCAGACGGAGCAGAACAGGAAGCAGAGAGGGGAAGGAGATTGGGGCAAGACGTCCTGCCGGAAGGGGCGGAGAGTAGTACCGAGAGCAGTGTAACTGTCAAGAGGAAGGTCAGAAGCAGCGTACGCGCGCCAAGTTCAAATGTGGAGGCGCGCGGAAGTGAGGAGAGCCCGGAGGAGGAGCCTGGTCCCAAAGCACGAAGGAGGGGGGAGCAGGCGTCAGCGGATTCAGCTTCTGGGGAATCCCGGAGGGAGGGCACCCAGGGGGGCAGAAAGACCCTGCGGAAAAGGAAGGACAGGAAGAGGTGGTCCAGCACAAGCCTCTTAAACTGGTGTAGAGGCGGGACTGATTCAGAGGGGACTTCAGCGGTCTAAGCCTAACAGACGTGGGGCCACGCGCCTCGGCTGTGAACTGACAATGTTGTTCTTCAATAAAAGCTTTTGTATATAAGCTGGACTGGGCGTTGGTCTCTTGTGAGCTGGGACCTTGGGTGGCCCTGACACCGACGAATCTCTGGACTTCCTTCTGATTGCGTGGGCTCTTCCAGTCCAACACCGCACGGACCTTGACGCTGTCCATGGCCAGCCCCTTGTCGGACAGCTTGTAGCCCAGGAAATCCACCTCCGTCACATCAAACTGGCACTTCTCCAACTTGGCGTAAAGCCTGTGTTCCCGTAGTCTCTGCAGGACCTCCTTTACGTCTCTCTCATGAGCTTCCTGCGATTCCGAGAAGATCAGGATGTCGTCGAGGAAACACACACACTTCTTGTAGAGGAGTCCCGCCAGCACATGATGCATAAAGGCTTGGAAACAGTGAGATCCATTTTGGAGACCAAATGGCATAACTCTGTATTCATACGTGCCCAGAGGCGTGAACATGGCCGTCTGCCACCTGTCAGGGAACTGACATCGGAGCAAAATAGAGAGGCGAGGCTCTCCAATGATGCCGGAGAAGGAACCAGTACAGGAGGAGAGAGGGCTCCCGCAGGGGAAGGAAAATCAGGTGACACCAGGAAGAAAGGAAGGTTGGAGAGCACTTCGGAGGGGAGGCTCCGAGACTCTTCAAGTGAGGTCAGTGAGGAGAGTGGAGGACCACCGATAGGCACGCCCACTCTGCGCAGAAGGCTGCCGCGCAGAGAGGCGAGAAGGAGGCTGTCCATTAAGGAATTTTTATGTTGGAAGAAGTTTAGGAAACGCCCACTGACGGATTCTGTCAGCGACTGAAGCAGTCGTGTCCAAGGGGGGCTGCTCAGCCGGGGAAAACACAACTGCCTCACGCAGTTTGGAGCAGGTGGAGGTTACACACAAGCAACCCCAATTCCCATGATACCACCCCTCCCAGAGAGCCAGTGTGGTGTAGTGGTTGAGAGCGATAGACTCATAATCTGGGGAACTGGGTTCACGTCTCCGCTCCTCCACCTGCAGCTGCTGGGTGACCTTGGGCCAGTCACACTTCTTTGAAGTCTCTCAGCCCCACTCACCTCACAGAGTGTTTGTTGTGGGGGAGGAAGGGAAAGGAGAATGTGAGCCGCTTTGAGACTTCTTAGGGCAGTGATAAAGCGGGATATCAAATCCAAACTCTTCTTCTTCTTCTTCCCAGTTTGGTGTTGTCAGAGCTGCCCCAGGTCCCAGCTCACAGAGGACCAACGCCAGTCCGTTGTTATATTAAATAGTCTTTATTGAAGTTCAGTTTCTTTTCTTTTTTTTTAAATAAATTTTTTTATTGGTTTTCCAAACACACAAAAAAATACAAACAATACACAATACCAGACATACAAACATATAAACATGTATAACTTCATAATCTTATTTTCATACACCTTACTTCCCGGACTTCCCCATACCTCCCCTTTTCTGCATCCTTGTTTTACATTTCTTCAGCAACTCCTCCAATTAACTAATTATTCCATTCAATTTCTTTTAAATTCTTCCTTAACTTATTGATTACAGCTGCAATTCTCTATTTCCCAATTCCTTGACATCTTAACACTCCTCAATTTTACAACAATTTTTAAGATATATTTTGAATTTCTTCCAGTCTTCTTCCACTGTCTCTTTCCCCTGGTCACGGATTCTGCCAGTCATCTCCGCCAGTCCCATGTAGTCGATCACCTTCGTCTGCCATTCTTCCAGCATGGGTAGTTCTTGTGTCTTCCAATACTTTGCTAAAAGAATCCTTGCTGCTGTAGTAGCATACATAAAAAACGTCCTATCCTTCTTTAGCACCAATTGGCCTACCATGCCCAAGAGAAAAGCCTCAGGTTTCTTAGGAAAAGTCCTTTTAAGGACTTTCTTAATTTCATTGTAGATCATTTCCCAAAAGGCTTTAATCTTCGGGCAGGTCCACCAAAGGTGGTAGAAAGTACCTTCAGCCTCATTACATTTCCAACATTTATTATTGGGCAAATGATAAATTTTTGCAAGCTTGACTGGGGTCATGTACCACCTGTAAATCATTTTCATAATATTTTCTCTTAAGGCATTACATGCCGTGAACTTAACACCGGTGGTCCATAACTGTTCCCAGTCAGCAAACATAATATCATGACCGATGTCTTGTGCCCATTTGATCATGGCTGATTTCACCGTTTCATCCTGTGTATTCCATTTCAACAGCAAATTATACATTCTTGACAAGTTCTTAGTATTGGGTTCTAACAGTTCTGTTTCTAGTTTTGACCTCTCCGTCTGGAAGCCTATTTTCCTGTCCTGTTTAAATACCTCATTTATCTGAAGATAATGAAGCCAATCTTGTAGTTTAGGCTTTAATTTCTCATAGCTCTGTAATTTAATTTTTTCACCATCTTGCTCTAAAATTTCCCAATATTTTGGCCATTTAGACCCCATATTGAGTTTTTTCACTTCCCTGGCTTCCATTGGTGATAACCACCTGGGAGTTTTACTTTCCAATAAATCTTTATACCGCATCCAAACATTGTATAATGCTTTCCTAACAATATGGTTTTTAAAGCCTTTATGCATTTTTACCTTGTCATACCATATATATGCATGCCAACCAAATCTGTTATCAAACCCTTCCAAATCCAAAATGTCCGTGTTCTCAAGAAGTAGCCAATCTTTCAACCAGCAAAAGGCTGCCGATTCATAGTACAGTCTTAAGTCCGGCAGGGCAAACCCCCCTCTATCTTTTGCATCAGTTAATATCTTGAATTTTATTCTGGGCTTTTTGCCCTGCCAGACAAATTTAGATATGTCTTTCTGCCACTTCTTGAAACAGTCCATCTTGTCCACAATCTGCAATGTCTGAAATAAAAACAGCATTCTAGGCAATACATTCATCTTGATGACAGCAATTCGGCCTAACAAGGAAAGTCTCAGCCTTGACCATATATCTAAATCTTTCTTTACTTCTGTCCAGCATTTGTCATAATTGTCTTTAAATAGGTTCACATTCTTAGCTGTTAAATTTACCCCCAGGTACTTCACTTTCTTTTCTATCATCAAACCTGTTTCACTCTGAAACCTCTCTTTTTCAATATTTGTTAGATTTTTCTCCAAAACTTTAGTTTTCTGCTTATTCAATTTGAATCCTGCTACTTGACCAAATATTTCAATTAATTCTAAAACTCTTTTAGTACTAGTTTCTGGCTGTTGCAAAGTCAATACTAAGTCATCTGCAAATGCCCTCAATTTGTAATGTTTGGCTCCGACCTGAACTCCATTAACCAGCTGGTCCCCTCTAATCATATTTAACAAAACCTCCAAGACCGAAATAAAGAGTAAAGGGAATATTGGGTGTCAGGGGTTCAGGGAGAGAGGCACAGATGAGGGAGGAGACTGAGAGCGAGGGGAAGACGTGGGGCTGCGCGCCTCGGCTGTGGAACAAACAATGTACTTCAATAAAGACTTTTGTAAATAAAGTGGACTTGGCATTGGTCTCTTGTGAGCTGGGACCTGAGGCAGCCCTGACATTGGGCATCCCTGTCGTGTTCCTTTTTCAATAGGTATTTCTTCCATAACCACGTTATTTACAATCAGCTTTGCTTTTTGTTCAGAGTATATTGCACCTATACCGTTTTCAAAACCTTGGCCTACCCCCATCCCTTGGAGATTCTTCTTCATAAAACGCCAGCAAATATTGTCAAAGGCTTTCTCCGCATCCACAAAGATTAAAACAGCTTTCGTATTAATGTTCACTTCTAAAAATTCCATAATGTCTGTCAGAGCTGGCTCCAGGTCCCAGCTCACAGAGGACCAACGCTAGCCGGTAGTAATGTACAAAAGTCTTTATTGAAGTACAGTTTCCATTTTCAAGCCGCAGCGCCCAGCTGGATTCTTAGAGGCTAGACCGGCGAAGCTCCATCTGAGTCTCCACCCCCTGTACACCAACTTAAGACTCTAACCTTACTCCACCTCTTCCGTCTCTCCTTTCTCCTCTGGGTCCTTCTGCCCCCCGGGGTCTCCTCCTTTCTGGACTCTTCTGACGCTGACGCGGACCCCCCTGACTCCTCCCCCTCTTTTCGGCGGGCTTTGGGACCTGGCTCCCTATCCGGGTTGCCAACTGCGCCGCCCTCCTGTACATTTGAACTTGGTGCGCGCGCCCAGCCTTCCACCTTCCTCTTGACCGTTTCCTCACTCCCCGATGGAGGCGTGGCCAATCCTGACTCATGTCCTCCCGCTGGCGGTGAGCCTCCTGATCCCGATACCTGGGACTCCTCCCCCCTACTGCGCTCTGGTGGGGAAGCTGGTCCTGATTTCCAACTGCTGCTCTCTGAGTCCCCTCTGGCCCCTTCTTCCTGGGGTGTCCCCCTCGGCACCCCCCTTGCTCTGACCATGGGGAGCCCCTTTCTGTGAATCTTCCGATTCGCTGGAAAGACTCAGAGACCTCGGACCGCTGTCATCGCTAACATTTCCTTCGGATTCCTCCCCCTCGGTCTCTATTTCCTCCCTTTCCTGTGCCTCTGCTCCTGAGCCCCTGACATTGTCTATTATATTTCTCACATTGTCTGACATATGTCTCCCTGGGAGAAAGCCAGCCTGGTCCTTATGAATCTCTCCTACCAACACTCTCTTCAATCTTTTTGCCAAAATGTCTGCAAAAATTTTATAGTCCACGTTAAGTAATGATATAGGGCGGTAGTTTTTAACCTGGTTCTTCTCAGTCTCTGTTTTCGGTATAAGTGAAATGAAAGCTTCTTTCCACGATTCAGGTGCCTTTTTCCCCTCCAAAATTTCATTACAAACCTCCCTCAATGGTTGTACCAACCATTCCTTCAATGCTTTGTAATATCTAGCAGTCAAACCATCTGGTCCTGGAGATTTTCCCAATTGCATATTTTGAATGGCCCCCTCTATTTCTTGTCCTGATATTTTCTCATTCAAGATCCTTTTACTTTGTTCTGAGATTTTTTTTAGTCCATATTTCTTAAGAAATTCTTCTATTTCTTCTTCGTTAACTGGCCCTTGTGCATATAATTTCCTGAAATAACTGTGAAAGCAGTTGCTTATCTCATTTGGTTTGTAAATATTCTTTCCATCCATCTCCAAGCTTGTCACCGTGTTCAATTTTTGCCTCTTTTTTAATTGCCATGCTAAAAGTTTCCCACATTTATCTGCTGATTCAAATGTCCTTTGTCTCATTTGCTTAATTTTCCATTCTATCTCTTTGTTCATCAGTTCCATATACTGCATCTGATAGAACTTAATTTCTCTCAAAATCTCATGAGACTTTGGTTTAGACCTCAGTTTCTTTTCTCCTTCTTTCATTTTTTCCAAAAAATTTTCTTTCTTCTCATTTTGTTTTTTCCTTTTTATAGAGTTCTGTTGTATTAGAAAACCTCGCATCACGGCTTTGCTTGCGTCCCAAATTATTCTTTTCTCCACCTTTGTTCTCAAATTTATCTCAAAGTAGTCTTTCAATGTTTTTTGGGCCTTTTTGTAAATCTCTTCATCTCTAAAGAGGGAGTCATTCATTCTCCATCTGAAGGATCCAGCTGTTGTTACTTTCATTTCCATCTTCTGATGGTGTTTCCTGCTTGGCAGGGGGTTGGACTCGATGGCCCTTGTGGTCTATTCCAACTCTATGATTCTATGATTCTATAATCTCAGTTCTGTTTTCCCATCACTGCCAACCACAGAGATGCTGTCAGAGCTGCCCCAGGTCCCAGCTCACAGAGGACCAACGCCAGTCCGTTGTTATATTAAATAGTCTTTGTTGAAGTTCAGTTTCTCATTTACAGCCACGGCGCGCAGCTCTACGCCTTAAACCCTAGACCGCCGAAGCTCCGTCTGAGTCTCCTCCCCCCAGACACCAGTTTAAGACCCTAGCCTTGCTCCACCTCTTCCTCTGTTCTTTCCTCCTCTGGGTCCGCCTGTCCGCCGGGGTTTTCTCCTTTCTAGACTCTTCTGACGCTGAGTCCCCCGAGTCTTCCCCCTCCCTCCGGCGGGCTTTAGGACCTGGTTCCCAATCCGGGCTTCCTGCTGTCCCGCGCGCCTGTACATTTGAACTTGGCGCGCGCGCCCAGCCTGCCACCTTCCTTCTGACCGTTATACTGCTCCTGTCGCTGCTCCCCTCTTCGGGGACGCTAGCTGGGCCTGACTCCTCCTCCCTGCTTGCCGGAGGAGACGCTGACTCTGACCTATGGGACTCTTCCCCCCCACTACGCTCTGGTGGGGAAGCTGGCCCTGATTTCCAGCTACTGCTCTGGGAGTCTCCGCTGGCCCCCTGCTTCTGGTGTGTCCCCCCTGGGACCCTCCTTGCCCTGGCCATCGGCGCCCCCTTCTGGGAATCTTCTGATTCACTGGAGAGGCTCATGGAATCTCTCGGGTCACTGTCATTCTGCCCTCCGCTGCCCTCAGATTCCTCCCCCTCGCTCTCCATTTCCTCTCTCCCCTGTGCCTCTGTTCCTGAGCCCCTGACATCCATCCCCCCTCGAAGCCCCCCCTTCCCCCTCCCTCTCTTCGGGTGCGGGTTCCGGGTGCTCCAGTGCTGCGGGGGTGAATGCGGGATACCGTTCTCTCCCCCTGGTGCTCAGCCGGTCATCTGGATCCGGCCAGCTCGTAATAGGCTCGTCGACGTCGATCTCCTCTGCTTCCATCTCTCTGCAGCTGTGCTCGAATGCAGGATCCTCCCCCAACCCGTCCATGTCCGTCTCTCCCCCTGGCACCTCGGGCGAGGTTGCGTGTAAGAGTCCCCTGCTCCACCCCACTTCCGGTTGATTGTCCCACCAATAAGAGCGGTCCGTGCCAAACCCCGAGAGCGATCCCTCTGGGGAGCTTGTGTCTGGCGCCGGTTCCTCCACTGATGAGAACCCCTGGAACGTGCTGGCGGAGAGTGTGGGTGTGAAAAGCCAGTCGTCGAAAAAATCTGCCGGCATAGGTCTGTGAGGGAAGAGTGCATGGAACTCGTCTTTGAAGTATCGCTCCTCCAAGGCATAGTCCGGTACCCACCTGTTGGCGCTGGCCGGGGTACCTTCCTCGGCAAGGAGATATTCAACTCCCTCTTCCCCCCATCTCGAGTCCAAAATCTCCGTGACTTCGTTGAGTGGTGCCGCCCTCGGTGACCCTTCCCCTGTTGGTGATTTGCTGAGTGGGTCTGGTGCGGCCCTTGGGGTCTGAAACCTGTGGGGCTCCTTGTAGGGTGTGAGCACCGACCTGTGAAAGACCGGGTGCATTCTGGAACCCTCCGGGAGCGTCAACCGGAAAGCCACTGGATTGATCTGCGCCTCGACTTCGTAAGGCCCTAGCTGCTTGTGTCTAAGCTTCTTCTTAGCTAACGTTCTGGCTGGCACTGCCTGGGCTGCTAACCATACCCAGTCCCCCACCTGGATGTCTTCCCCGACTCTCCTGTGCCTGTCTGCCTGCACTTTGTAGGCGGGTTTTGCTAGTTCTAAGTTCCTTCGGAGTTGCTCGTGGACCTCCTGCAACTCTGCTGCCAAGTGCTCTGCCCCCTGTGGCTCCCCCTCCCCCTTCGTCTCTAACCCCGGGAAGGTTCTGGGATGCCGCCCATAGTTGGCGAAGAACGGCGTCACCCCTGTGTGCTTCGTGTTGTTGTAAGCAAACTCGGCCAGCGGTAGGTAGTCCACCCAGGTCGAGGGTTGTTGGTTCGCGTAGCATCGCAGGTACTGCTGCATGATGGCGTTGACCCTCTCCGCTTGTCCGTTGGTCTGCGGGTGTCGTGCCGACGCTAAGTTGATCTTGACGTTCAGGATGCCCAGGAGCTTGTGCCAGAAACTCGAGACGAACTTGCGCCCCCGGTCGGATAGGATGGACCTCGGCAAGCCGTGAACTCTGAACACGTGGTCTATGAACAGCTTGGCGGTCTGTTCCGCCGTGGCCACCTTCGCGCAAGGAATGAAATGCGCCATCTTGGTGAACAGGTCTACGACCACGAGCACCGCTGTTTTGCCTCTCGAGCTGGGCAGATCTGTGACAAAGTCCAGGGACACTCTCTCCCACGGTTCAAACGGCGTCTGAAGCGGTTCCAGCAGTCCCGCCGGCGCCCTGTGTACTGGTTTGGCCCTTTGGCATGTGTCACACCGAGCGACATAATCCTCAACTTCACCCCTCATCTTGGGCCACCAAAAGTCTCTGGCTACTAATTCCGCTGTCTTGTCCTTGCCGAAGTGCCCAGCGCTGGGCGCGTCGTGTAACTGCTGCAGGACTTTCGCGCGGAGATCGTCCCCCGGCACGTAGAGGGCCCCCTTGCGGAGGAGTAGTCCGTCGCATATCTGGAACTCTCCGTCCTTTGCTGTGCCTCTTTGCACCTCCTCCATCTTGGATCGTGCGAACGAGTCCGTCTGCAGCGCGCGACGCACCACGTCCAGGTCCACTGTGGCTGAAGCACACGCCCACGCTTTCGGTGCGAAAATGTGCTTGGCCGCCACCGGTGCCGCTTCCTCAAGATACTGCGGCTTCCTGGATAGTGCATCCGCCATGACGTTGCTGTCTCCCGGGATGTATTCTATCCGGAAGTCGAAATCCGCAAAGAACTCCGCCCAGCGTATGTGTCTCTGGTTCAGGAACCGCGCCGTGCGCCAGTACTCCAGGTTCTTATGGTCCGTGCGGACCTGCACTGTGTGTCTGGCTCCGATGAGGAAGTGCCGCCACGCTTTGAAGGCTGCTTGAATGGCCAGCAACTCCCTGTCCCAGATGGTGTAGTTCTGTTCCGACTTGCTGAGTTTCCTGGAGTAGAATGCGCACGGCCTCCAATCGCCCTGCGGGTCTTGCTGCAACAGGACCGCCCCCACCGCTCTGTCCGAGGCGTCCGTTTCAACCCGCATTGGTTTGCTGGGGTTTACGTGCAGCAGCTGTTCTTCGGACGCGAAGAGCTGCTTGAGTTTCCGAAAGGACTGCTCCGCCTGGTCCGTCCAGGTGAACTTCTTCTTCTTGGAGCTGAGGGTGTCTGTGATGGCCACCGTTTCCATCGCGAACCCTTTGATGAACTTGCGATAGAAGTTGGCGAAGCCGACGAACTTCTGGACCTCCTTCCTATTGCGCGGGCTCTTCCAGTCCAACACCAAACGGACCTTGGGGCTGTCCATGGCGAGTCCCTCGTCGGATAGCTTGTAGCCCAGGAAATCCACCTCCGTCATGTCAAACTGGCACTTCTCCAGCTTGGCGTAAAGTCTGTGCTCCCGTAGTCTCTGCAGGACCTCCTTGACGTCTCCCTCGTGAGCTTCCTGCGATTCCGAGAAGATCAGGATGTCGTCCAGGAAGCAGACGCACTTCTTGTAGAGGAGTCCCGCTAACACGTGATGCATAAAGGCTTGGAAGCAGTGAGAGCCGTTTTGGGGCTCTGGTGGGGAAGCTGGCTCTGATTTCCAGCTACTGCTCTGGGAGTCTCCGCTGGCCCCCTGCTTCTGGTGTGTCCCCCCTGGGACCCCCCTTGCCCTGGCCATCGGCGCCCCCTTCTGGGAATCTTCTGATTCACTGGAGAGGCTCATGGAATCTCTCGGGTCACTGTCATTCTGCCCTCAGATTCCTCCCCCTCGCTCTCCATTTCCTCTCTCCCCTGTGCCTCTGTTCCTGAGCCCCTGACAGGTGTCATCTGCAAATTTGATCAGGATGCCCTTGAGTCCATCATCCAAGTCGTTGATAAAGATGTTGAATAAGACCGGGCCCAAGACAGAACCCTGTGGCACCCCACAAGTCACTCTTCTCCAGGATGAAGAGGAACCATTGATGAGACCCTTTGGGTTCGGTCAGTCAGCCAGTTACAAATCCACTGAGTGGTAGCATAGCCAAGACCGCATTTTACCAGCTTCTTTACAAGAATATCATGGGGCACCTTGTCAAATGCCTTGCTGAAATCAAGGTAGACTACATCCACTGCATTCCCTTCATCTACCAGGCTTGTAATTCTGTCAAAAAACGAGATCAGGTTAGTCTGACATGACTTATTTTTCAGAAATCCATGCTGACTATTGGTGATCACAGCATTCCATTCTAGGTGCTCACAGACTGTTTGCTTAATGATCTGCTCCAGAATCTTCCCTGGTATTGATGTCAGACTGACTGGGCGATAATTATTTGGGTCCTCTCTTTTCCCCTTTTTGAAAATAGGGACAACATTTGCCCTCCTCCAGTCTGCCGGGACTTCTTACAGATGTCTGTAAGAAGCTGGTGAGGTGGGCAAGGGGGCTTGGCTTAGCTCAGGCAAGGGACTGTTGGCCTCCTTAAGTACAACTGATAGTCAGTTTTGATGAAGAACAAAGAACTGAAGAGGTTGTGCCTCTGCCTACCAGGCACTTTCTTGGCAGAAACAGTGACGTCGCAGAGGGGTGTGGGAGATGGGTACCTTAGGGGGTGTGGAAATCAGCAGCTCTGCAACTTACATCCATTGGAGGGGTTGGGCCTCTGAGGACCCCAAGTGCCTCACTTCACAAACAAACAGACTTCAGAGCCAGCTCTGGGTGGGTGCTGGTGTGGTAGGTTCTTTCATGGAGCTTTGACTGTGTTAGGCCATGGAAGGCTGGGATGCTAATGAAATTGCTAATTGGAGTAAATATTGTGGAAGCGATGGAAATGAGGATGGAAACTTTGTACCTGGGATGCAATATTTTATTGAAGCAATGCAACGAGATGCTATTCCCTCTTTAAACACATTCCTGCCCTTAGCTCTTCCCTTTGTCTCCTTCCTTCTGTCTTGGAAGGCCCTAATGGGACAGATCTGCTTTCTCCCCTGAAGAAAGAACTCGGATTAGAGACGATCCCATCCCATCTGCAGCCCTGTTGTTATCCTAAGAAACTGATGGTCATGTCGCTAAAGATCATCTTCTGAAGGATCTCCGATCTCCATGAGCTGGGGAAATGAATTCGCCCGCAACCCTTCCACCTTCTTGCACCCCACACCAACACAGCTCCCCTCACCTTGAAAAATGATGGATCAATGGGGTTTAGGACCCCCCCCCCAATCCTGAGGGTGTAAGAAATCCAGACTTGCCTTGCATGGGGCTTCCTCTGCCTGCTCCTGTTGCTGTTTGTATAGGGAACCTGGTTGCAACAGAATAAAGGACCATTGCTTGAAGTGGTTTTGCTTGGTTGGGGTTCATCCATCCTTCCGACTACTGAAGAGCCTCATAGGGTCTCCCAAACCACCAACATATTTCTACAACAATTTCAACCTCTCACATCAATATTTTTTTGTATATGCTTCTCTCTCACTGTCAGGGGTTCAGGGAGAGAGGCACAGATGAGGGAGGAGACTGAGAGCGAGGGGGAAGAATCCCGGAACGAGGAGGAGGAGGATGACAATGACTTGAGGGTTTCCATGAGTCTTTCAAGTGAATCGGAGGATTCCCAAAAGGGGGCGCCCCTGGTCAGGCCAAGGGGAGCCACAGGGGGGACTAGTCAGGAGCAGGGGAGCAGCAGGGGAACCCCAAGTGGGAGTTGGAGATCGGGGCCGGCTTCCCCGCCGGAACGGAGTGAAGAGGGTGGAGTTCCCAGTGTGACAGACGAAGCAGAGCAGGAAGCAGAGAGGGGAAGGAGATCGGGGCAAGACGTCCTGCCGGAAGGGGCGGAGAGTAGTACCGAGAGCAGTGTAACTGTCAAGAGGAAGGTCAGGGGTAGCGAACGCGCGCCAAGTTCAAATGTGGAGGCGCGCGGAAATGCGGAGAGCCCAGAGGAGGAGCCTGGTCCCAAAGCACGGAGGAGGGGGGAACAGGCGTCTGGGGACTCAGCGTCAGGGGAAAGCAGGAGGGAAGGAACCCAGGGGGGCAGAAAGACCCTGCGGAAAAGGAAGGACAGGAAGAGGTGGACCAGCACAAGCCTCTTAAACTGGTGTAGAGGCGGGACTGATTCAGAGGGGACTTCAGCGGTCTAAGCGTAACAGACGTGGGGCTGCGCGCCTCGGCTGTGGAACAAACAATGTACTTCAATAAAGACTTTTGTAAATAAAGTGGACTTGGCGTTGGTCTCTTGTGAGCTGGGACCTGAGGCGGCCCTGACACTCACTCTGTTTTATTTTCATAAAAACCCGAGCCTATGATGGAAGAGTTCAAAGCATTACAGTTCAAGAGGTCCCTTGCCCTTGTACGAGTGCCTGGAGGCGGTAGGAGGATGTATGGCAGCTAACAGATTGAGGTTGAATCCTGACAAAACAGAAGTACTGTTTTGGGGGAACAGGGGACAGGCGGGTGTGGGGGATTCCCTGGTCCTGAATAGGGTAACTGTGCCCCTGAAGGACCAGGTGCGCAGCCTGGGAGTAATTTTGGACTCACAGCTGTCCATGGAGGTGCAGGTTAATTCTGTGTCCAGGGCAGCTGTCTACCAGCTCCATCTGGTAAGCAGGCTGAGACACTACCTACCCGCAGACTGTCTCACCAGAGTGGTGCATGCTCTAGTTATCTCCCGCTTGGACTACTGCAATGTGCTCTCCGTGGGGCTACCTTTGAAGGTGACCCGGAAACTGTAATTAATACAGAATGTGGCAGCTAGACTGGTGACTGGGAGTGGCCACTGGGACCATATAACACCGGTCCTGAAAGACCTATATTGGATCTCATAACATTTCCGAGCACAATTCAAAGTGTTGGTGCTGACCTTTAAAGCCCTATACAGCCTCAGTCCTGTATACCTGAAGGAGCGTCTCCACCCCCATCATTCAGCCTGGACACTGAGCTCCAGCACCAAAGGCCTTCTGGTGGGTCCCTCATTGCGAGACGTGAGGTTACAGGGAACCAGACAGAGGGCCTTCTTGGTAGTGATGCCTATCCTGTGGAATGCCCTCCCATCAGATGTCAAGGAAATAAGCAGCTATCCTATTTTTAAAAGACATCTGAAGGCAGCCAGATAGGTTGGGTATAAATAAATTATTATTATTATTATTATTATTATTATTATTATTATTATTATTATTATTATTATTCCCATAGAATCAGCAGCCTTCTATGCAAGACAGAAATAAGCCATGCTCTGTCTCTTTCTACAGCCTGTCATGTAGCATTCTCCCTCAGCTTCTCCACTGCATTGCCACGCAAAATGAAGAGGGCTTTCCTCCCCATCCACATTTTGATCTGGCCCACATTATATTCTGACCACCACCACCCATCAAGCTTGCAAAACTTAATCTTTTTTCCTGTTAGCTTACACCAGTGGTTTTCAACCAGTGTGCCATGGCACCCTGGAGTGCCTTGAATGGTGCTCAGGGGTGCTGTGGGCTACTCTGGCCTCAGTCCCTCTTTCCTTCCTTTCCTTCTCTGATGCCCTCTTGCATCTCTGCCTCCCAAAGACTTGCACAGCTGTTTGTTGCAGCAGCCCTGGCAGCAGGCTCCCCAGGCAAATGCTGCCTCTGTGACTCTGTGGCAAAGGGGTGCTTCTCAAGCCCCTGTGGGCAGTGTGAGGAGGCACCTCTCTTTGGGGCAGAGTGGGGGGCAGATCAAGGACCAGGGGCAGCAGCTGCAGCTGCCCAGAGGATTCCCAAGGAGAGCGGAGAGGAGACTGAGGGAACACTCCACAAGGCAGGGTGTTAGAAAAAGGTGAGAGGCTGCCAGCTCTGCAGGTAAGGGGTAACCAAAGTGAGCTCCTAAGCCCCACAGGGGTGCAGCAGAAAGAGTGTAGTTGGTCAAGGGAGCCATGGAATCAAAAAGGTTGAAAAGCTCTGGTTTACATCATTTCCCAATGTAATCCTGGAAACTTCCCCCTCCCAATTCTGGAATTGTCTTCTGCTACCATAGGCAACTGAGGGACACGGGTGGCACTGTGGGTAAAACCTCAGTGCCTAGGACTTGCCGATCGTAAGGTCGGCAGTTCGAATCCCCACGGCGGGGTGAGCTCCCATCATTTGGTCCCAGCTCCTGCCCACCTAGTAGTTTGAAAGCACCCCTAAGTGCAAGTAGATAAATAGGTACCGCTTCAGCAGGAAGGTAAACGGCGTTTCTGTGTGCAGCGCTGGTGCTGGCTCGCCAGCCACAGCTTCGTCACGCTGGCCACATGACCTGGAAGTGTCTTCAGACAGCGCTGGCTCCCGGCCTCTTAAGTGAGATGAGTGCACAACCCTAGAGTCGGACACGACTGGCCCGTACGGGCAGGGGTACCTTTACCTTTACCTTTACCTTTACCATAGGCAAAGAACCTATCCATTCTGAAGGAAATGAGCCCTGAGTGCTCACTGGAAGGACAGATCCTGAAGCTGAGGCTCCAATACTTTGGCCCCCTCATGAGAAGAGAAGACTCCCTGAGAAAGACCCTGATGTTGGGAAAGACTGAGGGCACAAGGAGAAGGGGATGACAGAGGGTGAGATGGTTGGACAGTGTTGTGAGTCGAGAACCCTCCACCCACATAGGATTATAATAAAACACACAGACACGTTATTTTAGGTTAATGGGTGAAATTAGGCCACAACTTTTATTGGTTACAGCATGTGAGTAGTATTGGCTTAGGCATTGGATGAAACAGCAATGCAAGACTCCACCCCACACAGCCAGGAGTCATATCAGGGTTAACAACCAATGGGAGGAGCTTGTTGATACAAATACAACTGGAAGCTCCCCCATGATGTCACCTGGGGTCGTGCCATGGCCCTAACCACTAGCAGGGCATCCTTAATGGAATACCCAAAAGAGGAGAGGTAGATGATGGCGCATACCCAATACTCCAACACAGCACACATATTCCAATGCCTAACCGCCACCTGAGCCAAAAGGCTCGCCGCCAATACCCTCACAGGTGCAACCAATTCTTAATACTTCTGATGATGTCTGCCAACCACACATCATCCGAAGAAAGCAGGGACTGACTGATAAAACAAGGTTGCAGTGGCTGTTTAAACGCATTTAGCCCCGCCCACCAGCCCACCCTATTGGTCGGCTGGGAGGCTTGGCCTTGGCAGCAGAAGCAATCAGGAGCAGGGAGCCCCCCCACCACCACCACCACTCCCGCTCACAACCCCTCGAAGCTACCAGCATGAGTTTGACCAAACTGCGGGAGGCAGTGGAAAACAGGAGTGCCTGGCATGCTCTGGCCCATGGGGTCACGAAGAGTCGGACATGACTAAATGACTAAACAACTAAACAACAACCATAGGCAAAGTCAGGATTTTTGTCAGGGGAGGGCAGGATTTTTCTTCGCGGGGGGGGGGGGGGGGGCAGAACCAACATGATTGGTCAGTGATCTTGGCTATGCCCATGTAAATACCCAGAACTCAGGGCAGGGCTTCCCTGGTTGATTGTTTTCATTGATGGGCCATCACTCTGTCTTTGTTTCTTAAATGACTTATCCCCTAGGCAATTTACTAAATTCAGGAATTATGGGGGTTTGCTTAAATGCTAACCCTTTACTAAATTTAGACATTTTAGGAGTGTCTTGCCCCCAACCAGCTTCCACCACCAAATTATAATGCTAGCTTGTTATGATTTATTAGGTTAAAGATCTAACAAGAACAAAAAAAGGGGGGGAGGTGGTAGTTTCCCCAACTCTTGGGAAATGTTTCCCAAAATTCTTTTGCTGATGCGCAGTCCCACCACATGTGCAGCCCAGTCATCACAGAACTGCAGACCCTCCAATGCAATGCTGAAACCAAATGATAGGAATATATTGCCATTTATCCCACACCTGCAGGGTTCTTGTGGGTCTTCCTCTAGCAAATAAATATTTTATGTACCTTAGACTATTGCTAGTCCATCTGTCACGTTGTTTGTATTTATCTGGACAATACAATTTTGGAAGGGAGCCAGGGATAGGCCTGCATTCCATTTCCCCCCATACCACTAGAGCGGAGGGAAAGGTGGCTACTTTTCCAAATCAATGACCTTGATGGGTTCGGAAGCAATAATGCCTTGATGCCTTGATGGTGAATCAAGCTGAACTCAAAGGAAGGTCTTTTGCATTTCTAATGATCTGTATAACATGTCTCAACCAAAATGCCTTGTAATACAGTTTCAGGTTTGGGATTCCCAGACCAACATGTTCCACGCTCAGTAGAATGTGTTGTCACTTACTCTGCTCCCCCCCCCCCAGCAAAATAAAGTTATTTAACATATTTTGTCGTTTAGCTAGTTGTTGTTTTGGTATTGTGATGGAAAGGCTCTAGAATAAAAACAGAGATTTGGGCAGGAGCAAGAGAATCAATGCCTATAGCAACCTATATTGTATGTTGTAACCCTCTCCCCATCTTCTTTGCAATATGTGAATACTGTGTCTTGCCTGAACTGCATTACTCTGACACTAACACTGTTCCCTAGAAGCACCCACCCACTTTGCTGGCCAAGATGAGGCTCTGTCTTCCACTTATTACCCCTGCACTCACAGACAAGTGGCAATGAGGGCTGCTGGGATGTTCCCTGGGAAACTTGGCCATTCAGACATAACATTTGTGTGTGTGTGTGTGTGTGTGTGTGCAGAATGGTTGCCTCAGATGCTGAGGAAGGTGTGAGGCAAAGGGGTACATAGGCCCATACAGCACTCCTCCTTTTTTCGATCCATTAGCAAGATAGAAGGTTGCCTTATTTGGACTCAGACCATCTGGCTCATTGCTCTCTTCACTGACTGGCAGCAGCACTCCAGATTTCAGCCTACGGTCTCTCTCAACCCTTCCTGGAGACGTCAGGAATTGAAGCTGGGCCCCTCTGCGTGCAAAAGATGCTCTCTTCCCCTTCTTCTGCCTGGCTGTGGCCTACCTTTGCTCTAATGGGTGTGTAGAAAGCAGGGAGTACCTGCGCCTTGTTAAAGGCTGCCTGCCACAAAGACTTCAGAAGAGGTCCCAACTGCGAAGCCCCAACACCCGCAGCAGCAGCAGCAGCTCTAGAAACCCCTTCAAAGGAGGGGAAGTCTCTCTCTCTCTCTGCCTTCCAAATTCCCATCTCTTAAACGGTCCTTGCGACGAACGGGCTGTGGGTGTGTAAATGAGCACTTTAACGTGAAGAGGGCGAAGGAACCTCCTCCAGGGCAGTTTAACTGGTCCTCAATATGCTGGACGCTTGTCTAAGGCTGCTTGTCTAAGGCTGAGGAACTCCTTCGCTCACACGAATGCGCAGCCAGAATGCCCGAGGAGGCAGGCGCGCGCACCTCCGACGATCAGCGATCTGCTGGAGAGCTCACTGCGCCGTGCCGGGAGCGCAGCTTTCTCCCCACGAGGAGGATCCCTGCTTACTGGCCACAAGCCCGCGAAGTCTCAGCAGAGACGGCTGGGCGGTTTCTAGCCGGCGGCAGCAGCAGCAGCATTTCCACCAGCCGGGCTGCCAGGCAAAGCGCTCGGCGGCGAAGTAGTAGACGAGCGGGTCGAGGCAGGCGTTGAGGCTGGTGAGGGCCATGGTGAGCCGGCGGGCCACGTAGGTGGCGCGAATGAGCGGGCAGCCGCCCAGCACGCCGGCGCGACCCAACGTGTGCACCACTTGCACCAGGTGATACGGCGCGAAGCAGACCAGGAAGACGCCCAGCACCACCAGCACCGTGCGCAGCGCCTTGCGCCGCACCGCTCGTGAGCCGGGCTGCATCCCCGGAGTGGCCAGCAGCCGCCAGGCAATGAGCGGGTAGCAGATGCCGATGAGGAAGAGCGGCAGCAGGAAGCCCACGGCAGCGGCGAAGAGGCTGACGGAGGAGATGCGCCCCCGCCAGGAGCTCGAGGAGAAGTTCTCCAGGCAAGCGGTGCGGCCGTCGGGGAAGCGGCTGGTCAGCGGGCCGCGGAGCGCCAGGTACAGGACGGCGGCGACTAGCACCGCCCACACCCCGACGGCGGCCGCCACCCGGTAGCGCAGCTGCCGGAGCCGGAGGTGGCGCAGCGGGTGCACAACGGCCACGTAGCGCTCCAGGCAGATGCAGGCCAGGAAGAGGGAGCTGCCGTACAGGTTGGCGAAGAAGAGGCAGCCGGTGACCTTGCACAGCGCCTCGCCGAAGACCCAGTCGTTGCGCAGCGCGTGGTAGGCAATGCGGAAGGGCAGCGTTAGCACGAAGAGCAGGTCGATGGCGGCCAGGTTCACCAGAAAGATGTTGGCGGGCTCCGTGGCGGACTTGGTGCGGAAGAAGTAGCCCAGGACGAAGAGGTTCCCCACCAGGCCCAAGGCGAAGACCAGGCTGTAGACCACGGGGAAGAGCAGGTACTGGAAGTCGGCGCTCTCCAAGCAGCCGGAGGTGCTGTTGCTGCTGTTCCACGCGGGGCCACCAGAAAGCGGCACTGAGAGGTTCTTCGGCGGCCGCTGGAAAAAAACGAAAGAAAACCGCTTACTTTTTTATTTATTTATTTATTCACCCTTCATCCGTATTGCTCAGGGCGGTTCACAAAATAAAAATGAAATATAAAAAACACATAATACATAATAAAAATTAGAACAAAAACAAACCAAGAATCTCCCGCTCCCTCAACACATTGAAAAGGCCAAACATGCACTCGGCGCCCTGTTCGCGGTGCTTGTTCCGCAGCTACCGCGTTTCTCCCTCTCCTAGGCTAACACTTCTCCCACCCACCCTATAGCTACTGTCTACTGAGCAGCTCCGAAGCAAGGAGCCACCCAGAGAGCAACCTACTTTCCCCTCTTTTAGATGGCTCTTTGTTTATCGTTTTTCAGCCCCGCTTTGCCTGGTTCTTAGCTCCCCCCCCCCCCATTTTAGATAACTTCCAAGCCTTTCGAAAGACCGTATTTGACAATCTTGACTCTCCTTTTTAACCTGAACCCCTTTCTTAGGATTCTGCGGTGCTTGGAGATGCTCTGTCAATGGCTGCTTGGCCATGATGGCTATGTTCTACCTAAATAGCTTGAGGCAATAATGCTTCCGAATACCAGTTCCCGGAAAGCGCAAGAGAGGAGAACGCTCTTGTGCCTGAATCCGGCTTGCAGGTTTTCTTTTGGGGTATCTGGTTGGCGGCTCTTCTGTCCTAGATTGTCCCTACTTAAAGGAAGCCTCAAATCCTGACATCTCCGCATTTCGCCCAGTTGAGGGGGGGGGGAGGCCGCGGTCTTCTTCCTGCAGAGGACGCTCTCTCTCTCTCGGGGCTCACAGGCAGTCCCTCCGCGGAAGCTGGTGGAGCTTTTCCTCCCTGGAGCTATGGCTGAGCCCCTTGGAAAGGAGGCGGGGAGGGGGCGAGAGGTGGGCAGGTGGGAGGGAGCGCTGGGCGTCGACGGGGTGGGACTGCCTTTCTTCCCCACTCCCGGCTGTCCAGGGTGCTGATGACCCTCCCGGAGGTTCTCGCTTCCTAGAAAGCCGTCTCCGCCGCCCTCCCCCAAGCCCCAGGAGCAGAGCTGACTCCTTCCTCCCCATGGGACCCAGGAGTCCTGCCGTCGGGGCCAAACGAGTCCTGCCGCCGTCTCCCTGCCTCACCTTGGCTCACAGCCAAGCAACCGACGCCCCCAGTCCCACTGCCTCCTACCTCCAGGACCTCCATGTGGGTCTCTATCCGCCTGCCTGCCCTGCCCTGCGGCTGCTACTGCTGCTGCTGCTGCTGCTACCCGGCAACTCTAGGCCCCCTTGCGCAACCTCAACCCCTCCAGGCACATTCCGGGAAGGTTCGCCTCGGACCCACTTCCTCCCCCCGCCCTCCGGCGTCTCCGACTGGGGGAAAACTACAAGCCGCGTCTCTCGCCAGCCCCTTCCCTGTTCCCTGCATGGGGGGGGGGGGGGGAGAAGCCACATAACTGCTATTGATTCTGCGGTTTATGTTGTGTTTGTATGTCTCTGGAAGGTGAAGAACTTAGTGAAAATAAAACTGCTGCTATCATGTCCTTGTACCAATATATGGTGCCACCGCTTCTGGAATGCTGCGTGCAGTGCCGGTCGGCTTACCTCAGAAAGGATACTGTATTGCATAGTTGGAAAATGGTCAGAAAAGGGCCACCAAAATTATAAAGTGGAGGAGAAGGCTTCCCTATGAAGAAAGGTTGCAGCGTCTGGGACTTTTTAGTTTTTTGAAGTCAGTTTTTTAAATTAAACTTTATACAGTATATATTCAAGATTCCAAATTTGTTTTACATTTCTCTTTAAACTTTGACTTCCCGCCGTTCCCTCCATGCTGTTCTTAATCCCATCCCATTTACATAACGCATTCTAATAAACATTTCTGCTAAAACGTATTTCGTATATTATCAATCGTCAATCGCTGCTCATATTTCAAATCCTGCTCGCGATTTCATCTGCTTATTTTTTCAGATATTTCCAAAAGGGCTTCCATTCTTCATGACTAGTCCCTCATGTTGCTTTCTTGATTTTGCTGTTAGTTTCGCCAGCTCCGCATAGGGATTTTTTTAGTTTAAAGAACATTCAAGTAAGAGGCGACAGGACAGAAGTTTATAAAATTATGCATGACATGGGCATAGCCAGGCTTTTGATGGGGAGGGGGCAGGCTTCTGCTGGGGGGGGGGGAGAGAACCTCGGGTAATGCTTTTCAATAATATTTGAGGAATGGGGGGGGGGGGCTCTCCTTGGCTACGCCCAGGCATGGAGAAAGTGGAAAGAGGAAAGTTTTTCTCCCTCTCTCGTGACCCTGGAATACAGGGGCATCCGTCCAATGAAGCTGATTGTTGGGAGGTTCAGGACAAATAATCTAAAGTCCTTCTTCACGCAGCCCAAAGTCAAGCGATGGAACTCGCTCCCCCAAAAGTCAGAAATGGGCTTTAAAAGAATGTTGGAGAAAACCATGGAGGCTGAGGCTATTATAGCTGCTAGCCACAATGCCTAAGCTCCGCCTCCACAATTTGAGGCAGCAATGCTTCTGGACCCCAGTTGCTGGGGATCGAGAGTGCGGCGAGTGGCTGGTGCGCTCGAATCTTGCTTGCGGGCTTTCCATGCAGGCCTCTGGATGGGAGGAGAACCGGATGCTGGGCTAGATGGGCCTTTTGGCCTGATGCAGCCGCCGGCCTCTTCTGATGTCCTTATGACTGATGTGTTTAGATGACCCTCAGGATATGGTTACCAGATGTCCCCATTTCCCAGGGACAGTCCCCAGATTTACAAATTTGTCTCCAGACACATCATATGGGGACTTCCAGCAAGGCAACATAGCAGGCACCACAGCAGCGAGCAGCCCCTGAAGCCAGCCAGAACCAACTGCGCTACCAGGCTGGCTCCAGGCTGCTGAGACTGCCACTGCTGCTGTCACTGCCAAGGGAGAACCGGGACGCCGGCGCGTCAACTGGGGGAACCGCTGACACACACCCCCCCCCAAATCGAGCCAGGAGCGAGAGTGCCCGGCCACCCGCCCAGTGGCACTCCGGGGCCAGGAAAACCCCGGAGCTGACACAGGGAGAAGGAAGAGCGAGAAAGAGGAAGGAGGAAAAAAGAGGGGAACCCCGACCTTGCCGCGCCACTGAGAAAGAGAGGTAGGAGAGCCCTGGGAGGGCAAGGACACATGGCCGAGCCCAGGTCTGACCTGAGCCTACTCCACAGCGGCTAGCGCTCCAAGAGAGTAGGCTGGGGCCCAGAGGAAGGCCACGCGACAGAGGAGACCACAGAAGAGAAGATATTACTTCTTAATATATATTTTAAAATGTTTTTAATAACTTCTTTTCTCTTTTAAAAAAAAAGTGTCCCCGGATTCCTTGAAAAAAATCTGGTAACGTTACCTCAAGATCCCTTTCAACTCTACAGTTTCTATGATGCTATGATTCCTAAAAGAGAGAGGCGCTCCCAGGCACCTGCTCTCCCCCTACACACGTGAGCTGGTCTGCACTTGTGAATGCCACTCTGGGCGCTCCTTAGCAACACACGGCAGATGCCGCTCCCCACGGCCGCTCTTGAGGCGGGAATGCCCGAGTTGCGCAAGGCGCTGTTTGCTGAGACCGGCGCGCCCCAAAGCAGCTGCCGGCGCCGGAGGAGGCAGCTAAAAGCAACACGGGCGCCTCCCTCCAGCTTCGCTGAATCAGCTCCCTCCCCGCCTGCTGAGCTGGCCCTGGAGGGCGAATTCCCCTTTCCGTGCAGCCAGGAGGAGGAACTGAGGTTTCAGCCGGGCTGGGGCAGCCCCCTCTTCCCGCTCGCCAGAGCAGACGCAGCTGTCGAGAAAGAGGAACTCGGAGAGGCAGAGGTTCCCCATCCTCCCTCCCACATAAAGAGAAAGGAGTCCTGGGGCACCACGACACGAGGATTTGCCACTGTCTTGCGACAGAAACTTTCGTGGATTATATTCCACTTTATCAGGTGCTTGAATGGTGATCCACAGTTTGCAGGAATATTTGTTCGCTTTGTGCGTGTATGGGTACAGAGAGCGAGAAAAGAAAGCAGCGGAGAGGAAATGAAATCGAAAAGTACAGTACTGTACTGAACCTAACACTGAAGCTTAAATGCCTGCTTAAAAACCAAGATTTTGTAGTTGTTAGAATGCCAGACTAGGTTTTGCCTGACACCTACAAGACTGCAGCTTTAGGAACATCCATAGAAACACAGAGCACAAGTTAGACTCATAGAATTGTCGAGTTGGAAGGAACCCCAGGGGTCATCTAGTCCACCCCCTGCAATGCAAGAATATCTACTAAAGCATTCACCAGAGAATGGCCATCTGTTTAAAAGCCTCCAAGGAAGGAGAGTTCACCACGTCTCGAGGGAGACCGTTCCACTGTCGAACAGCTCTTATTGTCAGAAGGCTCTTCCTGATGTTGTCTGAATCTCTTTCTTATAACTAGAAGGCATGGGTTCGAGTCCTGCCCTCCAGAGCAGCAGAAAATAAGCTTCTCCATCTTCCCTGCCCTTGAGGTATTGGAAGATGGCTCGCATATCTCCTCTCAGTTTCCTCTTTTCAGGCTAAACATCCCCAGCTCCTTCAACTATTCCTCATAAGGCTTGGCTTCCCAGACCTTTGATCAGCTTCTGCACACCTTCTGGCTTGTCAATATGACACGGTATTTCAGATGTGGAATTATTACCGGGGGGGGGGGGACCGCGCGCAGCTCCAGCTCCAGCTCCAGCCCGGCGGTCCCCACCCCGCTGCCCGCGGGACTCCAGAAGAAAGATCGCGGGCGGGAAGGGGCATAAGGGTCTTTCTAGGCGGACAACAAATGAAAATCTCCGCGGTGCTGGGACGGCAGCTGCTCCGCCTGCGCCACCCGCAGCAAGGGCAGCCGGGGCCCGCCCTGCCTCCTCTCCCCCCTCGCAGCTGCGCAGTCGCCTTCTCCGCTTGGAGAAGAGCCCGGAAGTTCCACCTCGGGATCCCTCTACCTTCTTCGTATCTCTTTGGCCTCACTCCCGACGCTCATGCGCCCTTCGTCCGTCGGGGAGCTTGCTCTACGGAGAGCGCGACGGGACATACGCGGCCAAGATGGCGGCTGCTCCCAGCGGCGGCGGTTCTTGCCCGGCCGGGAGCAGCAACGGGGCCGGCATGGAGGTGGACGCGGCGGGTAAGCCCGGGAGGCGGCGGGCGGGGCCTGGCTGGGGCGGCGGGGAAGAGCGGCGGCGGCGGCGGCGCCCTCGGGGCCTCCCTCCGTCCTCACGACTCCCTCGGTCTCCGCAGCGGCGCCGGCGGTGATGGCGTCGGGCGTGACGGGGAGCGTGTCGGTGGCGCTGCACCCGCTCGTCATCCTCAACATCAGCGACCACTGGATCCGGATGCGCTCGCAGGAGGGGCGCCCCGTCCAAGGTGAGCGGGAGGGGGGGAGCTGCACCCGGTGGGCTTTTGCCTGCGAGCCGGGAAGGGGCGGCCTCCCGCGGGACCCCGGAGCGAAGGGACCGAGCCCGGCGGCCGGGGCGGGGGGGGGGCGCGAATGCATCTTCTGCAACCTCAGCCTTGCCAAGGCTTCCGGGAAGGGAGCGGAGAGAGCCCCCCCCCCCCCCCGCAATCTCTGGCAAAACTCGCGTCGTCCTGGAGCACAAGCCGCCCTCGCTGGGGCTGCTGGGAGGAGCCGCCCTGACTCCCCCCTCTGCCTCCCGCAGTAATCGGGGCCCTGATCGGCCGCCAGGAGGGGCGCAACATCGAGGTGATGAACTCCTTCGAGCTGCTCTCGCACACGGTGGGGGAGAACGTGGTCATCGACAAGGAGTATTACTATACCAAGGAGGAACAGTGTGAGTCGGCAATTGGGCCTGCCAGGAGGACGAGGGGGGCTGGCGGGGGCAACTCGCAGGACAGGCATGAGCCAAAGAGGGTCTCTCAGAGCAGCCTGGCTGGTAGCAGGGGGCCGAGCGGCCCACAGAGCCCAGCACACTTTTTGCACAGTGGTAAACTAGAGGCACCGCCCCCCCCCCCAGGAGCTGGCAATCAGGACCCCAGTGCAGCTGCACTCCCCCCCCCCCCCGGTGATTCCTGGCAAATGGTACTCAGAAGAATTCTGCCTCCAATAGTAAAGGTAATACAGATCCGTTGTCATATTCACAAGCAATAGTCTTATCCTCCATAACTTAGTTTAATGCCTTCTTGCAGCCATCGTAGTTGACCAGTGTCACTATATGTTGTGATAGCTGTTTTTCTTCCGCTGTCCTGCAGTTAAACAAGTCTTCAAAGATTTGGAGTTCCTAGGCTGGTACACAACAGGCGGCCCCCCAGACCAGTCTGACATCCATGTCCATAAGCAGGTGAGCCTTGCCCCCACCCCCTTTGCTGCCTGCTGGCTGTGGGATGGGTGGGCAGAGGCCTCTGAGCAGCCCTCCGGTTTCACATTGGCAAGGGACAGAGGCCCAGACTTCTGCCGCTCCTGATAGCACCTTCATTTTTTCCTCAGGTGTGTGAGATCATCGAGAGCCCCCTCTTCCTCAAGCTGAACCCCATGACAAAACACACGGATGTGAGTACCTGCTCCCTTCCATGACTGAAACCTCAGACAGCTGCACCAAGGGACATCTGAGTGAGCTGCTGTTCTCTCTCTCTCTCTCTCTCTCAGCTGCCTGTCAGTGTCTTCGAGTCGGTGATTGACATCATCAATGGAGAGGTAATACCCACCACTCTTGCGCCATCTCACTCTTTTTAGAAAGGCATGTATTGCAAGGACTTGGGTAGAAGCGGGCCATCTTTCCTGTATGGGAGGAGAGATCCCCAGTGCAGGAGTCACAGCTAAAGGATCCCTCGTCATCCAACCTCTGCTTAAAAATCTCCAAGGGAGGAGAGCCAGCCACTTTTGGAGGGAGCCCCGCTTGCTGCCTGTGCAGGGGGAGAGGCCTATCTGCGGCCTTATTGTCTCTTTCCCCCTTTCTATCAAGGCTACAATGCTGTTTGCTGAACTGATGTACACTCTGGCCACAGAGGAGGCCGAGCGCATTGGGGTTGATCATGTGGCACGGATGACAGCGACGGGCAGCGGCGAGAACTCCACAGGCAAGGGGGGGGGGGCAATGGGCAGTGGGGCTGTTAGCCAGTTAGTGCTAACTTTGGGCTGGAGCTGCAAGGTCTCCCATGAGAGAGGATGGTGGAAGCTGTTCCTGGCCTGCTTCATGCCTCAGGGGAGAGAGGTGTTAGGGCTATTTTCAGGCGGCTTCCCCCTGACTCTTCCCCCTCCCCCACTTGTCACTGTAGTGGCCGAGCATCTCATTGCCCAGCACAGTGCCATAAAGATGCTTCACAGCCGTGTCAAGCTCATCTTGGAGTATGTTAAAGCCTCGGAAGCAGGTGAGGGCTGTGGGTGAAGCAACAGTGTTCCTCTTTCCTGCAGGTGGGAAGCACCTCAGCCTCCTCTCTAAACTGTTGCTTCTTTTCCCACCCTCGCCAGGGGAGGTGCCCTTCAACCACGAGATCTTGCGCGAGGCCTATGCTCTTTGCCACTGCCTGCCTGTGCTGAGCACTGACAAGTTCAAAACAGATTTCTATGATGTGAGTGTCCTGGCAAGGAAAACTTGTCTGCTTCTTGCCGAGTGTGGGGAGAGGAATCGATTGTTAATGGGGGGTAGGGATGGAGCAGGAATGTTGTCATTTGCTTCTACTTCCCCGGCTAAAGTGCTTCCCTCTGGCCTGGGGGGTTCCTGCATCTCACAGAGACCTCCACAAAAGGAAAAGGTTGGAAATGCACCTGCCAACTTGAGCTTTTCTGGCATTGCAAGGGGTTAGACTAGATGATCCTCAGGTTATGGCAAAGCTTGCAACAGCCTGATCTGAGGGCAGCTGGAGAAGAGCTCTGGTGCATGGGAAGGTGGGAGGAAGAAGTGCTTCCAGGAGCTCTGCAGGACACAGGTTGTCCCCTCTGTGATCAGCCGGCCTCCTTTTGTCTCCCTCTCAGCAATGCAATGACGTGGGCCTCATGACATACCTTGGCACCATCACCAAGACCTGCAATACCATGAACCAGTTTGTGAACAAGTTTAACATTCTATATGACCGCCAGGGCATTGGCCGGCGAATGCGGGGGCTCTTCTTTTGAGATGTTGGCTCTTTCTAATAAAGCAGTTTTGACGGCAGACACTTTGTGTGTGGTTCATGTCTTTGGCCTCTTTGGGGTGGTAGTGTGTGTAAGAGGTCTTACAACACCCCCCTTGCTTCTCCTCAATGGACATTGCAACCTTGAGCGGGCTGCCCATCCCGCCCCCAGGCAGAAAGAGCCCTGGAAGCAGAGAGCTGGTAGGAGTCAGCATTCAGCCATTGATTGGCATTATTTAGATCACAAGATATACAAATTAATTGCTTTATTGGGGGGAAATGCCAGTCTTAATAAAAGCGATAGCAGGAGACACCCTGCAAGCAGGTCCAAGCCAAGGTGGGAGATAGCAGGCACCAAGACCTCCTGCAGGCTAGCAGGGCTCAGACAAAAGTGAGGCGGGTCTTTTTCTGGTTCACCTGCCAGACATTGAGCTCCTCATACTCAGAGAGCGCAGCCTGGAACTGGGCAGGAGTGAAGCCCTTGGAGACGCAGCGTTGCTCAGCTGCTGCTAGGTGCACAGAGCGAGGCCCCCCAGCCGGAACCAATTCCCTGATGGCTGCAAAGATCAGTTCAGAGGGGCGCTGAGTCCTGCAGTAGGGGAGGGAGGGGGAAGGTCAATCCAGTAGCCCAAGAGAAGTCTGATGCCCCACTCCACAGCATGAGGTTATGACAATACAATACCTGCTTGTCTGCCCCTTGTCTGCCAGAAGGGAATCTTTGGACATCTCCATGAGGCGCATGGCTTCATTCACATCCTCCTTCTCAACCAAGTCCACACGCCGCAGACGAGCCTAAAGAGGAGCCCCACAATGTCAGCCGGCTCACCCACGGTCCCTCTACCACCACACAGAAGAAACAGTTCCCTTCCTGCTCCAAACCACCAAGCGATGCCTTCCAAGGTCCTGCCGCTGCATTGAAACCCTTTCAGTGCAGGCACCAGAATTGCAGGGGTCAACTCTAAGCGGGCTTCTTAGGATTAAAAAAATAAAAAGAGGAAAGCAAAGTATTCTAAAAAGATGTTTGGCCCACTGCAATTTCTGCTGTATCCACACAAATTTCTAGAAGTGAGAAGGTGGAGCAGGTGGCCTAGGATGGATTAACCTGTTTCCCTCTGAAGTATTGGCCAGAGGACAGCATGGAGACTACAACTACAGTTGCTGGGAGGAAACTAGATATGACAGAACTACAATTAATTATTTTATTTTGGGGTGGGGGGGGGGGAGAGCTGAACATTGGAAGAATTAGAGCAGACAGATGCAGTGCTGGTGGCCTCTGGCTCAGATGGTTTTAGAAGAGGATGAGACAACCAGGGGGGAGCAAAAGGCTACTGGCAGCCACTAGCTGCAATGGCTATATTCCACCTCCACCATCAGAGCTGGGTAGCAGCTGTTGGCAACTGAGTGGGGAGAACTGCTGCCCCGAGGCTCTGATGGGCTTCCCAGAAAAGGCAGCCAGCTGGGCTCCCAGACATGGGGCTACGGTGGCTCCTTCTGGCTTGGTCAGCTGCTGCAGGACTCTTGGAACGCTCTTGTCACAAGAGACTAGGGCCCTGCGGGACTTGACATCTTTCTGCAGGGCCTGCAAGACAGAGCTGTTCCACCAGGCCTTTGGCCAGGGCACAGCCTGACCCCCTCCTTTGGCAATCCTCACAGAACTCTAGCCCAATGGTTGCCATTAATCTGATTTGAATTGATTTTATAATGAAATGATTTTAGAATGTTGTATCATTTTAATGTTGTTAGCCGATCTGAGCCCGGCTTCGGCTGGGGAGGGCGGGATATAAATACAATTTCATTATTATTTATTATTGTTGTTGCGCTCTACTCACCAGGGCAGTGGCCAGGCGCAGGATCCCCAGCAAGGTGCGGGCCGAGGTGTAGGTGGTGTCCTTGTTGGACAAGGCCTCCTTCCGCATCTCCACATAAGCGGCCGTGATGTAGTCTGCCAGAGCCTCAGGCACCGCTGGCTGCTTCTGCTTGCACATGGCAATGTACCGCCTGGCAGGAGACGCAAGGAGACGAGCCCTGACCCAAGGCCTCCGCTGCATGGGAGCCACCCTCCCTACACCATGCACAGTGGCCCAGCCACTGTACGGCCCCTGGGGCTGGAAAGCCCTTCCCCCTCACCTCATGAGGCCCATGTCAAGCTCCTGGAACTGGCAGGGCGGCTGGCGGTTGTGCTGGTGCACGTAGGTGATGTGCTGGGCAAGACTGTGAAAAACAGGCAACCATTTAGAAAAAGCAGCAAAACCGGGGGGGGGGGGAGGGAGGAGAAGGGCCTCATCTGCAGCGCCTGGCGGCCCCTGCTCACCGGAGATCGTTGTCACGGTCCGGCCGGTCCTGGATGAGCCACAGCAAGTCAAAGCGGGAGAGGAGGGCAGCCGGGAGCTGGATGTTCTGCTCCAGGCTGCGCTTGGGGTTGTAGCGGCCATAGGTGGGGTTGGCAGCCGCCAGGATGGCGCAGCGGGCGTTCAGCGTGGTCAGGATGCCAGCCTTGGCAATGGAGAGGGTCTGCTGCTCCATCACCTCATGGATGGCCGTCCGGTCTGCTTCCAGCATCTTGTCAAACTCGTCGATGCAGCAGACGCCTTGGTCAGCCAGCACCAGCGCGCCCCCCTCCAGGGTCAGCTCCCCCGTCAGTGGGTCACGCAGCACGGCAGCTGTCAGCCCAACCCCGGAGGAGCCACGCCCCGTGGTGTACTGGCCTGGAGAACGGGACGGAAGTTGGGCCCATCACTAAAGCGGCAGCTCTTCTCCGCCCTCACCCAATGCTCCTGGGCTCAGGGCAGGAAACATCCACCCTCAGAGCTAAGCTTCAAGGACTGGGTGACACAAAATAAGGCCCCCGGCTGCACAAAAAATCCATGGGCCTCATAAGCCTCGGCCCTCCCCCAAAACCTGAGCAAAAGGGGTGTCTTGTCCAACTGACAAAACGAAATCAGTATCATGGCGAGATGCACCTCAGAGGCGAGGCCTTTCTGGAGGCAAGGGGACCACCACAGAGAAAGCCCTGTGCACTCTCCCCCAACACACACACATGGCAGGAAGCTGAAGCAAGGAGCCCAGGGGGTGGAAGTGGCCTCTGAGACCAGGGGCTGCTCTGGTGTGCCTTCAGGGCCTAAGCAGCATTACCTTTCCATAGACACCTGCCCATCTGGCTGAGAGCCGTGGGAAGGAAGACCCTGGGCAGACCCCTCTGCCCACCCCCTTGCAGCTTCTTCTGAAGCGGAGACCTCAGGTTCCCTGCTCCCCCCACCGTGGCGGGAACTGGGTAACTTCCAGAGGGAGTCAACTAAGCAGCTGCAACATCAGCCAGACAGGGACAGAGCATCTGCCTTGCAGGAAGAAGGTCCCAGGCTCAGTCCCATGCAGTATCCCAGTCAGTGGACCCTGAAGTGGTACTCACTGCGTGGCGCCAGGCGCGTGATGTATGACAGCAGCTGGGACTTGGCCACACCAGGGTCCCCCATGAGGCAGATGTTGATGTTCCCTACAAGGTCCGGGAGTGGGAAGAAGAGGGCACATTATCCAGGGGTGCCTCTGGCCTCTGGAGAAAACATCGCCCCACTCTTGAGAGCAAAGGCAGCACTTTGCAGAAAAGGCCCCAGAGCAGAGGGAGAAAGGAGGCGCAGGAGAGCAGCTGCTTGCAGCCATGGGGGCCTTACCCCGAATCTTCATGCCCCGGGGGTTCTGGTCCACGCCCCCCACCAGCAGGAGGAGGAGGGCCTTTTTGACATCCTCATGGCCATAGATCTCGGGGGCGATGGAGGCCGCCAGCTTGTCATAGAAATCCTCCTCTGCAAGGGAATCAGCAGGAGGGAGATGTGAGTGAGGGGCAGGGGCCCCTGCCCTGCACCTTCCAGGCACCCAACCAGACCACACCAGCCCCTTGGGCAATTCAGGATCCTGGGGGCAGGAAGGGAGGCACTGCGTGGGATGGTGACGGACAGATGCCCCACCCCCTGCACAAGGGAGTTTGCCAGTAATCTTGCTTGAGGGACAGAAGCACATCCCTGACAGAAGCCAGCCGACCTCCAGAGAAACTCTCCAAATCAGGGTGTAAAAAAGGTGGTTACGATTTAGATTGAGGCAGCTGAGAGGAGGAGATGCCTACAGGAGGGGCCAGCAAGCCAAGACTGGCTTCACTTTGGCCAGGAACAAGGAGGCAGCACTTTGGGCGAGATCTCTGCCATGACCCCAAAGTTCTCTTCCTGGGCAGTCATTGCCCAAGGGCCATGCAGAAACTTCCCCGTTCAATCCCTGCCAACAGCATCGCCAGGTAGGGCTGGGAAAGACTCTCTGCCTTATACCCTGGGTCTAACTCAGTATAAGGCAGCTGCTTTCTCTGTTTCGCTGCCAGCTCTGAGGCACCTCTTCTGAGAAGGGATTTTGCCCAAAGCATCTTGGAACCAGACTATACAAGGCAGGCCAGAGCACCACTTCCACACCACAACCAGCTTCCTGGAAGCCCTTTCCAAGCCCCATGGGGCCAGAGGGGCAGGGAGGATGAAGCCGCCCCTGACCTGTGATCTGGCGCAGCTCCTCCTCCGTGAGGCCCCCTTCACCCAGCTCCTCCTGCTCGCTCTTGCTCATGCAGACGATGTGGTGGGCCTCCAGGTATGTGTCAGACAGAAGGCCCTACAATGCAGCAAGACATGTGCTCAGTCCAGAGCCCCAGCACCACCCCCAGACCCCTCCCAGCTTGACCTACTGCTCTCCCACCTGCAGGACCTGCCGGAATCCCGTCTGCCGCACAGGGAGGAAGATGCCAGTAATGCTGACGTGGTCCCCTGGCTGCACAAGGCGCGTATTCTCCCCTTGCACGCTGACGCTGATGGAACGCGGTAAGTTCCCCACTGGCACCTGGTCGCTCTATGAGGGAGGGAGGGAGGGGGAGGTGAGAGCAGGGCCCCCTCCTCGCCCTTCCAGTGCACCCAGACCCTCTGCCCCGGCACCAGACAGGCCATCTGCTCCAATCCCCTGCAATGCAGGGATCATACATAAAGAATCCCTGGCTGCCCAACCTCTGTTGAAAAACATTCAATGAAGAGAGCCCACCACCTTCCTTGGAGGTTTCTGAACATCCAATCACCCACCCACCTGCCCTAGCCCAGAACAGCACTGCCTACTCTGCCCTGGCGGCACCTGCCCAAGACCTCCCCATCACACACCCAGAGACTGCACAGCCACCACACTGGCCCCTGCAGGATCCAGCCCACTGTCAAGCCTGCTCTGCGGCAGAGATGGCAGGAGAGCAGCTCTTCCCTTGCTTGTGTCTTGTTAAGCAAATTGCTTAGGGGTGCTTGGTGTTTCCAGTGTAGCATCCAGTCTTGGGTTATGTCTGAATGTCACTTGCTGTGCCCCAAGGATGTGGACATGGAGTGGCTCAGCCTCCACAAGTGGTGAGTGCCTCCTTGAGGGAAGGGACAGGCCCACCTGCTGTGAAGGAGGCAGCCAATCACAGGGCCGCTCCAAAAGACGCCCTTCCTTGGGGCCCAAGGACTAGAACCACTTTGGGCCAGTTGACAGGTGCACATTGACTGGGAAATGTGCAGAATTCCTTCCTTATAGCTAGATTATGTATACACTCTCCAGGGGGTCCAGTGAATGTGCACAATGACCAGTTCTGCATGTTAACAACCCAACTAACATTGCCTTTTACTCTTTTATCCTAAGCCACTCTAAAATACTTTGGGAATTGAGGAGGAAGACAGAAACACTTAAAGTAAAATTGTGCCTTTCCCCGTCATACTAACCCAACAACCTTTGCTTTGAGATGCTGGGGACCTTTTGCCTGTGAAACATGCTCTCTGCAACCACTGGCCCACGCTGCTTCCACTGGTGGCTGAGCAGCTAGATATTGGCTCTCCACCCCACCCCTGGAACGCCGTGGGTGGTTAGTGGGGAAATGACTACAGCAGCAGAGGGGCCCATTGTTTTGACAGAAACACACAGAGGCTCACATGTTCCTGGATCTTCAGCTCCTGATACTTGATGAACTTGGAGCCACGGCTCTGCAGGTAGAGTCGGCCACCAGCTTGGTTGGTCTGGCACTCCCGGCTGGGGCACATCAGCAGAGGGGTGAAGTTGGGGGCCTGGATCTGGGAGGAGGCAAGAGGAGAAGGAAGGGGGGTCAGGTACAAGGAGCCTCGGCTGGGCTATCACCCCCTTGTGCATTTCCCTTTCCCACTGGAAGACTGTCTCCTCACCGGCTGATAGGTCTCTGCACCACACTGGTCACAGCTGTAGGTGGCTACCACCATGCGAGGCTTCACCTCAGAGACGCGGGTGACAATGCCCCGGATGGCCACAAGCTTCCCAATGGCATCAGCCTTCACCTCCCGGATCACCTGGGCCTTGGTGCTCGATGGCGCCTTGAAGTACAGCTCACTATGAAACGGGGCAGAGAGACAGAGTGAGACCACGGTGGGCCATGAGGCCTTGCAGCAACATCTGGAGGTAGATGGAGGTGGGGAAAAGGACACCCCCATCCTCTGCCCTCCGCAGCTCCCATTTCTACCGGAAGAAGAGAAACTCAGCAAATGCCCCCTCTGCTTGCAGCAGGGGCGGCTGCAGAGGCAGCAGGATTCCCGGCCAAAGGGGGCGGCACTCACAAGCGGCGCATGAGCTCTGGTGGGAACTGGTTCTGGGGGTCGTGGGGCTGGCCGGGCTCCCGCCCGCGCCCCTCCAGCAGCAGCCGGTGCTCGATGTAGACGTCCAGCGCATCCTTGTGGGCGACCTGCTGGGCGAGAGGAGAGAGGCAAGGCGGCGCTCACCAGGGGAACTCCCCGCGGCAGGAAGGCCGCAGCCTGGCGAAGGGAGCGGGGCCGAGGCTCACCTCCCGCTGCCGGTACTGGGGCAGCAGCTCCGCGACGGCATCGGCGAAGACCTTCTCGTAGCGCTTCGCGTTCTCGCACACCGAGTCCACCAGCGCCGGGTCCTCCTCGGCCACGTCGTCCAGATCCACGCGCAGCGCCACCTGGTCCCGCTGCGCCACCCGCCGCTGCCGGGAAGGAGCCAGGGAGGGAAGGGCGTGAGTGCGGCGGCGGCGGAGGGGCGAGGAGCGGCCCCTGCCCCGCACTCTGCACACGCTCAGACGCCCCCGCCCCGCACTCTGCACACGCCCCCGCCCCGCACACGCTCCGCCGCCCCCGCCCCGCCCCCCCGCCCCGCACTCTGCACACGCTCAGACGCCCCCGCCCCGCCGCCCCCGCCCCGCACTCTGCACACGCTCAGACGCCCCCGCCCCGCACTCTGCACACGCCCCCGCCCCGCACACGCTCCGCCGCCCCCGCCCCGCCGCCCCCGCCCCGCACTCTGCACACGCTCAGACGCCCCCGCCCCGCACTCTGCACACGCTCCGGCGCCCGCCCGCCTCACCAGCTGCTCCACGTAAGGGAACTCCTTCCCCGCCTCGCTCTGCCGGTAGAAGCCCTCCAGGAACGCCGAAGCCCTCGCTGCGGAGAGAGAGACACGGTCAGCTCAGCTCGGCTCCGCCCGCCCTCGCCCTCCCGCCCTCCCGCCCGCCGCCCCTGCGCTCACCGGCCTCCTCCGCGTAGTCGCAACCTCCGCCTTTTCCCGCCATCTTGGCCGCTTCGCCTCCTTCTCCTTTTTCCCGCCACGGAACTGAGTGACGCGGGAAGTGGCGCCGACTCCGCCTATGGCCGCCCTCCTCACCTCCTCCCGCTCAGGAAGCCCAATCCCCGCACGGGAAGGAACGCCCGCCTCCCCCTCCATATCACCCAATCAGTCCCCACGTTCAGAAGTCCCGCCCACCGACTCTCCCCCTCCTCTCCTTCTTTACGGCAAGCTGTCACTGGACGGCGGCCCGCTTCCGAAAAGAGCGGAGGTCCCGGATGTAGGGGGCGGGCAAGCGAGAAAGGGATCCGGAAGCTCTTTCCCCCGGGCTCTCCGGGGCATGTGCAGAGTGCCCGGCTCGCCCCCCCCCCCCTCCCCGCGACGATGCTTCCTCAGGTCTTCGTGCTCTCCGCCAAGGGCGACCGCCTCCTCTACAAGGACTGTATCCTCCGCGCGCTCCGGCCAGGCAGGGAAGCAGCGCCCGGCAGCTTCGGGGGGGTGGGCAGGGCCGAGGGGCCCCCGGGCGCAGGCGCGGGCTCTGATCCCCCCCTTTTTCCTTGACCCCCCCCCCTCAGTCCGCGGCGACGGCGACTCCGGGCTGGTCGACACCTTTTGCCAGAAGATCGCCGCGCTGCCGGGGGACCAGGCGCCCGTTTTCATGGTAGAGAAGCGGGCGGGCGGGCGGGCGGGGGCTGTGTCGTGCAAGGGGAAGCGGGTCGCCGCTGACTGACCCCCCTCTCCTCTTTCCTTCCCTCCAGCAGGCGCGCCAGGGACTCCACTTCGCCCACGTGCGCCACGCCGGGCTGTACTTCGTGGCGACGGTGCTGCCCAACGCCTCTCCTTTCGCAGCTGTCGAGTTCCTCAACCGGTGAGGCTGCTGCCTGCGGTGCACGAGGTTGGGCAGGGCGGGGCGCTGTGGGGATCCCCCCCCCCCCTGTTGACACCTGTACTCCCTCCTGCCTCCAGGCTGGTGACTCTCCTGCGGGACTATTGCGGCTCTCTGAGTGAGAAGACGGTCAGCCTCAACTTTGCGCTCATCTATGAGCTCCTGGATGAGCTCCTGGTAGGTGGGGTGGGGGTGCACCAGACCCCTTTTGACAGCAAGTCATGCAAAGAAATGGCACCTGCCAGGAAGGCCAACCAGTGCAAAAAGCTCCAATATCAAACAAGGCCATGACAAATTCATAGCAGAGTTTCCACACAGAACACAGGATGAAATCCACCGCGTAAGCGGAAGAAGACACCAGAGGTGCCAACAGGCTCACACCCAGCTTCAAAGATCAAAATGTGCGGCACCTCATCAGGACAGTTGGGTAGGGGGGCACCATGGTCCCCAGCCAGAATAGGACCATTGCAGAAGAAGGGTCCATTCATGCAAACCATTTTAAAAGGGCGGAGCCTGGCATTGGATCTGGTTCTGTCTGAAGTTGGGGTGAGGAGGCTACCACTTGAACCCCCCCCCCCATGGCCATTAATGGCTTTTCATCTTAAGTGATTTCCTTTGATCAAATCTGTGCATGGCTAGTAATCCTGCTGCATAGATGCTTCCAGCTGTTTTCTCGCTTGGGGCACAAAGGGGAAGGGTAGGAGGGAACTGGTTGCGCCCACAACTCTCCCCTCCCCTCAGGATTATGGCTACATCCAGACAACAGCGCCCGACGTGCTGAAGAACTTCATCCAGATGGAGCCTGTGCTCAGCCAGCCCTTCAGTCTTCTTGACCTCAGTACGGTGGGCCTGGTGAGTGGGGCTGGTAGTGCGAGACCCAGAAATGGGCTCCATGGGAGTGAATGGCAACCTGGCATTGAGGTCACCTAATGCCTTTTAGCTTCTAAAGACCTGCTCCTCATGAGAAGCCCCAGCTGCTAGATGAGGGAGACTTGCTTGCACAGCACAAGGCTGTGTATGTGGCCATGTGCTTCTGTCCAGTTGTCAAGATCCCTTGGGCTGGATTTGTCATGCTTGGCCTGAAAATGCTAAGAAATGGCTCTGCTCTGGGTGCCTCTCTGCCGCTGCAGCCAAAGCTGCCTCCTGCTAGATGGGCAAAGTGAGGCTGCAAGGAAAAAGCAGGAAAGAAAGGGTGGTGGGTTCAGTGTTGAAACAGTGCCAGTCCCACTGCTAATTCCTCAAGCAGTATTGTCTACACTGACTGCCAGTGATAATCTAGAATTTGGCACAGGGGCTTCTCCCAGCCACTGTCAAAATGGCTGACAGTGGTTGAAGGAGCTAAGGTTCCAAGGATCCAAGGATCCAGCCCACTGGCTGGAAAATGGTCCCAACCCCAATAAACAACGGGCATTGCGTAAGCGCTCTGGGTAAAGTATATTGGTGACCTCTGCTTTTCAAGTATTTATTATTTTACAGTAATGTTGGGGAGCCATTCCTTTTTTCCTCTTTGTGTTCTTTAGCATCTTATTATGTGGATGTTGTGGCAATCTCCAAGATCTCACACACCTGTCCCTGAGAGTCAGCAATAAGCTGCTTTGCTGTTCACAGAGTTGAGGACTCTTTCAGCTTCACAGGACTCAGATTAACATCCGTTTCCAATAATTATTATTTCTTGTGGGTCCAGTTTGGAGCAGATACACAGCAAAGCAAAGTGGCTCCCAGTTGCGCAGCTGCCCGTCCTGTCCTGTCCCTGCGGGGGGAACAGGTAAGATGCCCCGTATCTTGAGTCACTCAGCAAAAGCTCCCCAAAGGTGCTGGCAGGGGTGGAGTTGTGCTGACTGCCAACAAACATTTTTGATGCAACAAATGCCTGTCTCCCACCTGCAATCTGAAACCACCACTGTCATAATGCCATGGTATCAGCCTACGATTCTATGGCATTAACACACCCAGCACACCAAGTTCAGTTCTGGTTGTTGCACTTAGAATCCTAGAACTGTAGTTTGAATGTACCCCACGATCATCTAGGTCAACCTCCTGCAAGATAAATATTGCAGAGCTGGGAAACATTAGGAAAAGATCAACCAAAATTATCAAGCAGGTGGAGCGACTCCCCCGTGAGGAAAGTTGCTGTGTTTGGGGCTTGGTAGCTCAGAAAAAAAGGCAGAAGTGCAGAGAAAGGGGCTAAGAGGTTTTCTTGCTCTGGTGGTATCAGAACCCAAATGGCTCCCAGAAACTGGTGGAAGATTCATTCAGGCAAGCAGGGCACCTTCACCCGGCCAGAACCCTCCCCAGGCCCCCAACACAGAGAGCATGAGAGGGGGACTTGTTGTCATGCTTTGCCTGCCTGTGGGCTTCGGAGAAGCATTTGCCTGGTCACTGTGGGAACAGAATTGCAAAACTGTACGGTTGGAAGGGATCCCCAAGGGCCCTACAATGCAAGAGCCCCACCCAGCAGAGCTGTCCTGTCTCTTCCTCCAGAGTTCGCGGCCAGAGGTCTTCCTGGACGTAGTGGAGCGTCTCACAGTCATCATTGCAGCCAACGTAAGTAGAAAGCAGCGCCAGAGATTCCCTCTTGCACAGCCCTTCCCTGAACCCACAGCACTGCCCAGGTGGAGGCCCTGAGCCCTGTGCCTCTTCCCTCCAGGGAACCCCCATGAAGACCGACATCCAAGGAGAAATCCGCCTCAAGAGTTTCTTTCCTGGCTGCTCCGGTGAGTAAATGCCCTCACAGACATGTCCTGACCAGGGAGGGCAACCGCCAATTCGGATAGCTTCTGCTTGCGCCTCCCTTTCTCTGCCCATCATAAAGCAAAGTGCCTGGCTGGTTTTCAGAGGACAAGCCAGGACCTCCTGCTTGTCTGGACACCACTTGCAGGGGCAGGTTTGTCCCAGGGGGCACTGGAGGCTCTGGAGGCTCCTGCAAAGGATGGTGCAAAGTGACCAAGGAATCCATGCCATGTTTGGGGGGGGGGGAGGGTTGTGCCTAGAAATAGGGAGTTCTGCTGCAGGGAGATGTGACCCTGGCCCTACTGTGAAGGTTCATTTCTTGCAGGGAATGAGGGTTCCTCCCTCCCACTTTCCCACTAGGCAGGCCTTGTGCAAGTTAAGTGTACCCACTTCCCCATCCCCTTTGGCAGGGCGACCTCAGTTGCAAATAAGCTGAAGGATAAAAACACAGCAGCCGTGAGGAAGAGAAGCAGCTACTGCTTAGAGACACGAGGTAGCGAGGGCTCTCCTCCTCCCTGGGGGGAAATGCCCCTTGAGGAACCAGGAGAGCTCATGGAGGCTGTGCCCTTTTCTCCCCTGCAGAGATGCGGGTTGGCCTCACTGAAGAGTTCTGTGTGGGCAAGACTGAGCTGCGAGGTGAGTGTGCCCCCCCCCCGCCCGCCACAGAACCTCAGGACCTGCCCCCGCTAAAGCCTCTCTTGCTTTGCCCCCAGGCTATGGCACCGCAGTGCGCGTGGACGAGTGCTCCTTCCACAGCTCCGTCAAGCTGGACGAATTTGAGCGCAGCCGCATCCTCCGCGTGAACCCCAGCCAAGGAGAGGTAAAGGCAAGTGGGCGGGGGGCTGGCACTTGGGGATTGGGAGAAGCCCACCTGCTGAGCCCTGCCCTTCTTTGAGCAGCTGACTCTGATGCAGTACCAGCTGACGGACGACACCCCTGCGGCCTTGCCCTTCCATCTTTTTCCCACCATCAACCACGACCCCAGCGGCCGGTGAGTGGGGCCTGGCTGCCACCTCAAGCAGCCCTCAAAGTGCCCTGGGCAAGGGAGGAGAAGGGGGCGGCCCCCAGCCCTGCCTCACCCTGCACCTTTTCCGCCCCTGCAGAGTGCAGATCTACCTCAAGCTTCGCTGTGACTTGTCACCAAAAAGGTAGAGTCCTTCCCTGTAGTTCAAGGGGGGGGGGCAAACTAGGAAGGGGGCACCCACTTCACCCTGCTCTGCCCCACTTACGGATCCCATCTCTTTCAGCCATGCAGTGAACATCCACCTCCACCTGCCTGTGCCTAAGGCCACTCTAAGGTAAGGTGAGGGGGGGCGGCTGCTGCAAGGCCACTTCCAACATGGCAGGTGTTTTTGTGCCCCTGCTTGGTGCTCCCCTCCCCCTCTCACAGCTGTTCCCCCACCCCCAGCCTCTCCCAGGAGCTGAGCAGTCCAGAGCAGTCCGCCACCTTCCAGCCCTCCAAAAAGTCCATCGAGTGGGTCATTCCCAGAGTCCAAGGTGGCTCCCAGCTCTCAGCCCTTTTCAAGGTAAGGGGTTAACTGATGACCCCAGCAGTTGGTGCAGCAATGGAGGGAAGCCCCACAATGGTGGCCCCCCAGCTGCTGCTCCATCTCTGCTGCCACACTCACCCGCCCCATCATGTGTGTCTGTTTTGCAGCTGGAGGTGCCAGGGCTGAGCCGGGCGCGGCTGCTGGAGCTGGGCCCCGCCAACCTCTCCTTTGAGGTGCCAGCACACACGTCTTCTGGTCTGCAGATCCGCTTCCTGCGCTTTGTGGGGCCGCAGCCAAGCCTCCCTCACCGCTGGGTGCGCTACATGACCCACAGCGATTCCTACGTCATCCGCCTCAGCGCAGGGTAGATGCATTAGGGCCCAACCGTGCAACATCCCTCGCCAGCCCCCGTCAAAGCAGCCTCTTTGCAGACACCAGAAGTTTTCCATAAACAGTTTTATTTCTCAGCCAACAGCTCCACAAAACCCAATCAAAAAGGAACAGCAGAACAGAAATAGCAGAATGGAAAGTGTCCCACAAGTGAGAGGAGGTGAGGCAAAACTTCAAATGCTACACAACAAAAACTGTCCCTGAGAAATGAGGGCAAGAAGAGCCCCCCAAGGCACCAAAACCAGATCGTCGATTAGATAAACAGCACTGTCAACAAGCAACTGAAGCCTCCAACCCCAGGAGGGGCAGCGCAGCATAGAGCCCCCTGAGAAACTGCGAGGGGGGGGGAGCCTACCTCAGGAATCCTGCAGGAAGAGGGAAGGCAGGTGTTAAGGGGAGCCATCTTGCTCTGCCCCACTCATCTCTCCTTTAAGAAGCCATTAGATAAGATCCTGCAGGCAAGGAGAGGCCTCAGCTCTGACTCCTGCAGACAAAAGCCAGGTGGGCCAGCTACCCATTCACTGCCTGCTGCACAAAGTGGAGTCACTCCAGCAAAGCCAAACACAGCCCTTCCTCCCGCCCCCAAGAGGGAAACCAGAAAGTAGCTGAGGGGGTGCAAGGAGGAGCAGGTGCTGCAGGTCAGGCTGGCTGGGGCTCTCAGGGGACCTGGGGGCAGGCAGCTCTCCCCCCCCCCCATTGCCAGGGGCTTCTTTTCACCTTGCCAAAGGCGACCTCCTCCTCACTGGTCTCTGGCTCTTCCACCACCGCCTCTCCCACTTCCATCAGGGTCAGCCTGTGAGGCAAAAACAGAGGCATGTCTTGACACAGCAAAGGGACATTTGCTGCCTGGCCATGTTGGGGGGATTAAAGCTTATTCTGGGGGTGGGAGAGGCAGTCTGGATGGCTCCAAGCTGGTGCCTGCCCTGTCTCTGCCTTTCCACAGCTGCCCTGCAAAGACCGTCTGGTCACAGGAATCTCTCCCTGGATGCAGACGCCAAGCATCTTGGATTTATTGTAATAATGACTATTCATATTAATGAATATAACCACAAACCCATAAAACAGCGTATACAAAATCTTGTATCACTTGTTCTTCTCTCATGGAAAACATTACTTCCACTTATTTAAATTGGCAGAGGCCTCGTGGTGAAACCCTATTGCCCAATCTCCAGCTTGCAGCAACTCAAGGGCTCAGACAAACTTACCGCCCCAGCTGCCAGCCTAGGCTGCCACGGTTCTTGGGCTGTGGCTGGCTGCGAGAGGCTTTGTGGCCCTGCTGTGGCCCCTGCGGTGGTTGGCTGAAAAGGCAGAAGAGAAGCAAGTCAAGCCTCCTGCAGGGAGGGTGCTAGCAAGCCCTAGCCCACCCACAGCCCAGCTCACCTCTGCACAAATTCCGACTCAGAGCCAGAGTCCTCCTGGGCCAGCAGCTGGGCTGCCAAGTGGCCTTTTTTCCGCAAGGTGGTGGATGTCAGCAAGGGGCTCTGTAGGCGGCTTCCAGAAGTGGAGGAGAAACTGGCATCACTATGCCCAAGGGACTCTGCCAAGGCAGGAGAAACATGGCCATTTCCACTTCCAAGTCTGCAGCAGTACAACCACCACCACCCTGCCCCCCTCCATTCCGCCTCCCACCATCCAGGTGCCGCCTCTTGGCGGGTGGTCCAGGCTTCTGCTGAGCAGGTACATCTGGTGAGGGGGCTGCCTCCTTCTGGGGGCTCAGGGAGCGCTGATAGACCAGGAGCGAGGCCCAGAGGTGCTCCTCTCCACGTCGGAAGGACAGGTGCGCCTGGCTGATCTTCTTGAGATAGGACAGCCTGCCAGAGGGAGGAGCTGCATTAGGCTTAACAGCAGAGAATGGAGTCGAGGGGCACAGGGGCCTCCCTGCCTCCCCTCTTCCCTCGCAAGTCACTCACAGCAAGGCTTTGTCGGGAGGCACCAGCCTCGGAGAAAACTCGCTCAGCAGCTCCAAGAAGGGCAGGTGGACAAGGTCCAGCCTGGAGTCAGAGGCCACCGGCTCCTGGAAGGCAAACTTTATCCCATCCCTACGGCAAATGAAAGTGCAGCAGGGATGCCTCCAGGGCCTGGGGAGGCAGCCTCTTGGCTTGCCCTTCCCACACCCAGGAACTGGGCAAGGCTGTGCTTCAGGGCAGAAGCAGCCACTTTGCGCCCAGGTCCATTGCAGGCAGACGCCCGGAAAGCCACTGCCATTTGTTGCAGAAGAAGAAGAAGAAGAGTTTGGATTTGATATCCTGCCTTTCACTCCCTTTAAGGAGTCTCAAAGCAGCTAACATTCTCCTTTCCCTTCCTCCCCCACAACAAACACTCTGTGAGGTGAGTGGGGCTGAGAGACTTCAAAGAAGTGTGACTGGCCCAAGGTCACCCAGCAGCTGCATGTGGAGGAGCGGAGACTCGAACCCGGTTTCCCAGATTATGAGACTACCGCTCTTAACTACTACACCAAACTGGAGCACTGAGCCCCTGGACCAGCCATCTCTGGCTTCCCAAGGCCCACCCACCCACCTGCTCAGCTGGCTTCCTGTCAGGCATTGGCTCTCTTGGACCAGATCCTGCCCTCCCACCACTTCCCACACCCTGCAAGACAGGAAGAGAAGGCCTTGGCAGCAGCATCCTCACTTATGCAGAGTGACAAGGGCGGAGCGGTTCTGCAGCTGGTGCAGCCCGAAGAGCAGAGAGAAGCGCCGTGCCAAATCCCGGATCTCCAGGAAGGCGGCAGAGTGGACGCCTACAGGTCCCTGCTCCAGAAGCAGCTGAGTCAGCAACTAGGAGGAAGAGCAAGGGAGCGTCACCCAAGGCCTCTCCCCAACCTCTTGGCTCAAGGTCCTTCCCCCATTACCTGCTGCAGAGTGAGGAGCAGTGTGTGAGCCCATTCGGTCCGGTCAATCAGGCGGGTCTCATTCAGTGTCGCCTTGATGATGTCCCCGTAGTCATTGTAGGCCTGGTGGGGGCAGAACACTAAAGTCACTCCATTCCCAAGGCATAGGCTTAAGCCATAGAGAAACACACAAAGTTCTATTCCCTATTATGGGATGGGTAAGGAAGGGCAATAGTCCTAGCAGGCAGCACTCCTTGGCTAGGGTCCAACTGGAATGGGCTTCCAAAAATGCTCTTGTGCCCAAGAGCCATGACTTGTGCATTTCAAGTTTTGCTTCTGTGAACAATACACTGGCTGGCTATTTTGGTTAACTGCAAAGTCAGGCAGCTGGACAGCAGCTGGCAACCCACTGGAGACACCTCAGGCCCGGCAAGCACAGCACTCATGGGCCATTGAGATGAGTCTGACTGGGCTCTGAAGGCTGCCAAGGGGCTGGGCTGTAGCACAGGCAGAGGGAACCTTTCCCAGCCATGTGCCTATCTCTCAATCCCCTGACATCACATTGTCAGGTGACCAAAAATATTTCTTTTCTTGCAGACATGCAAAGAGGTTTGTGCCAATCAGGATGGTGAATTTCTGCTCAGATTGTACTGGGGAGCTTCCCTGGGAATGTGCTGCTCTAGAGTAAGAGACAACTGCTTTGCTGGAGTAAGTGCATTGCAGAGATGAATGGACAGGCAGGCAGGCACATGTAGGCCATGGTAGGCATGGTTGATAGTTGAGCAGCTAAGCAGGACTATCTGTGCTGGTGCTATTTGCCAAGCTAAAAGTGCTTCACGTGGGACATGCTAGGATGCCAGAAAGACCGGGTCTGCTGACCATCACACAGAACAGAGAATCCGAGGGTTTGTCCCCAGGTGGATGCTGCACAAAGGTAGCCAGAATCGAACCCCTGCCAACAGAACGCCCCTAGCCAGGCCCGACCAGCCTGGTGAGTAGTGGTGAGACTTTGGGTGAGGTAATAGGGTCTTTTAAAACTGCTGCTGCCTGATCATCCATGAGTTCAGTGCGCTTCTGGCTACGTGCCTAATGCTTTGCACTTGCACCGAGCCTGTGATCTTTTGAACTGTAACACATATTCCCCATCCTCAGGGTGGGAAAAGAATCCCTTGGGAGCCTGGGAGGAAGAAGGTTCCCATCCTCTACCACCAGGCAGCTGCTGTGCATTACAGCTCCAGGTAGTGCCAAAAGCAACAGTCGTTCCCCCCACCGCAGCCCACCAGAGCTGCACATGGAGGACCAGATGTGGTGGGTTCTCTTGGAGCCTTGTTGGGGAACAGCTAATCTAGCGCCCAACCAGCTGTCCAGCAACATCACTGAGCAAGAGGAAGGGGACCCATGTCAGAGCCAAGAGCCTGGGCACATCCGCCCGCCCCCCACCAACCTTGGAGTAATGCTTGAAGATGTCTGAGGCAGCACTCAGCTCCAGGACTCCGTAGATAATGAGCTTGCAGAATCCGGCCAGCAGCTTGCGGCGCTGGTGCAGTTCCTCAATCTGGAGCATCTCATCCTGGCTGCCTGAGGCCAACAAGAGGAAGAGTGGGGGAGGCTGCTCTGCCCAGGGACCCCCTGCCCTCCTGCAGCCAGTGGCACCATGGGCCCAGCCCAATACCTTCGACCTGGTCATGGTTGAAGACGTGGTCCACAAGGAAGCCAGCCAGCTGCGACTGCAAAGCAACATCGGGCTCGTACACCAGCTCCTGGAGCAGGCGGTGGCCCCCATACGGCAGTTGAGGGCCGAAAATCACGAGCAGGTCAGTCAGCACCACAAAGGCCTGGCAGGGAAACCAGAGAGTGAAAGTGAGGGGGGCAGGAAGGGACATCGCAGGATTCAGGAGCAAGTCCTAGAAAATGGGGGAGGGGGCAGGAAAAGGGCAGCAAGCAGGGACACACTGCCTCTTTTCTGTACACCCCCCCCCCCCCCGGGAATCAACAGGGCAGGCAAAGGGGAGGAGTAGCCTCTTCCTTGTCCCAGCAGCAACAGGCAAGGAAGCTCCCACCCACTGCATTGCAGTTGTGGCTGGGGCAAGAAATCCATGCCTCCCCTCCTCCATGACTCCTGAGGCTGCTGCTTCCCAACCCCCCAAACACCATTAAAGGTAAAGGTAAAGGTACCCCTGACTCTAGGGTTGTGCGCCCATCTCACTCTATAGGCCGGGGGCCAGCGCTGTCCGCAGACACTTCCGGGTGACGTGGCCAGCGTGACAAAGCTGCATCTGGCGAGCCAGAGCCGCACACGGAAACGCCGTTTACCTCCCCGCTAGTAAGCGGTCCCTATTTATCTACTTGCACCCGGGGGTGCTTTCGAACTGCTAGGTTGGCAGGCGCTGGGACCGAGCAACGGGAGCGCACCCCGCCGCGGGGATTCGAACCGTCGACCTTTCGATCGGCAAGTCCTAGGCGCTGAGGCTTTAACCCACAGCGCCACCCGTGCCCCTGCCCAAACACCATTGCACACACTCAAATCAGCCGCAACAAATGAAACCATGAGTCACTCCTCCAGCTGCTTCCTTCTTGTAGTTTCCTGCCCTTTAGCAGGTTTCTGGAGCACCAGCTCCGTCTCCTGCGCATCAATGAAGTTATCGTCCCCAGTAACTGGTGTTCTAACTGTAATGTTGTCTCCCTCCCTCTCAGGATCTAGTTTAAAGATCTCCTGATCAGGTTTGTGAGACTCTTAGCAAACACATTCTTGCCAACTGCTGTGAGGTGCAGCCCATCTCTTGCCAGAAGTCTTTCCTCAAGAAGTGGAGACCATGATCCAAGATGCAAACCTTCCTGACATCACCTGCACAGCCAGTGGTTGACCTCCAGTATTACCCTCTCTTTTTGGGTCACAACCTTCATTCAACAGGGTAGATGAAAAGACCACCTTTGCCCCAAGGTCCTTCAGCTTCCTGCCCGGAGTATCAGAGTCCTTTGCTATATGCTGACGGTTGTGTGGCAGTACTGCTTGTGCCCACATGGATAAGAAGGAAGGGGTTGTGGCCAGTGGGCTTTGCAAGATTTGGCAACTTCTCTCTCTCATGTTGTGAAGGGAGAATGCGAACAAGAGGTGAGCCAGCATCCCTGTGGCCAACAGCAGAAGAAGCCCAGCTCTTTTGAGTGTTTCATGAAGTAGGCAAGAGCCAAAATCCCAACTCCCATGGGGAGCACAGGAACCCTGTCTCCTGCTCTTACCTGCTCCTGGACACCAGGGTCCATGTCCACAAGGTAGTTCTGACAGAGGGAGCAGAAGGAAGCCACTTTTTGCTTCAGGCTGAGCAGCTGCTCCTGGAAGGAGGAGTGGTGTCATGAGCGTGTGGTGGTGCAAAGGGAGACCCACCCTCTCTAAAAGCCCTGCTCACCTGTCTGGGAAGGGGGTCAGAGGCTGCGGTGGCGGCACAGAGATGGGACAGCTCCCAATAGAGTGAGAAGTATGAACAGGATATGGCAGAGATGACCACCTGCAACAAAGGAAGTCAGGCAGATATGGAAGTAGCCAAAGCAAGATCAAGAATTTTTGGGGTGGGAAGGAGCCTTCCACTCTGCAGCTGCAAGACTGCACCCACCCCCCAAAATGGGGGAAGGGAGCAGGATGTGGTAGCAACAATGACACGACACACAGGCATGCAACTGTGGGCACATGCTCATGTTCATCTCCACTTTTCCAGGGCACTCGTCAGTTCAAGCCCCTCTCTCCCTGCAGCCCTGCAGTACCTGCTTGGGGATCTCCTCTGTGTCCACCGTGTGGCGCAGGAGTCGGATGCAGGGATCAAAGAAATTCCACGGGGTCAGGTCATGAGCACTGCAGACAAAAAAGCAAAGGACATTCCTTGCCTCTTCCATGCAACAGAAGCAGCATGGGGCTGCTCCAGAGCAGCTGAGGGAGGGTCTGAAAGCCTTGAGCTGGGACGCTAGCCAGGATGGGGCCTGCAAAACAACAGGACGGCCTGGTTCTCTCCCTCCTCCCTGTGCTCACCTGTGCAGGATGGCAATGCGTTTCAGAGTGGTAGCCACACAGTACACATCTTCATTCTCCAGGCAGCCGGGGGACTGAACAGGAACCAAGAGAAAGAAAACCTAATTGACCATGCCCGTTTCTCCTCCTCTGTGATCATTGCAGTCTTTTGGGCTTCCATGGACTGCAATGACAGAGATGCCCTGTCTATCTGTGAAGCAGGAAAGCAACCCAGTACCTCAACACTCTTACAGTCTCCTATGTGGAAGAGGGAGAAATGAAGGAAAAGCATTGCTCCATACATGCACTGCCTAACCCAGCCACCAACCCCATTCCCAGGCACCTCCGCTGCACCCACCCATCTGTGGTCTGGCCACTACCTTCCCACTGACCATTCCAAGCTGCCACAGCCACCAGTGCTCTGTACCTGGAACAGTTCAGTCTCCTCATGCTGGAATTTATCCGCCAGATGGTCCACCAGACGACTGCGGGCAAAATCTGCACGGCTGTAGAAAGCCAGTTCTGGAGAGCAGAGCATGTGCAGAGTCCTGGAAGTAGCCTCCAGCACTTCGCAGTCTGTGTGCTTTTCCATCACCTCCCACAGCTGGGCCAGCAGCAGCTCTAAATGCTTGGGGGAAGTGCAGCAGCCTGGTTGAATGGCAGCTCTGGACTAGGGGGAGAAGGCAAGCCCAGCCCCACACCTAAGCCCTGGTCTGGCAAAGGGAAGGGGGCAGGCGCAGGGCTCCCTCACCTTTTCTAGACGGCCGCTGCTGTAAAGAGTCAGGTCAAAGTAGCGCGGGACCTCCAGCAGATAAACCACTTTTTCGGCATCAGCTGAGAACTGGCCAAAGGGAGCGGAGAGAAGGGACATTCAGGCTCCCGCATAGCCAAGAGGAGCCATGAACAGGAGGGCACTGCCCAGGGCAAGGGAAACCATCTTGCCTGCATTTGTTGAAGCCAAGAATGTCAAGTGCCATGAACCCAGACCCCAACAGGGAGGGACACGTCACCCCAGAATGCTTCCATGCCCCCTCCCAGTAACACAGAGGGAGGCCCCCATCCCTCACAGGGCTCACCTTAGCCAGCAGCAGGGGCAGCAAGGGAATGAGGTGCTGAGTGAGTCTGAGGCGATCCTCCACTTGCACCTTGCGCTCCCGAGCAGAAAGCACCTTGTAGAGAAGAAAGGATGGGTAGCATAGCCTAGTGGAGGGCAGGAGATGAGCTAAGAACACCTCAGGCGGCCACCCTGACCCTTCCTTTACCTTCTTTCCAGAGATCCGGCCAACAGGTGGCTGCCCCTCTGTGGCCTGTCGCACACTGGCTGCCAAGAACATGATGAGGCTGTTCTCCTCTCGGTCTCCAAGGCCTGTGGAGCAAGGCGGCAGCTGAGCCAGGGAGCGAGGTGGCTCACCCAAGCAGTTCTGCAGGCCCTTTGCTGGCCAGCCCAATGCAGTTGTTCCACACTGTACACCTCAATCACTGTCCGTGTCTGGACTGCCCTTTAAACCCACCTCAACGTTGGTGAACTGCAACTTCCATCATCCCTGGTCATTTGCCATGCCTGCTAGGGCTGATGGGAGTTGTAGTTCACCACCTTGTATGTTCCCCACTCCAACTTTAGCCTACCCTGAGAGAAGTCTCAAAGGAGAGGCTTCATTTCACCAGCAGCCATGATGTCTCCATCTCAACTTGTGCGAAGGTAAAAAATAGGCAACTAGACTGAACACTGCTCCTGCATCTCTTCACAGCCAGAGAAACTGCTTAAAACTGCCAACATGCAAACCACTCCACCTCCTCCCCTGGCACCTTTGGAAGCAGCCAAAGGAGGGCAGGACATGTACCTGCTAGGAATGTGTTCAGGAGATGCTAAAAAGCAGGCGCCCGATCCAAGGTAACCCCTCCCCTTCCATGATTCTACTCAGACCTTGCAGTTGTGAGCTGATCACTGAAGAGCTGGGTGGGTCCTGGACCACACCAGATTGAAAGTTTTCACCTTAGACACTTTACTGGCAGACGTGTCCAGCAAGAGCCAACCTCCACCCCCATCACGCATGCAAGCTGGGCAGAGGTGCCAATGCTCTTCACTGCTTCCAGGTGTCCCTTCACCCCCCACCTGTTCCTCACCTTCCGCAGGGGGATCCTCCAGCAGAAGCCCAGTCAGCAGCTGCCAGTCCTTCAGCAAGGCAGCCGCACAGTCCCACAGGCTGTCCACCAGGTAGCTGGCATGGTCATGGAACTGTGTGGGGAGAGCAATGTCATGGCCCTGCCTGGGAAGGCCTCTCCTGCCCCCACCCCCCTGCTGCCTCACCTCACTCTCAATGAAAAAGGCCAGCAGCAGCTGGAAGGCGGCTCGGGTGCGCTGCTTCCCTGCCGTCCCCCTGGCACACATGGTGGGAGCCAACAACCTAGGGGCCAAACCGCTATTGTTAAGAAAGGGGAGATGGAATCAAGGATTCTGCAGGAAGGCTTGTAAGAGGCAGCAGAGCAGGATCAAATCTTCTTTGTTTAATAAAATTTACAAACCGCTTGATTGCAGCAAAACATATGATTTACAAGATACATGAAAAAACAAGCTGGTCTTCGGCTTGAGATGCTAGATGCTGCAGTTCCGGGGGGGGGGGGGGGATAGAGAGAGGACACACTCACTTGTTATACAAGAATTCGCCAGCGGCTGCTGCAAGGGGACGGTTAGAAGCATACACAAGTGGAAAGACGCTTGCACAATCCGAGTCTGTGAGCACATCATCCATATTCCTGAATGGAGATCAAGCACCCGCTCATCAGTGGGCCAAGGCTGGAGCTCAGTGGCAGAGCACATGCCCTGCATGCAAAGGTCCCAGGCAGGCTGAGAAACACCTTGTCCCAACCCTGGAGGCGGCTTGCTTGTCAGCGCAGACAACACTGCATTGAACGGACCAAGGAAGATTCCTGTGTGCACACTATGGACATTTGGGGGGGGGGGGTCCACGGGGCTCAGGCCCTAGCAACACCCCCACCCTGACAACACTTACTGAAAGATGAGGGTGAGCAGCCTGACAGCTTCCACTGCCACTTGGGGCTCCTTGTCCAGGACCATGGACACCATTCGCTCCTGCAGGGAAGAGCGCAGGCATTGGGTGGGAGAACAACGCACCTCCCCACCATGTCTTCACAGATGCAAGGAGCCCACAGCAGAATGTACAGGAACATACTCCCCCTGTCAGAGGAAGGCCAAGAAGGTGTGGAAGACATCCAGCTGACAGCATTCTTGGGTCAAGACCCTCACCTTGAAGCGACTGGTGAAGAGCTCCATGCGAGCAGCCCTCTCCTGGCTGTGATACAGTCCTTGTAGAGCAAGAAGGCACTTGAGCCGGACCTCCCCCTGCTGCAAGACAGACAAGAGGAGATTAGGAGCAAGAGACTAGCAGCTGCCAGGCCAACTCCTTGGGCTTCTTCAAGAGGGTTCAGCATGGCCAGACCCTAAGGTGGACATTTTCCCAGAAGAACCTCAACGTTCACAGGCATGTTTCTACTTTCACAGAATCAACTGAGAATATTACCTGCACTACCCACACTGATGAACAAGTAACTAGTATAACCACAGATTCTTATAGTCACCTAAACAAGCCTGCAATCTTGCAGTTAAAATTTGTTTCAATGGGTTTTAAGGAGCCTTGACTTCAAAGGACTACAAGACAGCTGTCCTAAGTCAAGTAACTTCTACCTGAAAGCTTCCTATGGCAAACAGCAAGTTAAGTCTTTTCCTCTGAACTACATTCACTCATAACTGACTTTGACTTAAAAAGTCCCTGGGCTCAAATCTCATCTCAGCCTTATACGCTGTAATCCAGTTACTGCCTCACATTTGTGTGCATGAAAGGGTTAAGCTGAGGCTCTCAGTCTTCCTGCTTCCTGATCCCAACTCAAGAATGCTGCATGTGAATGAAGAATCTCTCTATAAGGAGGTTTCATTGCCTGCATTTTTGTTAGTCGAAAGATTGCATGAACCTTTTTGTAATGAAACCAAGTACATTTCTTTTTAAGTCGTTTGAAACCTTTTGTCAGTGTTTGTAAAAAGCAAAAAAAAAGAAGGAAAGGGTTCTGACCTCCCTTTGTCTCCTCAGCCTGGTCCTTGGACCCTTGTCGGCACAAAAGAGTCCACGAGAAAAGTCCTTGCAGAGTTTTATTCTTAAAAGTCTTTGTGCGAAAGCGACTGACCAACTACACACATCAACACTAACCAACCAACCAACCAACCCAAACTAACATTTCTCACTCGATATATACAACCCAGTGCAGGCTGCTGACTCATGCTGACCCAGCTTTATTCGCATTAGCCGTGACACCTTTTTCATCTTCATTTCACTACCAGCAGATTTTGACGTCGACTGTAACTTCTACTGTTTGCAAAGCTAAGTGTTTGTGATTTATTATACCCAAAGTATTTTTGTGAAGAACATTTGTTTAAAGATGCAAATCTAACCAAGTTTTAATGTGCAATCACAATTGTACTTAACTTTGCTGAGAGAGTAAGAATCTCTCTTCCAAACCTTTCCCTCCAAAAACATATCCACTAGGAAAGCAGCTATTCTGACAATCACCATGATGAACCAAAGGTGAAATGTTCCAACAATGACCAATTGTAGCAACAACTACAACGGCTAGTTGTTGCAAGAACAAGCTCATGTTTATATTCACTTGCTTTGATATATGCGAATTGTCTGGCTTCGATGCTATGCTTATCTGTAAGCCTTGGGATGCTGGGCTCAGGGCCCAGGAAGAGAGGAGCTCTGGACAGCTGCTACCTCTGGCCTCGCTGACCAGGGGAAACTAACATATGCTCCTTTGTGCATAAAGGATACATACATGTTTCCTCAGCTGCAAACAAATCATGACGACCTCTCGCTTTTGTGGTGTCCATCCCTTCTGTACAGGTAGTGGGGCTCTGCATGCTGTGGTGTAAGTTTATACCTCTAAATAAGGCAGTAGAACTGCCCAATCTGGGGTTTTTGACATCCTCCTTTGGTATACTTACATCAAACCCCTCGCTCAGCACCTCTTTGTGCTTGCAGTTCAGTACCCCCCTCCCTCCAATTCTCGGTAAGAGAATAATATAGCTTATCTTGCAGTGTTGCTATTATTACTGAAATAATGCATTTGAAATGTCTCCAAGATCAGAAAGAGAAATGCTGCCTAACCTTTCAAAATGAAACAGCAGCATTTCCTCCCACCCCAGCACAGAGGTGGCTGGATGTGTGAATGCTGTTTCTTCCTTCTCATGAATGATCATAGAATCATAGAATCATAGAGTTGGAAGAGACCACAAGGGCCATCGAGTCCAACCCCCTGCCAAGCAGGAAACACCATCAGAGCACTCCTGACATATGGTTGTCAAGCCTCTGCTTAAAGACCTCCAAAGAAGGAGACTCCACCACACTCCTTGGCAGCAAATTCCACTGTCGAACAGCTCTTACTGTCAGGAAGTTCTTCCTAATGTTTAGGTGGAATCTTCTTTCTTGTAGTTTGGATCCATTGCTCCGTGTCCGCTTCTCTGGAGCAGCAGAAAACAACCTTTCTCCCTCCTCTATGTGGCATCCTTTTATATATTTGAACATGGCTATCATATCACCCCTTAACCTCCTCTTCTCCAGGCTAAACATGCCCAGCTCCCTTAGCCGTTCCCCATAAGGCATCGTTTCCAGGCCTTTGACCATTTTGGTTGCCCTCCTCTGGACACGTTCTAGTTTGTCAGTGTCCTTCTTGAACTGTGGTGCCCAGAACTGGACACAGTACTCCAGGTGAGGTTTGACCAGAGCAGAATACAGTGGCACTATTACTTCCCTTGATCTAGATGCTATACTCCTATTGATGAGGCCCAGAATTGCATTGGCTTTTTTAGCTGCCGCGTCACACTGTTGGCTCATGTCAAGTTTGTGGTCAACCAAGACTCCTAGATCCTTTTCACATGTACTGCTCTCAAGCCAGGTGTCACCCATCTTGTATTTGTGCCTCTCATTTTTTTTGCCCAAGTGCAATACTTTACATTTCTCCCTGTTAAAATTCATCTTGTTTGTTTTGGCCCAGTTCTCTAATCTGTCAAGGTCGTTTTGAAGTGTGATCCTGTCCTCTGGGGTGTTAGCCACCCCTCCCAGTTTGGTGTTGTCAGGGGCTCAGGAGCAGAGGGACAGGAAAGGGAGGAATTAGAGACCGAGGGGGAGGAATCCGAGGGAGAAGTTAGCGATGATAGCTGCCCGAGGTCTCTAAGTCTCTCCAGCGAATCGGAGGATTCACAGAAAGGGGCTCCCGTGGTCAGAGCTAGGGGGTTGCCAGAGGGAACACCCCAGGAAGGAGGGGCCAGAGGGGACTCAGAGAGCAGCAGTTGGAAATCGGGACCAGCTTCCCCACCGGAGAGCAGTAGGGGGGAGGAGTCCCAGGCATCGGCATCAGGCAGCTTTCCGTCAGCGGAAGGACATGAGTCAGGGTTAGCCACGCCTGCATCAGAGAGCGAGGAAACGGTCAAAAGGAAGGTCGGAGGCAGCGCGCGCGCGCCAAGTTCAAATGTATAAGAGGGTGGCGCAATGAGCAGCCCGGATAGGAAGCCAGGTCCTAAAGCCCGCCGAAGGGAGGGGGAAGAGTCCGAGGGGTCCGCCTCCGAAGCGTCCAGGAAGGAAGGGACCCCGGGGGGTGGTAGGACCCAGAGGCGGAAGGAGAGACGGAAAAGGTGGAGTAAGGCTAGAGTCTTAAGCTGGTGTACAGGGGGCGGAGACTCAGACGGAGCTTCGCCGGTCTAGTGTCTAGACGTAGAGACGCACGCTAGGGTTTGAAAATGGATAATGTACTTTAATAAAGACTTTTGTATATTACCGCTGGCTAGCGTTGGTCCTCTGTGAGCTGGGACCTGGAGGCAGTCTCTGACAGGTGTCATCTGCAAATTTGATCAGGATGCCCTTGAGTCCATCATCCAAGTCGTTGATAAAGATGTTGAATAAGACCGGGCCCAAGACAGAACCCTGTGGCACCCCACTAGTCACTCTTCTCCAGGATGAAGAGGAACCATTGATGAGCACCCTTTGGGTTCGGTCAGTCAGCCAGTTACAAATCCACTGAGTGGTAGCATAGTCAAGACCACATTTTACCAGCTTCTTTACAAGAATATCATGGGGCACCTTGTCAAATGCCTTGCTGAAATCAAGGTAGACTACATCCACTGCGTTCCCTTCATCTACCAGGCTTGTAATTCTGTCAAAAAACGAGATCAGGTTAGTCTGACATGACTTATTTTTCAGAAATCCATGCTGACTATTGGTGATCACAGCATTCCTTTCTAGGTGCTCACAGACTGTTTGCTTAATGATCTGCTCCAGAATCTTCCCTGGTATTGATGTCAGACTGACTGGGCGGTAATTATTTGGGTCCTCTCTTTTCCCCTTTTTGAAAATAGGTACAGTCTGCCGGGACTTCGCCTGTTCTCCAGGAATTCTCAAAGATGACTGCCAGTGGTTCTGAGATCACATCTGCCAATTCTTTTAATACTCTTGGATGCAGTTCATCTGGCCCTGGAGACTTGAATACATCTAGACTAGCCAAGTATTCTTGTACTATCTCCTTAGTTATTCTGGGCTGTGTTTCCTCTGCTGAATCATTTGCTCCAAATTCTTCAGGTCGGGCATTGTTTTCTTTATCGGAGAAGACTGAGGCAAAGAAGGCATTGAGGAGTTCAGCCCTTTCTGTGTCCCCTGTTTGCATTTCACCATCTTCTCCTCTGAGTGACCCCACGGTTTCTTTGTTCTTCCTTTTGCTACGAACATACCCATAAAAGCCTTTTTTGTTGCTTTTAACCTCTCTAGCAAGCCTGAGTTCATTTTGTGCTTTAGCTTTTCTGACTTTGTGTCTACACGTGCTGGCTATTTGTTTGAATTCCTCTTTGGTGGTTTCCCCCCTTTTCCATTTTTTGTACACATCCTTTTTTAATCTTAACTCAGTTAAAAGTTCTTTAGATAGCCACCCTGGCTTCTTTAGGCACCTTCCATGTTTCCGTCTCATTGGTATTGCCTGAAGTTGTGCTTTTACTATCTCCCTCTTAACAAACTCCCAGCCATCATGAACTCCCTTTCCTTTTAGTATTACTGTCCATGGGATCTCACCCAGCACTTCCCTAAGTTTTACAAAGTCGGCTTTCTTAAAGTCGAGAAATTGAGTCCTAGTATGCTTGGCTGCTCCTTTCCGCTGTATAGTAAACTTCAGAAGAGCATGATCACTCGTGCCTAATGATCCTTCCACTTCTACCCCACTAACCAGGTCATCAACATTGGTTAGGACCAGATCTAAAATGGCTGTTCCTCTTGTTGCTTCTCCCACTTTCTGGACAATGAAGTTGTCTGCAAGGGCAGTGAGGAATCTGTTTGACCTTATGCTCTTGGCTGAGTTTGACATCCAACAAATATCCGGGTAATTGAAGTCCCCCATTACTACTATCTCCCTTCCTTTTGCATGCTTGGCCATCAGTTCCAGGAAGGCATCATCTATGTCCTCCGTTTGGCTTGGGGATCTATAGTAAACTCCCACAATGAGGTCACTGTTATTCTTCTCTCCCTTAATTTTGACCCAAATGCTCTCACTTTGGCTTTGAGGTTCTAAATCTTGGATCTCTTCACAGAGACATATAACGCCACTCCTCCTCCTTTCTTGTCTGGTCTGTTTCTTTGAAATAGATTGTATCCCTCCATTATTACATTCCAATCGTGGGATTTATCCCACCAGGTTTCAGTGATTCCTATTATGTCATATTTAGTTTCCTGTTAGAGATCACACAGAGGCATCCCTGCCTGCCCAGGTGTATGCGTGTGCCCTGGCTCTTGGCAGGTTGGCCATATGGAAATCTGACTCTCAGGCTAAGAAAGGTTCTCCACCGCAGTCCCATGGAAGCCCTGAACATGTTTACAGCTGTTTGCCTATGAGCAGATGGGTACCTCCTGCTGGATGCAACACCCACCTTCTTCCACCTACCTACCTTGTCATGTAGCGTCCAGCCAATGTACTTGAGATAGCTGTCAGTCAGGAAGGAGTTGCTGTAATGCTCTATCCACTGGCCCATCTCTTCAATGCAAATGGCACGAATTTCAGGCATAAGGTCCCTTGACAAGCAAATAACAAAGAAAGTGTTAAGATGGATAACGTGGCTCACTGGTCCCTGCTCTAGCTGAACTTGCCCTCACCCCAACTCACCGATAGCGGTGAATGAAGACCCCCTTGAAGATAGCGTTCATCAAATTCTCAAGCTCTTCCTGTTTCTCCTGGAGCTGGCAACACACAAAGCAGGACACAAGTGGTTTAAGTCTCCAGCCAGGCACTTGCGGGCACTGCCACCTGCATCTGACATGTTAGAGGGACTCTCACAGGGAGCAGACTGTCTGCCCTGCTTGAAGCACAGTCACATCTTCTGTCTCTGGCATGTAAAAATGACACTGAGTCAAAATTGCCTCCTAATGAGTTAGAATAAATCTCTAGAGGCCTGGAGTAAAAACCAGCCCACAGATGATCAGTTCAGCAGCTGTAGTGCTCTAATATTTAATCTAGGGGTTCCGTGACAGGAAGATTGAACCCTTTCCCTCCTGTCTATGAGAAACGAACCCAGCCAATGCTCATATTGATACATTAGAACCCCAGAGTTCCATGATCCCAAGCACAGTCCCCTGGATGCCCTGAAGCCTTTATCAAGAGAGCACGAGGAGAAGCTGGGACAGGAGAAGGGATCCAGCAGATACCCATAAGAAATGTTAACTCGCCCCAGAATCTAGGGAAGTCACAGTGGAGAGCCTTTGTGTAACAGAAGCTGCTCCCTTAAGTCCACCGAGGGATTTGCGGAGCTCTGGGGTGTGAACATGGGGATACCTTCCCAAAAGACGAATTGTGAAGGACCTGCTTGGGTCCTGGTGGTTTCTGTGCTGAATCTGCATGTTTCTGTTCTGAAATTTCACCTGAAGAAATACTAGATCAACATGGTGAGCCCCAAAATGCTACCAAGAAACCCAAAACCCAAAGATGTATTTTGCCTAAAATTTGCACTTTAGACCAGTGGCATGCCAGACATTCATGAATGACAACTCCAAAGAATTCTCAAAGATTATAGATAGAGGCTCTGAGATTAAATCTGCAAGCTCCATTAGAACCCTTTGGTGCTGCTCATCAGTCCCTGGAGATCTGAAGGCATTTAAGGTTGCTAGGTGTTCCCTTACCATCTCTTTTCCTATCTTGGGCTGCAACTCCTCCCTCACTTCACTTATCATGCTATCACTAGGTTGGGCATTGCTTTTCTTTTGGGTGAAGACAGAAGGAGATGTTGAGCAGTTCTGCTGTCAGTGAAGGAACTTCTCTGGGATCTGCCTTCTCGCTCCTACAATAGCACTTCTCCATCTTCTCCACACAGAGGACTGCCACTTGCTGCTTCCTCTTGCTTTGAACACAGCCAAAAAACCACACCCTTTTTAACCTCTCTTGCAAACCTGAGTTCATTCTGAGGTTTAGCCCATCTGACATTCACCCTGCAACTGTTGGCTACTCGTATATATATATTCCTCCTCCATGATTTCCTTTCTTCTCTTCTCAAATTTCAACCCATCTGTAAGCTCTTTCTGCATCCAATTCTTGTTGGAATTGTCTGCATTTAAGCTTTTAATATTTCACCTTTAAGAAACTCTGATCCATCTTGAGCTCCTTTCTCTTTGAGTTATTTCCAACCATGGCATGTCACAGTAGTTCCTTCAACTTTTTGAAATCAGCCTTCTTAAAGTCTAGAGTGCACATCTGAGCGCAATTTCCCTTGCCTCTACATTCTGAAACCCAAGAGGACATGATCACTTCCCCCCAAGGTGTCCAGGACTTCTACTGTGTTGATCAGTTCATCCCTCTGGGTGAGGACCAAGTGAGGAATGTGCTGGACACTACATTCTTGGCAGCTTGAATTCCAGCAGATATTGGGGAAGTTGAAGTCTCCCATGACTACTATAGCTCTCCTTTTCAAATGTTTGATAATCTGCTCTGGGAAGACATCAGCCAAGTCTTCAGTCTGGCTTGGAAGTCTACAGCAGACACCCAGAATAAGGTCAATGTAGTTTCCCTCTCCTGTAATTTTTACCCATGTATTCTCAATCTGCTTTCCATGTTCCAGGTTATGAATCTCTTCACAAGTATACACATCCTTTACCTTCCTCTCTTCCTGTTGGGTCTCCGCCTTTTCACTGATTAATTTATACCCATCAATTTATATATATATATATATATATATATGCAGGTTTTGGTGTCCTCGGGTGTCTTCCCGTGTAAAAGATGGGGTGTCTAGGCGACGTTTCGACGAGGTCTCACTCGTCATCTTCAGGCTGGTGCTTTCGGCTTCTTGTTACTGGAACAGAGCAGGATCTCAGTGTTTGAGTTCCTATAAATACTGTTGAGGAGGTGTGTTGTATAGCCTCCAATGTTCTGGGCAGAGAGGAAGTTCCCAGGCTAGTGTGCCTTTTCTTCTTTTGTTCCTTAATTACTTGAGGGATATCTTGAGTGATTTCTTGAGTGATATCCTGAGTACCACTTAGGTGGGTCATTAGGTGTGGATTAGTTGCTAAGGCCTTTGTGTCTTGACCCCTTGAACTTTGTGAAGAGTTTTTCTGAGAAGATGGCTGTACTGAAATTAGTTGTGCTCTGGCTTGGCTTCGTGTATAGGGGCGAGCTGTGGTTTTGTGGCCTGTGCCAGCCAGATCTGTGTAGGGATTGCAGGGGGGTGCAGCATCCGGAGGTGCCACCATGGTTTGGCTACTGGATGGTGTCTGTAATTTATCTGTGGAGAGGGTCTGGGTTTGGATCTGGTGTGGTTGATTGGTGATGGCGTTCTGTGTGCCTCTGGCTCTGGTGTCAGTTTTTGTGGGGAGGGCTAATTTCCAGATGTCTGGCAAGCGGGATGTGTCGTCACGCTTGTTCATGTTGTGAGGGTGTTTCTCTATCTCGATGGCTTCCATGATTATTCTCTTGTGGTGATGTTCCATGTTAAAGAGCAATTTGGAATCTGCAAAATTAATTTCGTGTCCTGTTTCTTTCATGTGTTGGAAAAGAGAGGAAGTTTTTTCTTCTTTTTTGATGGCATTCTTGTGTTCTGCAATACGTGCATTTATTCGTCTGTTTGTTTGTCCAATGTACGTGGCTGGGCAGACTTTGCAGGGTATTTCATAGACCCCTTGGTTTTCCAACTGGATTTTATCCTTGGGGTTTCTGAGGATATTGGCTATTTTTTGGTTGGTGCAAAAGGCTGTTTTGATATTGTGTTTATGGAGGATTTTGCTAATTTTATCTGTAGTGCCCTTGATATAAGGAAGGAGGGCCATGCCATTGTTTTCTTCTGTGTCTTGGTTTTTTGGGGGTGTTTCTTTTTGGATTAGCTTCATAACCCTGTTTTGCTGGTATCCATTGGCAATTAACACATTTGAGAGATTCTGTAACTCAGTTGTCAGGTGGTCTTTGTCAGCCAGGCGTTTGGTTCTGGAGATGAGAGTCTTGGCTACGGAGTTTATTTGTGCAGGGTGGTGGTGTGATTGTGCATGTAAGTAGCGGTTGGTGTGTGTTTTTTTCCGGTAGATAGTGTGTCCTAGGGAGCCATCAGGTTTTTTGTAGATTAGGACGTCAAGGAAGGGAAGTTGGTTGTTGGCTTCTATTTCCATAGTGAATTGTATTTTGGGGTGTAGGCTGTTGAGATGTGTGAGGAAGCTGTCCAGTTTTTCTTTCCCGTGTGGCCAAATTACAAAGGTGTCGTCAACATATCTGAGCCAAAGTTTGGGTTTGTGTTCTGACTTGTCTAAAGCATTGGTTTCAAAGTGTTCCATGTACAGGTTTGCGATGACCGGTGAGAGGGGTGATCCCATAGGTGCTCCTTCTATCTGTTTGTATCTTTGTCCATTGTGGATGAAGTACGTGTTGGTTAGGCAGTGGTTGGTCAGGTCCAAGATGTATTCGGGGGGATTGTATTTGTTTTGAATGGCTGTCAAGGCTTCATTAATGGGCACTTGTGTGAAGAGAGATACAACATCGAAGCTCACAAGTAGGTCATTGGGATGTAGGTTTTGCTTCTTTATTGTTTCTATGAACTGGAAGGAGTTTGGAACGTGTGAAGAGATGGATTCTGCATAGGGCTGAAGTTGCTTGGCGAGAAATTTAGCGAGATTTTGTAGAGGTGAGCCTATGGAGCTGACTATTGGTCTGAGTGGTGTTCCTTCTTTGTGTATCTTGGGGAGGCCGTAGAGTTTGGGGCATCTGGATGATTTTTCTCTGGGGATGATTCTTAGCTGGATTTCTTCACTGATAGGAGAGGCTTTTATTTTGGATTTGGTGGTTTTTTCCAGATAGGTGGTGGGATCTGTTTTTATAGGTTGATAGGTAGGGTCTTGGAGTAGATTTGATAGTTTTGCTTGGTAGTCCGATGTGTTCATCACAACAGTGGCATTACCTTTGTCTGCTGGGAGAATGATTATGTTGTTGTCTTTCCTCAGGTTGGTGAGTGCTTTCTGTTCTTCTTTGTGTAAATTGCTTCTGGGTGGTTTGCTGGAGCAGAGGATGTTGGTGACTTCAAGTCTGATTTTATTGGCTTCATCTGGGTTGATTTTGGTTAGGCTAGCTTCGACTCCGCATATGATGTTTTCCGTGGGGATGCGTCTCGGGGCGACTGCAAAGTTGAAACCTTTGGAGAGTACTTTGGTTTCAGTTGAGGTGAGGATCCTGTCTGATATGTTATGTACTGTTTGTTTCATGGGTTGTTGTGGACTACCAAGCAAAACTATCAAATCTACTCCAAGACCCTACCTATCAACCTATAAAAACAGATCCCACCACCTATCTGGAAAAAACCACCAAATCCAAAATAAAAGCCTCTCCTATCAGTGAAGAAATCCAGCTAAGAATCATCCCCAGAGAAAAATCATCCAGATGCCCCAAACTCTACGGCCTCCCCAAGATACACAAAGAAGGAACACCACTCAGACCAATAGTCAGCTCCATAGGCTCACCTCTACAAAATCTCGCTAAATTTCTCGCCAAGCAACTTCAGCCCTATGCAGAATCCATCTCTTCACACGTTCCAAACTCCTTCCAGTTCATAGAAACAATAAAGAAGCAAAACCTACATCCCAATGACCTACTTGTGAGCTTCGATGTTGTATCTCTCTTCACACAAGTGCCCATTAATGAAGCCTTGACAGCCATTCAAAACAAATACAATCCCCCCGAATACATCTTGGACCTGACCAACCACTGCCTAACCAACACGTACTTCATCCACAATGGACAAAGATACAAACAGATAGAAGGAGCACCTATGGGATCACCCCTCTCACCGGTCATCGCAAACCTGTACATGGAACACTTTGAAACCAATGCTTTAGACAAGTCAGAACACAAACCCAAACTTTGGCTCAGATATGTTGACGACACCTTTGTAATTTGGCCACACGGGAAAGAAAAACTGGACAGCTTCCTCACACATCTCAACAGCCTACACCCCAAAATACAATTCACTATGGAAATAGAAGCCAACAACCAACTTCCCTTCCTTGACGTCCTAATCTACAAAAAACCTGATGGCTCCCTAGGACACACTATCTACCGGAAAAAAACACACACCAACCGCTACTTACATGCACAATCACACCACCACCCTGCACAAATAAACTCCGTAGCCAAGACTCTCATCTCCAGAACCAAACGCCTGGCTGACAAAGACCACCTGACAACTGAGTTACAGAATCTCTCAAATGTGTTAATTGCCAATGGATACCAGCAAAACAGGGTTATGAAGCTAATCCAAAAAGAAACACCCCCCAAAAACCAAGACACAGAAGAAAACAATGGCATGGCCCTCCTTCCTTATATCAAGGGCACTACAGATAAAATTAGCAAAATCCTCCATAAACACAATATCAAAACAGCCTTTTGCACCAACCAAAAAATAGCCAATATCCTCAGAAACCCCAAGGATAAAATCCAGTTGGAAAACCAAGGGGTCTATGAAATACCCTGCAAAGTCTGCCCAGCCACGTACATTGGACAAACAAACAGACGAATAAATGCACGTATTGCAGAACACAAGAATGCCATCAAAAAAGAAGAAAAAACTTCCTCTCTTTTCCAACACATGAAAGAAACAGGACACGAAATTAATTTTGCAGATTCCAAATTGCTCTTTAACATGGAACATCACCACAAGAGAATAATCATGGAAGCCATCGAGATAGAGAAACACCCTCACAACATGAACAAGCGTGACGACACATCCCGCTTGCCAGACATCTGGAAATTAGCCCTCCCCACAAAAACTGACACCAGAGCCAGAGGCACACAGAACGCCATCACCAATCAACCACACCAGATCCAAACCCAGACCCTCTCCACAGATAAATTACAGACACCATCCAGTAGCCAAACCATGGTGGCACCTCCGGATGCTGCACCCCCCTGCAATCCCTACACAGATCTGGCTGGCACAGGCCACAAAACCACAGCTCGCCCCTATACACGAAGCCAAGCCAGAGCACAACTAATTTCAGTACAGCCATCTTCTCAGAAAAACTCTTCACAAAGTTCAAGAGGTCCTATACACGAAGCCAAGCCAGAGCACAACTAATTTCAGTACAGCCATCTTCTCAGAAAAACTCTTCACAAAGTTCAAGAGGTCAAGACACAAAGGCCTTAGCAACTAATCCACACCTAATGACCCACCTAAGTGGTACTCAGGATATCACTCAAGAAATCACTCAAGATATCCCTCAAGTAATTAAGGAACAAAAGAAGAAAAGGCACACTAGCCTGGGAACTTCCTCTCTGCCCAGAACATTGGAGGCTATACAACACACCTCCTCAACAGTATTTATAGGAACTCAAACACTGAGATCCTGCTCTGTTCCAGTAACAAGAAGCCGAAAGCACCAGCCTGAAGATGACGAGTGAGACCTCGTCGAAACGTCGCCTAGACACCCCATCTTTTACACGGGAAGTCACCCGAGGACACCAAAACCTGCATTCCTGTACCCGTGAAAATCTACGAAAGCAAATATATATATATATATTCATTTTTGCCCATGTCTGCAGGAGTTTAGCCCTACTATTTGCTTGACAAATACCATCATCCTGGGTCAGGATGCAGCCAGCACTCCACACATCAGCACTGGTGATCACACACTTGAGGTGGTAGATTTTGTCTACTTTGGTTCCACCGTTAGTAACACTGAGCTGGACAAACGTATTGGCAAGGCAGCTATGGCAATGAGTCACCTCTTCAAAAGAGCATGGGATAATGTGACGCTAACATTCAAGATTCAGGCAGGTAGCCATGCTGGTCTGATGCAGTAGAAATATATATAAATATAAATAATGTCCAGTAGCACCTTGGAGACCAACTAACAAACTTAGTTGGTCTCTAAGGTGCTACTGGACAATTTTTTTTAATTTTTTTTAATATAATGCCTGATCACCTCATCTATCTCCTGAGAAATCTCTATGTGCGACAAGAAGCTACAGTTAGAACTGGATATGGAACAACTCAATGCTTCAAAATTGGGAAAGGAGTATGACAAGGCTGTATATTTGTCTCCCTGCTTATTTAAATTATATGCAGAATTCATCATGTGAAGGCTGGGCTGGATGAATCCCAAGCCGGAATTAAGACTGCCGGAAGAAATATCAACAACCTCAGGTATGCAGATGACACAACCTTGATGGCAGAAAGTGAGGAGGAATTAAAGAACCTTTTAATGAGGGTGAAAGAGAAGAGTGCAAAATATGGTCTGAAGCTCAACATCAAAAAAACGAAGATCATGGCCACTGGGCCCTTACCTCCTGGCAAATAGAAGGGGAAGAAATGGAGGCAGTGAGAGATTTTACTTTCTTGGGCTCCATGATCACTGCTGATGGTGACAGCAGTCACGAAATTAAAAGACGCCTCCTTCTTAGAAGAAAAGCAATGACAAACCTAGACAGCATCTTGAAAAGCAGAGACATCACCTTGCCAACAAAGGTCCGTATAGTTAAAGCTATGGTCTTCCCAGTAGTGATGTATGGAAGTGAGAGCTGGACCATAAAGAAGGCTGATCGCCAAAGAATTTATGCTTTTGAATTATGGTGCTGGAGGAGACTCTTGAGAGTCCCATGGACTGCAAGAAGATCAAACCTCTCCATTCTTAAGGAAATCAGCCCTGAGTGCTCACTGGAAGGACAGATCGTGAAACTGAGGCTCCAGTAGTTTGGCCACCTCATGAGAAGAGAAGACTCCCTGGAAAAGACCCTGATGTTGGGATAGATGGAGGGCACAAGGAGAAGGGGACAATGGAGGACGAGATGGTTGGACAGTGTTCTCGAAGCTACCAGCATGAGTCTGACCAAACTGCAGGAGGCAGTGGAAGACAGGAGTGCCTGGCGTGCTCTGGTCCATGGGGTCACAAAGAGTTGGACACAACTAAACGACTAAACAACAGCAACAAACATTCAATACCAAGATGAAGGTCTACCAGGCTTGTGTGTTGCGCACAATGCTTTATGGAAGCAAGTCATGGGCAACCACCAGGAGCGATGCCTCAACACTTTCCACATACGCTGCATCATAAAGGTTTTGGGTATCAAATGGCAGGACAGAATTCCTACCAAAAATGTGCTCTCTCAAGCCCACATTCCCAGCATGTTCACACTCGTCTCAGCGATGCCTATGCTTGCTTGGTCTTGTCCACAAATTGAAGATGGTAGGATCCCCAAGGATGTGCTCTATGGGGAGCTGGCTTCAGGCACCAGACCCATTGGCCGACCAACTCTGCGCTACAAAGATGCCTGCAAACGTGACATAAAGGCTGGAAACATCAACCCCACCGTGTGGGAATCCTTTGCAGATGACTGCAATGCCTGGAGACAGACAGGTCCTGCATGCATAAAAGTGACCAGAAGAGGGATGACCGGTGAAAGGAGCAGAGAGAGAAGAAATGCCATAGTGCATCCGCAGCAGCACAACCAGATGCCTTCATCTGCCCCAGCTGCAACAAAGCACATCTCATTCGCATTGGTCTCCACAGCCAGAACTGGTGCTGTAACCTTCCAACAGTTTACCCCACCTCCAAATATGCCCTTCTCCCCTGTCTCCCGAGACAAGTCTCATTCCACGAGGTTTCAGTAATTTCCACGAGGTCATATTTGCCTGCTCTCCCGCCCCACCCCGTGCCACCTTGTGCTGCAGCCCTGCCACCTTCACCTCTCTGCGTTGTTCCAGCAGCCCTTCCAGCTTCCCCAGAGCCCGGCAGCTCGATCCCTTGGCCTGCTCAGCCTCATACTGCCGCTGACTGTTGTCCTTCTGCAGGCTGACACTCAGAGCTACACGCACCAAACCTGTCATTAGTTTCATGGCTACAGGAAAAGATGAAGCACAGCATGGCATTTCTCAGCTCCTCTCAGAAAGGGATGCATCTGCCCACCCAAACCCAGACTACTCTCCTACCTGCCAAGGTGCTCGTGTGGCGGAAAGCACGCACCTGGGAGTCAGACATGCCAGTAAGCAGGGCGACAAGGCTACCCATCAAATACTCATCATAGAGAACAGCATGTTGTGTTCGGTGCACAAGAACTCCCAACAGCTCACAGAAGCCCTGCCGAAACCGCCGCCAGACTGGGCTGTTCAACAAGAGTGGGTACTCAGCTGAGCCCTGGGGAAAGATGTGTCTGAGTCCACCATTTGTCTCTGCCACCCTCCCTCCAAGGCGACTGTTTGGATTTAACCTCCCCAGAAACACCCCCTTCCTTAGTTCTCACCTCATCAAATGATTCTGTCAGTTGCTGGATGATCTCCGAGTTCTGAAGGCCTCTCAGCATCTCCAGGGTCACTACACCTGCAGGGCCGTGGAGGGGAGAGAGGGGGGAGAGAGCGCCAGTCCAGCCTCACATCACTGCAGAGCAAGCATGCAACTGGGAGGAGGAGGGAGCACAGAAGAGCTTTTGCAGAAGCACAACACTCCACTCTAGACTCACCTTTGCAACCACAGGAGTGGACAATGAAGTTGAACAGCTCCAGAAACCCAGATTCCCTGTCTTTCTTGTAACTCTCAAGCCAGTCATCAACTATAGACTGTGGCAGTTGACAGAGGATGGCAGTAGGCAAAGGGAGCAGGGCAAGGACACAGAAACAAGAGAGATGTGAGACCCACAAGAGCACAAGCATACTAGATTCCCCTAAGACACATTCCTCTGCCTTTCCCCTCCAGCATATCCCTGCTCCTTTTCTTTCTCCAGCCACTCTCACCTGCCCCAAGTCTCCTTTCAAAAACCCAGCCCTTGCTCCATTGCAGCCCACCATGCCAGCTATCCCATTCCAGCACATAGGACAGGGCTGGAGGCACATCTTTCCCTCTCCTTCCAAAGCTCCCCTGGGGACGGCTGCTGGCGCTCCCAGGCTGCTCCCAAACTGCATCCCATGGAGATCAAGCAGCAGCTTCGGGCTGAGCAGGAGGTGGCGCCTTCTCGGTGCTGGGCCCTCCCCGCTCTCTGCCCAGGCTGGAGCCCAGAGCAGGGCCTTCTCGGGGCGGCTCCTGCGCTCAGAAGCGACCCTCACCTGCGCGGCGCTCCCGCCCGCCTTCACCGCCTGGAAGAGGCCGCCGCTGGGCTCCGCGCGGGCCGGCAGAGGGTCCTTCGGGGCCGCCCTTCGCCTCGCCGCCTGGGGGACGGAGAGAGAGGGGGAGGAAGCCGGGAGCCCAGCCAGGCCTCGCGGCGCCCCGCCAAGCCGCAGCCCCCGCCGGGGCCTCCCTCCGGCCCGCCCTCGGGGCGCCGGCGCCTACCTGCCGCTTGCCGGCCTTGCCGCGAGGGGCTTCCTCGAAGGCGCTGTCGCCCGAGTCCTCCGAGGCCTCGCTGCCCGTCGCCCTGCGGACCAAGAGGGAGCTCAGCCCGGCCCCACGCCGCCCGCCCGCCCTCCCTCCCTCCCTCGCCCGGCCCTCGGGGACTCACGGCGCGGGGGCGGCGGGGGCCGAGCGGCGCGGCCGGAGGGCCCTGGCCGGAGAGGCCATGGCGGGACCGAGGCGTCCTCCTCCTCCTCCTCCGAGGCTGCTGCTTCGCCGCCCGCCCGCCCTCCTGGCTCCCTCGGCGCAACTGCGCGGGAAACGCGGCTCGCCCCGCCCAGCTCGCCTGCCCGACACGCGGCGCCCCGAGGCACTGCGCAGGCGCCACACGTGCCCAGCCCCTGCGCTCGCCTCGCGGCCACAAGGGGGCGGCCCGGAGGGGACGGGAAGGGCGCCGCGCTCTCCCTCGCCGCTGGGGGGCGCCCCTGGCTGGCGGCACCTCCGGGGCGGAGTCCGCCGCTTGGCCGCCCGGGGAAAGCGGGCGCGGCAGGAGGGGGGGGGGCCGGACGGAGGTTCCTGAAGGGAACGGGGCCCTTGCCAAGGCCAGCTGTCCTTGGTCCACCACAAATGGTGGCTGTCTTTTGTGTGGAATATATGCCAGGCGGTCATTGACGGACCTCATTTGCACACAACAAAATATGTATTTTATCCAAGTAATTGTTGAGCTGAAATACAATGACGGGGAAGTATATTAAGAGTGAAAGAATTCTCTCTCTGGCGGGACCTCCGGCTGGCCAAGCGCTGGAGCCCAGCAGGGTCTCCGTCCCCCCCGCCTGCTGGAAGGGGTCCCCGGAAAGGCCTGCTCTCCGGGAGGCCCACGCAGCTTGGCCCTCGGCCCCTTCGGCCGGCCCTCCTCAGCCCTTCGCCCCCTGGCCTGCAGGCTTCCACCCCCGAAGGGGATCCAAGGCCCTCCCCCAGCCGCTCTCCATCCTTGGGGCCAGGCAACGAAGCCCCGCCTCCGCATGGCTGACTTGCTGGGTGGGCGCTTCAGCCAAACCCCGAGGTCCACTCGTGTCAAGGCCGCTTTACCCGCTTGGAAGCCTGTCCTGCCCTGGTCGCCCCACCTCAAAAGGGAGAGAGCCGGGGAAGTTTCAGGGAAGGGCCAGCGAAAGCATGAAGGGGATGGAGCGAGTCCCCTGGGAGGAAAATGGGCTACAACCTTTGAGGCTCAGGAGTTTGTGGAAGAAGAAAAAACGAGGCAGACATGATCGTCTTACACGAGTACACCTGCCAAATTTCCTGTTACTTTGCCTTCATTTTCCTGATAGATTTGAATTTTCTTCCAGATTCCTTTTTTAAGCTCCAAAACTAAACAGAATTAGCGTAAGAATCTCTTTTGGAGCTTTTAATATACTGCCTCTCTACACTTAATCCCGTGCAGTGGCGTAGCGTGGGGGGTGCAGGGGGGGCCGGCCACACCGGGCGCAACATCTGGGGTTAGGGCAAATCCACAGGTTAGGGGGCGCAAATCCACGGGTTAGGGGGCGCAAATTACTTGCCTTGCCCCGGGTGCTGACAATCCACGCTACGCCACTGATCCCGTGTGTCTCTCCTGGTCCTGTCCCACATTGTTGTTCAACCTAGAAGCTCTGCTTCAGGCATCTCCAAGAGAACCCAGAAAACTCCTGTTTCCCCTCAGTTCAGCGCTGGCTCTGCCTTTCTGGAGAACCTCACAATTCCTCCTGCTCCTCTGAGTTTCCTGCACCACCTTCATGCAAATGCCAGTCCATTGTGATTTCTGGGGTGGTGGTGCACACTTAGCCACTGGTGTTCTAGTCTTAGGGATTGGTGACTGTTTCTGTGCTTTGCCAGCGAAACCATCCTGCTGTTTTTGTCTTGTAGCACTAACGCCAGTTACCCAGAAGGTGCTTTTATGACATCTTCAAGGAACTGAGAGACAGCCACAGCCTCATTTCACCCTGGACTGTGTTGTGGAGCCTCTTGCTGACCATGTTCTAAGCCCAGCTCTCCTGAATTAGAGGCCCAAGCGCCTTCTGTCCAGGGCCAGCAACCAGGAGGGGCCAACCAGGTGCCCCCAGGGAGCACACAAAGGCAACTGCCCTCCCTGCAGTTTGGCCTCTGCCTCCTAAACCGTCTTTTAAACACCCCCCTGATCGTTGCCATTATGCAAGCACCTTTGCTGTGCTGCTTTTCCCAGATGCTAATACAGTGGTACCTTGGGTTAAGTACTTAATTCATTCCAAAGGCCCGTTCTTAACCTGAAGCTGCTCTTAACCTGAAGCATCACTTTAGCTAATGGGGCCTCCCACTGGTGCCATGCTGCCAGAGCACGATTTCTTTTCTCATCCTGAAGCAAAGTTCTTAACCCGAGGCAGCAGCGTACCGTGGGTTGTCAGCACCCGGGGCAAGGCAAGTAATTTGCGCCCCCTAACCCCTGGATTTGCGCCCCCTAACCTGTGGATTTGCGCCCCCTAACCCGTGGATTTGCCCTAACCCCAGATGTTGCGCCCGGTGCGGCCGGCCCCCCCGCACCCCCCACGCTACGCCACTGACCCGAGGTACTATTTCTGGGTTAGCAGAGTCTGTAACCTGAAGCGCCTGTAACCCAAGGTACCACTGCATGTGATTGTATTACAGATGTTTGTTTCAAAATGGGTTTTATTTGTATTTTGATAAATTTTAGGTTGATTTATATTTTATCTTTTGATTTTATTATTTTTAATGAATATTTTATATACACTGCTTCCCAATTTTGTTCTTGATAAAGCAGTATCTACATTTTGTCAAATAACTAAATCGAACCAACAGTTTTTATTTTCTTTATCATAGTGAACAGCTATTAAATTCACCATGATACCAAGAGCAGCAATGGGGTGGCATATCCGTTTAAAAGTGTGCTTTCAACATGCAAACCAAACTACAACAAGTACCCCATTTTCAAATATATGCAGGTAAGAAATTGCTGGCCCAATTAAGTCATACAGTTTTGTAAGGAAAACTGATCTCAGATGCTGATAAACTGTAAGGAATACATGGGTTTTATTTATAAAATAGAAATCTATAGAATGACCACACTTAAAATACTGTTTTCAGTTTTAATAATAATTTTTTTTTATTTTTTAATAAATACTTTTATTGAATTGCAGTAACAAAAACCAAACAATATCACAAGCAAAAAAGGAAAAATAACACATTACACAAAAGATAAAATAAAATAAAATAAAAAGAACACACCAAAAAATGCATAAAAACATAGACTTCCCTCCACCCATGTTTGACTTCTTTTATTCATTGTGTTATTAATATTACATTGTTTTTATTGCACTTCCATCCATTTCCTCAATATTTCTACCCTGTAAACTTTATTCATTGCAATGTTTTTTCATATACTCCTTTGCACAATCCCATTCTTCAATTAATTTAGAATACTTTTCTCTTGGTTGCAGGAATGTCATTTGTTGTTATTCCCAAGAGGAACGCTACAGGTTTTTACAGTTATTGCACGGTACTTTAAGCATTTTTTAAAGTTCCTCTTGTATGGTGGTCCAAATTTTTTAAATATGTACACATTCCTACCACATATGATACATTGTTCCGATGTCTTTTTTGCATCTCCAACACACACTGGTTTTTGATTTATATATTCTAGCCAGTTTAACCGGGGTTAAATACCATTGGTATATCATTTTCATTAAGTTTTCTCTAATTATGGAGCATGCTGTAAATTTAATGTTGTGTCTCCATAAATTCTCCCATTGTTCCAACTGGATTGTATGGCCTATATCTCTGGCCCATCTGATCATAACCTATAATAATAATAATAATAATAATAATAATAATAGTGATAATTTTATTATTTATACCTTGCCCATCTTGCTGGGTTTCCCCAACCTCTCCCCTCGCCTCGTAAAAGGATTTTTTTTTTTAATGGAACGCTTCACAAATTTGCGTGTCATCCTTGCGCAGGGGCCCTGCTAATCTTCTCTGTATCATTCCAATTTTAGTATATGTGCTGCCGAAGTGAGCACGTAAAAGGATATTGTTGGGCTGGAAAAGGTTCAGAAAGGGCAACCCAAATGATTAAGTGGGGGGAATAGAGTGACACCCCTATGAACAAAGGCTGCAGCATTTGGAACTTACCGGTATAGAAAAAAGGCAAGTGAGAAGCAACGTGGAATCATAAGAGTTGGAAGGGACCCCAAGGGTCATCTAGTTCAGCCCCCTGCAATGCAGGAAACTCAACTAAAGCACCCATGACATGGAATTATTAGAACCAAAGACTAAAGTACTTTCGAGAATGTATAACTTGTTGCTTAAATGGAACACTCAGGATGAAACAGTCAAATCAGCAATGATAAAATGGGCGCAGGACATTGGGTACAACATTATGTTTGAAGACTGGGAAAGGTTATGGACCACTGGTATGAAATTCACGGCATGTAATGCCTTGAAGGAGAACATTATGAAAATGATATACAGGTGGTACATGACCCCAGTTAAACTTGCTAAGATATATCATCTGTCTGATAACAAATGTTGGAAATGTAAGGAGGCTGAAGGGACATTCTTTCACCTCTGGTGGACCTGCCCAAAGGTGAAGGTCTTCTGGGAAATGATTTATAATGAGCTAAAAAAGGTGCTTAAATACACCTTTCCTAAGAAACCAGAGGCCTTTCTCCTGGGCATTGACGGCCAGAGGGTGTTAAAGAAGGATAGAACTTTCTTTATGTATGCAACAACAGCAGCAAGAATATTAATTGCAAAATACTGGAAGACACAAGATTTACCCACACTGGAAGAGTGGCAGACGCAATTGATGGACTATATGCAACTTGCTGAAATGCCTGGCAGAATCCGAGATTTGGGAGAAGAAACAATTGAAGAGGATTGGAGGAAATTTAAAGATTATTTACAAAAATATTTTAAGTTATATGAATGTTAAGAGTTTGCATGATCCAGAAAATCTAGCTTCAGCAACAAGATTCGGAGATTTGGAAATTAAGTTTATAATTATGAAAGGACCAACGTTTAAAGTAACATGATCTCTATTCGAAGGTAAAGTAATTAGACAATGAGTTTTAAACATAAAGTATAACTATTGGAAAGTACAAAGGAATGCATGAAACAAGGTAATAATTTGCTGAAATCTTTATTGTAAAGAATGCAGGATGGGGGAGATGTGGGGAAGTCCAGTTGGTTTTGAGAAAAAATATCTTGGAAAGTTGACTTTTTTTTTCTTTCCTCTGTTATTTTATTTTCCTTTCTTTTTCTGTCTTTTTTTCCCCTGTAATCTGTATCTGGAAAAACCAATAAAATATTGTTGGGAAAAAAAATAATAATATTTCTTATTAAAACTTGACCTTTAAAAAAAAAAAAAAAAGCACCCATGACATGACCATCCAACCTCTGCTTAAGAGCCTCCAAGGAAGGAGAGTCCTCCACCTTCTGAAGGAATCCATTTCACTTTCAAACAGCTCTTACTGTCAGAAAGTTCTTCCTGGTGTTGAGTTGTAATCTCCTGTCTTGTAACTTGAAGCCATGGGTTTGGGCCCTACCCTGCAGAGGGAGCCGCCAGAAGACCCTCAGTGGACCTCAGTGTCTGGGCTAAACGATGGGGGCATGCCTGGAGTTGCTCAGCAGCCACCCACTCAATCACCCTGCCCAAGAATGGAAGATTTTAAACTGGGTGATAGTTGGCCATATTAGCCGAATCAAAAGATGTTTTTTTAAGAAGCTGTTTAATAACCGCCTCTTTCAGTGGGTCTGGGAAGACTTGCTCACAGAGGGAAGCATTCACCACCCCACAGAGCCCATCACCCAGCCCTTGCCGGCTCATTTTTATGAGCCCAGATGGGCAAGAATCAAAGAGACAGGTGGTGGTTGATTTCAGTTGTTCAAGAGCCTGTCCACATCCTGGGAGGTAACAGATTGGAATTGATCCCATGCAACTTGACTAGACGGAATCTTGGGTCCTTACCAGGCCCCAATGGTGAAGGTGGCTTTTAGATTGCGAACCACCTGAAAGAGTCTCCTGCTGCTGTTTTCTGCAGATGCAATAGAGGCGGTGAAGAAGGTCCTCTTCACCGTCACTATCGCCACTTGGTAGGCTCGACGTTGAGCTCTAACCCATGTCCGGTCCGATTCAGAATGAGTTTTCTGCCACTGGTTCTCTAGCCGTCTCAACGACTTGTTTCATTGCCCTCGGCTTTGGTGAAAACCATGGGGCTGTCTGGGCCTCATGCAATCAGAGAGGGCGCTTCGGAGCCAAACAGTCAATAGCCCTGGTTAACCCCACATTCTAGCGGGCTACCAGGAAATCAGCTGAAAGGCCATCAACACGGGATAAAACATCCCCTACCTCTGGAAACCACTTGGATCCATTCAGTGGCGGGGACAGACCATCCGAATCAGTCCCACCTCCCTGCAGAGGGGAAGGGTTGTGGAGAAGTCCAGTTGCACCAGGAAGTGATCTGACCATGACACTTCTTTTGTTTCGCTTTTACTTAGTGTCAGATCACCCACATCCATAGAGATGAACACCAGGTCTCTTTAAAACCAACCAGTCATCTACGACTTCCCATCTTCCCCTTCCGTGGTTCCTTTAATTTTCCCACCTACCCCACATATTCTCATATATCTATTTAACTCCCTTATTCCTTTATTATTCCTTTGTTATGTGTTACACTATTGAATTTACCTTAATCCTACTAACTTGTTCACATGTTTACAGTTGTTTTCCAGATACTACACAAAAAAATTCCAATCCTCTTTGTATACTTGTTCTTGTTCTCTTATTTCACTTGTTAGACCAGCTAACTGCATATTCCATCACTTTTAATTGCCAACCCTCCTTATTTGGGACCTCACTCACCTGCCATTTCTGAGCTAACAAAATCCTAGCTGCTGTAGTAGCATACATAAATATGTAAAGGTAGAGGGACCCCTGACCATTAGGTCCAGTCGTGGCCGACTCTGGCATTGCGGCACTCAACTCGCTTTATTGGCCGAGGGAGCCAGCGTACAGCTTCCAGGTCATGTGGCCAGCATGACTAAGCCGCTTCTGGTGAACCAGAGCAGTGCACGGAAACGCCGTTTACCTTCCCGCCAGAGTGGTACCTATTTACTTGTACTTTGATGTGCTTTTGAACTGCTAGGTTGGCAGGAGCAGGGACTGAGCAACGGGAGCTCACCCCGTTGTGGAGATTTGAACCACCGACCTTTTGATCAGCAAGTCCTAGGCTCTGTGGTTTAACCCACAGCACCACAAGCGTCCCTAATATGTACCATTCCCAAAAGGAATGGGTATTTGGGAAAAGGTTTTTAAACATTTTTTTTCATCTCATCATATATCATTATCGTTATATAGCATTGTATATCATTTCCCGATACTTTTAAACTATTTTACATATCTACCACATGTGGACATCCTTCTTGAATTGTGGTGCCCAGAACTGGACACAGTATTCCAGATGTGGTCAGACCAAGGCAGTTTCAAGTTTTGCACTTATCATTTTTTCTACAAGACATCTGTTATGAAAATTGAAGTTAACTAGTGTGTGTGTAGTTAGCCTTGCCTAGGACACAAAATAGCATGGCACGGGCATTGTGGCTGCTACACACGGACAACAGGAACCTGTTTTCCCAGACCCTAATTGGCAGGAGATTGCTGAAATCATTTGGGGAAGTATGCAATAAGCAACAGTTATGTGTCAATTACACCAAGACCAATTTAAACGTATTTGGCAACTGAGCAGTTAAGCACAAATGGCAATCAAGCAGGCATTTGTTGGAGCAATTTGATAGATTTAATTAACCAGAGATTTCTTTTGCCCAAAATGGTCTTTGGAATGGTTGGAGTTTGGCGCAGTCAGTGTTTGCATTTACCAGAGTGAAGGGTGGGGATATTGTGGTGCCGCCTCTGAGAGTTTTTGAAGTTGAGGTTATTCCTCAGTTGACCCGTGGGGCAGAAATCTGGGGCATTTCAGAGCCAAGACTGTTGGACGCATCACAAAGATGAGAAGCAAGTCATTTTCTGGCCAGGGGCTCCTCTGTGCCATAGGAAGCCAGCTGCAGTCTCAGGAGCGACCAGCCATGGGGCAACTTTAGCTAAGTGGGTCCAGTCAGCTCTTCAGGGAGAAGATATTGAGAAAGGGAGTTGGTCCTGCTGTCCATGAGTTTGTCAGTGACTGGGGATGACTGCAGCAACAGCAGCAAGCCTTTTCTTGCCTTCCAGAAATTCTGGAGAAACAACATTTTCTCACATTTTATTATCCTTGATGAAGAGTTGCTTATCTCAGTTTGAGGCATTGTCCAGTCAGCCTTCAAATGCTCAAGAAAGCCTGGGGTGTTTTACTGTGATTTCAGCTGGTAAATTGGTAGATTATCCTGACCTGTGAACAACTGCACCGTATATTCTAATTGCTGTTGATCTTTAACTCTGAAAGTGTGTCCTAAAACTCTTTCCTATTTTTTTTTAAATTTCAGCAGGGAAACTGAGGCATAAATTGAGCTACTAGATAAATCCATTAAAATTTCAACTTACAAACCCATTTTTCATCTTCACGTTGTTAACGTGTTCTATCTCATTTTAAAGATAATTTTCTAGTTTCATTATCTGGCAACAGTTTTCCAAATGGCATTTTACATTTGATTAAAACAACATGTGACTCAGGATTTCTCTCTCTTTTCTTTCTAAACTTCAGTTAGATATCACTCCAAGAAATTAGAGAATAGGTTAATGACCCCTTATTGTACCTATAGATTTGCTTTCTTACTTGCTGAACTGAGAAGAAGGATCATACAAGCTTAGAATAATGGCCTCACGGTCCCAATGGAGGAAGACTGGTGGGCCAAGGCTGCCCCACAGGCTCTAGATCGAGAGGATCGAGAGATCCTTTGGGGAGCCAAAAGTCTCTTAACTTGCCTCAGAGGACAAGTACAACCCCGTGGCAGGTTGAAGCTTGTCTCATACATAAAGTGTACATGAATTTGGCACATAATTTAAAACAAGCGGCACCAAGACACGGAATAATGTCCCAATGGAAACTGATTGTCCTCCAAAAGCAGAAAGCCGTCCCGGAGTGCTGGTGTCAGCTGGCATCTCTGACATTGTTGAAACTGGGAAACTGAAAAGGAAATTGGTTGGCCAAATGATACAATACAATATTTATTGGTATGAAATTCTCTTCTTCTTGAGAAAGAGAACTTCCTTGACATTTGTCTTCCCTGTAAACGATAATAAACATTGGGTTGAAAAGTCACAAATCATTAGGGTGTTGCTAAAGCAAAGGGTCTGTTTCTCCACATTACAACTTCCACGTAGACCTGATGCTCCCCTTCAACCCATGACTGCAGAGTGAAGTGTCATATACACAGGGTTTTGCTTTGGAAACATTTACGTGGCTTGAATTGTCACGTCACATCGGTTATGTTACATTGGCCACAGGTTCTTTGCCAGAAAAGCTTTCCCCCACAGTTTCCAACAAACGTTGCCATATGTTCAGCACTTGCCCATGAAGTGTTAGCTCTTTGTCCTTTTGCCACAGATGGTTTTTTTTAATTGTTCAAGTACTTTTAGAGAAAATATTTCTCCAAGTTACAGATAAATTATTGAAGTTGCAAAACTGGTCACATCCTTTAAAAACACAATTTCAAAAAAGTGTTTAAATTACTCGTGGAATACCGTCGTAGGCACACCCCAGCCTCACTCGGCTGACACCGGTCTCAGGGCCAGCCTTGCCCTGAGCCTGAGGTCTGCTGGCTCTTTTGCCACCGGGACCAAGTGCTCAGCTCCAATGCTCTCAGCTTCAGCAAGAGGAGCACATGGCTGATTTTTTTAAGCACCTCAAAAGATTTTGTCTACCTGAGAGTTCTTCTCAGAGCAGAGATTTCCTAGTTTCCCCAGTGGGAAATGAGAACCAGTGTGGTATATTAGTTAGAGTGTCAGACTAGGAGTGTCAGACTGGGAGACCAGGGTTTGAATCCCCAGTTGGCCATTAAGCTTTCTGTGACCTTGGGGGCTTCTCAGCCTAAACAACCTCATGGGGTTGCGGGGATTAAATGAGAAAGGGGAGAACCAGGTACATATATCACCTTGAGCTTCTTGGAGAAACGAGGTGGGAGAGCAAGACAATGAATAAATGGATGCTGGACTAGATGAGCCATTGGCCGGATCCAGCAGGCTTGTCTTATGTACTTATCCAAGCTTCCATCCGCTGTGATCTCAAGGCAGGAGGCTTTGGTGTGAGATGTTGTCTTCAAAATCATTTCAGAATCCACATGTGTTATGTCCTCTGGACCAGACCTTCCTGATGGCAGGCAGCTCAAAAGAGGATGAAATGACCTAGAGTGGAGCAAGACCAGCAGAGGCTCTCAGGTACCCCGCATGTGGCCAGCAGCTGGGCTGAAAAAGAGGAAGGGCCAGCCAGAGGCCTGGCTGTGGCTCAGCAGAGAGAGAGAGAGAGAGAGAGAGATCCGTCCCTCACAAACAGCCACCTTCTGTGAGCAAGCAGAGCTGAAATTTCACCATCATTAGAAATGCTGTTTGTGTGCCCTGCTGCTGCCACTGAGAAAAACTTCCTTCTTCCCCCACCCGCCCTGGCAGCACCCAGGAAAGTCCAGTGGAGTATCTGGGTGCAGCAGGAGCCGCCTCTCCCACCTGCAGGAGCCCCCTAGCTCTGTAGATGGAGAAACTCGATTCAGTTTCCACTGAAAGGGGAAGCAAACCTTGCAAGAATTCAAACACAGCTATCCTTTAAAATTCGCCCCCCCCCCAAATTTTGGAATGCAGTTATCCAGCCAAGTAATGTGTACTAAAATGCACATACAGTAATCAAGTGTACATAAAAGTGCATGCATTGGTGAAAACAACATACAAAAATCCATTATTTGGGGGGAGCACTTTGCAAAGAAGTGTCTTATCAGGCAAAATCGCCTACAAACATGGGAATATTGGGAGAAAACACACTGAGGGTAAGAACTGTTGGACAGTGGAGCAGACTCTCTTGGAAGGTGCTGGGCTCCACAATTGGGGGTTTTAAGCAGAGACTCGATCACCAACTATCGGGGAGGCTTTAGTTGTGATTCCTGCATTGCAGGGATTTTGCCATGGGCCAGGAATCAGCTTCACCTGTTGAGCAGCAGCCTGAAGGAGCAGAAGGCAGAGTGACGCCACCTGCCACTGATCAGCCTTCTTGCTCCCGATGAGAACCAGCTGGCTCCAGCTTTCTTCAGCAAGGTTTCCAGCCTCAGTCAGTTGCTGGAAACAATATTTGTCGTTCCTGGCCAGACCTTGCTGCTTCTTGCCTCTTGTGACCTTGGGCTCTCTGCTTTCTTGACCCCGGACTGTCTGACTACATGAACTGAGATACTTCTGACCTTAGGACTGGACTGAACCTTGCATATAGACTCTGCCTCCAGACAAGTACCCCCTGAGACTCGGCTGGTCGGCTGGCCTCTCCTGCCACTGAGCTCTGCCATGGTTGAGCAGCACGGGACTATGACAGGGTTGGACTAGATGACCCTTGGGACCCCACCCAACTCTATAATTCTGAGAGTCCCTGCTGCTGCTGCTATGACTACTGTTAGAACCACTCCAGTCTACTCTCCCTGCGAAGCCCGAGGGCCATCAGAGCTGGGGGCAGCAAGGTTGTGGCTAAGGTGAGTTTTGAACAGGGGGTGGCCAGTCCTGGCCCACACCTTGAACCCGTGGCCAGATCCTTACAAGGAACAGGATTTCTTTGGGTCAGCTGTTTTGCAATTCAAACAGCAACCTCTTGATGGTTAAAGATTTCCTCACATTGGTTAACGCACACACAGCCAACCCAATCTGCTCCTGGCCTTGTGAGCATCATCCTGGGGGTGCGTGGGCCAGTCAGCCTGTCCACCCCAGCAGGGGCTGAGCAGGAGCCAAGAACTGCGGGGTTGGCACATCCCTTCCCCAGCAGGATTGCCCCAGCAGCTCTTCCTCCCTCGCTCTTGCTCACTTGGGGCCAGATTGCTCCAGCATTTCCTCCCCATCCGACTTTCATAACTGTGTCACGCGAGTCACCCTGAAGTGGGGCAATATCTCTGGCCAAAGGGGCAGGAAGGCTCCCAAACTCCCGAGCCCCTTCATTTGGGAGGGGGTTTCTGCTGCCCCTCCACAAGGCACAAGACCAAGAGTAGCTTGGAAACAAGGAGTTGAGCCCAGGGGGAGGTGGAGGGCCAGAGCAAGCCCAGCCCAGGACCAAGGCCAGTGTCAGGGCAGCCAAGAGTATGGGGGGGGGCTCCATCAACAGGTGGGAACAACTGTACCTTCTCCTGGAGAACTGCCAGGGGAGGAGGGTGGCCAGGATCTGAGCAAACTCACTACCTGCAATAAGGTCTAGGACAGGGGTCTGCAACCCACGGCTCCGGAGCCGCATGTGGCTCTTTTACATCTTTGCCGCGGCTCTGGGGCGGATACTAGCGAGGGGAGGAGGCGCATTGTGCGCCCCGACACTCCTCACTGTGGCGGGCGCTGTACTGGCTGTGATGTCGCATGGGGGCGGTGCGTGCATTAGTCACGCACCGTCCCGACGTCACCTTCCCACCCGCTGTCAGATCGCGGCTCCTGAGATATATTTGTTTTAAATGTCGCAATGGTTTTGCGGCTCCCAGTTGTTGTTTTTTCTTCGGAAACAGGTCCAAGTGGCTCTTTTTGTCTTAAAGGTTGCAGACCCCTGGTCTAGGAGAATCTCTGTTGGGGGACAGAGCACTGAGAGGGTGGCAAAGGCAATCTTTCTCCTCTTACCCCACCCCAAGCTTGCCAACCTCACTGCCAGTAGCCACAGGCTAGCACATGCCCCCCCACCCCAGGTGCTCCTTATCCGAGGGCAGTGGAAGGTCTGCTGAAGATGTTGGGATTCTGTGGCAGGAATGAGCCTGTCCAGTTAACCTGATGGCAACTGGAGGGTGTGTGTGTGTGTGTGAGAGAGAGAGAGAGAGAGAGAGAGAGAGAGAGAGAGAGAGAGAGACGTCGTCCAGAGAGAGAGAGAGAGAGAGAGAGAGAGAGAGAGAGAGAGAGAGAGGTCGTCCCTTGCTTGAGCCCCTCCTTGCCCCTCCCTCCAGGTAAGCGGGTGAGCCACAGTCCTTGGGAGGAGTGATCTTTTCCACACTTTTATCCCTGGCAGTCACTGGTGAACATGCAGAACTAGATGTAACAAGATTCCCCGGACAGGAAAACCATCAGCTCAGGGTGTGGCCCTTCATAATAATCTGCTTGCCGTTGGCCTCTGTTGCCACTCAGTGCTGAGGCAGCCTGAATGGAGCAACATAAAGGAGATTCTGGCTGGATCAGTCACTGTGAGGTGAGCCGGGAAATGCCAGCATTGCTTCCTCTGCCATGGCCTGGAGGACAGTGGAGCCAACAGCAGAGCCCACCTTTGCTTCTGAGCTCCGTCCTGAGAGAAGGCAGCTCCTGGGCCCCTTGCTCCAGACCTTGCCATGTGCCTGCCCAAGTGAGGCTTTCTCCATGGGTTCCTTGTACAGATGCCCAGTCCACAAATTGGTCAGAGGACTTGCTGTCTTGAGATGTTGGTTGGGCAAAGGGATGGCACCGCTGCATCAGAAGGAGAGGAAGAGCAGGGAAGGCTGGCCTGCCATGTGCTCCCGAGTGGCACCAAGGCTCTGTCTTGACTCCCTGTAGAAAGAGAGCTACTTTCCAGTTTCAGTCGGAAGGCCCATTAGCAGGAAGAGGGTTCCCTCTGCTTTTCCCGTGAGTGAAACTGCAACCCTGGAAGAATTGGTAGATGTATCAGCTCGTGACTCAGGGGAGTCACATCCGTCTCATGAGTAGAAATGCATATGGATAGTTGTTCCTTGCCACACAATCTTTCATGGAGGGTTTTGACATAAGGAAGCTCTTCTTAGTCACTGCCATGATGGTCACTGGGGCAAATGGCCGGATCCTGGAAGCCCGCAGGCCCCATCACAGCTCCCCTGCCTGCTTGGTCCCAGCACTGGCTGAGAGAAGAAAGATGCTCAGGAAGAGCCAGCTCTGGAGGTTCCAGCCAGGCTGTTTCATGTGTGGCAGCAAAAATAAGTTGGTGTGTGAATATGCATCAGTTGTTTAAGAAGCCTATTAACATAAGAAGCTTTGAGCCTCTCTGCATGTGGGTTGCCCAAGAATACTGGAGAGAGGGTGGGAGGGAAAGGGACCCTTTCTGAGGTGATTTTGTGGGTTCCTTGAGTGCTTTGTTGCCACAGGCCTGTCATCAGTCCTGTGCTGGGATGGGCGTATTGGAGGGAGGAGGTGGTGCCTTCCTGCTGTTGTCAGAAATGGCCTTGACTTCTCTGGTAACAAGTTCAGGGAAGAGTTGACCTGCACACAGGCAGCTGCAGCCATCCGCTGCCTCCCACCCAGCAGAACTGCAGCTGGCAAAGTGTCTGACATGCAGGGAGTGCGGGATGCAGCAAGGAATTAGCGTTAAGGAAGGAGTGCAGCTTCATGAGGTTGCACCACCGAGCTGTTCCCCAGTGGGAAATGCTGGCTTCATGGCTGCATGAGTTAAGAGATGCCCTAGTTGTAGAGAGGCCCGTGTACCTGCCCCAGAGGGCTGGCCACTTGAGGGCTTTGTGCCAAGGCCTTCCTAGAAAGACTAGGGGAAAGGTTCCTGGTGGCTGATTCAGGCCCCTTCCTTCTGACCTGGAAATGACTCCCTGCTGCATGCACCCTTTCTGTCATCAGCCTTCCTGGAGTGAAGAGCCACCCAGAGTCACTCCTGCCTGCCCCTCCCATGGCAGGAAAGGTTGCAGCACTGTTGGTGTGGCTTGTGAGCCTCGCCCACCATGGACAAAAAGGAGGAGTCTCCAGTGTGCTGCATATAAGGTGCTTCCAAGCCCCTTGAGAGACTCATCCTATCCCTGGGAGCTTCTCTAGAGGACCCAAAGAGCAGCAGAACAAGAGAGAGCATGGCTGGTGAGTACAAGCTGCCCTGGGCAAGGCCCCAGTATGGGCTGCCTGCAGGGCTGGGCAGGTGCGAATAAGGAAGGCTTGGCCAGCATTTCATGGACCTGTTGGGCATGCCAGCAAATCAAGGCTTTGCCTTTGCCTTTGCCTTTGCCCTCTCCTCTACCCCTCCACAGCACCAGCTAATAGAATACAAGCCAGCTGGGTTCTCCTGCCTCTTCCTCTGCAGGCAGAGCCTTTGCATCTCTCTGGGGGGCTGGCCTTCCTCTAGCCATGCACCCCACCTTGCTCGGATGGACCCAGCACACCTGCCCCCCTGCCTGGAGGGGCTAGGCACAGCCCTGCCCATTTCCCCCAGCCCTGTTGCTGCTGGGAGCACAGCCTGGAGGGGCTGGTGAGGGTGGTCTGGGCTCATCGTGGGCCGGCAGCAAAGCAGAGCCAGCTGATCAAGGACATGGATGGGAAAGGGGACCACCCTGGGCAGGGCAGGGCTGGAGCAGAGAGGCTGATCGCCTGATGGGGGAAAGTTAACCTCTATCCTGACCCCAAGGAACATGCATATACCACTACATCACAAAAAGAACCTGTGCTTACAACATCTATATGCAGTTAAAAGCACATGGAAATCTAAACACAGGAATCCTCCACTAACTACAGTATTATGGTGTCTGTTCCAGCCTTTGGAACTCCCTCTCTAGTGATCGCTCGGTCCGTAGAGTATGAGGCTCTTACTCTCAGGGTCATGGGTTCAGCCCCACCTTGGGCAACAGATTCCTGCAATGCAGAGGGTAGACTAGATGACCCTGGGGTGCCTTCCAACTCTACGGTTCTATGAGCCTTTGAAAGGTGGTGTCTTAATTGTCTGCCTGAGCTGGGCAGCGCGGAAAAGTTTTCAGCAGGCGTCCATTGGACTTCCAGTGACAGCGCTCTCTCCGAGGAGCCTCGCCAGCTCGGGGGACCAACGAGGCTCCGGCAGTTCCGTTATGGGGCGTCCGCCGCCAAACAGCAGCTTCCCAAAGGCAAATCTTTAGTCCCCGGCTGCCTCCTGGGTTGGGACCTGGGGCTGCCCTCTCCCCACCGGGACACGCTCCGCGCGCTGTCCGCCCCGTTTGAAGAGCCGTAATTACAGCGAGAGGCGGGGGCAGGGCAAGACGGCGCTTGCGGAAGGCGGCTGGGCTTCGGGGCCCAGCTCCCTCGGTCCGCAGCCCAGCCCAAGCGCTCCGCACCCCGGGCCAAGGAGCGGCGGGGCCTGGAGTCTTCCCAGGGCGATGCAGGACGCACGAGGGACGGTTGCACAGAGAGAGAGAGCGCAGGCTTGGCCGCATCCAGAATGTGGCCGGGCTGCCATGGCGAGAGTCTGGGCGAGTGCCCCCCTCCCCTCCTGAACTGCTCGTCCGCCCGGTCCCGTCCCAGGCGCTAAGAGAGGTCGGTCCGGAGCTGCCCAGCAAGTGCTGAGCCCTCATAATCGTGAGTGGTTTTGCTTAGTCACAATCCATCCCTTGACTAAATACTTTGGCACCAGAGACGACGGTTTCTGCTCTGTATACGCAACCCAACCTGCGTGAATCCGCAGAAAGCGACTGAGCTCAGCTGGCGCCAGGCCGGGACAGGCGGGCTGGTGCCCTTGCGCTGCCCTGCTCCGCAGCGGCTGCTCTTGCCGAAGTGCCGCAGCGCCACGTGGAGGGTCTGCCCTGCCCACAACTCCGCAGCTGCCACAGATCTCCTCCTCCTCTCGCACGGGAGATCTACAGTATTTGCATTGGTGTCAAATGCGATGAAGTCGAGCATCAAGAGCTCCGTTTCACGCGCGTTTCTCCAGCCGGTCTGAGGGAAAGGGGCGCTAGGAAAGGCGGTCCCTTGGCTCTTGGTCTTCAGGGAAAGGAGCGCCCTGTGACTGAAGGGTGCCTTCTGGGTCGCTGCGAGGGCATGACCTGTTTCGGAAAGGCGCAGGCGAGCCTCTCTGCCTCAACCTCCGTGGTCTTGTCCCCGTTTTTGCAGCTGTGCCGAACATTGACTGGAAGCGGAAAGCCAATGGCAGCGCGCACCACACCGAGCAGTACCCCGGCACCGAGCTGGTGGTGCGACGGGCACAAGTTTTCTCTATCTCTCTGGCCTTCGGCGGAGCAGCGCCAGCTCCAGGCAGCCTCACGTTCACCGTCGAAACAGGTAAGCCGCCACCGAAATGCAGAGTCCAGCTGGGTGACTCCTTGGCTCTCCATGTCGAAGGGGCCTCTTGGGCTGCCCAAGATGTGACCTCCACTATGCCCAAAGCTCACCGCCTTCCTCCTGCTGCCAGGATCGACCTCTGCCCTGCACGAGAAGACCCGCGTGGCGTTTGGCATCTCCAGCGCCGCACCCGGCGGCGGCTCCTGGGGCGCCGTCCAGGACTCTCCGGCGGCTTCGGGCTCCCTGAACATCGCCATTTCCAGCCCTGCGAGTGCCGCCATCGGGCGCTACCGGCTGGGGATCAAAACCAACGCCGGCGCCTCCCACCTCGGCACCTTCGTGCTGCTCTTTAACCCCTGGGCGACAGGTATTTAGTTATTTATTAAATTTGTATGCCGCCCTTCATCCGTAGATCTCAAGGTGGTTCACAACATAAACATATAAGAAACACGAAATACTTAATAAAAACAAGAGCGAAAACAAATCCAAAACTCACGGCCCCCCAGTGACTGATGCCCCCGAACCCACAGCACCGTCCCCGTCCCCCCCGACGACTGCCCCCTCGGCCCCCGGCCTTTTCTTGTGGGGACCCGAGACTCCTCCTCCTCCTCCTCCTGACTAGGTGCTTCCAGCTGCACGAAGCGGCCTCCGGGTGGCGCCGGGGGGCTTCCTGCCCCCAAGGCGCACAGGGACAGGACGGGCCACCTGCAGCTACAGGGAGGAGGGCTGGGGGCGTCCCAAGGAGGTACTGGGGATTCCTAGTTCTTCCCCACCCAAATGGTCCCTCAACACCGGCCGGTTCTTTCGTTTGCAGGAGACGACGTCTTCATGGGCAACGACGCGGAGCGCAAGGAATACGTCCTCTCCGAGTTCGGCGTCGTCTTCGTGGGCAGCGCGAACCGCATCTCCAGCTTCGGGTGGAACTTTGGCCAGGTAGGGGGAAGCCTTTGGGCGGGGGCTGGAGACCGGGGTGGGGAGGGGTTAGGAGAGACGCTACCGGCCCCGTCCAGAAATGCCCAGAGCAACTGGAGCTCAGCTACGCGCACACGCGCGCCCTCCAAATCCCGTCCCGTCCCCCCTTTCTCAGCAGAAGAGAGAGAAAATGGGTCCTGGGTGTGAAACCAAAGGACCTTTCCAGCTCCTCCTCAATTCCAGGTGTGGATGGCAATGCCTCGTGTCTCCTCCCCCGCGACCAGAGCGCACTTCCGAGGCTGGCTGGACGGTCCCTGGGGGGTCTTTGGGTTGCCATATTTTGAAGAGCAAAAAACGGGACACATTTGTCGACTTCTGCTTTTAGCTATGGATCAGTGGCCTAGCGTGGGGGGTGCAAGGGGGGCGGCCGCACCGGGCGCAACATCTGGGGGTTAGGGGGCGCAAATTACTTGCCTTGCCCCGGGTGCTGACAACCCACGCTACGCCACTGCTATGGATCACCATGATAGGGCTGCCATATGTCTCGGTTTTCCCCCAGACACGTCCGTGAATTGGACTGTCAAAACGGTGTCTGGGGGGATTTTTCGCCAAATTGGCGAAATGTCCAGAAAACTCCGGAAGTATGGCAACTTAGGGCACTTTTTGAGGAAAATGCTGTAAAAATCCCCCCAAAGACCCAAAACTTAGTTTTTTGGGGGGAGATGATGGCTCTACCCATGAAAAAGAGGACGTGTCTTGGAAAAAGAGGACATATGGCAATCCCAGGAGGGGGGGGGAGAGGGAGAAGGAGGAGCCCCTGGCCTGGGTCGTCTCAACAAGCTGAACATTCTCTGGGACAGTCTGGGTTACTCCCAAGGGAGGGAGGGGGGCAGGAAACCTTCGGAGCCACCGTGGGCCCCTCTCGCCCACCCAGGCCTTGTGAGAGATTAGCAGCCAAACCTCACAAGCACATATTTATATTAATTATTTATTTTATTAAGTTTTTATATCAGCCTTCTTCCAAAGATCACAGTTCACAACATAAAAACACAGAAAAATACAAAATGAAAACACAAAATAAGTAAGAAAATCAAAAGCAAAACAAGCCAGTAATTCCCCCAACACATGAGAAGGCCCTAAATCCACAGAACTGTATTGATGAGAGGCCGACTCAGACCATAGAAATGCAATTGGTAGAGAGGGCTCTGTGTGATATCATTTCCCCTCCTCTCCTGCAGAGGAAGGAACAAATAGTACCTGCTCTCTTCCTTCAACCAGTTCATAGTTGGAGTGGCTCAAAACGCAGAAGGGGGAGCTCCAGGTTATGTGTGTAGCACTGGGTGATGCTGCCAGAGGATGAAGAACCATTTCATTTGTCTTCCTCTCTGTGTTCAGTTTCAAGAGGGCATATTGGACATCTGCCTTGACATCCTAGACCGGAGCTTGAGCTACCGCAAGGACCCAACTGCTGACGTGCGCAGACGAAATGACCCCAAATACGTTGGGCGGGTGCTCAGCGCCATGGTAAGGAAAGCCCAGCATGAGCCAGCCTCCCACCCACCCCATGGATAGGAGCGAGTGTCCCTGAGAGGAGCCATGAGGGGGCTCTCACCTGCCTGCCTACAATTTTATGATTCTATTAACTTTGCAAAAGGATGTGGAGGTGGGATCATGGGTGGAAAGGGGAAGGCAGGCAGGCAGCCCGCTACTCCCTTCCTGCTGCTCCCTGGTCCAATCCAGCCTGTGCAAAAAAGGGGGAGCAGCTCATTAGCCTCTCTCAACTTCCCCGCTGCAGGTCAACAGCAATGACGACAGAGGAGTCCTGCAAGGAAACTGGAGTGGGAATTACAGTGGTGGGGAGAGTCCAAGCAGCTGGAATGGAAGCGTGGACATCTTGAGAAAATGGAAGGACTCGGGATTTAGACCTGTCCTGTATGGGCAGTGCTGGGTCTTTGCTGGAGTGCTGACTACAGGTAGGTCTGCCTGAAACACTGGCATGCACCACCAAGCCGCTGGGGTGAGGAATTAGCTCAAGCACCAGCTGTGGGTTTTCATGGCAAGCTCTGCTGCCTCTGGTCAGCAGCCAAACCACAGGTGGCAGGCATGCAGCAAGCATTTAGTCTGGGCAAAACGGATGGCTGAGTGCAATGGGTGCCAATGGCTTTTGCTGCAAGCAGCTTCTCTGCTGCTGCCCCCACCACCCCCAGAACATCCAGAGTCCCCAGGGAACCATTGCTGGATGGATTTTGTGGGAAGGATAGGATATATGATTTCCCCCTTTCTCCCTCTTAATAAAAGAATCACATGTAAAATAGTACTTATATAAAGTCTTTCACTTGATTCCAGCAGTTACAAACAGGCAAATTCTGCTTCTAGATTACAATGCATAGTTGAGGTCAAAAATGGAATCTCCACTGGAGGAGAGACCAGACAGACGTCCATCTGCCTCAGAAGCATGGCGGAAAAGATAATGAGTTCTGAAGCAGGAGGAAGTAAAAAAAATTACATCCCTTTGTCTTTTTCCTGCTAGAGAACTCAAGGGAAGTGCTGTCAAACAGAGCTCTGTGTCTGCAAATTACATTGCTTTTCTTTGCAATCTGTCTAACCAGAAATTTGCAGCACTGTGGTTGTTAGTCTCCAGAGTTAAGGGTAAAGGAAGAGGGACCCCTGACCATTAGGTCCAGTCACGGACGACTCTGGGGTTGCAGCGCTCATCTCGCTTTATTGGCCAAGGGAGCTGGCGTACAGCTTCCGGGTCATGTGGCCAGCATGACTAAGCCGCTTCACTGCGACCTTCAGATCAGCAAGTCCTAGGCTCTGTGGTTTAACCCACAGCGCCAGCCACGTCCCTAGTCTCTAGAGTTACTCAACCTCAATAATACATTGTTATTTTGACTACAAACCCCCACAACCAAGGGGTCACAGAAAATTCTCTACAATATTCCAAGGGGATATTCTAAGGATATTCCAAGGGGGTCACAGGTGAAAATCGCATAAATGGGGGGGGCATAGCACGAGGCTAGGGGGCCACAGAGGGAAGTGAGAAGGGAAGAAAAATGGGCACATATAGAATCCTGATTAGCTAGCTATGCGCTTGGTCAATGGCAAGTGGGTAAGGGGGAGGCCCACCAGGGCCTAGCACTCCTTTTTGCCACATGTCTTTACTTGGAGCAGTCCTGGGATGTTTCTGATAGGAGAGGGCGATTGCTGATGCTCCTATTTTGACCAGTAGAGCTACCGATCCAGAACCCCCAGGTCAGGTGGGGTGGCAATGGGTAGGGCTGGGCGAACCAGAGCTGCCACCTGGGCTGGGCCCAGTGGCAGCCTGGGCCTGACTCTGCAAGGCACAGGGTCCAATCCACCCAGCACTGGATCAGATAGATCAGGGTCTTCAGATGTTGCCAAGGGGCACAAGGCCTGTTGGCAGCGTCTGCTCAGCTTTGCAAGGCGCAGGGCCTAGCTGAACGGGGTCATTTGGTGCAGCTGACTTGCATCTAGTAAAGAACTATCTACTCAGAAGAAAGCTGCACTGAGTTCAGTGGGCCTTACTCTCAGGTAAGGGGGGCGCTATAGTGTTTTATATAGGCAGCCAGGGCTCCTCCGGATGACAATCTCTTTTTGCACCCGGTCAGTGAGGACCACTTGCTTTTTAAATTTCTCCCATACATGCAGAACTCCCTGTGTGCCTTTTGGACTGTATCTGTAGGTTTCCCCCTCTGTGTCAAATAACTGAGGTCAAACAAGTGTTTACTTTTTATAAGGAGGTTCTGGACTCTCCTTCCTTGGAGGTTTCTAAGCAGAGGTTGGGTGGCCATCTGTCCAGGATGCTTGAGCTGAGATTCCTGCATTGCAAGGGGTTGCACAAGAAAGATGATCCTTGGGGTCCCGTCCAGCTCCATGATTCCATGCTTTTCTGCTTCAACATTTCATTATGTTCCTATCATTTGATGTAATTGTGGCAAGTGAAATGTCCAGTCCAGGGGTCACAATCACACACAGGCCTAGGAGCAGGACAGAAGGGTGTGCTGCACCGGTAAATCAAGAAGTAAGGAGAAGGAGCCATAGCTGGATCCAGAGAGCCCTTTGCTCCACGGCTCCCCTTCCTCCTCATGGCTCAGAGCGACCTGCCCTTGTGCTTCTGGTCTGAGCTTTGATTCAGACTTGTGGCCCTTTCTGCCTGGGATCCTAGGCATGGAACTAGGCTGGGTGTGTTTGTGTGTGTTGGGACTGGGGAGAAAAGCGTCACCCTCTCTGGATCTGCAAACTCCCCTGGTGGGGCTCTTTCCAGGTGGTGGTCTCGGTAGTCTGATACGCTCTGCTGGGTCCCCCTGGCATTTTCAGGTGTGTGAGGAGGCAGAAAAAGTGCTGGCCCTGACAAAGAGGGCAATGGGGCATGAGGCAGCCATCTATTTAGTGATGAAGTTTCAACTTTGCACCTGCCTCTCGCACCCAGCACCTTAGACCAGTCCTCGTCACAGGAGACTCCTGAGTGGGAATGGCAGCCACTGCTCTACTTCCTTCCAGGGACCGCTCCCCTTTCCATGCTTGCTCTTGCGCCAGCCCACAGGGTCAAGGGCAACGTCTCCCAAGGAGTGCTCACAGGCCACAGAGCCAAGAGCACCTGCCTGAGAAGTTGATGTTTCAACCAAGAGTGTTCTGCAGCCATTGCCTCTGCCCCTGAGGAACAGCCTCACAAAGTTCATATTCTCTCTCTCATTCCCTCTCAGTCCTCCGATGCCTGGGAATTGCAGCACGCATGATCTCCAATTTCAATTCTGCCCACGACACCGACAGAAGCCTGACTGTGGATGAGTACTATGACAGCTCTGGGAACCCCCTGAACATTGCCTCCGACAGTGTCTGGTAGCTCAGCCTGACTCTTCCCCCCCACCTCACCAGCATCAGTGGCATTTCTGCACAGAGAGGCAGGGCCCTGGGTGGGTGGGTGGGTGAAAGGGATCTCTTGGTCCTTTCCTTGCCTCCCTTGGCAGGAGGAAGTTGCCGTGGTGGAAGCCACAATCTGCCCTCATCTCACTGCAAACCTTCACATCAGGCTTGTTTATTCTCTGGCCCAGGAACTTCCATGTCTGGAATGAAGGTTGGTTTGTCCGGCCGGACCTTGGCTCCCAGTTCAATGGGTGGCAAATTCTGGATGCAACTCCCCAGGAGAGGAGCACAGGTGAGAACTGGGGGGGGGGGCTGATTTGTGCTTTGCCTTCTTGCCACACTGTTCCCCGTGGCAGAAATGCCCAGGTTTGGCGAGGGGCTAAGTGGCGGGCAGCAGAATCGAAGAACTGTAGTGTTGGAAGCGACCCAAAGGCTCTGTGTTGTTCCAGTTCAATTCACTATTTGGGACCAATTCTGATCTGCTAAATCCCAAGCTCTGTCCCCTACCCCTTGACTATAATAGGAAATCTAAAATCAGCAATAATGCCCCACCTGCATTTTTGCAGAGGTGGATGACATTTGCAGGCAAAGGATCTCCTCCAGAGTGGAATCCAAAGCCTGCCAAGCTTCATGTGGATTCGTCCAGGGGAGTTTCATCCAAGGGACCTGTGGGAATGTTCAGGGTGGCAGGAGAGGATATGTTTTTTATTAATAATCTTCCTAACATGCGCTAGCAAGTTCCTTATGTAGCAGAGTTACGTTCCCCTTCTCATGCACAGCAGAAACTGGTTGCAGGCTCGTTAGAACCTCTTACTATTATGCAATTCAATCTGCCTCAGAGTGAATTGTATGTTCCTGGTAAGATCCCCTTTTAAATCCCTCTTAAAAGAATAAAGACACCACAATCCTCTTCATAGTCAACAAAAAGTAAGTTTACTCACTTTCAGGCAGTGCACAGTATCAGTCCTGAAGGCTTAAAGACTTAAAGTTACAAATAGCAACACGTGGATTTACCCCATATCCCTGTGCTGCTGTTGGCTGAAAGCCAACAGAGCAGTCCTAGCTGGAAGCAGACAAAAGGAGAAGGGAAAAAAGGGAGGGAGTGCTGCATGACTCGTCCTTTTGTTACCTGGACAGGTGAGGTCATGCCCACCTCTGGTCACATGCAAGAGGAAGGATGCTCCAGGCCAGGAGGAACAGGAAGTTTCAACTGGCTGGACCAAACATTCCCTTGCATGTCCACTCTAGCATTACAAGGAATGTTGTACATCCCACAAGACCTTTAAGGGCTATTTTTCTCACGGGAGCAAAAGAAGGTTGCTTGTTTATTTTGTGGCAGAATTGGAATAAGAGGCATCCCCTCCTGAGAGGAGGATGTCTCTGTGAAGGGCAGTGGTCCCTCCTCAGGGGCTGCTGTTGGCATTTGGGGCAGGTGGGGAGAAGCCCCCTTCCTCTCCCAGTCTTATGTGGGCAACTGGGAACCTGAGACTGGGAGCCGCCCTTGGCTAAGAAACCTGCCAAAGTTCAGACAAAGAGGTCCAGGGGCTCTCGTTTTAGGGAAGCTTACCTTTGTTGTCTAAAAAAAGGGGGGGAGTCACAATTTTTCTTCCCCCAGTGTTTCTGGAAGAGTCAGTGCTATAGGAACAGTGATTCTCAAGGTTTCCCACCAGCTATTCTCTTTTTAAATATAATTTTGTATCATTCACTATTAAATGTTGATAGTTTTGTTTTACATTTACCGATTTTAGGGAGCCTGGCAAACCTTTTGCTGCAATGTCATCCTGGTGGGGGATTTGTGGGAGCAGTCAATGACAGAAGGAAAATGAATGAAAAATGGAATTAATTTTTAAAGAAATTTAAGCAGGGGGACCTTTTGCCCATCATATTATGAAACCTGCTGGAGTGCCGTGTACAATAATATGTATTTTTTGAAAGGAAAGATTATGTGGAGGGCAGAACACCAAGGTTGATTGTAGGGACCAACCAGCAGCAACATTTGGAATTTGCACCATCTGCCATTCTGCTATCGGGCCAAGTTCAAGGCCTTGGCACTTACATATACGGTCCCTATACAGCTTGGGACCAGGCTCCTTGCAAGAGAGACCATCTTATCCTTTTGCTGCCCACAGGGCTGGATTTAGGTTTGATGAGGCCCTAAGTTACAGAAGGGAATGGGGCCCTTTATATGCCCAGCTGTCCTTTGTCAACAACCAATTGTCCATTCACATCAAAATAATTTTGAATTACCAATATACATAAAATTGATTAATTTTAATAGGTCCATACACAACACAAAACACTGTTGATGTATGTAGGTTTTATTTTATTTGTTTTTTATCTTATATTTTGGAAATGTACATTCAGGTTGTTTTTTCCTTTAATTTTTTTTTTTCGGGGGCCCAAGCTATGTAAATCTGGCACTGGCTGCCCAGTAGGTGGCTGCAGCTGGCAGGAGGTTTCTCCTGAAAGTTAAAAAAATCCCTCCTGCCTCTCTCTCTCTGCCCCTCCTCTCACTCCCAAAGACAATGGCTCTCACCAAAAGCAACTGACCTGTAAAGAAGAGGGCTTTGAGTGTGGCTGCCCTTCTTCTGTGGAGCAGCATCCCTGTTGAGATATGACAGGCAGCCATGATCTGCACTTTCTGGAAGCAGCTGAAGACATTTTTGTTCTGACGGGCTTTCCCAGCTGACTTAGTGGGTCTTTGCTATGAAAGTTTATTTTGTATGCTTTTCATTTTGTTTTCAATGTATCTGCTAGCTGGGGTTTTGTTTGCCCCCTCCCAAACTGTTTTCTTGCATGTGGCCTTGAGGCGCAGAATGCCCACTGGTTCTCCCTCCCTTTCCTTCCTGCAGGCATCTTCCAGTGCGGTCCAGCTTCACTGAAGGCCATCAAGGAAGGAGATGTCGACCTGAACTACGATTGCCCGTTCGTCTATGCAGAGGTCAATGCCGACCGCGTCACCTGGACGTATGACATGGACACGGGAAAGAAAACAAAGGTCTACTCTGAGACCAAGACGATTGGCCAGAACACAAGCACCAAGGCCGTGGGCAGCTATGCCCGCCAGGATGTCACCAACAATTATAAATACCCAGAAGGTAAGGCATGCCAACTGAGACAGAAACTGGAAATGTTCAGGGATCTGGATCATTGCCAAGGAAATGAGCACTTACCCAAGTTGTGAGGACAAGACTGGCCCCTCAGGAGAGCAACGCAGAGGGAGGCTCCCATGGGTGGAGCCAGTATTTTTGTGGGGGGCAGAACCTCAGTTAAATATTTTTATGGATTTGCTTGATGGGGGGAGATGCCCCCCCCCGCTGCCCCTTGGCTACAGCCATGGAGGCTCAGGTGTTTCTCAGAGCATTTCCCAGAAGCTACTTTGGGTGCCCTGTCAGCAGATTGGCCAGGGCAGGGAGGGCGGAACAAGGGTGGTATTGCCCACCAATGAGTGGGAGGGAGGGCAGGCAAAGATTTTCAGTCCATGCGCCACACCCAAGCCAGGCCTGAGACCAGAGCCCCATGCCAGCCCTCAGGACCCCAGCTCTCCTGTGCCACCAGGCCTTGCACTGCTAGGATGGCTGCGAGGCTGAGGCCTCAAGAGCCCCTGGCCTGGGGCAGGAGAGGGAAGGTGCCCTTCATGCAACTGCTGGTCCCTACGGGTCCTGCACTGGGGCCTAACAGCCCCGCTGGGCTTTGCCACCTGCTGTTTCTCTTCCAGGCTCAGAGAAGGAAAGAGCCGTCTTCAAAAAGGCCAGTGAGAAGCTGAACCTGAACACGTTCAATGCCATATCTGCCAAGGGTCCGGAAGCTGTGAACCCAAACCTCTCAGGGACTCTGAAGTCCAAGAGCCCTGAGCCAAAGGTTGGTCAGGATGTTGACTTGGTCTTCACCCTGAAGAACCTTGCCTCCGAGGCCAGGAGCCTGACGGCCAAGATGACCGCCTGGTCCATCGTCTACAATGGGAAGCCCATCCATGAAGTCTGGAAGGACTCTCTCGCAGTGACTCTGGGCCCGCAAGAAGGTATGCCTTTTGTGGGCTCCCCACAGCAAGGGGGCAGCCTCCAATGCCCCCTATTCCTCCTCCTTTGCCCACAAGCCACAGTCGGGCCTTCTGGAGAAGCCCCACTCAGGTGGGGGGTGGGGGTGGCAGAGGCACCTCTCATAGGTCTCCCTCTTGGCTTGCTGGGGTGGGGGATGGCGAGTTCCAGCAACCTCCTCAGATCTTGGGGTGCAAGGAGCTCCCACTGCTGGTGTGTCCTGACCTCTGTGCTTGGCCTGCCCCTTTCCCCACTTGCTCTACCCCAAGAGATGGGGGGCTCCTCTTTTTGCACCCATGGGCAATGTTGGGGGACAAGGGACACGGAAGAGGGGGATCATTGCTCCCCATATCTGCCCCCAGCTAGCCAAGTTCCTGCCTTGACTGTTCTCCACCAAGGGCTATGGGACTCACCTTCCCCTGAAGAAAGGGCAACGTTTTGGGGTTCTTCCTGGCATCCCAGGGGGATTTTGAGCACCGCAAGAGGTTCCTCTGCACCGGCCGCTGAGCCACAAGGTGTTGCAACTATGATGCAGTGCATGTGCATGAGGCAGGGTGCCAAATTAGGTCTTCCATGCGTGCTGCCCCTGCCGGCTTGCGTGACCCACATCTCATGGAAGGCCCTTTGGTTACTTGTCACTTTCAGAGAAAAAGTTTCCTCTCAAGATCTCATACGCTGAGTACCAGCAACACCTGACGCCAGACAACATGATTCGAGCCACAGCCTTGTGCCAACTCTCAGAGGGAACCGAAGCCGTGGTGGAAGGAGACATCACGCTGAGCAACCCCTCCGTCACCTTGAAAGTAAGCCTTCCTCAGCTGCCTCTGTGCCCAGGAGAGGCTCCTGAGTGCCTCCCTGCCTTGATGCCCACAGAATTGCCCCTCAAGTTTCTCTCTCTGCTTGCTGGGCGGTGCATGGCCCTCCCAGGCATGCCTTTGGAGGCCTGTGCCCTCCTGGCTTTGCCCCCTGGCCTGCCCCCTGGGAGGCCTGGGGAGTGGCCCTCCTACTCAATGGGGGCTTTTCTCTGGGCAGGTGCTGGGACAGGCAAAAGTGGACCAGCCGCTGAAGGTGGAGGTGGTCTTCACCAACCCTCTCAATGAAGAAGTGAAGGACTGTGTGCTGCAGGCAGAGGGCAGTGACTTGCTGGCAGAGAAGCTCAAGCTGGAGTAAGTGCCTGGGACATCCAGACAGGTGGGGTGCCGTGTCCCCTCCCCAGGACTGGGGGTGGCTGCTGGGGTGCTCCCTTGTGGTGCCCCCACCTCCCAGATCCTCAGCTGCACTTCCAGAGCAGGCAAAGTCGGGGCTCCAGTCTCCCTGGGGGGGGGGTCTGGAAAGGGGTGCCCAGAAGGGACTCCTGTGTCTTCCTGGCCATGTGGGGCTTCCTTTGCTCACTACCCAAAAGAGTCACAGCCCACTTTCCTATCACCTTCCAAGGCAACTTTTCTATGTGTACCAGGAATTGTCAGTGACAGAGGCTGGGGCCCCTTTTGCTTCAGAGGTGTCTTTTAATAGTTCGGAAATTGCTTCAGGGAATATCGAGTGTGTGTGTGTGTGTGTGTGAGAGAGAGAGAGAGAGAGAGAGAGAGCGCTGTGCACAGGCAGCCTCTGCTGCAGACATGGGCTTCAGCCACCCTTTAGAAATCTTTGCCCCCAGCACCCCACTGCTCAAACTGCTCATTTGTAACCCTGCCCCCCCGGCTTGCCAACCACCCCAGGCAGTGCTTAGCACTGGTGCTGTCACTCACCCCACCTGGTGGCAGCTGTGTGGGGCTGGGGCTGGGTGTCCCCACTGCCTTTCAACACTCCAGCCAGGAACTGGCAAAGGCAGAGCAGGGCTGCTGTTTCTTTGGCACATCCAAAGTCAGGAGGAGGCTGGGCAGCCAATGGGGACAAACTACTCTGAGGAAGAAAAGTGATCTTAGAAGAAAGACTTCAAGGAGGACCCTTCTAGAGAGGAATTGGGACACTGGGTCCCTGCTTCCTAATGAGCAAGCTTTGATGGGATGTGGAAGTATTTTGTGGGGAGAGGGACCCGTGCTCCAAACTGAAGGTCCCACAAGCCACTTGTGTGCTCAGCTGGGCCCAGGCTGGCTCCTCACCTGGCTGGCGTGGATGTGGGAGCTCATGGCTACCTTCAGCCTGAGCTGCTTAACTGGGGAACATTTAGTTTGACCCTCAAATCAGAAGGAGGATAAATTCCCAGGCATACGCCCCCCCATACCCTTCCTGCCATCTGCTGCCACTGCCACAAGGTGATGGGGCGAGGGAGGGGCCGTCCAGAGCTGCTCTTCCTAGGGTGGTCTGAGAGGGAGGTGAGGGGTAATGGGAGACTGCTCAGCACCCACTGCCCGCCCCCCGAGTCGGTCCATCATGCTCAGCCTAGGGCTGCCACCCATCGTGTCTCCAGGCTCAGAGTCCCCCCACTGGCTGCACCTCAGGCTCTACCTTCTGGTCCACCTGAATGATCATGGCATGTCCAACCCCGTTAGCCCCAACCCCCCTGCTCTGGTCCCTTTGGCAGCTGCCCTCCCAGCCGTGGGTCCTTCTGCAGGGGAAGCACCTGCTTCTGCCACTGCTCCCCCCCCCCAACTCAGAGTTATTGTGCTTGATCTAATTAGTAGTGAAAAGCAAATGAAGCAGCAGCCTGGCCTGTGCATGGGAACCCAGCAGTGAGAGGGAGACCTGCCTGGTGGGCAGGGCCTGGGAGAGCCTCTGGCTTGGCAGCTGCTGCTGCAGGAGCTAGCCCTGGGGTCCTGAAGGGCAGAGGAGGGCCAGGCAACCCCCATGCCAGGCCCACAGCTCCTCCTGAGCACCAGCTGACTGGCTCCTTTTGCTCCTTGTTTGCAGCGCGCCACCCCTGCAGGCCAAGCAGAGCACCCGCCTCAAGTTCGAGGTCAAGCCCAGCAAGAGTGGGACGAAGCAGCTGCTGGTGAATTTCTCCTGTGACAAATTCCAAGACATCAAAGCCTTTGAGCCCATTAATGTCTCTGCCTGAGCATGACTAGCCATGTAGCAGCCTGGCAGGAGGATGGAGCCAAGCAGTGGAATGGGGAGCCTGAGCACAGCGGGGCCTCAGCCCCATTGTTTTCATGTGCATTTTAATACAAGTTTTCTTCTTATATCTCCACTGTGTGACGTCCTCTTCTTCTGGCTGGTGCGCGCCTTTGAGAAACCCCCAAAACCCGACACATTAGCTGTGAGACCTTAACCCCTTTGGTCTCTCCCAACTCTGTGGCTCTCTGATTCTATGACATTTTGACTCTTGGGACACCACGGCCTGCCGACCCAGCGGCAGAAACAGGAGACGAAAAGCAGCCCCCATGCAATCAACAGGACTCGGGGGGGGGGGATTCCAGCCTCTATGCAGGAAGGGGGCGCTGGAACCTGGCAAGGAAAGTCCCCTGTGGGGCAGCGAAGCCCTGCCAGGGACCATCATGGTTGAAGCAGTAGCGGCCATTCCTTCACCAACCATCCATTTCCTTCATGTGTGTGCAATCCTTGGACCCCCAATAACAGCCCAGAGCAGAGGACACCAAAGGGAGGGGGGTCCCATCCTTGGCTGCAACATTAAAAGCACAGGGATTAGGCTATGAAACCTTGTTTTGAGCAAGTCCAGCTATCAACTCAACTGACTCTCCCTTTCTTACCCTGATTAACAAAGTCAACAACCTGGGAAGTAAGTTTAAAATATAATTTACTTATTCTCATGCATTGGTTCACAGCAATGGCAGGAGTAAAAATTATGCAGGCAAAATACCTCTGAGATTTTGAACTCCTGCCTTAAACCAATTGCCCAGCACACTTCCAGCAGAGTTGTAAACAGGCCGCTTTTGCAAGCAAATTTGCCCTGATGGATAAACAGCTCAAGACGCAAGAGCAGTCCAGGCAATAAGCTCTTTATTGCCCGTATTAAGCGTAATTGTTGAAATATATACAGAAAGTCCATTTATGGCTGCTGGTCCCAACAGTGGAACATCTCACTTAGCATACTATGGCACACAGCAGTAGTCTAAGGAGAAACGCCAGGTATAGGGTGGTATATAAACTCAATAAATAATAAAATAATAAAAAGCACAGTTTTTCAAGGCTATTTTTCCAGATGCTGCAAGCTGACAATGATCTCATTCTTATATTGCAGCAGTGTAACCATTCTGGTTTTTCTGGCCAGCATCTGAAAGTTGCATCACATACAGAACAGAAACTCACTCAGTTGTCTGTAAAACAAATGATCAATCCCCCAACAATATTTACCTTTACAGTACAGTCAAACCTCAGTTGTCGAACGTAATCCATTCTGGAAGACAGTTTGACTTCCGAAACGTTCAACAACCAAGGATCAAAGGGTGGCCAGCAAAGTCAATGGAGATAAAAGAAAAAAACTCCACAGAAGCTGTTCGGCTTACGAAAATTGTCCAAAAACCGGAGCAGTTATTTCTGGGTTTTCGGTGTTCGGGAGCCAAAATTTTCCAAAAGGGAGGAGTTTGGAAGCCGAGGTTTGGCTGTATAACCAGTTTCTGGCATCTGCCTGCAGTGGAACAGGCAAAGGGAAGGTCTGCCCTCTTGGCTGGCCAAAGGGAGAGAGAGGAGCAGGAAGCACCAGGAGGCCCCCAGGAGAGGAGGGGAAATGACATCACACAGAGTCCTCTCTACCAATTGCATTTTGATGGTCTTGGTCCTTAGCAGTCAGCTGTAGTCTTAGCCCCTTCTCCTGCTAGCTAGCAAGAACCTGCACTTTTTAGGTTGGACTGCCAACCTAACCCTAACCCTCAGATTCAGGTAGGTAGTCGTGTTGGTCAGACGCAGTCAAAATAAATTAAAAAATTGTCCAGTAGCACCTTAGTGACCAACTAAGTTTGTACATGCACACAAAAACGTCTACCCAGAACAAACTTAGATGGTCTCTAAGGTGCTACTGGCAATTTTTATTCTAAGCCTCAGAGAGAGCCCTCTCTAACTAATTGTATTTCTATGGTCTGAGTCTCTGCCCGTCAGCAGTACTGCTCTGTGATCTTAGCCCCTTCTCATGCTAACTAGCAAGAATAGGCTTTTGTTTTGTTTGGCTGCTAATCGCAAGCAGACCTGTGCCCCAGCACACCCTGTTCTGTTCCCCATCCGCAGCTGGGCCAGGCAGGCTGCAGTGGGGTTCTCTTTCTTGCTCAGGCTCCGCAGGCGTCCTGCTGGCCCCCTGCATGCTCAGCAGTTTCCCAATGAGCCGCCTTGGGCAGGTGTGGCAAGGAGATGTGCTCTGTGGGTGGCCCAGCCAGGGAAGCGCCACTGGATCCCCTTGGCTGTGCTGGCCTCCATCAGGGCAGCTCTGGCAGAGCAGCTCCCCAAGGAAAGATGCGTGGTGGCTCATCCCCACCCCCTCCGTGGCACTCTGAGCCCCAATGGATCTGTGTCCCACTGCCCCAGTCCAAGACTCTCACCTCTGCCTTTGCCTGCAGAGGAATAAAAGCCAGGGGTGAAATGCCCCAAGCCCACTGAGGCGAGCCCCAACCCAGGGACTGTGCAAGAAGGAAGACGTCCAAGACTAATCCTTGTTAGCTCCTCTCCCCCTTCCTCTCAATGGGGCCCAATGGCTTTGGGGGAAGGGCATCTCTGAGGATTTGCCTTCCAGCTCTCGTGATGTTCAAAAGAAAAATCCTCGCTGGGGCACCTGCCTCCCCCTCACCTGCAGTTATGACGCTGGGATTGGCAGTCCAGAGGGTAACACCAAAGTAGGACCAAAAGAAGAAAAAAGACAAAACTTCTCCCATTGGGAAGCTGGCAGTAAAGTTAAGTTTCCCCAGAAAAATTGCAGAATGAAGGAGAATAGCAGAACCCTGAAAACAGAAGCTGCAGAGGGATAACCCTTGGCATGAGAGTTTCTCAATGCTCCTTGTTGTGGTTCTGGTTCATACATAAACTACTTATGCTGCAAATTACCATCATTAATGGAATTGATCTGTGCAAGACCGAGGTTGCCTAAGGCAAAACACCTGCCTGTCCCTGTAATTTGCAGGCGCCCCAAATGTGGTTTGAGCATCATGCTCCCAGTTTATTTTCTTGCTCTCTGGCTCCCTGGTTTCCAAGATGCCTGGTGAGGCCAGAAAGCAGAGGTTATTCCTCGTTCCGCTTTCTCCTGGAGGGGTTTCTGAGTCCAAGTTGTATTTCATAGGAGTACAACGAAGACAGGAGATGGGACAGGACTGCAAATGTGGAAAGGGTGTTTAGGCTGGAACCCCTTTGTGGTTGAATGTTAGATAAACTGAGCATTTCACTAGTGGTGCGCTGGACCAGTCTTTCTGAAAACATGCCCTGTGGGAGATGCAGCAGAAATCTTGGGTGACAAAATATAGTGAAATAGCTCTAAGCACATGGTCTGAGCTGATAGTGAGCAAGCTCTGGCCCATTCTATCTCCGTGAGTTCTCATGACTGAACAAAGGAGGAAACTTCCTTCCAGGTGAGGGGGGTGAGCTAGATGAGTCTAGGAATACAATTCTGTGGTCTTAACCATTTCATGCATTAACAAGCACTAAGCTTGACTACAATTCCCCACAACTTGCTCAGGGTGGTTGAAACAAGGACTGTGAGGAACTCTCCAAACTGAGAGGATGTTCACAATAACAGCTTGGCATGCAGTGAGGTCATCCCTCCTCCTGGCTACACTGAAGCACAGAGCAGTTGTTTCGCACCAGAGAGGGACTGGGGTGGGGATGTCTTTACCCAATGAAGCACATGACCCTTTTGGACACCCCCCCATCCCCTTCCATCTTTGCCTGCGCCACTGCTGTTCACGTCACCACTTGCTCCTCATCCAGTTTCCTAATTGGACAGAAACTGGTTTGAGAGAAAATGCATGAAAGAGCAGGATTTGCCAGGAACCTACAGAATTGATACAGCTTGTGGCAAACAGCGCATGGATGCAGCTTCGGAAATGAAGTAGGAAGGCCCTGGAGGGGAATGGGGAGGAGGAAAGGGGCAAGGGCAATTCAATGCAAACAAGTTTTTCTTTTTTTAAAATAGATGTTATTAAAGTTTGAAAACGAATTCAAAGGTCAACATAAAAGATAAAAAACAAATCTTAACAAAAGCACAAACAAAAAAGAAAAGAAATAAAGTAAAGAAAATGATAACTTCTGATTCTTTTTTTTTAATTTCTTTTTATTGAATATCACTTAAATAACCAAAAGAAAAAACAAAACAACAGTTACAGAAAAAAGAAAAGGAAAAAAAGGAAAAAATATCCATACATAACACAAAAATAGCATCAATTTCCGTTACAGTTCCTTGTCTTACTCCTTGAATCTTTATATCTTTATATCTTTATATCTTTCCTCTACACACCTATTGACCTCCTTCCCTCCCGATTTCGGGCTTCTTGGTAAAAATTCTTTCTTTTTTCTGCAGCTAAGAGTTGTTAATGGTTTGCGCATCATAAGATTTATATCAGACCTGCTGTAGTTTTTAAGTTTCTATAGTTTCCTTCAATATATACCATAAATTTATTCCAATCGCTAATGAACTTTGTATTTTTTTGGTTTCAAATTTTTTGCGTCATTTTTGCTAATTCAACATATTCAAATAATCTTGTTTGCCAATCTCTGACCGTTGGGGTATTTGGACTTTTCCAGTTTTGTGCAATTAATAATCTAGCCGTTACTGTCGAATATTGGAATAGTGTTTTATCTTCTTTTTTAATTTCATGCCCAGTTATTCCTAATAGGAAGGCTTCTGGTCTTTTAGGGAAAGTGTATTTAAATATTTTTTTTTAACTCGTTATAAATCAGATCCCAAAATTTCTTCATTTCCTCGCAAGTCCACCACATATGGTAGAAATTGCCTTCTTTAATTTTACACTTCCAGCAGGCCTTATTTCCTGTTTTGTACATTTTTCCTAGTTTTGCTGGTGTGATGTACCACCTTTACATCATCTTTTCTAAATTTTCTCTAAGCGTGATGCATGCCATGAATTTCATTCCACAACTCCATAATTTCGACCACTTTTCATATTCTATATTGTATCCCAAGTCCATTGCCCATTTTGTCATAACCTCCTTTATTTCTTCATCTTTAGTGTCCCATTCCAATAATATATCATACATTTTGGATAATAACTTGGTTTTGCCTTCAATTATTTCTTTCTGAAATTTATATTTTTTCTCATTTATCCCTACTTTTTTGTCTTCCATCCATATTGCGTTTATTTGATGATACTGCAGCCAGCCTGTTAATTTGTCTTTCAGCTCTTCATATGTTCTCAATTTCCAGCCACTTTCTGATCTTATCAGTAGGTCTTCGTAGGTCCATCTTTCTCCTTCCATATTTGCTTTTTTAGTTGTTAAAATGTCAATTGGTGATAACCACCAGGGCGTCTTCCATTCTAAAAGTTTTTTATTTTTCTCCCAAACCTCATATAGTGGGCCTCTAATAATATGACTTGAAAACCCTTTATGTACCTTTTCTTTATTTAGCCACAAGTAGGCGTGCCAACCGAACCTAATGTTGAAACCTTCTAGGTCTAACAGATCGGTGTTTTCCAAATTGATCCAATCTTTGATCCAACAAAGGCAGGAGTCCTTGAAGTATAATTTCAGATTTGGCACCGAGAATCCCCCTCTTTCTTTTTGATCTGTAAGTAATTTGAATCTAATTCTCGGTCTTTTCCCTTGCCATATAAATTTCGAAAGAGTTTTCTGCCAATCCTTAAACATTGTGGAACCTCTAATCACAGGGATGTTTTGGAACAAGAATAACATTCTTGGGAGTATGTTCATTTTTATTGCCGCCATCCTTCCCGACCACGAAAGTTTCACTCTGTTCCACGTATCTAGATCTTTTTTAATTTCCTTCCATGTTGTCAAGTAATTATCCTGAATTAAATTTATATTTTTTGTAGTTAGCCAAATTCCTAGATATTTTATTTTTTTGGCCACCTTAATTCCATTCTGTATCTCTAATTTTTCTCTTTCATCTTTTCCCAGATTTTTAGTCAGCATTTTTGTCTTTGATTTATTCAATTTAAAACCGGATATTTTGCCATATTCTTCTAATATTTCCAGAGCCTTACTGACGCTTTTTTGCGGCTCTTCTAGGGATAACATCAAATCGTCTGCATACGCTTTTAGTTTGTGTTCTTTCGTTCCTACTTTGATCCCTCGAATCTCTGGTGTTGCTCTTATTTTGTTCGTAATTACCTCTAATACCATAATGAATAAAAGCGGGGATAGAGGGCAACCTTGTCTTGTTCCTTTTTCAATTTTAAATGAATTTGTTAAATTGTTGTTTATAATCAATTTGGCAGATTGATTCGTATAGATTGCTTTTATTCCTTCCATAAATTCACCCTCTAGCCCTGCTTTCTCCATGCTTTTTAGTAGGAACGGCCATGAGACATTGTCGAATGCCTTCTCCGCATCAATAAAAATCAGCGCCGTAGGTACTTCATTCTTACACTCCAAATATTCAATGATATTTATGGTATGCCTTACATTGTCTTTGAGTAACCTATTTGGAAGGAATCCTGCTTGATCCTTATGAATTAGATTTGCTAGACATCTTTTTTTATATATATAAATTTTTTATTAAAGTTTTTTATAACAACAAAAACAAAACAATACAATACAATAGACACAACAAACAAAAAACAAGTACAACTTCAAAATCTTATTTTCTTATAGACTTATTTTCCCGACTTCCTCATACCTCCCCTTTCTGTATTCCAATTTTTAATCAATTACTCAGCAAATCCTTCCCTTATTTTAACTTAATTTTGATCATACTTATTCTCTTTAACTTATCCATTATCGCTGATAACCACTTACTTTCCAATCCAACATCATTTTAACATTCATTAATTTTGCAATATTTCTTTAAATAGTCCTTAAATTTTTTCCATTCTTCTTTCGCTGTTTCTCTTCCCTGGTTCCCTGTAGTCAATCACCTTCACCTGCCATTCTTCCAAGGTGGGTAGATCTTGTGTCTTCCAGTACTTTGCGATGAGTATTCTTGCTGCTGTTGTGGCATAAATAAAAAAAGTTTTATCCTTCTCTAACACCCCTTGGTCGACAATACCCAAGAGAAAGGCCTCTGGTTTCTTCAGGAAGGTATATTTAAATACCTTTTTCAATTCGTTATAGATCATTTCCCAGAACGCCTTAATCTTTGGGCACGTCCACCAGAGGTGAAAGAATGTACCTTCATTTTCTTTGCATTTCCAACATTTATTATCAGGCAAATGGTAAATTTTTGCAAGCTTGACCTGGGTCATGTACCACCTGTAAATCATTTTCATAACATTTTCTCTTAGGGCATTACATGCCGTAAATTTCATCCCGGTGGTCCACAACTTTTCCCAGTCAGCAAACATAATGTTATGACCAATGTCCTGAGCCCACTTAATCATTGCTGATTTATAATAATAATAATAATAATTTATTATTTATATCCCGCCCATCTGGCTGAGTTTCCCCAGCCACTCTGGGCGGCTCCCAATCAGTGTTAAAAACAGTACAGCGTTACATATTAAAAACTTCCCTGAACAGGGCTGCCTTAAGATGTCTTCTGAATATCAAGTGATTATTTATCTCTTTGACATCTAATGGGAGGGCGTTCCACAGGGCGGGCGCCACTACTGAGAAGGACCTCTGTCTGGTTCCCTGTAGCCTCACTTCTCGCAATGAGGGAACCGCCAGAAGGCGCTCGGCGCTGGACCTCAGTGTCCGGGCTTTATGATGGGGGTGGAGACGCTCCTTCAGGTATACAGGACCGAGGCCGTTTAGGGCTTTAAAGGTCAACACCAACACTTTGAATCGTGCTCGGAAACGTACTGGGAGCCAATGCAGGTCTCTCAGGACCGGTGTTATATGGTCCTGGCGGCCACTCCCAGTCACCAGTCTAGCTGCCGCGTTCTGGATTAATTGCAGTTTCCGGGTCACCTTCAAAGGTAGCCCCACGTAGAGCGCGTTGCAGTAGTCCAAGCGTGAGATAACTAGAGCATGCACCACTCTGGCGAGACAGTTTGCGGGCAGGTAGGGTCTTAGCCTGCGTACCAGGTGGAGCTGGTAGACAGCTGCCCTGGACACAGAGTTAACCTGCGCCTCCATGGACAGCTGTGAGTCCAAAATGACTCCCAGGCTACGCACCTGGTCCTTTAGGGGCACAGTTACCCCATTCAAGACCAGGGAATCCCCCACACCAACCCGCTCCCTGTCCCCCAAAAACAGTACTTCTGTCTTGTCAGGATTCAACCTCAGTCTGTTAGCCGCCATCCATCCTCCAACCGCCTCCAGGCACTCACACAGGACCTTCACCGCCTTCACTGGTTCTGATTTAAAGGAGAGGTAGAGCTGGGTGTCATCTGCGTACTGATGAACACCCAGTCCAAACCCCCTGATGATCTCTCCCAGCGGCTTCATATAGATATTAAAAAGCATGGGGGAGAGGACAGAACCCTGAGGCACCCCACAAGTGAGAGCCCAGGGGTCTGAACACTCATCCCCCACCACCACTTTCTGGACACGGCCCAGGAGGAAGGAGCGGAACCACTGTATAACAGTGCCCCCAGCTCCCAGCCCCTCTAGACGGTCCAGAAGGATGTTATGGTCGATGGTGTCAAAGGCCGCTGAGAGATCCAGCAGAACTAGGAAACAGCTCTCACCTTTGTCCCTAGCTCGCCGGAGATCATCAACCAGCGCGACCAAGGCAGTTTCAGTTCCATGGTGAGACCTGAATCCCGATTGGAAGGGATCCAAATGGTCCGTTTCCTCCAGGCGTGCTTGGAGTTGTTCAGCAACCACCCGCTCAATCACCTTGCCCAAGAATGGCAGATTTGAGACTGGGCGATAGTTGGCCAAATTGGCCGGGTCTAAAGATGTTTTTTTAAGAAGCGGTTTAATGACCGCCTCTTTCAGCGGGTCTGGGAAGACTCCCTCACAGAGGGAAGCATTCACCACCCCGCAGAGCCCATCGCCCAGCCCTTCCCGGCTCGCTTTTATCAGCCAGGATGGGCAAGGATCAAGGAGACAGGTGGTCGGTTTCACTTTTCCAAGCAGCCTGTCCACATCCTCGGAGGTAACAGACTGGAATTGATCCCATGTAACAGGACCAGACAGAACTCTAGCACTCTAGATTTAACCGTTTCCTCCTGTGTGTTCCATTTCAACAGCAAGTTATACATTTTTGACAGATTTTTAGTACTGGGTTCTAACAGCTCAGTCTCCAATTTTGATTTTTCCACCTGGAAGCCGATTTTCCTGTCCATCTTAAAGACCTCCATTATCTGATGGTAATGAAGCCAATCTCTCACTTTCCCTTTTAATTTCTCAAAACTCTGCAATTTCAGTCTGTCCCCTTCATATTCTAAAATTTCCCAATATCTCGGCCATTTAGAGTCCATGTTAAGCTTCTTAACAGCTTTAGCTTCCATTGGCGACAACCACCTTGGGGTTTTATTTTCCAGCAAGTCTTTATATCTAGTCCAGACATTAAGTAGTGCTTTCCTGACAATATGATTTTTAAAACCTTTATGAGCTTTAACCTTGTCGTACCATAAATATGCATGCCACCCAAAAATATTATTGAAACTTTCTAAATCCAAAATGTCTGTGTTCTCAAGAAGTAGCCAGTCTTTCAGCCAGCAGAATGCTGCCGCTTCATAGTAAAGTTTAAAGTCTGGCAGGGCAAATCCCCCCCTTTCCTTCGCATCAGTTAGGATCTTAAATTTTATTCTGGGCTTCTTGCCCTGCCAGACAAATTTAGATATATCTTTCTGCCACTTCTTGAAACAATCCATCTTGTCCATTATTTGCAGTGTTTGAAACAAAAACAACATTCTTGGCAATACATTCATTTTTATAACCGCAATACGACCCAACAAGGAAAGTGTTATGTACTGAGTTGAATAGGATCCAAACTGCAGCAGTCTGATTGGTCCTAGAACAATAGGATCCAAAAGGCAGCAGTCTGATTGGTCCTAGAACAATAGGCTTCAGAATGCAGCAGTCTGATTGGTCCTAGAACAATGCAGCAGTATGATTGGTTGGCAGGAACTACCCAATCATACTCCAGACAGAAGTGAATCCACAACCTGATTGGCTTACAATAGAATTCCGGAATTAGCCAATCATGTGCAGCCCATTGTGTAAATAATGTATATAAAGCAGATACTGAGGGGACATTCATTCATTCCTCCTCACCACTATGAGCTGAATAAAGAGCATGAAATCACTTTGCGACTCCGAGTACCGTATTTTTCGCTCTATAACACGCACCTGACCATAACACGCACATTGTTTTTAGAGGAGGAAAACAAGGGAAAAAACATTCTGAATGAAACAGTGGATGTATCATTTTTGTGCTTCATGCTGTGGCCACAGACATGTGATCTGATGGTGAATTTGGGGTGACCCAATGCAAAAATCCTGAGAATTCCTGTGGATCCATGCTTTGTAACCACGTTTTTGCACCATTGTGGCCCCAGGCAACAGTGGGTGCGTGATTTTTTGGGTGCAGGCTATAGCCATGGACATGCTATGTGATCTGATGGTGAATTTGGGGTGACCCAATGCAAAGATCCTGAGGATCCATGTGGATCCATGCTTTTTAACCACGTTTTTGCACCATTGCAGCCCCAGGCAACAGTGGGTGCGTGATTTTTTTGCTGCAGGCTGTAGCCATGGACATGCTATGTGATCTGATGGTGAATTTGGGGTGACCCAATGCAAAGATCCTGAGGATCCATGTTGATCTATGCTTTGTAACCACATTTTAAGTGGGGAGCGAAGGAAAAACAAAGAAGGGACATGAGAGGGGTGTGCAGAGAAGCAGCTGGCTAAGAATGCTGGAGAGGGATAATGGGTGGGAGGAAAGAAAGGCAAAAGTTCCCCCCCAAGCCAGCCATCTCTCTCTCTCTCTCTCCCTCCCCCCCCCTCTCTCTCCCTCCCCCTCTCTCTCCCTCTCCCTCCCCTCTCTCTCCCTCTCCCCCTCTCTCTCCCTCTCCCCCAGCAGCACCGGAGCACAGAGAGGAATTAGAAAGAACGACACTCTGCTTGCCTGGAGGGGAGGGGCTTTCCCTGCTCTTTGTTCCGTTTCAGCAAACACAGCAACGAAACAGAGGAGGGTGGGCAGTAAGACCCTGAGGCAGAATGCAGGAAAGCAGCCACTTCCTCTTTTCAGGTTTCCCTTCTCCGTGACTCGCGATTTGACTTTTGCTTGATTTTTTGGCTCCAGGGACCACACATTCGCTCCATAACACGCACAGACATTTCCCCTTCCTTTTTAGGAGAAAAAATCTGCGTGTTATAGAGGGAAAAATACGGTATATTTCACTGGCGACGAAGGTGGGATCCCGCTGAGCTGACTGCCACACACAGCACCGCACTGAAAAGGATAAACCAAGAACTCTGGCCACAAGTTTCAATGTAAGGATTAATTACTACTCAAGAGTTGGAAAAAAAAAAAAAAAACGTGTATATTCTGCAAAGAATGACAGTTTAAAGCTAATAGTAAATTTGAACACAACGTGTGAGTACAATGGTTTTAAGATAATAATAAATTTAGATATTAGTATACAATAATATAGTATAAAGGTACATAAAATACCAGTACACAACAATAGTTTTATACAAGTCTCAATGGTAGTCAAAAAGAGTCCATATTATATAAACTCAGAATAAAGAATAAAGAGCCAAAAAGGAGTATCCGGAGTATGAATCAGATGTACGACTCAGTAGTGGTGACCAGGACAGGGCCCTGTTTCGGAGTAAACGCCTTCTTCAGCTGGTAATATCAAATAATATGTCAAAATAAATCAAGGTTCTTCAATTCCATAGATCATAAATATAATAAAGTATATACATTCTAAAGTGAATTAGCACATATCATGATATTTGGTTCCATACCTCGGTTTTTTGAGGACTATAAATCTGTTGGAAGTCTATATCATATCATATAGTTCTTTTATGTTTCTTTTTCAACATGCGTCTAGAAATAAGAATTTACAAGTTATTATTTCCAGTCAAATTGTTTTTAAAAACGGACATCAGATGAGTGTTTTCTCACCTTAGATAATTGAATCCAAGTTTTCTTGCGTTTCTCTGTGCGTTTTCTATTAGGGAGTGAGATCATTGTCTTATATATGTGTCTGTGGGGGAGGAGGAGGAGGATAAGCTCTCCCTTCTTAAAGGTGTAAACAGAGAAGAGATTTGAAATCCAAGGTCATCTATAATGGTTTTTTAAAGAAAAGAATTGTAGTCTTGATGTTCATTCAAGCCCTTGGGGGACATCGTTTCAAACAGATGAATATATCGTGCTTCCTGTTGTAACAATAGTCTATCAATATTTCTCCTGGTATATAAATCTACTTTTGGTTTCCAGATAATGAAGAAAACAAAATCATCCTCCGTGTGTTTTTGCTGTATATAATGTTCCACCATTGGGGCTTCTAGCACTCTGTTGCGGATCCGTGATCGATGTTCATTTATGGATGTGTCCATGCCACAAGATATACATAGGCAAAAGCACCAGACCAATCAAACTACGCATAAATGAACATCGATCACGGAGGATGATTTTGTTTTCTTCATTATCTGGAAACCAAAAGTAGATTTATATACCAGGAGAAATATTGATAGACTATTGTTACAACAGGAAGCACGATATATTCATCTGTTTGAAACGATGTCCCCCAAGGGCTTGAATGAACATCAAGACTACAATTCTTTTCTTTAAAAAACCATTATAGATGACCTTGGATTTCAAATCTCTTCTCTGTTTACACCTTTAAGAAGGGAGAGCTTATCCTCCTCCTCCTCCCCCACAGACACATATATAAGACAATGATCTCACTCCCTAATAGAAAACGCACAGAGAAACGCAAGAAAACTTGGATTCAATTATCTAAGGTGAGAAAACACTCATCTGATGTCCGTTTTTAAAAACAATTTGACTGGAAATAATAACTTGTAAATTCTTATTTCTAGACGCATGTTGAAAAAGAAACATAAAAGAACTATATGATATGATATAGACTTCCAACAGATTTATAGTCCTCAAAAAACCGAGGTATGGAACCAAATATCATGATATGTGCTAATTCACTTTAGAATGTATATACTTTATTATATTTATGATCTATGGAATTGAAGAACCTTGATTTATTTTGACATATTATTTGATATTACCAGCTGAAGAAGGCGTTTACTCCGAAACAGGGCCCTGTCCTGGTCACCACTACTGAGTCGTACATCTGATTCATACTCCGGATACTCCTTTTTGGCTCTTTATTCTTTATTCTGAGTTTATATAATATGGACTCTTTTTGACTACCATTGAGACTTGTATAAAACTATTGTTGTGTACTGGTATTTTATGTACCTTTATACTATATTATTGTATACTAATATCTAAATTTATTATTATCTTAAAACCATTGTACTCACACGTTGTGTTCAAATTTACTATTAGCTTTAAACTGTCATTCTTTGCAGAATATACACGTTTTTTTTTTTTTTGTTTTTTGTTTTTTTCCAACTCTTGAGTAGTAATTAATCCTTACATTGAAACTTGTGGCCAGAGTTCTTGGTTTATCCTTTTCAGTGCATTCTCCACAAGAACTCCAATTTCTTAACACACAGCACCGCAGCACCGCCACCTGCCGCACCGCTGCCTCGCACCGTGTATCCAGGCTTCAGCTCCGGGACACAAGGAACTCAGAATGGCAACCGACAACAGCTTCTCGCCATTCAACCCAGCATCTGGAGACTGGGAAGCGTACGCCTCCCGTTTCATCTTCCTCCTAGAAGCCAAAGGGGTCACTGACGAAGAAGACGCCAAGAAGAGGGCGATATTCTTCAGCGTCTGCGGAGAGGAGACGTTTGAAATCACCCGGGCTCTCCTTGCGCCTGAAGACGTTGCTACTGTTCCATACAAAACAATAATGGAACAGCTGAAGGGGCACTTTTCGCCGCAGCCCTCGGTGGTGGCTTGTTGAAATGCCTTCTACGCAAAGCGGCAAGCCCCTGGGGACACCATAACTGGGTTTGTGACCTCTCTCCGCCAAGCCGCCTGGTTCTGCAACTTCTCAGAGCTGGAGAACATGCTTCGTGACCGCCTCGTCGGTGGCCTGAAGGATGAGAAGCTTCAACAACGCCTCTACGCTAAGAAGGACCTAACGTTCCAGGTCGCTCTGGAGGAGGCCCTGGCAACGGAAGCTGCCGAGAGGTCCACGCAAGAGGCACGGCTGAGCCAGCCGTCCCAACCGAGGGTCCACCACGAAGACATCACCGACGACTCAGGATCCAACAGGGAGGAGGTGCACCGAGTACAGCAGCGCACTCAAGCAGCCCACACACCACAGCGGCCTCGACGAGAAGGAGGGAACTGCGCAAGCTGTGGAGAAAGTCACGAGAGGAGGACCTGCCGTTTCCGCAACGCAGAGTGCAGGCAGTGCAGAAAATTGGGGCACATCGCCCGGGTGTGTCAGGCTCGGCCCACCCGACGCCAGGCATCAGATGACCAATCCAAGAGCCCCAGGTCCCGGGGCCCAACGCACCAAGGCAACTCGACAGAGCTCACGGACTTCCAGGTATACCAGTTGCCCCACCCCAACGTAGAGAAAATTTATGTAGAGGTACAGATAGAGGGGACCCCATGCCGCATGGAGCTTGACACGGGTTCAACTCTATCCATAATCTCGGCAAGGACCTTAAGGAAACTGTGTCCTACTGGGGGTCCCAAACTCAGGCCGGCCCCATTCACCCTCCGGGACTTCCAGAAACGTAAGGTCCCCACAATGGGGGTGGGGACCTTCAGGGTGCAATACTGAGGGCGGACGCGGCAACTGGACTTGCTGGTGGTCAAGGGCCCCTACATTAGGTTACTGGGATTGGCATGGTTTGGACCACTGGGGCTAGCCGTCACCGGGGTGAACAACACTAGCTTACAAGTGGACGTGGACGCCATATGCAAGGAATTTCCAGGGGTTTTCGATGGGAAATTGGGACAGTATACGGGCCCCCCCATTGCTCTACAGCTTGACCCCGCAGTACGACCGGTCAGGCTCAAGGCCCGCCGGGTCCTGAAACCCCGTATAGACGAGGAATTGGACCGGCTCGTGGAGCAAGAAGTGCTGGAGCCAGTGCCTAATGCCCCCTGGGAAACCCCAATCGTCACACCCGTCAAGCCTAATGGTTCGGTCCGCATCTGCGCAGACTACAAATGTACCATAAACAAGGCCCTCACGGCCCATGCATACCCAGTGCCAGTGGTCAGCCATGTTCTTGCCACCCTGGCTGGGTCGAAAATTTTTGGCAAGCTGGACTTGGCCCAAGCATATCAACAGCTGCCAGTAGATGAGGCCACAGCAGAGGCACAGACGATTGTGACGCACAGAGGAGCATTCAGGGTAAAGCGGCTGCAATTCGGTGTCAGCGTGGCACCAGGCATATTCCAGAATCTGATGGACTCTCTACTTAAAGGGATCCCTGGCGTCACCCCCTTCTTCGATGATGTGTTGATTGCTGGGCCCACACCAGAGGAGCTTGAGGACCGCCTCCGCACCGTTCTGCACCGTTTCCAGACGGCGGGTCTCAAGGTGAAGAGGGAAAAATGTCTACTAGGAGTGCCTCAGGTGGACTTTCTGGGATTTATGGTGGACGCAGAAGGGGTCCACCCAACTGGGGACAAGGTACGGGCCATTTGTGATGCCCCAGCGCCCAAGAACAAGACTGAACTTCAGGCCTTCTTGGGACTATTGAACTTTTACCATTCCTTCCTTCCCCACAAGGCGGCGGTAGCGGAGCCCCTACACAGACTCCTGGACAAGCGGGCCCCTTGGGTGTGGGGCCAGCGCCAGGAGGCCGCATTCCAGGCAGTCAAGGACTTGCTTGTCTCAAACTCGGTCTTGGCACACTTCGACGAGAGGCTGCCGGTGGTGCTAGCATGCGACGCCTCGCCCTATGGAATTGGCGCTGTCCTGGGACACCAACTCCCGGATGGAAGAGAGGTACCAGTGGCATACTTTTCCCAGACACTCAACGCAACCGAGCGGAACTACTCGCAAATCGACAAGGAGGGTCTGGCAATCGTGAAGGGAGTAAAAAAATTCCATGATTTCTTGTACGGGCGGCCCTTCACCGTGGTGACTGACCACAAGCTGTTGCTTGGCTTGTTTGCCCCTGAAAAGCAGACCCCCCAAGTGCTGTCTCCTCGCGTCCTCAGGTGGTCAATTTTCCTTGCCAGCTACCAGTATGCACTGATTCACCGTCCGGGGAAGGCGATGGGCCATGCGGACGCCCTCAGCAGGCTGCCACTACCGGAAACAGGCCCCGATCCAGCACCTGCACAAGAGGTTATGAGCCTGGAGCTGCTTCCCGACCGCCCCATTCAGGCACAAGAAGTTGCACACCATTCCAAGAAAGATAGGGTCATCTCCCGGGTCCTGGACTGGGTGTGGGGGTGATGGCCCATCAGCAGCCCCGGGCCAGAATTCGCCGGCTACACAACCCGCAAACATGAACTGTCGGCCCACAAGGGGTGCCTGTTATGGTGAAGCAGGGTCGTTGTTCCCCAGCCCCTCCGCAAAAGGGTCCTCACAGCCCTACATGAGACACACCCAGGGGTAGTAAGAATGAAGGCCCTTGCCAGGAGTTATGTGTGGTGGCCGGGGATCGACGGAGAGATAGAGGCCTGGGTCAAACACTGCCAGGCCTGCCAAGAATCCCGCCCAGATCCCCCAAGGGCCCCAGTCCAGTCCTGGGAGTCCGCCCGAGCACCATGGTCACGCCTGCATGTGGACTTCGCTGGCCCCTTTCAGGGGAAAACATTCTTCATAGTGGTGGACTCCTACACCAAATGGCTGGAAGTCGCACTGGTACCGTCCACTTCTACGTCCGCAGCCATCCGGGTACTACGCAGGCTGTTTGCAACCCACGGGCTCCCTGACACTCTCGTCTCAGACAACGGGACTGCATTCACGTCAGGAGAATTCCAAACCTTCACAGCGCAGAACGCCATCCGCCACATCCGTTCAGCGCCATTCCACCCTGCCACCAATGGCCAAGCAGAACGCATGGTGCGGACCACCAAGGACACCCTTCGCCGCATGACGCAAGGGGATTGGGAGTACCGCCTTGCCACATTCCTTCTAGCACAGCACAGCACCCCCAGCTCAACGACTGGCCGGAGCCCCGCTGAACTACTAATGGGTCAGCGCCTTGCAATCAGATTGGACCGCCTTCACCCCGATAGAGCTCAGGATGAGGTAGTGGTGGGGGAAGGCAAGAACCTCCGGACCTTCGAGGCTCAGGACCCAGTGTACGCAAAGAATTTTGGGGCAGGCCCAGCATGGGTACCCGCCACAGTCACCAGGGTCACTGGCCCCGTGTCGTATGAGGTGCTAACGGATGGGGGGCAATGCTGGCGCCGCCACTGCGACCAGATACGGCGACGATTCCCGGGAGAAAACCAGGAGGAGGAAAGGGCAGAGGAGTCCCAAGGGAACACAGGGGCAGTGAGGCCCATAGAGCACGAGGGGCCAGCAGGAGAGGCAGAATCAGTAAATACAGAGAGGACCTGCGAGGCCGAAAGGATACCGGAACCAGAACCACAACCGAGCGAGCCGGTTGCGCCAGACCAAACAGCCCCATCACAGCCAGCATCCTTGGAACACGGGCCAGAACCTGAACCCCGGACCAGGGAAGACCCTAGGCCGCAACGCACACGTAGGCCGCCGGCGTACCTCAAGGACTATGAATGCGACCTCCTGGGCAGGACTGGAACTTAGAGGGGAGGGGTGTTATGTACTGAGTTGAATAGGATCCAAACTGCAGCAGTCTGATTGGTCCTAGAACAATAGGATCCAAAAGGCAGCAGTCTGATTGGTCCTAGAACAATAGGCTTCAGAATGCAGCAGTCTGATTGGTTGGCAGGAACTACCCAATCATGCTCCAGATAGAAGTGAATCCACAACCTGATTGGCTTACAGTAGAATTCCGGAATTAGCCAATCATGTGCAGCCCATTGTGTAAATAATGTATATAAAGCAGATACTGAGGGGACATTCATTCATTCCTCCTCACCACTATGAGCTGAATAAAGAGCATGAAATCACTTTGCGACTCCGAGTATATTTCAGAAAGCTTCAGATTTGACCAAATTTCTAGATCCTTTTTCACTTCTATCCAAGTTTTCTCATAGTTGTCTTTAAATAGATTCACATTTTTAGCTGTCATGTTTATCCCCAAATACTTCACTTTCTTAACCACAGTTAGCCCTATCTCATTCTGAAACCTTTCTTTTTCAAGCAATGTTAATTTTTTCTCCAATACCTTAGTTTTTAATTTATTCAGTTTGAATCCTGCCACTTGACCAAACTCATGGATTAATGCCAAAACCCTTTTCGTACTAGTTTCAGGCTCTTGTAGTGTAAGTACTAGGTCATCTGCAAACTCTCTCAGTTTATATTGTTTAGCTCCGACCTGAACCCCTTTGACCAACTGATCCCTTCTAATCATATTTAGCAAAACCTCCAGGACTGATATAAAGAGTAATGGAGAGATTGGGCTCCCCTGACGTGTTCCTTTTTCTATCTTGAACTCTTCTGTAACCTCATTATTTACAATTAATTTTGCTTTTTGACCAGAGTATATTGCACCTATACCATTTTCAAACCCTTGACCTACCCCCATCCCCCGGAGATTCTTCATCATAAAGCTCCAAGAAATATTATCGAAGGCTTTCTCGGCATCCACAAATATCAAAACTGCCTTAGTGTTTATATTCACTTCCAACTTTTCTAAAATGTCAATTATATTCCTCACATTGTCCGACAAGTGTCTTTTTGGGAGAAAGCCCGCTTGATCACGATGAATCTCCTCCATCAAAACTATTTTCAGTCTCTTTGCTAAAATGTCAGCAAAAATTTTGTAATCCACATTTAGTAATGAGATGGGTCGGTAGTTCTTAAGTTGAGTCTTTTCAGTCTCTGTCATTGGTATAAGTGTGATGTAAGCCTCTCTCCACGTATCTGGTGCCCTTTCCCCCTCCATAATTTCATTACAGACTTCTTTCAAAGGTTGTACTATCCAATCCTTCAAAACTTTATAATATCTAGAAGTCAGTCCATCTGGTCCTGGAGATTTGCCCAACGCCATACTTTGAATGGCACCTTCTATTTCTTCTTCTGTTATTTCCTGGTTCAAAATTCTTTTACTTTCCTGTGAAATTTTTTTCAGTCCATTTTTCTCCAGAAATTGTTCTATATCCGTCTCTTTCTGAGGCCCTTGTGTGTAAAGTTGTCTAAAATATCTCTGAAAGCAATTCCTAATATCAATTGGGTTAAATATACTCTTTCCATCAACTTCTAGGTTTGTTACCGTGTTCAATTTTTGTCTCTTCTTTATTTGCCAAGCCAACAATTTGCCACATTTATCTGCAGATTCAAAAGTCTTTTGTCTCATTTGTTTAATTTTCCATTCTATTTCTTGGTTCATCAATTCCATATATTGCGTTTGATATAATTTAATTTCTCTTAGGATCTCATGCGATTTTGGTTTCAATCTTAGTTTCCTTTCCCCATCTTTTATCTTTTCCCAAAAAAATTCTTTCTTTTCATTTTGGCTTCTCTTCTTTATTGCATTTTGTTGTATCAAAAATCCTCTCATCACAGCTTTACTTTGCGTCCCATATTATTCTTTTTTCTACTTTAGTCTTCAAATTGATTTCAAAATAGTCTTTCAAAGTTTTTTGGGCCTTTTTACGAACTTCCTCATCTCCAAGTAAGGTGTCATTCATCCTCCATCTAAAGGAACCAGTTGATGTTTGTTTCATCACCACCTTTACTGCGTTGTGGTCGGAGAAAGTTTTTGGGCAGATTTCCACTTTTTTTATAGTTGGTGCCATTCCACTAGTAACCCAAATTTGGTCTATCCGAGTCCATGTCATTTTGGCTTCAGAAAAGAAGGTTCCCTCTCTTTCCAAGGGGTGTTTTATTCTCCAAATGTCAACCAAGTCCATATTGTCTGTCATTTCAAAAAAAGTTTTTGGTAGTCTTCCATCTTTTGTTACTACCTGTCTTTGTGCTTTGTCCATGTTTGTTGAAACTACTCCATTCATGTCTCCCATCATAATTAAGTTATAGTCCATATAATCCAATAATGTCTCATGCAACTTCTTGAAAAACTCAGCTTTCCCCTCATTAGGTGCATAAATTCCCACTATCAAAAATTTCTCTCCTTGAGCTTGAATTTCGATTGCCAAATATCTTCCTTGATCATCTTTAAAAATTAATTTCGGCTGCAGTTTTTCCTTTGCATATATCACTACTCCTCTCTTTTTTACTCTGTCAGAGGATATAAATTCTTGTCCCAATCTTTTATTAATGAGTATTTTTCTATGTAACCTTGTCACATGTGTCTCTTGCAGACAAATCAAGTCCAATTGTTCTTTCTTTAATGCATGAAATACATTTTTCCTCTTTCTGGGGACGTTTAGACCATTGCAGTTCCAACTTAGAAGTTGCAAAGCCATAGTGGAGCTATTTACTTTCTCCTCCTACTGCTCCTAATTCTTGTTCCTCTTCCGTCGGTGGTTTCGGTCCGTGCGGTAAGTTTACTATGTCCAATATTCCTTTCCTTGAAGGAAGTTGCTCTTGTCCCGGAATCACCTCCTTCTGTAAATCTTCTTCGTGTTCTCCCAAGAACTTGTCTTTATCGCTCACTGACTTTATTCTTCTTTTCTTTCCCTTGTATTTAAAAGACAAGCCTTGAGGAAATTCCCACCTGAATGGTATGTAGTTCCTTTTCAGTAGTATCACCAAGTCCTTATATAGGCCTCTTGCGTCCAAAATGTGTTTCGGGATATCCTTAAAAATCCCAATGTAAAAATCTTCGATTTGGAGGGTTCTTTGGTAATGCAGATTCAGTATTTTGTCTCTCTCTTCCTTTGATCTCAAAGTTATTAAACAGTCTCTTACCTTGTTCTTCCTTTGTCTTGTTCCCAGTCTGAACGCACTCTCTATCTTGAATTCTTCCTTATCCAGCTCCTGCTGCCAAAAGTTAGTAAATTCTTTTGTCAAATACTCCACCAGGTTGTCTCCTTCACTTTCAGGTACTAGTCTAATTCTCAAATTCCTCTCCTTCAAGCTTGGTTGACCACAAACTTGACATGAGCCAACAGTGTGATGCGGCAGCTAAAAAAGCCAATGCAATTCTGGGCTGCATCAATAGGAGTATAGCATCTAGATCAAGGGAAGTAATAGTGCCACTGTATTCTGCTCTGGTCAGACCTCACCTGGAGTACTGTGTCCAGTTCTGGGCACCACAGTTCAAGAAGGACACTGACAAACTGGAACGTGTCCAGAGGAGGGCAACCAAAATGGTCAAAGGCCTGGAAACGATGCCTTATGAGGAACGGCTAAGGGAGCTGGGCATGTTTAGCCTGGAGAAGAGGAGGTTAAGGGGTGATATGATAGCCATGTTCAAATATATAAAAAGATGTCATATAGAGGAGGGAGAAAGGTTGTTTTCTGCTGCTCCAGAGAAGCGGACACGGAGCAATGGATCCAAACTACAAGAAAGAAGATTCCACCTAAACATTAGGAAGAACTTCCTGACAGTAAGAGCTGTTCGACAGTGGAATTTGCTGCCAAGGAGTGTGGTGGAGTCTCCTTCTTTGGAGGTCTTTAAAGAGAGGCTTGACAACCATATGTCAGGAGTGCTCTGATGGTGTTTCCTGCCTGGCAGGGGCTTGGACTCGATGGCCCTTGTGGTCTATTCCAACTCTATGAGTCTATAAATGCCTAAAACCACAGTTTTAGTCCCTTGGATGCTAACTTCCACCCCAACATATCTACCTTGCTTTGGAACGGGAATGGGGGGGGGTCTTTTTTTATCATATGTGATTACCTAACAACAACCCCCCCCCCCCAGGAAGAATTGTTGCAATTACTGAATATAAGAGGAATGATTAAGAACTGTGTGGAAATGAATTACTAATCAAAGACATGGCTTGTGAAATATTTGGAAAGGAATGAAAGGCCTTTGGAATGACGCAGCTATAAAAAGAGACTTGTTAGGAAGCAGGCCTGGTGGCTGGATTTACGATCGAGGGGGAGGAGACCACGGCTTTCTTATTATATTGGACTGTGAGTTTGACCTGGCAGAACCCCCTAAGAAGTTTGAGGAGAGACGGGCTTGCGAGGATTAATGGGCAGACTTTAAGAATGCTTTGTATCGAAGTGTTGAAATGGCGTCTGTCTGTTTGAAAATGGCTCTTGGAGGAACGGACAATCCACACAGGATATAATGACGTTTTTAACCCGCTTGTGGAGACTATCAGAGGTCACAAAGAAAGGAATATACGATAACAAGAAGAAGATGAAGAAAATAATAGAGAGAAGATTGGACAGAACTGTGAATATTAAAGCAGCAGCAGCAGAGAGATGTTTGGATCCCTTTCAGAGCTCGAAGCATGGGTACCCCCAACAAAAATTTAAAAATTTGGTTTTGTAATTTGGAATTAATGTGATCTGATTGGTTTGTTAATAAAAATTATATGAAAAAAAACATATCTACCTTGCTCATCAGTTTTGGGCAAAATTGGAATGTCTATGTACATGTAGAATAACCCCATTTTTTTCTTCAGTTCTGCAGACAATTTCCTCAGCTAAATTTTTTTGAAACAAATATTTTATATTGTTTTCCCTAATACGTGCTTCTGGTAAACAAATAAGATGCAATTTTCAACTAATGAAAGATCTCTTTTCTCTTTTCAAAGGGCTGGCTATAAGATAAAAAGCCCTGCACAGCTTAGGTGCAAGCGATCAGAAGTGCCATATCCCTTCACATAAAACAGCCCTTCTCTTGGTCCTGCCGCCTTCACAGGCACCCTTGCTGGGTTGGGGGAGGGGGCTTTCTCAGCGATGGTTGTGGGAGATGGATTGAGGGTTAAATCTGCAGGCTAAAATGCAAAAGTAAACAGGCTGTGAAGACTCTGTAACAGAGTAAAACACTTAATAAAGCTTAGAAACAAGGCAATCATACCTTTTACCGCTTTTATCTGTGGTCTTCTGACATTTCCATTGCAGAGAATAAACCACACAGCTTTTTTAGTAAGATAGACAAAAAAGTTTACGTACAGGAAAACACTTCTAAGTTACAGGAAAACAAGAGTTTGCAGTTGCAACAAACATGGCCAAAACCATCAGCTTCGGGGAAACAAATCTGCTTCGCTTGGAAGAGAGGCAACTTTGGAACTCCCTGCCTAGAGAAGTCAGGCTGGCTCCCTTCTTGTTGCTCTTCCACCAGCAGGTGGAGCGCTGTTCGTTTCGACAGGCTCTGGGGAACAGACTGCTTTTAATGAACGGGTTGGCACTGTGCTGTTTTTATTGTAATTATCTTCTGTTATGTGAGTGTGTGTACAAAATTTTATTAATGCTTATTTTAAAAAAACGATTTCCTCTATATTTTTAAAGGTAAAGGTACCCCTGCCCGTACGGGCCAGTCTTGACAGACTCTGGGGTTGTGCGCCCATCTCACTCAAGAGGCCGGGGGCCAGCGCTGTCCGGAGACACTTCCGGGTCACGTGGCCAGCGTGACAAAGCTGCATCTGGCGAGCCAGCGCAGCACACGGAAACGCCGTTTACCTTCCCGCCAGTAAGCGGTCCCTATTTATCTACTTGCACCCGGGGGTGCTTTCGAACTGCTAGGTTGGCAGGCGCTGGGACTGAGCAGCAGGAGCGCACCCCACCGCGGGGATTCGAACCGCCGACCTTTCGATCGGCAAGTCCTAGGTGCTGAGGCTTTTACCCACAGCGCCACCCGCGTCCCCCTATATTTTTAGCTGTTCTTATTTTATCTGTAAGCAGCCTTAAGTCCTTGTCAGGGGAGAAAGGTTGGGTATGAAATAAAAATAATAATAATTAGTAGTAGTAGTAGTAGTAGTTGTTGTTTACTCATTCAGTCGTGTCCGACTCTTCGTGACCCCCTGGACCAGAGCACGCCAGGCCCTCCTGTCTTCCACTGCCTCCCGCAGTTTGGTCAAACTCATGTTTGTAGCTTCGAGAACACTGTCCAACCATCTCGTCCTCTGTCGTCCCCTTCTCCTTGTGCCCTCCATCTTTCCCAACATCAGGGTCTTATTAGTAGTAGTAGTAGTAGTAGTAGTAGTATAAAGCTGATTTTTTGGATATAAGGCTCCGAATGGAAGAGGGTGTTGTTGTGGACCTGTGTGCTTGCTGTCCATCCCCTGGGAAATGCCTCTGTACCTGCTCTGTACCTGCTCTGAACTTGCAGCAGCAGGAGAAGAGTAAGGCAACCATGTCAGGCATCTGCCCACTGCACGGGCGCAAGGTGGGGAGAAGGCGGATCACTGTAACTGCAGGTGGTGCAGAAGCAGAAGCCTTCCAAAGAAGAGGAAGGGAGCTGGAAGTGCTCAGCTGGGGTGGAGGAGGATGCTGAGGGAAAATGAAGCAGAGCAACAGCCTTAGACATCTTCCCAGCATTCTGTGATTCACAAAGGCGGCTTTGGAGCAGGCTACTTCCTCCTGAGTAGGACATTAAGCAACATCAGGACCATTAAGTTGGGCGGGGAAGTGGCAACAGCATTGCTCAACTCCAGCCCTGTGGCAGACTTCCAGAAGCCATCATGGAGTTCAGGCTGGGCTTGTGATGATTCCCGGTGAAGAATCCAGGAAGCAAACAAGGACAAAGTTGCAGTTCAGCAGATGAATCTCCAAACTGGAAAGTCAAGCCAGGCAGATACGGATCTGCACACAGCGGGGAGAATGCCTGGGCTGGGAATTCTGGGCTGGGACAAGCATGGCTGCCAGCAGTAAAGGTGTGGAGGTCAAGTTCCTGAGCAGGCAAAAGGCTCAGAGCAGGTAGTTTGCAGGAGCCCAGAGCTGGGAGGAAGCGGGGATCAAACACCCAGCACCGTGGCTCGTAATGAAGGGGTGGAGTGAGTGAAGCACGACCGAGGCAACGCCACCGCCTGAGACTGCCTGAGCAGCAAGAGGAGGCAGTGGCAGGTGGTTCCCAAGGCATCGCAGCAGCAGCAGCACAAGGAGTAGGTGCCACGGTGGGAAGCAGGGGCTGCCCCCAGAGGAAGCCAGCCCGAGAGAGGTGGCCCAGGGGCAGCTCACGCCCAACAGGCTGATGGGCATTGTGGGAGTGAGCCTTTGGCCAGATCCAGCCACAGGGCTCTTTCATGCTCTCAGGCGAAATGGGGCAGGGGGAGGTGAAGCTCCCCTGGTGCGTCTGTGGGGCAGGGGGGCTGCGCAGCTCCTTGTCTTCTGTGGCTCTGTAGTGTGGTGGGGAGGCATCAGCCTGAGAGGACAAAGGAAGGTGTGAGGTCTGTTGAGAGATGAGGGAAAAGGGGATGTGATGGAGAGGACCTGAGAGGATGGAAGGTACTCAGGAAGGGCCCCAAGAAGGTCCAGAGCAGATAGAGAAGGGGGGAGCTCAGCACCCCTTGGGGCACCCAGTGGGGTGGGGGAAGGTATGACCCCAGGTTGGCCATGGCCATGTCACCCGTTAGACAAGCCTTGCTGAGAGGTGACGAAGCCACATCTTCCCTCCAGAAGATGACTGGTGCTCTTGTCTCACATCTTCCTAACGGAGTCTTTTTGAATTCCAAGCCTGGAAGACATTCTTGATGCAAAGCAACCCAGGGCCACTGGAGACCTTCGGAGAAGATCAACACTCCACTGGCAAAAGGTACTTCACTTTCCTCAGCCAAAACACAATTTCTAGAAACCTCAGTAAAGCTCATCTGAGGAGAAGGAAAGGCTCCTCCACTGTCTGAGGTACCACCTCAAGCCCAGGAGAAACAAAAATGGGGAGGGGAGAACGTCGATGCCAATGAGGCATTGTGCAAGAGGCCCAAGGGAGCCAGCGGTGGGTTTCTGCAAGAGTCCCTGGGGATGGTCAGCCCCTTCTCAGCCATGGAACTCACTTGGTGGCTTTGGGTCTCTCTCTGGTCAAGCAAGGCTACTGCCAACGCAGCCTAGCAGCCCCTCCTTCCCTCCCTCCCTCTCAGCTGAAGCTGCCTCAAGAGGCTCTTGGAGCAGAACTGTAGATTGGCGAGAGACCCAAAGGGTCATCTAGTCCAACCCCCTGCAATGCTGGAAGCACAGTTACCTTGTGAGGAGCAAATGGGGCCATGCCAGCTTCCTGGGGGAAGGGCAGGAGGCCAAAGGGATGTCCGCACACAGGCAGGAACCCCATTGGGAAATGGGAGGTGGCTGGGCTTGTGCAAGGAAGGAGACGCAGGGCTCTGCCTAATGGAAGGGTGTGGGGAGAGAGGCTCTCTCTTCCTCCTGCAGTTTCTCTCCCTTCCCACCTGTTTCCTCGCCTCTGGGGGTGACTCCTCACCTTGGAATTCCATGTAGGAAGTCCTGCATGTCATCCCTGCGCAAGCAAGTGAATGCACTTCCTCTGAGTAAACAAGGATGCCTTCTCCTCCCACTGGAGAGGAAAATTGCCCTTGCGCTGCCACCGATTATAGGAACTGGCTAATTGCACCTGGGTAGTTTTTAGGGATCAGCGGAAACATCCTCACATCACACCTGGCTCAGCGGACAGCAGGAGAGCGGCGAGGAATGTGCAGTAGGAGCTCCTGGCTGTGCTGAAGAAGACAAGACTCAAGGATGGGAGGTGAGTTTGGGATGGGGGCACCTGCCCCGGCCAGCCCTGCTCTCTGCTCTCTGCCCTGCAGCCTCCATGCTGTGGTCCTTGCTAGGGAGGGAGGGAGGGAGCTTTCTCTTTGGTGGCCTTTGGCTTCTTGCTCTGCTGAGACTGGAGTCCTCAGAAGAGCACAAGGCACCTGTGCATTTGCTGTCTCCCACATCCAAGGGGTCCAGCCCAGCTGCCTGGGGCCTTCCAAGGGAGAGGTGGTGAGTTTCTGGGTGCCAGGAGAAATGGGGTGTTCCTCTTCCCCAGCAGCTTTACCCTTGGGGTGCAAGAGGGCCTTGAAGGTCCCAAGTGATGGCTCTTCCTCTCAAGGTGGCAATCTGCTCTGAGTGGACGGATGCAGTGCATTCTTGAGCATCCTGGAGTTCCTGCACCAGCCTCTTCTTCCATCTCTCCACTTCATGTATTTATGAGTAGAAAATATTAATATATTGCTCTTCATAAATAGCATCTGAGCAGTTTACAACAATCCTCCACCAAAAGCCCATCAGCAGGTAGCCCTTCCAAACCCCTCAGAGTCCTGCTCTGGTTGGCCTCCCACTACAACCCTCCTTGAGGCTCCTTAACCAGTCGTGGGGTGGTGTGTGTGTGTGTGTGTACGTGCGCCTGCCGCTTTGATCTTTGTCCTGATCTGGTCTAACCCAGGTGGGAACTGCAAAACTGAGTACCCAGCACACCCCGCCATTGGCATTAACCTCTGTGAAAGAACTGGGCAGCAAGTGGCGCATGAAGACCCAACAGCCACGTATCCCCAATGTTAGGGCAGGTTCTGCCTGCCTGGCATTTAATGCCTGGAACACCTGAGAGCATTTCCTGGTCTCGCCACAATGGGAGCAACTGAGTCTTTGATCTCCCTCCCTCCCTCCCTTTAATGGTGACTCATCCTTCTCACTTCATCCTTCAGGTTCAGATTTGCCAAGTCTAGAGAGCAAAAACCCCGGAAGCAGCTGCTTCCCGCTCCATCCCCAAAGCACCAGCTGGATTATGGGCAACTCTAGAAGGCTCTCTCTGGACTGGGGCATGGAGACTCAGTCTTGGCACTGACTTCTACCCTGTGCTGTCCTGGTGATGGTGGTGGTGCTGGAAATCCCAAGGAGGCAGGAGCAGCAGCCCCCTCCAGCCCCTCGGCTGGGTGGTCAGGATGTGCCTGAGGAGGACTGCAGGGAGCTGCCTTGGAAAGGGAGTCCCTCAGCTCTGCTGAGCTCCTCTGCACTTGGGTGGCAAGGGCTGCCCGGCGTCAGGGTGTTTTGTCCTTGTTGCAAATCACCTTGTGTGTCTAATGAAGGCAAGGCCTCTTCCTCTTTGATGTCCCTGTCGGGAGACATGCAGCTCCTTCCCTGGCTGGCGCCCACGCCCATGCTGCTTCCTAATCTGTGGTGATTGATTGATGTTATACATCCCGCCCCCCTTCATCACTTTCACACACAATCTTGACTTTTCATTCGATGCTGCCCTCTCCCCTTTTCCTTTTCTGCTGCAGTTTTCATATTTTGTGACATTGATTTAATTGGATATTGTAAGGTGGGTTGAAGAAACTTACCTGGAGAGAGAATGGGATGTAGGTGGGTTACTAAATAGAATGAGGATAGCTGCTCTGGTCAGCATGGATCTTGAACCCTGTCGTGGCCACCCAAGAAGCGGAGCCTGCTTAGGAGAAGGCTTGGAGACGTGAAGGTGGACGAGCGGCAGCTGCGTCTGGCTGGCTGGGGGAGAACAGAGTCAGACCAGGCTCCACTGGCCCAGGCAGGCCCCTTCCAGACTCACCTTATGCTGTTCCACAGATCTGACACCAACACAGCTGAGCTGGCAAATCCCGGCCAATGGCCCGGCCCACCACACCAGTCGCTTTGCCAGCTCAGAGCTGGCTGTACGCCGGGGGCAGGGCTTCTTGCTGACCATCTACTTCAATAGACCCCTTCAGTCCGGGGACAACTTTGCTTTCGTTGTAGAGACAGGTAAGGCCGCCCCCCACTGTTTCCCCCCCCCCGTCCTCCTCCATGGCCAGCTGGCATCACTCGCCTGGGTGCCTCTTGGCCTGATCTCTGGCTGCAGGACAAAAAGGCGCCTCCGGGATGGCACCTCTGCTCCCCTTCGGTCCTTGCGCACCTTTGGCCTCTGCACATGGAAGCGGCAGATCTCCTGGGTCTCTTGCCTGCCAAGACCTTTTTGACCCACCATCCTACCCCTGCATGCAAACATCTCTCTCCCACAAGAAGCTTGTCCATCTTTAAGGTGCTGCCAAAGACCCCTGGCTTGCCCTGTGCAACGTTATGCCCTCCACAGCATTCTCTCTGGTGGGAAGCCAAGATGGCACCACCACCACAGGAGCTGTTCTGTGGCGCGGAAGAGACCGGGTCCAGTGCGGGCGCACACACGCACCAACACTCCTGTCCCAGGAGGTCTGTGCAGTGCCTGCGTCCAGAGGTTGGAATCAGGTTGGCCAGCTGGCTGGATCTTCATGCTGACCAAACCCTTCAGGGAGAACATTGCCGCTTGGGTAGCCTCTCACAGGTATGAGTCGCCTCCAATGACAGCTTTGCCTGTGTTCCCTCTGGCAGGGAGAGCCCCTTCGGAGTCCCAGCACACCCGGGCCGTCTTCCCCGTCTCCAGCGCCCTGACTGGAGGGTCCTGGAGTGCCATGCTCAGCTCCATCAATGGCAACTGCGCCAACTTCACCCTGGCCAGCCCCCCCACCGCTGCCATCGGCCGCTACAAGCTGAGCCTGCAGATGATGTGTGGCAACCAGGCCTATGCCCGCTTCCTGGGGCAGTTTGTCCTGCTCTTTAACCCTTGGTGCCAAGGTAAGATGCTCCTCCTGCCTGCCGCCCTGGGATGGGCCTCTGCCCCACAGGGGTGTTTCTGCTGAGGGTTGCCAGGCAGACAATGCAGTTGGTGCCACGTGACTCCCTTCCGCACCACAGCTTCCCAAGCAAGCAGGCAGGGAATCATAGACTCAGAATTGTAGGGGGCTTTGGGCTTATTTGTAGCTCAAAGCAGAAGCCGTGCACAGACCTCCTCCCCACCCCAGATGTTGGCATCTGGGCAATGAGATGCCTGACCCAGAAGCCCAACTGGGGCACAGCAATGCTCTACTGACCGGCTGGTGATGGACCGGGCTGATGCTGCAAGAGTTTGTAATGGTGGTCCTGGAGACAGAGCCCATCCCCCCCCACACACAGCACATGGGGCCAAGTGTGCTTCACAGCAGCAGCAGCAGGGAGGGAGGAGGCCTCCCCTCTCTCTCCCTCCCTCCCTCCCTCCCTCCCTGCCTCCCAGGGACTCTCCTCCTGTTCTTCTGGTTGCATCACCCAGGGCCTCTGGGCTGCTCATCCATCATCCAGCTGGGCGGTGGAAACTCAGCACTCAGGACTAGCTAAAAATGGGAACGTGGCTGAAAGAAGAAGGGCAAGATCCAGCACAGCTGGGCAGGAGGCCAGATCCCTCTTTGCCCAGAAGAACGTTGGCCCAGTGAGCCTCCCAGAAGCACCTGCAGATCTGACTGCTGCTGCGTCCGACCGAGTCCTGACTTGCCCCCTCCATGCGTCAGCAGAGCAAGCAGCAGCCAGAGCCCTTTGCTACAGCAGCAGCTGCACAGGGGAGCCCCCCCCATTTCCATGGGCCCCTTTCAAGGCCCCCCCCAAGCAGCCTAGTGGTTGCACTACCCCACCCCCAAAGGATAGGGAAGGGGGTAACATGGTCCCACTGGCTTTGCAAGGCCTAGCTGACAGCCCTCCCCTCCTAGGACAGATGCTGGGGGGGGGGGTTGCCTCGAGCCAGGCCAAATCCCTGGCCTTGGAGGGCCCTGGAACTTGCCCACGCCAGGCTGGGAGACCCCAGAGGATGCCAGGTTTTTCTTGGAAGGGAGCCAAGGGCTAGGAAATCCCTTGCTGCAAAACGGCCGGCTTGGGAAGCTCCATGGCAGCTCCTTCTTTTGGCCCAAGGAGGCAGGAGCAATGATGGGGCTCAGCAAAAAAGCTCCTTGTGGGGCAGGTACATGGCAGGGAGGGGGCTCCCCTCTCACTGCCCAAGCAGAGCAGAGCAGGATGTGACCCTTTTGCCCAGGCTCCTTTGCACTGCTCAACTGGAAAGCTCTCCCTCTCAGTTGTCAAGACGAGTGTCCCCCTCCCCTGGGGCAGGGTCTCTGACCTTCAGGGTCACAGCCATGGTCTGCAGTGTCTATGCCAGAACCACAAAATAATAAAACTGTATTGTTGGAACAGACCGCAAGGGTCTACTAGTCCAACCCTCCGCAATGCAGAAGAACAGTCAGAGCATCCGACTACCACCTTCCCAAGGAGTCTGTTCCACTCTTGAATAGCTCTTACCCCCAGAAAGTTCTTCTTAATGTTTTTTCTGGAATCTCCTCTCTTGCAATCCAGCTCTTTCATAAACTTACATTTGCAAGGATGTTCTATTCAGCAAAGTAATTATTTTCCAAGCAACTGTTGCCCAGCACACACCAGAGGGAAACTGATTTATATGATCAAGTTCTAATTTTAGAGCAAAGCTGCAGGCCCCCAAAGACATTTGAGGGGGGCATTTACCCCTTGCCCCTTGGTTGTTCAAAGTCCAATCCAGCTTTACTTGAAGCACCCACTGCCAACCTCTTGCCTCCGCCCAACAGGAGACCTTGTCTACATGGCAGATGAAAGCGAGAGGCAAGAATACGTTCTGAACGAAAATGGGATCATCTTCGTGGGAAACGCCAACTATATCGAAGCGCGAGGATGGTACTACGGGCAGGTCAGTGTTAAGGTCTTGCTCCTGGCCTTCAAAGCACCAGCTCTGCTGCTGGCCCTATATCTCTGGGCTATGGGGCTGTGGCCCTATATCTCTGGGATTGGGGTTCCACCGCCCCTGCCAGGGGGACAGCAGCGGTGCCCTTGTAGCCTTAAGATGGAGAGGTGGCCAGGAGAGGAAGTGATGGTAAGGGAGGGGAGGCAGCATTTTCCTCTGCCTGGATCCTCAGAGCGATGGAAACATTCATGGGAGGATAAGCAGGGCAAGTAGTCCTGGGAAATGGGGTCATGGGGAGGTTGAGGAGAGCAGCTTCCTAGGCCATTGCTGTATGGCTGCACAGTCACCGTCGAGTGGGATGAGCCTTAATAGGTAGGAGAAGATATATTAATTGTAATTTATCCATCTAGGCACCCACGTGTGTGGGTTGAACAGGGTTTCAAAATATTCTTCTTCTTTGGCAGTAGCCAAGTAAGATTGTCTTCCATGAACACGGTCTTAACAGTGTGTCCGTAGGTGACTGTGGAGGCCAATTCTAGATCCACATGTCCTTCCACAGTGGGGACGTAGGTTTCTGGGTGGGAGTTGATCATGGTGATGGTTTGCCAAGCGTGCCTTCTTCTTAGCATGTTTCTCCCTTGCGTCCTGAGTTCGAGTGTCTTCAAAGCCCAATGACACCTTTGGTAAAGGCTGTTCTCCAACTGGAGCGCTCATGGGCCATTGTTTCCCAGTTGTCAGTGTTTATACTACTTTTTTAAAGATTTGCAGTGAGACAGTCTTTAAACCTCTTTTGTTAACCACCAACATTACGCTTTCCATTTTTAAGCAAAATCACCCCATGTGTGGCAGAAAATGTAAAAACATAGGAATTATAATAAATCAAATCAATTAGGCTGCAGAACCTTGCTTTGAGCAAGTCCAGCTATGAAGTAAGCTGGCTCCCCTTTCTTACCCTGCTTAATAAAGAACCAGGCAACAGCTTGGAAGGCAAACTTAATAATAAGATTCACTTACTTTAGACAGGCATTGGTTCACAGCAACAGGAGCAGTAAAGACTATGCAAGGAAGTCACTTCTATTTACTTTTCTGAGCTGGAGCAAGGGAGGCAGGTCTCCACCCATTGCTGGTCAAAGGGAGAGAGAGAGAGGAGCAGGGAGAGGAGGGGAAATGACATCACACAAAGCCCTCTCTACCAATTGCATTTCTATGGTCTTGGTCCTTAGCTGTCAGCAATAGAGCTCTGTAGTCTTAGCCCCTTCTCCCGCCAGCTAGCAGGAACCTGCACTTTTTAGGTTGGGCTGCCAATTTCACACCTGCTGAAGGTTGTCCACATGTTCTGTGACTGTGTGTGTAGCCCAAACTAGAGAGTGCATTGCATGATGGAAGGGAGTGGTTCCTGCCACCACCAGGAGCAGAACAAGACAAGGCTCTCTTGGGGTCAGCATTCTCGGGTATTCCCTCCCAGTGTCAGGGGCTGAAGGGAGAAAAGAGGGAGGCAGCCACTGAGGCCAGCTCCCTCTGTGCCCCATGGCATGGAGATGGTGCTGCTCAGAGGATGCTGGGCTGAGGCCTGAGATTATCTGCATCACAGAGAATGAGCAGAGGAGCGGCAGGTGCTCCTGCTGGCTGCGGAGCCCTGGGGGTCCCCACTTGCCCTGGAGCCAGTTGGTACTTCTGCATCTTCATGTGCATAAGAAGACCCTCTGGTTCTAACTTGCCCTGGTCTGAGGGCCCATGTTTCCCTCTCCACCTCTTGCCCCAACTGGAGTGCACCTTGGCTGGGTGCTGATCGGACCCTGGGTGACTGCGCGCATTTGTCTGTGTGTGGATGCTCCTCTGCTTCCTGGCGCTTTAGAGGACCTTCCTTTCTGCCTTGCAGTTCCAAGATAACATGCTCAACCTGGCCCTGATGCTGCTGGATCTGAGCCTCTACCATCGCCAGGACCCAGGTGGGGACACCTCGCGCAGGAGCGACCCTCGCTACGTGGGCCGGGTGATCAGCTCCATGGTAAGCGCAAGCCCTCTGCCACTTGATCCCAGGCGGGGTGAGATCCTTCAGGGAGCCTGAAAGCCCTCCCCAGCTCCCAGGCCCCCCTCACCCGCCTGCTCCTCCCGTTCCGCCTCCCTGGCGCTTTAGGTCAACGGGAACGACAACGACAACGGGGTGCTGGAGGGCAAGTGGAGCGAGGAGTTTGCCAACCACGAGAACCCCTCTCGGTGGGACGGCAGCGTGGCCATCCTCAGAAAGTGGGCGCAGGACAACTTCCGGCCGGTCCAGTACGGCCAGTGCTGGGTCTTCGCCGGGGTGGGCGGCACAGGTAGGCTTCTGGTGGCAAAGGGGAGGAAGAAATGGGGGTCGGGGGCGCCGAGCAGAGCCCAGACCCACCGGCCCCTCTCTCCTCTCTTTCGCAGTCCTGAGGTGCCTGGGCATCCCGACCCGCTTGGTCACCAACTTCAATTCCGCCCACGACGCAGACACGAACTTCAGCATCGACAAATACTACGACCCCTCTGGGAAGAGCATCAAGAGGGGACAAGACTCCGTTTGGTAAATGCGCCTCTGGTGGGCGGGGAGGGGGGGGCCCTTCGGATGCTCGACCCCAGGATTCCCTTCAGAGAATCACAGAACTGCAGAGTGAGAGGGGACCCTGAGGGTCATCTGTTCCAACCCTCCGCAATGCAGGAATCTCAACTAAAGGGCCCCCCACCGGGGGCCAGCCTTGCCAGGCCCTGGAGACAGACAACGGATACCTGGGGTTTCTCTCCATTTCTCACATTTCCAATCTTAAACTCAATTCTCCACCACCTTCATGGGAAGTTTCAAAGGAGGAGTTGGGTAGCCACCTGTCAGAGATGCTTTAGCTGAGGTTCCTGCATTGCTGGGGAGTGGGTTGGTCTAGATGACCCTTAGGATCCCTTCCAACTCTACACTTCTATGAGTCTATTCATGTCTGTGTTTGGCTCTGGGGATCAGCCCCCTACAGACAATGGAACTGTCAGAGGAATGCCAGATCTTGGGCCAGGATTCTGGCACAGCCCAACGTGGCCCTCCTCAGCCTGGGCTCCCGTCCGGGGGGCGGGGACTGTTCTGGCCCAGGGGCCATTTCTCCCTCCCCAGCTCTTCGGGGAAGAGGAGTCACTTTCCCAGGAGAGCTGGAAGGTGGAGGGAGCCAAGGCAAACACCTGCCCCTTGGGCAATGCTGCTCACCGTCCTGTTTGCAGAGGCAGTTATGGCTCAGGGAGACCTCTTCGCTCATCCAGTCCAAGACCAACAAGGGCAGAGCCCAGGTCACTCGGCTTGGCTAGGCAGCCCGTTATCATGCCAGGAGCAGCCATTGGTTTCATTCATCCCCATGTCTTTGCCCTGCTTCTTTGTCTGTTTGGGGGACCCTTATGATAGCTAAATAGGACTCCATTATAAAGCCATATTAAAACATGGGAGGGGGAATAAACATCATGTTTACCAATAAGAACCAACCAGCCAGGAAATATTCCCCCTAAAGGTCCCAGGGGACCCATTGCTGACCAGTTTGAGCAGATTTGGCCAGAAGCCCCCGGACAGGACCTCCCTGCCTGCCTTTCTGCCTCTGGGCGCTGGGGGGGGGGGGCAGTGTCGTCTTTGAGGAGCCAACTCCCAGGGGCCGAGATCCCTTCAGCCACCCTAGAACATATGGCATTGCCATTCAAATGGTGTCCACGAACCGCCTCTTGTGATAATGTGGGGAAGGGCTTACTTGCCCCCCCCATATTTTATTCAAGTTGTCACCCCTGCCACCCCCCCCCTCCTTGTGAGCTCAGCCCCTTGGCTTGCCATCTGTGCATGAGGCTCGTGTTGTATAGAAGCTGCGGGGGGAGAGCCCTGGCTCTGCCTCGTGCCGCCCCCTCTTCAGGCGAGCCTCCAGCGCCTTCAGGGGAAGGGACACAGCTCAGCAGGGCCAAAGCCTCTGCCTCACATGCAGCAGGTGCCCAGTTCAATCCCCAGCACCTCCAGGGCGGGCAGGAGAGAACCTGGCCTGAAACCCGGGAGAGCTGCTGCCAGGAAGTGTGGACAGTGCTGAGCTAGATGAGCCAGTGGTGTGACTCTGAATGAGGCAGCTTCCCATCTCCTCCTCTGTTCCTTCCCCCCCTTCAGGGATTACCATGTCTGGAATGAATGCTGGTTCACTCGGAGGGATCTGGGGAATGCCTACTGCGGGTGGCAGGTGGTAGACGGAACCCCCCAGGAGAAAAGCCAAGGTAAGGCCCTCTCCTGCCCCCACCCCACCCTGGTCGCCCTCCAGAGCAGCTGCTGCATCCCACTTTCCTTCCAGGGATCTACCAGTGTGGACCAGCCTCTGTCCTGGCTGTCAAGCAAGGAGACGTGCGGCTGAACTACGACACGGGATTCGTCTTCTCCGAGGTGAATGCCGATATCAACCGATGGGTCATCTATCCCGACGGGAGGCAAGTCAGGGTCTATTGCGACACGACGTCCATCGGCAGCCACATCAGCACCAAAGCCGTGGGCAGCAACTATCGGGTGGACATCACCAACAACTACAAGTACCCAGAAGGTGAGTCCCCTTCCCTCCTGGAGCAGCCCCTTCTGGCTGGCTTTCCCCCTTTCCCCCTTTCTGATCTCAGGGGACACACTAGGCGGACCGGCCAGGCCAGCACAGAGGCCACCAAAGTAGCATACAGGTGGTCTCTCCAAACTGGGTGGCAGAATGGCAGGTTCAACGGAGTATCAATAAGGACAAATCGATGCAGGGTGGGACAACTTGTCATCAGCTGTGACCCCCCAGGATGCAAACTTTGCCATTGTACTAGAAAGCAAGACCAAAGCAAGAACTTAAAACTACCTTGCTGAAGCAGCCCTCCAAAAGGGGGGCACCTAGTCCAAATAGCCAAGCCGATGCCCCATGGGAAACCCCCAAGCAGGAGCTGAGCACAAGAGCCCCGTCCTCCCCCCTCCTGGGGGTCCCAGCAGCCAGTCAGGGCCAGTAGGACCACCTTTGTGGAGGGGCCGGATCCTGCCGGTCTGAAGGAGGCCCCAGTTCTTGACCGTGGAGCAAAAGACAAGCAGGAGATGCACAGCAGGTGTGTAAAATTATGAATAGAGAGAACAGAGGGGAGTCTGTCTGCCTCGTGCCAGCCCCCCACCCTCCCCCCGCAATCCCTTTCCCTTCTAGAACAGAGAAAAGAGCAATCATAGCGGAGGTGGCGAAACTCCCAGGGAGGAGGGGGTCTGTCAGTGGCCATGACGAGGAGGCGCAAAATGGAGACTCCATGCTCAGCGGGAGAAGACTTCTGCATACCAGATAGTCACGCAACAACACGGGGGTTCAGCCCTTCCGGGAAGGTGCATTTGGTTGGCCACAGCTGGAGGCAGAATGAGGGGCTGGGAGAGCCCACAGAGGCACCTGCACCCTTGGCCGCTCCCCCCGCCAGAAGGCCAGGGAGTGTTTGGGACACCCGCTGGCAGAGGCTCTTCCCCCGTCCCACATGGAAACCTTCCTGCCTGTGCTCTGCCTGCCTTCCCTCAGTCTCAGGATTTCTGGCTGGAAGCAGCATTTGGGAAGGAAGGAAGCACATGCTGTGTGCGCAGAAGGTGCTGCTGCTGGTCCTTGGCACTGGAGAGAACAGCTGGGGATCCTGAGGCGCCCCCCCACGCCCCTCCCCGAGGCCCCCTGTGGGTGCCAGCAGAGCCAACCGCCCTGTGCTGGGCTTTAACTCTGCAGAAGGCGACTTCTGGGGCTCTGCGTCCCTCTCTGCATTCACAGCACCCCATACGTCCTCAGGCACACCCGCCCTCCCTGCCGCGGTGCAGCTGCTGCCTGGACTCTGGAATGCGCTCCGTGCACATTCTCCTGGGATGAGGAGCCCCAGCCCTTGGCTCCTGGCCCAGCTCCACGTGCTGGAAACCTGCCAGCGCTCCTTGGGCTTCTGCCAGATGATCACTCCCACCCTCACCTGTGTCCGTTGGACATCCTAAAGCAGCCCGTGTAGGAGCTCTGGAAGGTGCTCTGTTCTGAGTTAGACCACTAGTCCACCTTAAGAGCATCAGAAGAGGGGCCACCTAGATACTCTCACAATAGGATGAACAAGCTTTTTATTTTTTGGCCAGTCAATTGGTCAACTGCTTTCAACTGCTCAAAGGGCCAGTGCTATTTGTCTCCCACTCGCCCGCCCAGCTAGACTAGGGAGGCTATGTGCAGCAGGAAGCACCAGCCGAGTCAGGTCATTTCCCGCAACGCCATTCCTGCAGGTGTTCCTTCCATGTGTGCTGGCAGAAAAGGGGCACAGCAGGTGGGCAGTGTGTCAGACTAGACCTAAAGATCTGGAGGTGAGCTGGAGGCCTGCATTTGGCAGGGGGGCTTGGAACTGGAGGCTGACCACTCCCTTCCTTTCCTTGCAGGCTCTGCCGAGGAGAGAAACATCTACCGCAAGGCCTGCTCCCAGATGTATGGGTCCACGCCCAGCGAGAGCCGCATGAGCACCACCGACGACGCCTCCGCCTCCGAACTCATCACGCACCCCGGGCTCTTTGGGAAGTTCAAGCTGGCCCAGCCGCCCATCCTTGGCAAGGACATCAACCTCATCCTCACCCTGGCCAACTTGGCCCCGGAGCCCAAGACCATAACCGTCAACCTGAGCGTCTCGAGTGTCCTGTACACCCGGACGGCCATCAGAGAGATCCTGAAGGAAGTGATGACTGTCAGCCTTGGCAACAAGGAAGGTAAGTGGCCTCCCCTGCTCCGCGTCTCAAAGCCCTTCCAGGCAGGCAGGGAGAACAGGGGTTCTCTGCTGGGTGGATCTACACAGCTTCTGCTGCCACCCAGGAGTGGAACTGACTGGGCTGCCCTTTGCGGGCACAGGGACCCCCACCCGCTCCACCTTCTGGCACCCCCACCCCACTCTGCAATGGTCCCCGGGGGCTTCCAGACACGAGGCTCTTGCAAGGCTCCCCCTAGAGGCAGCTGCGGAGAAATGCAGCCCAGCAGTAGAAATGCTGTGCAGGGCCCATCATGAGACCAGGGCCAAGAGCAGGTCTCCGGGCAGGAGCACCCACAGCCCCCCTGTCAAAGCCAGAGCCCCCTGGACCAGGTGGGGGGTGGTCCTCTGAGGCCCAGGCCTCCAAGCAGCACCGTCAGGGAGCCAGCAAAGGAAGGAAGCCCAGCCCAGGTGAGTCTGTACCTGCCCTCGGGGTCCGGAGTGGAGCAGGGAAGGGAAGCCAGCACAGGAAGGCAATGGCAGGGGCCAACTGGAGCAGCATGTCTGGAGGGAGCCCCAGCGCATGGGCCGCCCCCCCCCCCCAGCCGAGGAGGGCCAAGGCAGGCTGCTCTCACTTGGCAAGCTGGAGAGCTAAATTGGAGGCCCAGGATTTGTTTGTTTGCTTGTCTTGTCCATTTAAAAGCATTTATAAATCACTTGATGTTTCAAAATATCTAAGCGGTCTGCAATTTTTTAAAATAAAATAAACTAAGCAGTATCGTTAAATCAAAAATGCAGTCTGAACTCTATAAAGCATAGAAGATCTTAGAAAGACAAACGAGATAGGGATTTGAGGTGTTGGGAGCCATAAACAAGGGTCTCGCTTTGTAGGTCAGGCAAAGAGGTCAGTCTTCAGCCGGCTGAGGGTTATGCTCCAAGCTCTGGCCTTCCAGCCAAGGGGGTCCTGGCTGGGAATGTTCTGCCCTTTGGGGGCTCCCAAGGGAGGAGGAGGAGGAGGAGGAGGGATGTCCTCCAAGCTGCTTCTCTCTGGAAGCTGCACCGTCCGCTGCAGAGGCGGCCCTGGAAAAGGGGCGGGAAGAGTTGTGGTCATCGCTGGGCTGAATCCATGGAGCAGGACCTCCCCTCTTGCAAGGAACAAGTTCAGGGGGCAGGAGGCTGGGTGGTGGTGGGTTGCCTCTGAGGAAAGGATCCTGACTCCCCCCACCCCTCTGCCTTTCAGAGAAGCACCTCCCACTGCGGATCACGTACGGCCACTATGGGGCATCCCTGACGGACGACAAGAAGCTCTTGGTCACGGCCTTATGTGACGTTGTGGACGGCGTGAAGCTGCTGGTGGAGAAGGCCATCACCCTGGAGACCCAGAACGTCTCCATCACGGTAAGGAGCCCCTTTGCACTCAAGGGCTGCAGCCAAGAAGGAATGCCCCACTCCCTGCTGGTCCCCCATCCTGGAACCGCAGCCCCCCACCCACAAGTGATTTTATTTTATTTTATTATTTTTTTACAGTACTTTTTTATTTTCAATGTAGAATCATAACAAAAATTACAGACATTAAGTCCAAAATAGTACTATACAAACAAAAGAGAACGAAACATACAAAAAAGAGAAAGAAAAAAAGCAAAGGAAACAAAACAAAAACGAAAAAGCATACATCTACAGTAAAAAACCATATCTCATGACATACATATACACATATTGACTTCCTTCCTTTGTTCTAAGACCTCAAAAAAATTACTCTTACTGTATTGTTGTGTCTAATGTAGATTACTTCCATCTTTGTACTTTTTTTTTTACACCCACAAGTGATTTTAATCACTGCTGCTGCTGCTGCTGAGGCTAACTTGATGGTGGGAAGATTGAGGACAGATGAAAGAAAGTCCTCCTTCTTGTAGTGAGGAGTTAAACTGTGGAACTCCCTCCCACTTGAGGCAGGGATGGCTTTGGAAGAGGATGGGACAAACTATTGGAGGATGAGGGGGCAACTGAGGGCTACCAGTCAAGATGGCTCTGCCCGCCCTCCACAGTTGGAGGCAGCAATGCTTCCGAATCCCAGGTGCTGGAGACTGCGGGGGGGGGGGAGGGGGAGAGGGGCTCCTGCGCCCGGGTCCTGCCTGCAGGGCTCCCAGTAGAGGCATCTGGTTGGCTCCTGTGAGAAGAGGATGCTGGAATGGATGGGCCACTGGCCTGATCCACTTCTTCTGATGTTCATATGGCAATGAAGATGCAAGTCCAAGTTGAGAGGCTTCTTCTAGCCTCAAGACCCCAAATAAGAGGGGCTGAGTTTGGAGCCACATCAGCACAGACCCTGTCCTTGGGCAAGGGGAGGGGGCAGCCAGTCCCCTGTCTCCCCTCATCTGGCCCCAGGTCCATACTGCAGTACCTGCAAACCCTGCCTCACCTCCCCATCCTGGTTCAGCCCTGTTGCATCATGGGGTGCCATCCCAGAATGCAACAGCTCATAAGGGAGCTTGGGGAGGAGGTGGTGAGCCCCAAAGGGTTAATGATGCAGCCTGACTATCCCAAGGCAGCTGCCTCCCAGTTGGCATTCAGGGCCAAGCTGGATGCCCCCTTGCGGGGCTGTTGGGTTCCCCCTGCAACTGGATCATGGGGGGACGGGGAGAGCTCAACCCTTTGCTCCTGCTGAGATCCTGATCCAATCCTGTTTACAAGGATTCCAAGGCCTAAATAGGTACAGCGTTTGACCGCATTTGAAAGAAGGGGGGGGGCTCTGGAGAGGTGGTGGCTGTGCCTGAGGAGGGGGTCCTGGCTCAGCAAGCCCCCTGGGTCTGGGGCTCTGCTTGGAATGAGGGAGCCCTGCGCCTGCCAGGATAAGTGCTGGTGCAGAGTGCGTTCCCAGAGACTGAGCAGCTCCTCTCCTTGGCTGCAGGCCCCTCCAAGCGTTGTAGCCAACAAACCGGCCACCGTGGAGATCTTCTACGCCAACCCTCTCCCAGAGCCAGTGGACAACTGTGTGCTGCTGGTGACACTGATGGGCCAAGCGGTCAAGATCAAGTAAGTTTGGCAGGGGGAGGAGCAACCAGCAAGTGGGAGGAGCTTGGCTGGCCCACTCTCCTGCCTGGCAAGGGGAAGGCGAGGAGATGTCCCACCCAAGCGACTCCTCTGAGAAGCCAAGCCAGCTGCAGATGGAGCGAGTTCAGCCGTGGCCCTGTGGAGGACGCAACCCCTGCAGGCCTCTGGCTGGTCACTCCAGGGCTGCGTCCTTGCATGTGTGTGTGACTCTCTCTCTCTCCCTTCAGTGTGGCAGCGCTGGCACCTGGAGAGAAGTCCAAAATCTTCTTCGAGTTCACCCCACGCAGCGCGGGGGCCATGCAGCTCCACGTCGACTTCTCCTGCAACAAGTTCCAGCACATCAAGGGCTTTGTGCTCATGAACGTGGCCCCGGCCGGGTCCATGTGATCCGGGGCAAGGGGCTGCGGTGGTGAAAGGGTGTGTGTGTGACTGTCCTGTTCCTGCACGATGATTAAAAGCTTTTTCCCCAGGCAGAAAAGTGGCAGCATTTCTTCTAGGGGGCTGTGGATGGCTAATGCACATCTCATGGGTGGGGTGGGGACCGTCTCCTGCTCCTTCAGTCATCAAATTATAGATTTGGAAGGGGTCTCAAGGGTCATCCAGTCCAAGCCCCGCAATGCCAGAATCTCCACTAAAGCATCCCTGACAGATGGCCAGCCAACCTCTGCTTAGCAGCCTCCAAGGCAGGAGAGGCCACCACCTTCCAGGGCTCTTGCCCTCTTCCTGATGATGAGTTGGAGTCTCCTTTCTTGCCATTTGTATCCCTTGGTTCTGGTCCTCCCCTCTGGAGCAGCAGGAAACAAGCTTGCTCCATCCTCCACATGACAGCTCTTCCTCCTCCTCCTCCTCCTCCTCCTCCTCCTCCTCCTCTTGTAGGGATCTTTGGGCAGACTGGTATGCTCTGATGTGCTCAGAAACTGGGTCAAATTGCACCACTTGGGCCTCTCCAAGGCACAGAACCACCTCCTAGCAAATGGTCAGCTAAGAAGGCGCGCTAGGTGCCTCTTGCAAAATCTGCTTGGTCACGGGGAGGAGGGGGCAGGGGGCATTCGCACAGTGATCTCTTCCAGGGCTGGGGTGCTCTTCTTCCTGGCTGAATTGCAGCAGCTTTTGCCAAAGGGCAGGTCACACTAGCTGGGCCCTGGAAGCAGATGAAGAACCTCCAGGAGCCCCACTGGAGGGGCCTCCCTCCCAGCGTGGTCTCCCCAGAGGCCAGACAGGCTCCTCGGTCTTGCCTTGCTTCAGCCGCCATCCAACTCCCTCCCCTCCCAGGGCCCTTGCTGGGACCACAATATTGCCACCAGCCCCCCCCCCCGATTCAGCCTAAGAGAAGAGGGCCCGCTTGCCTCAACCTTTCCCCCCAGGGCTGCCTGGGCCCAGCTCTACCCCCTGAAGAAGCCACCAACCCTCTCTCTCCCCCTCCTGCCCTTGCTGGCTCTGCCCACAGGCTCGCCCCCACCCTGCCCCAGACCGCTACTCAGAGCTTCCTTCATGACGGTTGGGCCTGCCCTCCTCCCCTCCCCTCCACCTCATAATGAACATGCCTGAATATAATAACAATAATTAACCATAATAGATGTGGAAATGTGGTGACCCAGCTGACTGGTTCAACTGGATTTCAGCGGTTTTGAATCGGGGGTGTTGAAGCGCTGCCTTTAAACTAGGTCAGCCAGGACTGAGTGGGGGCACCTGGCTCTCACCTTCATCCAGCAGCTGGCTCTACTCGGGAGGAGGGAGAGGAAGAAAAGGCCGGGTCAGAGCCCTTCGCTCCCTCAGTCCCAGCTCAGGGAAGAGGGACTTCACGGATACGAAGTGGAAGGTTGAGGGTGACAACGAGCATTGGACTAGATGATCCTTGGTGTCTCTTCCGGCTCTAGAATTCGACGACCCCCTCCAACTGGGTGGTTTTTCAAGGGATGACTGAGCCCCTGCATGGAGGATCCTCTGTGGCTTGCCACTGGCTACTCCCGTGGTCAGAGAAGAGGTCCCTTTGAGTCCTGGCCTTAGGGTGGTGGTGGCCCTGGCAGAGGAGGTGCTCTCCCTTCAAATCATCCTGGAATTGTAGGGGCAGAACTGGACACAGAATTCCAGGTGGCAGGGGTGCCAACTTGAATAAAATAGGGGGGCAGTTAAGCCCTGCATAATCGATCACATGATGCAGTGCACAGACACCATTTGAATGGCAATGCCCATCAACTTTGGGGGGCCCCACCCCTTCAAATATTTTATTGAGGGGACAAAGCCCCTCAGCCCCTAGGAATTGGCTCCTATGCTGGGGGGGGGGGGTGTCTGACCAAGGCAGACTAGAGCAGGATGCTGGACTCAGAGTCCCTCCCTCTGATTCCTCCTGTTGTGCAGGCAACACAGAGGGCTGAAGGGGTGTGTGTGGCTGGGGGGGGGGGTTGAAACAAGCAAGGAGTGGGGCCATTTAGATGAAGCACTAGGACCACTCCAAGGGAGCCATGGTTGCCCCATCAGCAAGACCAGCTGCCCGTCGGAGCCCAGGGCTCTTCTCCAAGTCTCTTGGGCCCCACAGCTCCCTTCCTGACAGGGGCTGCCAGCCCTGGGGGAGGTTCTGCTCTGCCTGCACTGTTGGAGGCAGCCAGTGCTTCTGAATCCCAGTTGCTGGACTGCTTTGAGGCTTCCCCCTGTGGCATCTGAGTAGCCACTGGGAGGCCGGGAGGCCAGGCTGGCCTGATCCAGAAGGACTCTCATGTTAAACCTGAGGAGGGAAGGTAGATTGGCCTGGGTTGTCTCCCCCTTTATGATCATCCAAAATCATGGGGAAGCCCCCAGCAAGTCTTCCAAGCCGAGCATCTCCTCACCACCAGCCCGTCCAGCTGCAAACAGGGTCCTCCTGGCTTCCTTGGACCTCCAAGGGAAGCAGCCAAGGCCTCTTTCCCCATCCAGGGAGCCCCATGCGGAAAAGGCACCTCAGGCCGACCTGCCCTTGGACAGCTGCCAGTTGTGGGGAAGAGTAATTAGGAAGCTGCTGGAGAGAGGAGCTTGTTCTGCGTGGGTGGCCAACACGCAGCCCGAATGACAGCCAGCAGCCCCACCCAGCTGCATCCCATACCTGTGGTTGGAGCGGGAGAGAACCCCCCCCCCCTGCCGCGGGCTGTGGCGCTGCGGGGGGGGGGGAGCCCCCAAAGACCTCTGGGTCTCATCACCCCCCACATCCAATGCCCTTTTAAATGAGTTGTGGGGGTATTGGTTTGTTTTGTTCTTATTTTTATTATGTCAGTGTTGTTTTAAATATTGTAATTTTATGTTGTTGAGATCTATAGATGAAGTGTGGAATACAAATTTATTTAATAATGATAATAATACCTGAGGGGAGAAGAAACCTTCCAGGGGCAGCGTCTTTGGACTGCCCCACGCCTGGGCTGCGCTTGCCATCTCCGCTGCCCCATGTGAGGGCCTGCAGCAGCTTGTCCGGCTCTTTAGCCCTGCGGGGCTCAGGGCAAGGACTGCACCCAAGTTCCTAAGAAAGAGCCTCAGGATCTGTCCCCGCATCTTGAGGCAGAGTTGGAAAGGCCTCTCTCTCTCTCTCTCTCTCTCTCTCTCTCTCTCTCTCTGGTCTCCGCACAGCCCTCTGTTGTGCCGCCTCTTACTTTTCTTCTACTAAAAAGTCCTAAATGCGACAACCTTTCTGCCTGAAGGAGTTGTTTCACCCCTTGGCTGTTTCAGTTGCCCTTTTCTGTAGCTTTTCCAGCTCCACAATCTCGTTTCTAAGGGGAGGCAGCCAGCACACCCCACGGGTGCTTGCACTGTGCCATTTTCCATGTCTGCAAGTAGTGCCTGCCTTCCAAGGGTCCCCATCTTCCAGAAGTCATCCCAGTTTCTGATCTGATCCCGGAATGTCCCTGGTTTTCCTTTTTCCTCCCCTCCATGTCTCAGACAACAATTAAGAATGGTGTGTGTGCAGGTGCAAAAACGGAGTCCAGTTTATACTGAAAATAAAATCCCTGCACCAAATGAAGGAAATGGTGAAGCTGGCATAAAAAGCCCTTCCTATAATTTTGAAGGGAAATGTCAGCAATCCACTTTAAATTGCAATGCTTCAGCAGCCGGGCATTTAGGAAACATGTGGAGTGTTTCTTCCAGGGGTCAGCAACCTTTTTCAGCAGGGGGCCAGTCCCCTGTCCCTCAGACCATATTTTGAAGAAGAAGAAGAAAAAGAACAAATTCCTATGCCCCACAAATAACCCAGAGATGCATTTTAAATAAAAGGACACATTCTACTCATGTAAAAACACGCTGATTCCCGGACCGTCTGTGGTCCGAATTGAGAAGGCAACTGGGCCACATCTGGCCCACGGGCCTTAGGTTGCCTGTTGTTGTTTAGTCGTGTCTGACTCTTCGTGACCCCCTGGACCAGAGCAGGCCAAGCCCTCCTGTCTTTGTAGGTGGCCTACCCCTGGTTTATTCCTTTATTGTAATCTATTGAAGGTGTTGTACACGATCCCTTCACTTGCAAATTGTTTCTTTACAAAAATCCTGTGAGGTAGGTTTAGTGGAGAGGTTGTCATTGGCCCAAGGTGACAAATGATGTGCATGTGATGTCTTCATGTGTGGTGAGATCAAACGTGGGAGCAGCTTCCTGATAGAACAACAACAACAACCAAACAACACCACCAGTCACTCTGTGTAGAATAGACTGTCCCTCTTTTCACTGCACAAATGTTGGAGGGTCTGGTATGAGCAGTGTGGGAAGCCCTGAAGAATGGACTCCACCTGCCAATCCATCCCTGCTTTGCACAAGCTCTGCTTTGGTGCCCTAAGCTCAGCTGTTAGGCAGGTGTTTGACAAGAGCAGCCCTGCCCAGGAGGCTGCCTAGGGCAGCAGAATCTCAAGAGGTGGGCAGAGGAAGACATGGTTGTCAGCCACATGCCCTCTTCTGGAATCACTTTTGGGGCACACGTACAGCCACCTCCCCCAGGCTGCTCTCTAGCGAAATCTGGTCTTCTGGTTTTTGGCAAGGACCAGAGTTACACGCAGAGTCTGTGGCAAAAATGGTGGGAGGAGTTCGCCCTGTTGAAAGGCACATGACGTCTAGAGGGCAAGCCCAGCCAGCACAGCTGTAAAAAAATTCCCTGCTGATGCTCATTGGGAAAGAGACTGGAATTAAAACTGGAAACATGAATAGATATCCAGTCTGAAACCATACCGGACCCGGCTAAGCTTTGCAAATGTGCTTGCAGTTTTATTGCTGCACCAATGGCATAGTGAGGCAGGTCCAGCAAGGGGGGGGGGGTGACCCTTAAGCCGAGAGCCCCCCCCCCCAGACTCAAGACAGAGGCTTTGCAGCAGAAGGGCCTTCAGGATAGGAAGGGGGCAGAATCTCTAGCACAGCCAAGGGACCCAACCCCTCCCTCTGTTTTTCTGTCTTTGTCTTTTATTTTTATGCTGCGAACCACCATGGATATATGCATGAAGGGAGATGTACAAATTTAATGAATCATCATCATCATCTCAGCAGAGTCCCTCCTGGAGAGCAACTGGGGGGGGGGGAGTTGCCGTGCCCAAGGGTGGGAGTGGGGGGGCGTCTTGTTGGAGGGGATGTGTTTGTCAATGGGGCTCTTTTCACCCAGCAGGAGCTGAAGGCCAACAGCAGCAGCAACAGGAGGATGAAATGGGGGTGGGAGCTGCTGGGGGGCAAGTTTCACATGGACAAGAAGGACACTCCTGCCCTGGAGCCCCAAATGAACTTGCGTCAAAAATGCTGCTTGGCTGCAGGCCTGAAAGGAGAGAGCAGCAGGAGATGCTTCTGCTCACGCACTTTGCTTCTGGGGAAGAGGAACTTGACGCAGGGCTTGCTTTGAAGGCCCCCCCATTTCCTCCAGGCCTGTAATTCCAGCCCTCACCCCTGGTCCCACAGAACTGGATGGGGCAGGGAGCACCAGGCCCAGAGGGGCATCCTTGGTCTCTGGTCTCCGGTCAGGTCTGGGCAGATGGAAGAATGTAAAGGCAGAATCCGAGAGAGGAAAGGGCGATATTGCAAGGCAGGGGGGGTGGAGATAAGAGAATAGCAGCTTATCTGATGCAATGTCCTCCCTCCCTCCTGAGCTGGCCAGGGCAGGTTCTCATTGCTGCCTGCTGCTCCTGTTTCTCACACCAGGCCAGGGACTTGCCTTGTTCAGGTAAGAGGATGGGTCACCTGAAGTTCATGCACCACAGAGACACTCTCTCTCTCTCTCTCTCTCTCTCTCTCTCTCTCCATGTCCAGGCAGTTTTGGAAGGGAGTAGGTGGCTCTGTTTGCCTCAAAGCAGACAGGGGGAGCTCCCCCCCCCCAATTTTTCCTTGGGTGCTTCCAAGGGGAAAGAGGCTCAGGAAGAGCCAGCTGGAGGCTTCAGGTGGCAGGGGCTGGGGGGGGGGGCTGGAGGCAGGGCTGTGCCTGGGTTGGGAGCTGCCCTGCCAGAAGCACTCCTGGTCGCAGTTTTTGCAGGGCATGGGGGCCCAGGAGGGGCCTCCTCAGGGGCTCCCTTTGGCACTCAGGTGGATTCATGCCGTCCTTTGCTTCTCTCTGGACGCACCCTGGATGGGGGCCTGGAGGCCCACAAGTCCCCACAAGTGTTTTTGCAGGCAAGGCCTGGCTGAGTTGATGCTTGTCATTCCTCCCTGCTCCCTTCTGGGGATGCAGAGATCATGCCACACACCTGGGGCTTCGCCTTCCTGCCAGCTTCTCTCCAGCTCCAGGTGCCAAATACCTCTGCCACGCTGAGACAACAGAGTTCGCTGGTGTGGGGCGGCTGCTCTGCTTATGCTGCATATTTTTAATTTCTGCATGTTGCATTTCATGCCATCTAATGACCCTTATTTAAAAAAAAAAACTCTGAACCCAAATGAGATTAACCTTTTGTGTTCACAAGACAGCTTCTACTGGAATAAAGTTGTTTGTCCTCAAAGTGCCCCAAGATTATCTGCTGTTGTTTCTCCCCAGCTTTTTAGAAAGCGGGAACAGAGTCATTTGTCATGCCGATGAGCATTGTGGCAACTGTCATGTTGCATTTGCATTGCAAACCACCCTGCTTCTCTCAGCATCCTGAGTGCACTGGCCTTTCTGGTTTTGCTGTGGACATTGAACAACAACGCATAGTGAGAGGGCAGGTTGGCATGACAGCCCAATCTCATTGGACAGGGCACGGCCCAGAAGGGTATCTGATGCCCCTTCTCCTGGCCTGGCACAGCCATCCCCCAAGGCCATAGCTCCCCCTGCCCATGATGCTGCCAGGAGGAAGCTGGGTGGGGCGATGGAGTCCCTGAAGGGCCTGTCTCCAGCTTAGCAGCCCCCCCCCCCGACTTGCAGGGTGGGCTCAGCCTTGGCTAGTGGAAGATCGTGGGCAGCTCATTCCTGGCACTAATCAAGGAGCTGCAGCGCAGGATGAAGGCAGCCAGGAGTGTTGTCTGCAGGCTGATGAGGCAACCCTTGGCAGCTCACCTTCAAATGCATGCTGGCAAGTTATGTGGGCGGCCTCCATGTGGGAACCTGGCTTAACTGGCATCTCCTGTTGGCAAGAGAATCCACCTCTCTATTAACCTAAGTAGGCGGGCAGCCTCCTCTGTTGTCGCTCACACTTTGCTACAAGGGCAGACAAGCAACACCCAGCAGCAGCAGCAGGCAAGCAGGAGAAGATGCCAAGAGGGCTGCCAGGCGGCTGCCTTTTGCCTGGTGGCTCCATTGACTCCTTCTCCCCAGGCTGGGAGACTGCTTGGAATGGCTCCATCTGTGAGACCTGTCACTCAAGACAAGCACAGAGGCAAATTCTCAGGGGCTCCTGCCGAGGAGAAGCTCTGGCGATGCCTGGCCAAGGTGGGTGGGGAGGCTGAGGTGCTAAGAAGAACTTTGGAAGCAGCCGTGTATCAAGTCAGACCATTGGCCCATCTAGCTCAGGACTGCCTACACTGGCTGGCAGCAGCAGCTCTCCAGGATTTCAGGCAGGGGCCCTCTCAGAAGATGCCAGTGGAGACTGAACTGGGGACCTTCTGTTTGGAAGGCAGGCGCCCTCCCCAAACTCCTGCTGGTGGTTCAATGTCGTCTCCTCCTCAAGCAAGAGCTTCCATCCCCCTGCAAGTGCGGCTCCTGTTGCTGCGGACACTGACCACAGGCTGGCTCATGGGGGACTGTGCCCACCTGGCCCCACAGCATCCTCTCTTCCAGGGCTTCTGGGCAAAGGAGGGCCTTTCTCCCCACCTGCTGCTACCTGGGATCCTAGGGCCTTTCCCCTCCAAGGCAGGTGGCCAAGGGGCCAAACATGCTGGCTTCCCTGCACACCTGAGGAGTGAAGCGTGGCCCGGGGGGGGGGGCAGCAGAGTCTTCAGGGGATGGGGCAAGAGAACCAGGCCAAGGACTTGGGAATGCAGCTGCTGCTTATCACCCCTTTAATTAGAGGCCTGGAAAATTACTGTCCGGCCGTCAGTGGCACTGCAGGGCAAAAGCAAGACTGAAATTGGCCTTCTCTTCCTCTTCCTCGTGCTTTGCAAAATTCAAAACACCCCCAGGGAGCTTCACCTCTCCCCCTCGTCTCCTGTCCTCTCCTTTGGGACACTGCTGGGAGCGGAAGGGAAGAGGAAGGTCTCTGGCAGAGCAGCAAGGAGGCCTCTCATCTCCCAGCACCATCTCCGGCCACCTGGTCCTCCAGGCACTTCGAGTTCTTCTTGCTCATTGCAGGACAAAACACCTCCTTGTTCTGTCCAGGACAGGCCTGCTGGGGCTGAGCTCTCTGAACCAGAGGGAATGCTCCTTAGGCGACAGAGCCTAGAGGTCAAGGAGAGGAGGAGGCCAGACCGCAGCAGCTCAGGGAGGCTGGGCTGGGTGAGGAAGAGATGCCTTTGTCACAGCACATGGAGCAGGGGGCTTCCAGGGGCGCTTTCTGTGCACCAGGGGTCCCCATGCTTTGCACTGTGCCAAAGTAAGGAGGTGTTGCTTCCCTCCCTGGTCCAGCTGCCTCCTCCCTGCTAGTTCTTGTCAGCTGTGAGGGGCCACTGTCAAGAGCACAGGCAGAGGGCCTTCTCGGTGGTGGCACCTGCCCTGTGGAACGCCCTCCCATCAGTTGTCAAGGAAATAAACAACTATCTGGCTTTTAGAAGACATCTGAAGGCAGCCCTGTTTAGGGAAGTTTGTAATGTCTGAAGTCTTATTCTGTTTTTAATGTTCTGTTGAAAGCTGCCCAGGTGGGTGGGGTAGAAATCATCATCATCATCATCATCCTGTTGGACGAGCTTCAGCCACTGGGCTGAGCTAAATGTCTTGTCCAGGCCCTCCAGCGTCACTGACTCACTGCGTAGGGAAGTCTCTTCCAGAAACTGTTCTTCCTTTGCAAAATTCCCTTTCTGGCCTGAGGGACAGTGTGATCAAAGGAAAAGGGGCTCAGAATTTGCCCAGCATCTTTGGCCTGCCGGACTCAGGCGTGAGCTTGACCGGGTTGCCTTGGAGAGACTCTGGTGCTTTTCCTTCTCCATCATCTGGGAAGGAGGGGGAGGCTGGTGGGTCAGCAGCGGCACACGACACATCGCTGCTCAAGGCAACAGGCAGGGCTGATTTCTGCCCAAACAGGGAAAGGAGACTCTTGGCCGGGTTCCTTGCCAATTCCCAACCAGATTCCCTAAACAAGCCAGCCAGGCAGCCTGTCCTGGGTATCCTGCCTCTTCCGGCCAGAGCCCCTCGGCTGCCCTGGGTGCTTGGTCTTCTGCCTCCTACAGCCCCCACGTTTTGACTTGGGCCTCGGCAAAAAGAGAGACCCTGCCTGGTCTGTGGATCTCCTCATCCTCTCCCCGGCAGCCCATCTCCATCGATGCATATATCACATATATTCAACTATTGTGTTCCTTATTTGCGTATTGGTTTCTTCCTTTTATATTCTGCCTTTCTTCCACCATGGAGCTGGGGTGTGTGTGTGTTCATGTGCCATATGTTTGGGGGCTTCCAGGGGGTCCCCCATCCACGCACCAACCCAATTCAGACCGGCTTTCATTGTGGCCTTCAGACCATACCCTGGGAGCATGGTTTTAGAGACGAGTGACTTTTCTAGGATGGAGAGTGATTTACAGAGTGGTTTAAAAACATTGTAACAATGTCATAAAATGTTATAGGACCCATTCAGAGAACCTGACGGCTTAAATGCCGCACATCATTAACCAAGCTTTATGAGGAACAGTTGAGGGAGTTGGGGATGTTTAGCCTGGAGAAGAGAAGACCGAGAGGAAATTGATAGCCATCTCCAAATATCTGAAGGGCTCCAGGAGGAAGACGGAGCAAGCGTGTTCTCTCCTGTTCTGGAGGGAAGGGCCTGAACTAATGGAGTCAAATTACAAGAAAGGAGATTCCAGCTAAACATACGCTAGAACTTTCTGGCTGTAAGAACCGTTCAGCAGTGGAACAGGCTCCCTTGGAAGTGTGAGATTTTGACCAGCTTCGGCCCATCTGAAGCTGATACAGGCTCATCTCATCTTGAGCCCACGCAGAGCAGTCCACACAGCAGAAGGACAAGCAGTATGTGCCACATTCTTAACTTTATTTCTTCTCTATGCTGAGAGAATACAAACATGCATCTTGCCTCTGTGAGAGCAGAGAAGGAACCGTCTCTCTAACAAAGAACACCGAGAGAGAACAGTGAAAAACAGGAAACCAGTGTACGTCACATCCAGTCTCCCATTCCCCTGGGAATCCAACAGTAACTTGGACTGTGGAATGCAAAACAATGTCTTGTGACTGCAGTTGCTGCTCAGTGAGGGAAATAGAAACCAACAGGAAGCTGGTGGACTCTCAATCCATAGAGGTTTTTAAATAGATGGCCATCCATCAGGGATTATTTAGCTGTGATTCCTGAAGTTCAGGAGGTTGGACTAGATGACTCCTGGGTCCCTTCCAACTCTGCGATTCTATGATTTCCCTAAAGCAAAGCATCCCAACAAATAGCAGGAAACTAACCTTATTTGTGTGAGCCCAGCAGCCCCAGAGGTGGCAAAGGCTGGTCTTGTGCAGGTCAAGCAGGAGTCCCCTTTGCAGGAAGGGAGCCCCACAGAACTGGAGAGGGGGGCATCTGACCGGCCCCAGCAGACACCCCCAGTTGCTGCCAGGAGCTTTCCAGGGGAGAAGGCACCGCCTTGTCTTCCTGCTTGCAACAACCCTCTCAGGCAGGTTCCTGTTATCAGCCCATATTGTTGCAGTTGAGAGCAGCCATTGCCTTCATGCCCAATGAGATTTATTTGCGTTAATTTACAGTGGTACCTCGGGTTACATACGCTTCAGGTTACAGACTCCACTAACCCAGAAATAGTACCTCGGGTTAAGAACTTTGCTTCAGGATGAGAACAGAAATCGCGTGGCGGCAGCATGGCAGCAGCGGGAGGCCCCATTAGCTAAAGTGGTGCTTCAGGTTAAGAACAGTTTCAGGTTAAGAACGGACCTGTGGAACGAATTAAGTTCTTAACCTGAGGTACCACTGTCTTGCATTTCTATCCCACCTTTTCCCTCCAAGGAGCTCAAGGAGGTGTACCTGGTTTCCCCCCTCCTCATTTAATCCCCACAACAACCTGTGAGGTAGGTTAGGCTGAGATGGGTGACTAGTCCCAGGGTCACCCAGGGAGAGTCACAGCTGAGTGGGGATTTGAAGCCTGGTCTCTCCCAGGTCCTAGTTCAACTCTCAAGCTTTGCTGGTTCTGGCCGAGGGTGACCTTTGCTGGCAGAGCAAGGCTGTCCCTCTGCCCCCAGATCCCCTGCAATGGCCACTGCTATGTACTAAGCTTGGATCCTAGAACAATAGGCAAGTAGGATCCTAGAATGCAACAACGGATTGGCCTGCAGGAAAAGACCAATCAGGCTCTAGGAGGGAAGCAGAATCAGCCAATCAGACGGGACTCATTGTGTAAATAATGTATATAAAAGCCTGAGTTTTGGGGGGCAGTTCAATCACTGTTTTACAAGCTGCAATAAAGAGCATGAAATCACTACAGGACTCCAAGTATATTTCAGCCACACTAGAGGCGGTGGGGACCTTTCTTTAATCTCACCTCTGCCCCACTCCGTGTTGCTCTGGCGAGACCCTGGGCAGGCAGGAGCCCCAGTGGCCAGCTGCAGGCAAAGGGCCCCTGGGAGGTCTCTTGGGTGAAGTCAGCCCTGCTCCTGAAAGGAGGTGATTTGGGGTCCCGGCTGGCTAGGGCGGAGCCCATGATATTGCCATGAGATTGTGGGTGCAAGACACCCTAAATTCCAGGATTCAGCAAATGTTAGAATTTAATCAATGCCGGCAGCATGAAGACTGGATGCAAGATGCTGGATTTAGCAAGTATTAAAATTTAATGAAAATGATCTATAGGTGGTACATAACACCAGTCAAGCTTGCAAAAATTTACCATTTGCCTGATAATAAATGTTGGAAATGTAATGAGACTGAAGGTACATTCTTTCACCTTTGGTGGACATGCCCAAGGATTAAGAACTTCTGGGAGATGATCTATAATGAAATGAAAAGGGTATTTAAATATACCTTCCTGAAGAAACCAGAGGCCTTTCTCCTGGGCATGGTCGGCCAATTGGTGTTAAAGAAGGATAGAACTTTTTTTATGTATGCTACAACAGCAGCAAGAATACTCATCGCAAAGCACTGGAAGACACAAGATCTACCCACCCGGGAAGAATGGCAGATGAAGCTGATGGACTACATGGAACTGGCGGAAATGACTGGCAGAATCCGAGACCAGGGAGAAGAGTCGGTGGAAGAAGATTGGAAAAAATTCAAGTATATTTACAGAAATATTGTAAAATTAATGGATGTTAGAAGGATGCTGGAATGAACTTACATGGTTTTAGCAGAAAGGCTATAAAGTATTAAGTAAAAATAGATGGTTAATGGGTCAAAGTGTAAAATTTAAGGTCAAATTGCGTTAAGATAAATCATAGAACAAAATCTGAGAAAGAGGGAAAGGACTTGCTGACACAGCTAATTGAATTAGAATACAAAAAAGGGAGGTGTGAGGAAGTCGAGGAAACAAGTAAATGAAAGATAAAGATATGAAAATACCGGATGTGGTTTTTTTGTAAATGTTTTTGTTTTTAAATGTTTTTGTTTTCTCTTTTTTATTGCTTTGTTGTACTATTTTTTTATTGTATTTTCTTTTATTTTTGAAGTATTGTTGTTGTTGTTTAGTCGTTTAGTCGTGTCCGACTCTTCGTGACCCCATGGACCAGAGCACGCCAGGCACTCCTGTCTTCCACCGCCTCCCGCAGTTTGGTCAGGCTCATGTTTGTAGCTTCGAGAACACTATCCAACCATCTCATCCTCTGTCGTCCCCTTCTCCTTGTGCCCTCCATCTTTCCCAACATCAAGGTCTTTTCCAGGGAGTCTTCTCTTCTCATGAGGTGGCCAAAGTATTGGAGCCTCAACTTCAGGATCTGTCCTTCCAGTGAGCACTCAGGTCTGATTTCCTTAAGAATGGATGCGTTTGATCTTCTTGCAGTCCATGGGACCCTCAAGAGTCTCCTCCAGCACCATAATTCAAAAGCATCAATTCTTCGGCGATCAGCCTTCTTTATGGTCCAGCTCTCACTTCCATACATCACTACTGGGAAAACCATGGCTTTAACTATACGGACCTTTGTTGGTAAGGTGATGTCTCTACTTTTTAAGATCTTGTCTAGATTTGCCATCGCCTTTCTCCCAAGGAGCAGGCGTCTTTTAATTTCGTGACTGCTGTCACCATCTGCAGTGATCATGGAGCCCAAGAAAATAAAATCTCTCACTGCCTCCATTTCTTCCCCTTCTATTTGCCAGGAGGTGATGGGACCAGTGGCCATGATCTTCGTTTTTTTGATGTTGAGCTTCAGACCATATTTTGCGCTCTCCTCTTTCACCCTCATTAAAAGGTTCTTTAATTCCTCCTCACTTTCTGCCATCAAGGTTGTGTCATCTGCATATCTGAGGTTGTTGATATTTCTTCCGGCGATCTTAATTCCAGCTTGGGATTCATCCAGCCCAGCCTTTCGCATGATGAATTCTGCATATAAGTTAAATAAGCAGGGGGACAATATACAGCCTTGTCGTACTCCTTTCCCAATTTTGAACCAATCAGTTGTTCCATATCCAGTTCTAACTGTAGCTTCTTGTCCCACATAGAGATTTCTCAGGAGACAGATGAGGTGATCAGGCACTCCCATTTCTTTAAGAACTTGCCATAGTTTGCTGTGGTCAACACAGTCAAAGGCTTTTGCATAGTCAATGAAGCAGAAGTAGATGTCTTTCTGGAACTCTCTAGCTTTCTCCATAATCCAGCGCATGTTTGCAATTTGGTCTCTGGTTCCTCTGCCTCTTCTAAATCCAGCTTGCACTTCTGGGAGTTCTCGGTCCACATACTGCTTAAGCCTGCCTTGTAGAATTTTAAGCATAACCTTGCTAGCGTGTGAAATAAGTGCAATTGTGCGGTAGTTGGAGCATTCTTTGGCACTTCCCTTCTTTGGGATTGGGATGTAGACTGATCTTCTCCAATCTTCTGGCCACTGCTGAGTTTTCCAAATTTGCTGGCATATTGAGTGTAGCACCTTAACAGCATCATCTTTTAAAATTTTAAATAATTCAGCTGGAATATCATCACTTCCACTGGCCTTGTTATTAGCGATGCTTTCTAAGGCCCATTTGACTTCACTTTCCAGGATGTCTGGCTCAAGGTCAGCAACCACACTACCTGGGGTATACGAGACATCCATATCTTTCTGGTATAATTCCTCTGTGTATTCTTGCCACCTCTTCTTGATGTCTTCTGCTTCTGTTAGGTCCTTTCCACTTTTGTCTTTTATTATGGAAATCTTTGTACAAAATGTTCCTTTCATATCTCCAATTTTCTTGAACAGATCTCTGGTTCTTCCCATTCTATTGTTTTCCTCTATTTCTTTGCATTGCTCGTTTAAGAAGGCCTTCTTGTCTCTCCTTGCTATTTTTTGGAAATCTGCATTCAATTTCCTGTATCTTTCACTATCTCCCTCGCATTTCGCTTGCCTTCTCTCCCCCGCTATTTGTAAGGCCTCGTTGGACAGCCACTTTGCTTTCTTGCATTTCCTTTTCATTGGGATGGTTTTAGTTGCTGCCTCTTGTATAATGTTACGAGCCTCCATCCATAGTTCTTCAGGCACTCTGTCCACCAAATCTAAATCCTTAAAGCTGTTCCTCACTTCCACTGTGTATTCATAAGGGATTTGACTTAGATTGTATCTTACCGGCCCAGTGGTTTTTCCTCCTTTCTTCAGTTTAAGCTTGAATTTTGCTATAAGAAGCTGATGATCTGAGCCACAGTCAGCTCCAGGTCTTGTTTTTGCTGACTGTATAGAGCTTCTCCATCTTTGGCTGCATAGAATATAATCAATCTGATTTCGATGCTGCCCATCTGGTGATGTCCATGTGTAGAGTCGCCTCTTGTGTTGTTGGAAAAGCGTGTTTGTGATGACCAGCTTGTTCTCTTGACAGAACTCTATTAGCCTTTGCCCTGCTTCGTTTTGATCTCCAAGGCCAAACTTGCCAGTTGTTCCTTTTATCTCTTGATTCCCTACTTTAGCATTCCAATCCCCTATTATGAGCAGAACATCCTTCTTTGGTGTCATTTCTATAAGGTCTTGTAAGTCTTCATAGAATTGGTCAATTTCAGTTTCTTCAGCACCAGTAGTTGGTGCATAAACTTGGATTACTGTGACGTTAAAAGGTCTGCCTTGGATTCGTATCGAGATCATTCTATCATTTTTGAGATTGCATCCCAGTACAGCTTTCACCACTCTTTTGTTGACTATGAGGGCCACTCCATTTCTTTTACGGGATTCTTGCCCACAGTAGTAGATATGATAGTCATCCGAACTGAATTCGCCCATTCCCGTCCATTTTAGTTCACTGATGCCCAGGATGTCAATGTTTATTCTTGCCATCTCATTTTTGACCACATCCAACTTACCCAGGTTCATGGTTCTTACATTCCAGGTTCCTATGCAATATTTTTCTTTACAGCATTGGACTTTCCTTTCGCTTCCAGGCATATCCACAACTGAGCGTCCTTTCGGCTTTGGCCCAGCCGCTTCATCAGCTCTGGATCTACTTGTACTTGTCCTCCGCTCTTCCCCAGTAGCATGTTGGACACCTTCCGACCTGAGGGGTTCATCTTCCAGCGTCATAACTTTTATATGCCTGTTGTCTTTGTCCATGGAGTTTTCTGGGCAGGGATACTGGAGTGGCTTGCCAGTTCCTGCTCCAGGTGGATCACGTTTGGTCAAAACTCTCCACTATGACCTGTCCATCTTGGGTGGCCCTGCATGGCATAGCTCATAGCTTCTCTGAGTTATTCAAACCCCTTCGCCATGGCAAGGCAGTGATCCATGAAGGAGAAGTATTGTAACTTCTCCTTCATGTAACTTGTTTGAAGTATTGTAACTTGTTTATTGTTTGCTTTTCTTTTTTTTTTGTAATTGTTAAACTTTAATAAATATCATTAAAAAAAATTAAAATAGCCAGGCTCGCCAAGAAATCACCTGGCAGACGAGCCATTAAGAAAAACAACGGTAAGGTATTGGCCATTAGGAAAGCCAAGGAGAGGGAACTCCGTGCCAGATAGCAACTGGGAGGGGCCCCTCCCTTAGCTCCAAGTTTAGCTTGAAAGACAAGGCAGAGTTTAAAAGCAGAGTTCCAGAGTTGGCTGTGAGGTGGGAAAGGTTGCAGTCTGGGGAAAGTCAGCAAGCTGCAGAGTCAGAGCTGTGGCTGGTGTCTGTTTTGAATCCAAGGCTGAAGCTCTGGGAGAAACAAGACCCTTTTGAGGTGTTAATACTGTGAGCCCCTCCACAGTAGGCTCAGGTTGTAGATATGTGCAAATAAACCATTTATCCTAAAGACTCCACAGTCTCTGCTGTGCCTCATGCTCAAAAAGAACCACGGACCATCACCCCTGGCCTCTCTCACCACTCAGAGGCAACACAATGTTGCTTGGCTTAGACTCGGTTTGCAATGGAAGGTCCGGGGGGGGGGCAGCGATGGTGGTCTGTGGTTGGTGGCAGTCAGCGATGGCCCTGAGGCAGAGGCTGCGGGTTGCCTGATGTTTCGTTTCTCTTTGGCGTGATCCTGATCCCTCATCCTGCAGGGCTCCCAACTTAGGTTAGGCTGGCACAAGCAGGCTGCCAGCTTAGCAGGTCTATGAAGAACAGGCACAAGTCCCCTCTCCCCCCCAAAAAAGACAAGAGCTCGCTAGCCAGCAGGGCATTCATGTGAGAATGTCTGGAGAGCCCATCTAAGTCCAGCATCCTGTTCTCACAGTGGCCAACCAGATGCCCCTTAGGGGAGACCAGCCAGCAGGATTCAAGCACGAGAGCAGTCTCCCTTCCTGTGGCCTCTAGCAACTGGTATTCTGGAGCACTGCTGCCTCTGAGCATGGCCATTCTTGACCCATCCCCCTTGTTGTGGCAGAGCTGGCCTTGGCATGGGGAAGGAAGGCTCCTGCGGAGACTGAGGTGTGTATGTGGGGCAGGGGGAGGTGCTCAGCCTGCCTGAGGATCCCTGGGGAAAGATCCTCCCCAGGTGCCATTAGCAAGCACTTCAAAGAGTCCTGCTAATGAAATAATGTTACATCAGAAACAAGGAAGGGAGAGGAGGGGAGGCTGGAAGGGCAGGAAGCCTTGTTGACAAGCCAGGAGCAGGAAATGGAGCCAAGCAGGGCAGGCCAGAGGGAGGGTGGGCTGCCCAAGGAATTCTGGTTGGCTGACACAGGCAGGCTCCCGGTTCCCATGTGGCAAAAAGGCCATTGTGAAAGGTAGAGAGAAACCCCCAGATTATGACCTCTCAGAAGTTCCCTCCTAGCATCTGTGAGAGGCAGGGACTGAACCAAGGCCACCCAGCGAACCCATTCAGGCTTCATGGCTGAGTAGGGATTTGAACCTGACCTAGTACGATGCTTTAACCACTACACCACACGGCCTCAAATCTCTGCCCCAACCTTCTGGCAACAGCAGCTCTCTGGGGTCTCAGGGAGGAGATTCTTCCAGCCCAACCTGCAGAGGCCAGAGGAGATCTCCCGCTTGCAGGACTCTGCACTCCTCTGCCAGGCCACCCCTTGGCCTAGGATTTCTGCTGAACCCCAGATAGGTGGGGTATAAATATATTTATTATTATTATTAGGCTTTGCTGGCTCAGCTGCTCTGGGACACTCAGTGAGAAAGAAATTGTCATCATACACTTTGTCATATATGAAAAACAAAAAAATTCCTTCCAGTAGCACCTTAAAGACCAACTAAGTTAGTTCTTGGTATGAGCTTTCGTGTGTATCTGAAGAAGTGTGCATGCACACGAAAGCTCATACCAAGAACTAACTTAGTTGGTCTTTAAGGTGCTACTGGAAGGAATTTTTTTTGTTTTGACTATGGCAGACCAACACGGCTACCTATCTGTAATTTGTCATATATGGACAGTTTTTGAACTACATAGGAAAGTTCCTGAAATTATTATTTTATTATTTATTTATGCTGAGGCTTCCTATCCTGCCTCGTCTTCCAGTCGAGCAAAAAAGAATAAAAACAATATGATGAGAATTTTGACTAGTTGAGATAGCCAATGGCACCCTGAGGGCTGGACTGTGTCTGTGGGACCCAAATCCAGGGCCCTGTGCAGCAGCACCCCTGCAATACAGAGGCAGATTTAGGGGAACGTGATCAGTTTGCCCGCACATGAGACTGAGTCAAGAGGGCACCACTGGGGGTGCTGGAACAATGAGGGACAACGGAGAGCAACAGGTAGGTGGGACTGAATTTAGGCGTTGCACAGGGCCCAGAGTCCGCCACTGCCCAATGCACCGCCCCCCAACAGCCAAAGGTGATGCTTTGGGGAGCAAACCGCTGCCCTGAAGCCCAGGCCCCAGCTGCCCATGGTTCCACTTTCAAGCATTTCTGAAAGAGCAAGATGGGCAACGGGCTCAGCCTGCCCGCTGGTCTTCTGGAGAGCTGGTCTTCTGGAGGCGCAGAGGGGCTCCTCTGCCCAGCACTTCCCTTTGCATCCTCATCTCCTGGCAGACAGCTTTGCGTGTCCAGCCAGCCAGCCAGGGAGGGTGGCATCTTCTCCAGGGCTATTTCCCAATATTTCCCTCTGTTTCCTCTGTTGCCTCACCTTTTATGCTTTGCCGCCAGTGAATAAACATCTTCTAAGTGTGCACATTTTTGTGGAGAGTTTCTTCTGGAAACACCCTGCCTTCCCCTCAAAGCTTTGCGCCTTTTGAAGCTGTTAATGGGAGCCAAGAGAGAGTAGCTGAAGGGGAAAGAGAGGGAGGAGACGGGCACAGGAATGGTCTGCCCAGTTGGGCCTCCTCTGTCTTCAGGCCTAGAATCAAGGCAAGGCTGGTGAGGCCTTGGTGCTGCATTGTTTATGGCAGTTCACCCAAGTTCGGGGGGGGGGAGGCCCCTGAAACTCCCCCCTTTATCCTGAGAGATGCACACTCGTGGAAGAGCCACTGAAACCTGTGATGTTTTAATGTGTTGTAAACTGCTTTGAGGTCTTTTTCTTAAAAATATAGAAGTCCACAAATGAAATCAATAATTATTGCTGGCATCCTTCTGTCCGGAGAGACAATGGAGTGTGCTTCTGGGGGTGAAGTCAGACCACCCTGGGGCGCAAGGCTGGGCGATGTGTCTGGAGGTTGTGGGCTGCCCAGACAACCTGACCCTCCCCCCTTGTTCCTGTGGTCCAAAGGCAAGCAGAGCAAGACGTCTGGCACCAGCCTGGCTGCAGCAGTTGCTGGAAGGAGGCAGCATATGCGGTGCCATCCAACATCTTCGGGACTCCAGTCTGGTTCTGTGTGGGATTTACTCCTCAGCCTTTTCTTCTCTCAAAGATATCCCACAAGGCAGCGGAGGTTTAGGATCAGCGTTTTCCTTCTCCTAGATGGGCTCCCTTCCCAGGTGGATGAGTCCCATCTGCATTTCACTTTCCTCTACAACATGTGCAGAACCCGCCTTCTTGGCCACCGGATCCACTCTTGGTCTGGTTGCTCCATCTGCCAGAGCCTGTCTTTGCATGCAGGGGGTGATTCCTCTTGGTGTGGCTGCTGTCACTGCTGGCAGCTTCTAGGAGCCACAGGTGGGAGCTGAGTGCAGGGGGGGACCCAAGGCGGACAAACTTTTCCAGAAGGAGCAGGGCATGTCCTGCACCAGAGGTACTACCCCTCCCCTAGCACCCCCATACAAAAAAATACCCCCAAAACAACAACAACAACAACAAAAACACCAACAAACCTATTCAGAGCACAATTTATTTATTTAATAATAATAATAATAATAATAATAATAATAATAATAATAATAATAATATATTATTTATACCCCACCCATCTGGCTGGGCCTCCCCAGTCACTCTGGGCGGCTTCCATAAAAACCAAAAATACAGTAAAATATCACACGTTAAAAACTTCCCTGAACAGGGCTGCCTTAAGATGTCTTCTGAATGTCAGGTAGTTGTTTTTCTCTTTGACACCTGGTGGGAGGGCGTTCCACAGGGAGGGCGCCACTACCGAGAAGGCCTTCTGCTTGGTTCCCGGTAGCTTTGCTTCTCGCAATGAGGGAACCGCCAGAAGGCCCTCGGCGCTGGACCTCAGCGTCCGGGCAGAATGATGGGGGTGGAGACGCTCCTTCAGGTATACTGGACCGAGGCTGTTTAGGGCTTTAAAGGTCAGCACCAACACTTTATTTGCCTGTCATTTAATTTTGCCCAAAGCGACTTACAACTAATCCCTGGGGAATCTAATGCAGGTTCTTCCTCATGTCAAGGCTGCAGCCCTCTCAGCTTCCTTGACTTGGATGCAGCAAATGTAGCTGGATCCAACCCTGAGGCAACAGCTTAAGAGCCGCCCCAGCCTCCCACCCCCATTGCTGGCAGCAGCAGCGGCAGATTTAGGGTGGTGCAGGCGGTTCCCCCGCCCCCAGGGTGCCAAGCTGAGGGGCTGCAAAATAATAACAAATGAAAAAGGAAATATTGTGGGGGGGGGGGGCTTTGTCCTTGCTCAGGGCACCATAACCAAAGTGTGCCCCTGACAGTGACCTCCGTCATGTGGGGCTGGGCCTCAGAAGTGCTCTGGGTACAATCAGAGGCAGCCTGTTGTTCTGGATGCGGCCTGGAAGAGCAAAGCGGTAGAGCCTCCTTCTCATTATGTTTAATTGCAGCCCCACTGCTGTAATTTGCCCCATCCAGGGTCCCTCCTGCTGCCACAGGCAGGCTGAGTCAGGTGTTTGTGCCGGGAAGGCGGCCTCCCTCCCCCTCCCAGGCCCACATCCCTCCACCAGGCTGGGCACGCCATGCCCCACGCTGAGCGGCTGCAGCAGTGCAGCAGACAAAAGGGCCACACCTGCCCAGCAGCCCTGATACTTGTGTCACGCAAGAGAGACAAGGAGCCCCAGTCTCCCACCAGAAGGCAGTGTTGGCACCTGGAGACGTGGCTGGCCGCCTTTCTCCATGGCAGCCAGATGCAGGCCGAGACTGGAGAACACTCCCAACGCTCACAATGCAGAACTCAGCACCCCAGACCCCCCGAGACACTCATAGAAGGCAGGCAATCTGGGCCTCTCCTCACACATACAGCTGGACACCCCACCCGGGACAGAGTTGAGCCACCAGACCAGAGCAAAAGCAGCTGACTGCTGGAAAATTCAGGACAGATCAGAGGAAAGGCAGAGTTAAACTATGGAACTCCCTGCCACAAGAGGCAGTGACGGTCATCAACCGGGCAGCCAACGTGAATAAAATATTGGGGGGGGGGAGGTAAGCCCCACCCTGCGTAATTGATCACAAGATGCAGCATGCACACACACCATTTGAAAGTGCAACATTCAACAACTTTGGGAGGGAGCCCCCCCCCATATTTTAAGGGGGGCAAAGGGCCCTCGACCCCTAGGAGTTTGGTGCTATGGTCATGAACAGGGATGGCTTGAAAAGAAAGACAGATTCATGGAGAAGAGAGCTCTTGGGATTAGTTGTAAGTCGCTTTGGGTTGCCCTGGACAAAATGAAAGGACACGCAAGTTAAATAAATCATGCTCCGCGTAGGTTGCTTTGTTTGATTGATTGTTGTTGTTGCACAGAGTGTTAGGAGAGGCGGGTAGGAGAGCTCTGGTCGGGAGGCAAAGTTTGTTGCTGGAAAAGCCCAGGAGGGGAGAGTGTCCCTCTTGTGCTCACAGGCATCTGGCTGGCCCCGTGGGAAGAGGATGCTGGACTTAGATGGGCCCAGCAAGGCTCTTCTTATGTTCTCCCCACTCTGCTCTGGGTACCTCCTGGGCTAATGAGGGAGCAAAAGGGGAGCCGGGAGCCATTTGTTCTGCTTCTAGACCAGTTGCTGAGGGAGAAATAAAGTGCTTCTTATTGCCCCAAGGCTTCTTATTGCCCTCTTGCGGCTGCGGAGACAGCTAGAAAGCGAGCGTGCAGGAATCGCCAGGTTGGCACGGCCTCTGCTGCGCAGTTCGCCACTCTCGCCACCGGGAGGCGCGCTGCCTTTTCCCGCGAGTCGCGCTTGCACAGGTCCACCACCAGATGGCGCAGCGGACCGCTGCGAAGCCGGCCAGGTGCGACGGGGCGGTCAGCCAGCCGGGTCCAAAAAGGCAGCGAAAAGAGCCCCTCGGCGCAGCGCCCCCGGCAGCGGCCACCCCTGGCGTCACAGCTGTCCGGGTGTCGAAGGAGGTCTCGCTGGAGCTTTGGAAGAGGCACTGGCCGTCGGACGGGAGGAGGCGAGCTGGGGCGTTTGGAGGGCTGGCCGTCCGAGGTCGCTGGCTGCAGGCCGGGGGGGGGGCGGTTCCAGCAACATGGACTTCCCTGGCTCCTGGACAGCCCCCTCCTTCCTTGCTGGTCTTACCCGAGAGAAGAGCCAACTGAGCCACCAACTTGCGGTGAGGGTTGGGAGCTGCTACCCCTTTGATTCTGAAAACTCCAGCCAAGCATGTCACAAAACAGGGGCCAGATCCTGAGAGCCCCAGAACTCTCAGTCTGTCCGTGTTTTGCAAGAGGGGTTAATGGGCATGTCAGAAGTTTAGGTTTCCTGAGCTGAAATGGATTAAAGGGCTCTCGTTGTTGCTCCAGAGCAAGAAATCAACTTTAAAAAGGGTGGGACTCTTTGAAGTTTGGAAAGTGAAAGTAGAATTGTAGAGTTGGAAGGGACCCCCAAGGGTAATCTAGTCCAACCCCCTGCAGTGCAAGATGGGGAATTGGAATAAAAAGTGTGAGATGAACGACTAAGGGGAGGATGTGTAAATTCCCCGCAAGCGGATCAGGATGTGTGCAGGGTGTACCATCCTTGCCCTTCATCCTGCATGGGCACCTGTCCTTCCCTGAAGAGGGGTCAGGCTGGGCCGGGCCAAGAGTCTCACTCGCCAGCAGGCAGCTTCCCATCTTCATCTCGTAGAACCACCCTGGGAGCAGACCAGAACAAATGCTCAGCAGAGACCCCAGGAAGTCTGACTACTGCAGAAGATTTGTGCAGGCTGATCAGGACGTTTCTTCCTAAGGAGGGTGAATGAGGAATAAACAGCTTGTCTGGAGAAGCAAAGTGTGTTGGGGGGGGGGCAGTTTGCAAACAAAGCTGGCCTGGTACTGAGGCCCCCACATTTAATTTTTTCAAAATGGAGGTGAGTGTTGGTGTCAGGGGCTTCGACATCTGTGGTAACTTGGATGGGGTGCTCTACAATCTATTGATAATGTCCCACAGAAAACTGGATTTGGCCCAGCAGGGTCCCCACAGCCCCCCATTCTGCCCCTGACACCATCAGGACCTCCCATGCAGGGCAGCTGCATCATGGCTGACATTCTTACTTCAAAGCAGCAATGGGGAGCTGCTCTTTGCTAGGAGCCAGGGGGCTGGCGGGGGGGGGGGCACCCCTGGCTGACGCAGGAGGAAAGAAGGCTGCTTCCTGCAAGCCTTGGCAGCACGGAGGGCTTCTCCTTTGCCCCGCAGGTGCCTTTCCAATGCTCCTGCTGCCCATTCACTGCTGGGCAGGAGAAAGAAGCCCTTTGCCAGCCCACAGGTGCCTTGCCATTTCCCACAGGCAGGTAGGTTGCCCCTCCCACCTGTCAAATTTGGCTCAGAGTGTGGGGGGAGGGCAAATCAAAATCTGGGCCCCAGAGCCAAAAAGGTTCCCCACCCCTGCTCTGTTTGGACTCGTCAGACGCAAACTCCCAACAAAAAAAAGTTACGTCAGGCATTCCTCAGACTGCAATACCCACCCCAAAAAGAAGCCAAACAGGTCAGCGAAACTGAAATTGTACCCAGGAATGATAATCCATGACAAGGCAGACCTAGAAGGGGAAATGGCAGAACAGCACCAGTTGCTCCCAACTACCCAGTAAAGCTGCTCAGTCGGTAGAGCATGAGACTCCTAATAATTTAATAATAATAATTTTATTATTTATACCCCGCCCATCTGGCTGGGTTTCCCCAGCCACTTTAACTCAGCTCTGGGTGGTGAGTTCAAGCCCCATGTTGGGCAAAAGATTGCAGGAAGTTGGACTGGGCGACTCTCACGGTCCCTTCCAACTCCACGATTGGAAGACGCTTTCTAAGGTTGGTGTGTGCTCAGAAATGGAGGGAGGATCCAATACCGACCCAGGAAGAATGGCAGACAAAGTTAACAGAATATATAGAAATGGCAGGATTGACAAACAGAAGAAGAGATCAGGATAAAAAAGTATTCAAAGAAGATTGGAAATGCTTTGCAGACTATTTGGAAACATATTGTATATATAAGTTAACAGTAAAAGTATAAATTCAGCAGTAAGAAATATTGAGATATAAAGCTGAGAAGAATAAATATCGGGGAAATTAGAATATGTAGTGGAAAAGAAAGCAACAAAATGAACCATGGGGGGGGAGTCACTGTGCATTGTTTTGAAGTATTGTCATTGTTTCAAGTGTAAAAATTGTAAATGATAAAAAAGGCTCTTTCTAAGGTGCCTCATCGGTAACCTGGAGCCACAATCCTGGGCAATGAGCCTTCCCTTCACGGACCGGCCCTTGCTGACAGACAGGCCACCCCCAACCCACCCCCACACTTACTAGCAGCAACAGGACACAGCAAGCAGTAGCATAGAGGCAAGGAGCAGCCCTGCAAATGCCCCAAATGCCCACTCGCCCCCCCCCCCCGTCTGCTCTGGCAACACTATTGGAGAACCTCTTCATCTTGCCCACAACACCAGAGTCTCGTTCCCTTGGCACATCTTCCCATCTGACCTTCAGCCACCATCTCCCATCCAGTCCACGCAAACAGACAAACAAACAAACAACTGCACGCCCAGCTGGCACTGGAAGCAGCAACATAGAAAAGTCAGGATATTTAGGCCTCCCAGAAGACTCTGTAGCTGTTGAGGGAACCACCTTCAAGGAAGGGGCTTTGCAGGGAGGCTCCATGCTCTCACTCTGCACAGAATCCAAATGAGGGGTTTTTATGAGGCTTCCAGTGCCAGGATGTCTGTGTGAGCATTTTTGTGAAAGGCAAAAGAGCACTAGAAGAGCCTTCTGGATCAGGCCAAAGGGTGCCTATCCTGTTCTCACAGTGGCCAAGCAGATGCAGAAGACAATTGTATTTCGAGGCGTTAGGTGGCATGTCCCTTTCCCTTTAACACCCCCCGTTTGATTCTGGTGTTTCACACACCTGTCGGGAGTTTCCTGGGTTCTTCTGGGTTCTTGCAGGTGCTGGCTGGATGCCCGGCTGCAGGTCGTGGGAGACTCTCAGCCGCTCTGTATTAGTTCCATCTCAGGGTCCTGGGCTCCTCATGAGTCATGCCAGGTGCACTGGATTCCATCAAGGCAGGCTATGAAAGCCATAGGTGGGGGGGGCGGGGAGAGGACCTGATGCTGGGAGACCGACGGTCGGGGTCTTTCTCCTGCTGCTCTTGCTGGGGCTCCGGACAGCTGAAGGGGAGATTGGGTAGCCCCTGTCGGGTATGTTTTATGTTATGCTTTGCATGCCTGCTGTTTATTTGTTAATAAAACTCTTTTGGTTCCCCTTCCACCTCCTCCTTCCTTTTGTCCTGATATCCTTGGAAAGAACTGCTGTCTTTGGCAGCACAGAGACCTCAGTGGGAAACCAGCAGGCAGGCTCCAATCACAGGAGCAACTCTCCCTCTGTGGTTTCCAGCAACTGGGATCCAGAAGCATTGCCTCCTCTCATTGGGAGCAGAGCAGAGCCATTGGGGCCCCTGAGCTGGAAGGAGCTGGTTTCCAAGGAGAAAGCTCCAGAGCAAACAAAAACCAAAAAACAACAAGGTGCCTGGAAACGGATCTCTAAAGTGCCAGAAAAGAGCAGAGGAAAGCTAAGTGCAGAAAAGCTCTGAGTCATGTCATTTATCACCATTTATGCGTTTCTGCATTTGGTTTCTTCTGACCTCACTGCTTACCATTTCTCCCCTCCACCATGTAGACATGCACCTGCCACTCAGGAGCTCACAGCCTGAGTCTGAGGAAGTAGACTCTTGTGCACAAAGCATAAAAGGTAAAGGTAAAGGTACCCCTGCCCGTGCGGGTCAGTCGTGTCCGACTCTGGGGTTGTGCGCCCATCTCACTCAAGAGGCCGGGGCCCAGCACTGTCCGGAGACAATTCCGGGTCACGTGGCCAGCATGACAAGCTGCATCTGGCGAGCCAGCGCAGCACACGGAAACGCCGTTTACCTTCCCACTGGTAAGCGGTCCCTATTTATCTACTTGCACCCGGGGGTGCTTTCGAACTGCTAGGTTGGCAAGCGCCGGGACCGAGCAACGGGAGCGCACCCCATCGCGGGGATTCGAACCGCCGACCTGACGATCGGCAAGTCCTAGGCACTGAGGTTTTACCCACAGCGCCACCCGCATATGTCATGTTATTATGGCATGTTATTATAACAAGCCCATGTTATTGTCTTTAAGGTGCCACAAGGCTCTTTACCATTTCTGCTGCAGCAGACTAACAAGAAGGCAGCTGCCTCCCAAGGCTGCTCTCCCTAATGTGGCAGCAGGGCCAGGCCAGGCCAGCCTCCTCTGCCGAGCTTCTGATGCCCCAGCTGCAGGGCCTCCTGCTGCTGCTGCTCCTCTTTGTGATTTGTCTTCCAACACATCTGCGGAGTGCCTGGGTGGTCTCCTTTTCTCATCCCAGATGGGGGGGGGGGAGGGACAGGACACTTAGCGAAGGAGGATCTTTGCCACCTGTGTCTTCCATTTGCAGCAAAGAGCTGGATACCTGGGGAATGACTGTGCCCTGGAACAGTTTGGACCCGACTAGAGGGGTGCCTACCGTTCATTGACTGCCCAGAACCAGCTGCAAGATGTCAGTGTTGTTGAGCAACCATTGTGTTCAGAAACTGAGCATGAATGTAAGTGGAACAATTGCCAGGAAGGTCTCAGTACAGTCACATTTGATTTCAAAAGAGGAAACTTTCCCAAAATGAGGGGATTGGTAAAAAGGAAGCTGAAAGGCAAAGTCTGCAGATTTGAGGAACGTCCCCTCAGTTCCTTCATCCAGGGGGCTTATAAAGTCATTGAACAACAATGAACCAAGGCAGAACCCTGCAGCGCCCCCTCTTGTCACTTTTTCCAGGATGACGGGGAACCATGAATGAGTCCTCTTTGGGTTCGGTCAGTCTACCAGCTACAAATCCACCTAACGGTTACCTCGTTCGACCCACATTTTACCAGCTTCTCTACAATAATATCATGGGGGGCTTTGTCTAAAGTCTTACTGAAATCAAGATACACAATGTCCACAGCATTCCCCTGATCCATCAAACAAACAAAAAGAAATGAGATTCATTTGACATGACTTATTTTTGAGAAACCCATGAAGGATCTTAGTAACCACCACATTTCCTTTTGGCTGAAACAAATTGTTCAGGGTTAAAACAAAAAGGGATTGTGAGGAGCTTCAAAAGGACCTCTCAAAACTGAGTGAATGGACAGGAAAATAGCAAATGCAATTCATTATAAGAAGAGTAAAGCAATGCACAATGGGGCAAAAACCCCTAATTTCGCATAGGTGGTTTGGGCAACCAGGGAGCCAAAGGAGTGCCAAAAGGGGAAAAGGAGATTGCAAAGAAACTGAGTGAATTATTTCACCTGTTTTCCAAGCCAAAGATATTGGGCTTGCTCACACCAGAGCATTCTTTAGATGCAAATTACTGTCTCACTATTCAGATTAGACCCATGTTGCCCACACCCACACGTAGTTGAACTGGTATATGAGGAGCCCTTTCAGTCTTTCCTGTTCATTCCAAGAGGCCTTCCCTCTGCTGTTTGTCCTCACCTTCTAATTTATTGATTCTATTATGCCAATTAAACACTGACAGGACATGAACACAGCAGCTGTGCAAGCACCTTGGTTCCTTTTTATAAAAAAATTCACCACCCAAGAAATGTGTAAAAGCACAGTCAGGCAATTTCCTCTCTCCCTTCCCTTCAGCCATGATTCTGTCTCCGTACATCCGTGGTTCCACCCATGTGGCTTTGCAGACCCTCAGCCGGGTCTTTCCTCAGAGTGCATTGGTCACGCTCCCTGGAGTGACCTGGTCAGTGAGTCCTGGGTCATGGGCAGACCATTCCCTCGTGAGGTTTGGGCTGAAGGTGGCACATGCCACTCTGCAGGTTGGTCCAGTCTTGGGGGAAGAGGGAATCGGATGGATTCATGAACACTGGTTGGGGGCATGTTTCCATCTGACAGAGCTGGCACTCCTGCCAAGACTCTTGTGGAATAAGAAGATGTGTAGAACCATTGACACGGTTGCCCCAAGTGCCCTCACTGCACTAGGGAGCCTGTAGTCCATCTTGGCACTCCCAGTGACCTGCCTGCAATGAAACAGGAGGATCAGTGGCTAGAGCACAGGTGGCATAAGGCTCAGGTGAGGCTGCACCGCCATGCTCACCACCTGGCTGTGCTGGCAGCAAAGAAAACCTGCTTTTCCTCTGCCACCATTGCGTCCCTAAGTTGCTGCCTGGCAAAGCTTTTCTGAGAGGGGAATGGGCTTTTGCCATCTGGCCAAGGGAGTGTTGCCCCGACCCCCTCAAAGACCCCCAGATGCAGAGACAACTTGGCAAAGCTCTTCAGGAACAAAATTGCTCAGATTCAGGTGGACGTGGATGTGCCACATCCAGTGGAAGTGTCTAAAGCATTGCCTTTCCCATCCACACTGGATTGGTTTAGATCATTGCAGCTTGAGGATGTGGACAAGCTGCTCAAAACAGTATGTCCCACCTGCCCCCTTGGCCATTCATCCATCCCAGGCTGGGTTACAGAATTAAAACTCAGCACTGAAAACAATGTAAAAGAACTTACAAGCACAAAAATAAGGTGGACCTAGAAACACGCAGCTCAAGTCTCCAAAGCCAGGGCAGAGAATTGTCTCTTCAGCATCCCCGGAAGCTGTACAAGGAGGGTGCCAGGCAAGCCTCTGTGGGGAGAGAGGGCCACAGCTTAGGGGCTGCTACAGAGAAGACCCTCTCAGGGGCCTCTGCTCCACCCCACCCCCACCCCACCTCTGAGGGCAGAGGAACTACCAAGAGATCTCCCTCTGTCAATCTCAGCTCCTGAGAGGGTCTGTAGGGAAACATTTGGGGCCAGAGTGGTTTAACAACTAGCATGAGCACTTTGAATTGAGCCGGGAAAGGAACTGGCAGCCAGTGCAGCTGTTTTGAAACAGGGGTTAACTAGAACCCCAGCCAGTAATTAAAAAGAGCTCATTGCACTAATCCAATCTGGAAGTCCAGAGTGCAGTGGCCAAGTCCTCTCTGTCCAAAAGGGGTCATAGCTGGTGAAACAGCCAGAGTTGGGAAAAAGGCCCTCCTGGCCACTGAAGTCAGCTGAGCCTCCAGCAACAGAAGCACCTGCAGACTGCAAAGCGGCTCTTTCCAGGGCAAAGGCCACCCAGGAGAGGCCGCCTCCCTCCTTCCTAGGTGAGAGAACCTGGGGCACATAAACATCTCAGTCTTTTCAGGATCCACCTTCAGTTCCTTGGCCCACATCCAACCATCACTTCCTCCAGGCGCTGGTCTAGCACCTCAACCGCCTCCCTGATTCAGATGGAGGAGAGAGATAGGGCTGGCTCTCATCTGCATATTGATGACAGTTCACTCCAGCTCTCCTGACAGCAGCTAAATATAGATGTTAAAGAACCTGGGCTCCTAGACCCGTGTCCATCTTGGCTTCTTAGTGTTAGCCATAGGGGGCTGACTGGGAGGGGGGGGGAAAAACCACTGACCTTGAAGGAGGTGGTGGAGCATTGCCTCCTTAGAAAATGCTCCCTGGACCTAGAACTGCTGGCTTCCCTTTCGGAGGCAAGGCACTCAGGACAATTGGGGGGGAGGGTCCACTTTCAGACAGGCTTGGAGGAAGCTGATTACTTGGGTCTCTTCTAGTCTGGCTTCAGGTCCGATGAGGGCACTGAAACTGCCTTGGTCACCCTGGCTGATGACATGTGCCAGGAGAAAGATGGATCCTTGATCTCTTGTTGACTTTCAATACTGATGAGCGTGGGATCCTTCTGGAGCAGCTTAGGGAGGTGGGGGGCACTGGGCTTTGGTGGTTCTCCTCCTGCCTCCAAGCCCGTTTCCAGACGGTAGTTGTGGGCGCCTGCTGTTGGTTGCCTGGGAGTTGTCCACCTTGTCCCTTGTGCTATTTGGCATCTACTGTGTATGCAGCCCCTTCATGGATCACTGCCTTGCCGTGGCGAAGGGGCTTGAAGAACTCAGAGAAGCTATGAACTACGCCGAGCAGGGCACACAAGATGAACAGGTCATAGTGGAGAGTTTCGACCAAACGTGATCCACCTGGAGGAGGAACTGGCAAGCCACTCCAGTATCCTTGCCAAGAAAACTCCATGGACAAAGACAACAGGCATATAAAAGTTATGACGCTGGAAGATGAGCCCCTCAGGTCGGAAGGCGTCCAACATGCTACTGGGGAAGAGCGGAGGGCAAGTACAAGTAGATCCAGAGCTGATGAAGCGGCTGGGCCAAAGCCGAAAGGACGCTCAGTTGCGGATATGCCTGGAAGCGAAAGGAAATTCCAATGCTGTAAAGAAAAATATTGCATAGGAACCTGGAATGTAAGAACCATGAACCTGGTAAGTTGGAGGTGGTCAAAAATGAGATGGCAAGAATAAATGTTGACATCCTGGGCATCAGTGAACTAAAATGGACGGGAATGGGCGAATTCAGTTCGGATGACCATCACATCTACTACTGTGGGCAAGAAACCCGTAAAAGAAATGGAGTGGCCCTCATAGTCAACAAAAGAGTGGCAAAAGCTGTACTGGGATGCAATCTCAAAAATGATAGAATGATCTCGATACGAATCCAAGGCAAACCTTTTAACATCACAGTAATCCAAGTTTATGCACCAACTACTGGTGCTGAAGAAACTGAAATTGACCAATTCTATGAAGACTTACAACACCTTATAGAAGTGACACCAAAGAAGGATGTTCTTCTCATTATAGGGGATTGGAATGCTAAAGTAGGGAGGCAAGAGATAAAAGGAACAACTGGCAAGTTTGGCCTTGGAGATCAAAACGAAGCAGGGCAAAGGCTAATAGAGTTCTGTCAAGAGAACAAGCTGGTCATCACAAACAAGCTTTTCCAACAACACAAGAGACGACTCTACACATGGACATCACCAGATGGGCAGCATCGAAATCAGATTGATTATATTCTCTGCAGCCAAAGATGGAGAAGCTCTATACAGTCAGCAAAAACAAGACCTGGAGCTGACTGTGGCTCAGATCATCAGCTTCTTATAGCAAAATTCAAGCTTAAACTGAAGAAAGTAGGAAAAACCACTGGGCCGGCAAGATACAATCTAAGTCAAATCCCTTATGAATACACAGTGGAAGTGAGGAACAGGTTTAAGGATTTAGATTTGGTGGACAGAGTGCCTGAAGAACTATGGACGGAGGCTCGTAACATTGTACAGGAGGCAGCAACGAAAACCATCCCAATGAAAAGGAAATGCAAGAAAGCAAAGTGGCTGTCCAACGAGGCCTTACAAATAGCGGAGGAGAGAAGGCAAGCAAAATGCGAGGGAGATAGTGAAAGATACAGGAAATTGAATGCAGATTTCCAAAGAATAGCAAGGAGAGACAAGAAGGCCTTCTTAAACGAGCAATGCAAACAAATAGAGGAAAACAACAGAATGGGAAGAACCAGAGATCTGTTCAAGAAAATTGGAGATATGAAAGGAACATTTCGTACAAAGATTACCATAATAAAGGACAAAAGTGGTAAGGACCTAACAGAAGCAGAAGATATCAAGAAGAGGTGGCAAGAATACACAGAGGAATTATACCAGAAAGATATGGATGTCTCGTACACCCCAGGTAGTGTGGTTGCTGACCTTGAGCCAGACATCCTGGAGAGTGAAGTCAAATGGGCCTTAGAAAGCACTGCAAATAACAAGGCCAGTGGAAGTGATGGTATTCCAGCTGAACTATTTAAAATTTTAAAAGATGATGCTGTTAAGGTGCTACACTCAATATGCCAGCAAATTTGGAAAACTCAGCAGTGGCCAGAAGATTGGAGAAGATCAGTCTACATCCCAGTCCCAAAGAAGGGCAGTGCCAAAGAATGCTCCAACTACCGCACAATTGCACTCATTTCACACGCTAGCAAGGTTATGCTTAAAATTCTACAAGGAAGGCTCAAGCAGTATGTGGATCGAGAACTCCCAGAAGTGCAAGCTGGATTTAGAAGAGGCAGAGGAACCAGAGACCAAATTGCAAACATGCGCTGGATTATGGAGAAAGCTAGAGAGTTCCAGAAAGACATCTACTTCTGCTTCATTGACTATGCAAAAGCCTTTGACTGTGTTGACCACAGCAAACTATGGCAAGTTCTTAAAGAAATGGGAGTGCCTGATCACCTCATCTGTCTCCTGAGAAATCAGCCCTGAGTGCTCACTGGAAGGACAGATCGTGAAGCTGAGGCTCCAGTACTTTGGCCACCTCATGAGAAGAGAAGACTCCCTGGAGAAGACACTGATGCTGGGAAAGATGCACAAGGAGAAGGGGGCGACAGAGGACGAGATGGTTGGATAGTGTTTTCGAGGTTACCAGCATGAGTCTGACCAAACTGCGGGAGGTAGTGGAGGACAGAGGTGCCTGGCGTGCTCTGGTCCATGGGGTCACGAAGAGTCGGACACGACTAAACGACTAAACAACAACAACAACAACAACAAGTGTATGCAGCCATTGGGAGCTGCCATCAGGAGTTTTGGAGTGAAGTCCATCTTGCCAAGCAGATCCTTTGGCAGCAGCCCATCTGCTTGGCATACCTTGCCATGTGGGGCCATTGTCATACGGAGGGCGGCCTGCCCTGATGCTGGAGGTGCAGAATCAGCCAAGAACGTCTTTGAACTGTTCTGTCTTGTACTTTTGTTCTCGTTGTATGTTCTGTAGTTAGTAATATTAAATGTTTTTATTTTCTGTTTGGGATTTGTAAGAGATGTCCCAACTTTTATGTTCTGAATAACCTTTCTTCTTAATAAATTTGGAAAAAGGATTTGCCCCTGCTTCTCTCTTTTGTGCCTTTCTGCCGGGGAAGCTGAACCAGTGCTTAACCCTTTAGTCGCCTACCAGAGCCTGTTGGATTCCTGTCTGTGCCACGGTAAAGTGACACAGAGTGGGGCAGCCCTGTAAAACTGAAGAGTAATCTCCTACCTTAGGTTACTTTTCAGGGGCTGTTCTGGTGGCAGCAAACTACTGTTCTGTTCTTGTGTTCTGAAAAAGCTTTTGCGTACCTGTCTCTCTTCCTGCTGAATTTGGAGGACAGGTTGGAGAGGTAGAGACCATGCGCAAATGCTACAGCACCTTTTTACATTGGCTCTTAGCACCCTAGATGTATATTTTTAGGACCCACCTTATTTTTGTGGTTGTAGGTGGTTCTAAACTGTTTTAACTTTGTGTCTTAATTGTTGTGAAGTGCCTACGGACATTACACTGAACAGCGGGCAATAAATCATGTATTTACATATATATAAGCTCCTTCCGTGCCCTTTTTAGCATACTCAAAAAGAAATGAAAGCAAATTATCAGCGTACACACACACACACACACACACACACACACACCCCTCAGATTGCTATCAGGTGCATAGTTTTTCTTTGTGGTTGGCTTGTGCTGTTTTCTGGTTTTGCACATAGCAGAGTGACCAAAAGACAAAGTCAGGATTCTTCCATTCAGGAGCAGACTACAGACAGATAAGAGATGACTGCCTCAGTTGAGGAAGGAGGGGGAATGGAAGGAGAGTATCAGAAAGTGACAACTGATTCAGTCACCCAAAAACACTGAAACAAATCGCCTGAGACCCACAGGGCAGGTGCCACACCTGACCTAACTTGAACAGGAAAGGTGGGTTTTTATGAGGAGGAACTGGGTAGAGAGTGGTCCCTCAATGGGGTCAGCCAACGAAGCTGAATGTTGAAAGACAAATGGAAGTACAGAGGTACCTTGGTTTAAGAACAGCTTCGTTTATGAACAATTTGGATTAAGAACGCTGCAAACCCGGAAGTAGGTGTTTTGGTTTGTGAACTTTGCCTTAGAAGCAGAACATGTCCCGCTTCCTGTTGAGTGTAAATTGAGTCCCCTGCTGTTATGGGAAAGCATGCCTTGGTTTAAGAACGCTTTTGTTGAAGAATGGACTTCTGGAACGGGTTAAGTTCGTAAACCAAGGCACCACTGTATATTGACATGGAGTGCAGAGTGAAACTGTGGAACTCAAGGACAAAAGAAGGGCCTGCAGGACCAGGCCAATGGGGGCCCATTTAGTCCAGCACCCTGTTCTCACTGCAAGAGGACCTTCCCTCCCCTGGTTTCTAGCACCTGGTACTTGGAAGCACTGCTGCCTCCGGCTGTGCAAGGGGAGCAGAGTCCTCCTGGCTTGGACAGCCTTGGACAGACCTCCCCTCCTCCCCTTAAAGCCATCCGGGTTGGCGGCCATCCTGTGGCAGGGAGTTCCATAGTTTGCAGCAAATGCTCAGTGGGGTCCAACTGGCTGCCCCACTGAGGGAGACCCCCTTGCAAGGCACTGAGGGGCCAAAGGAGGCAAGCGGGGGGGGGGCTATGGGGGGTGGCGCTGTGACACAAAGTCCTTCCCTCCTGTCTGCAGAAAGACAGACACAGGCAGAATGACAGGCGGAGCTGCTAATCCACCAGCTCAGGCATTCTTGGCAGGGGAGGGAGAAGGACTCCCGAAACCACAGTGGCTCAGCCTTTGTTTCCCAGGCTGGTCCTGGCCTGCCCACCACTAAGCCCAGGGCCGCCTGAGAGGCAGAGAGGGCAACTCGGGGCCACTTCCTGCTCCTCCGGCTGGCGGGAGATGCCTGTGGCTGGGGGGGGGGGGGAGCAGGGGGTCCTGGAGCAGGTTGCAGCATCCGCCTCTTGGCAGGGCTTCTCTCCTCTGCAAGCACCTGCCGCCGCCCCCCCCCCATGACCCTCCCTCTTCCCACACATGGGGAGCCGGCTAGGGCCACATCCTGACATCCGTGGGGGATCCTGGGAACAGTCCTTTGCTAAGGATGCCGGGAACTGTAGCTCTGTGAAGTCAGCGCTCTTAACAAACTACGCTTCCCAGGACCTTTCGCAGGTGGATGTGGCCAGAGGGGGGGGGGGCTGCACTGGGCCCTTTCTGGGGAAGAGACCACCCCCCACATTCCACAAGGGCAGAGCTTGGCATGCAGAAGGACCCAGGTTCAGTTCCTGGCAGCCTCTCCTGAGAGGCCTGGGAAACCCCAGGGAGCTGCTGCCAGTCGGTGTAGACAGAACTGAGTGGGAAAGGCCAGTGGTCTGACTCAGGGCTTCTCTGCAATTCCCCTTTGCCTGTGCTTTCCAGGCATAGGTCTGCGCCTAAAAGCTCCGTGTCTGAGTGCGCTCTCTCTCTCTCTCTTTTGCTTTCCTTTCTCTTTCATCAATTCAGCTTTTAAGCCCTTTTTGGCGAATTCTGAGGACTGGCATCTTCCTTTATTGTTAGGGCCGTGACTCAAGGATAGGGCAGGGGACACCCAGCCAGATGAGTGGGGAATGAATGAATGAATGATATCTGAAACCCTTCAGAGTGAGACAGAGATGCTGCCAGTCGATGCCTGCCAGGCGGAGTCCTCCAGGTGCTGCTGAACTACAGCTCCCATCATCCCTGGCCACGACCCACACAGACTGCTGCAAGGAGTATTCAACACCCCCTGGCGGGCACCGTGTTGGTGACCCCAGCACTGGCCACGCTGAGTGAGGTGGGCCAAGGGCAGGTTCCTGCGAAGGACCAGAAGGGCCTCTTTGGACCACTATCCCGCAGAGCCGCTGTGCGAAGGCGACCTCTGGGTGGCGCTGCAGCAGTGACTCCCCCCCCCCCCGGCTGTCAGCAGCCCCACTCGACGGCCCCTGGATGCGAGGCTGTGGGCTGTCTCCTGTCGAGCCCCTGCAGGGAGGTGGGGTCTGCCACTGCTGTTCCCCCCCCCGACCAAGGGTGACCATGTCCTTTGAGGCCCCGTGCCTGATGCCTGGTAGCAGCATCTCCGGGTCGGGCTGGGAAAGGCTCCCCTGCCTGGGACCCTGCGGAGCCGCTGCTGCTGCCAGCCAGAGCAGGCACTCCCGAGCGAGAGAGAGCCGGAGCCTGGCTCGGTGCGAGGCAGCTGTTCCCTCCCTCTGTTCCCACGAGGAGAGCAGAGAGGGCAGGTGGGGCAACGTTTCTCTCAGCAAGTGCCTGTCGCGCCCACACCCGGCCTGCTCCCGGGACGCTGCTGTGCCAAGAAAGTTGGTGACTGAGCAGGAAGGTGAATCGTTCATGCCGTGGCTGCTGCTGCCACACCTCCGCCTCTCTGGCTCCGGCCAGCCGGGAAGGAGGAAGGCGGGCAGCAGCCCGGAGGCATTCCTCAGCAGGCGCTTGGCAGAGCAGCAGCATGGCCGCGAGTGAGTCCTGGCCTGGGGGGCGGCAGCGGGCGGTTCTGAGGATGGGGAAGGGGTGAGCCCAGGGAGAGGAGGGCAGGCTCTGCTTCCAGGCCCTCCTCAGCCTGCAGGGTCCCTCCCTGGGGATTTCAGGGGCCGCAAGCAAGGATGGCTCTGCTCTTCCACAGCTGGAGCCAGCAATGCTTCTCTGGGAGTCTTTCTGGGCTCCAACCCTCTTGCTGGCTCCCCATCATGGGCATCTAGTTGGCCACTAGCGGGGCTAATCCAGCAGCTACAGGGCTCTTCTTAGCGTCTTATGGTTGCTAAATGGAGCCTCCATGGACAGAGACAATCTAGCTTAGAATTGTGGAGAGCAAGAGTGGGAGGTGGTGGCTTTGGAGGTTCTTAAGCAGAGGTTGAATGGCCACCTGCCATGGATACTTTAGTGGAGATTCCTGCATTGCAGGGGGTTGGGCTAGATGACCTTTGGGGATCCCTTCCAACTCTATGGTCCTACCTGGGGCTTCCCAGAAGCATTCAGCTGGCCACTGAGAGAACAGAATGAGATGGGCCCCTGGCCTGGCCCAGCAGTCTCCGCTGACGTCCTTTTGCTCTTTGGTAGAACTGCAGCTGGCGTTCATCACTTGGCACAGCACCAAGAACAACCTGCAGCACCGCACAGCGGAGATGGGGGGCCAGCAGGTGATCGCGCGGCGGGGGCAGCCCTTCACCATCACCCTCCACTTCCAGGGTCGAGGCTACCTGCACGGAGACTCCCTGCACCTGATTGCAGAGACAGGTAGGAGCAGGTGGGGAGGGAGAGGAAGGGGCTTGGCCTGGGGTCTCCAATCCACGAGAGGAGAGGAGATACAAGACGATGAGGCACCTGCACGCAGGGAGGGGGCTATTGAAGGCTCTGCCTCCAGTCGGAGGCTGCAAATGTTTCTGCACACCAGCTGCTAGAAGCCCCAGGAGGGGAAAGAACTCTTGGGCCCAAATCCTGCCTGCTGGTTTCCCACGGCCACTGTTCAGCCACTGGAGGCTGGACTAGGTGGGCCACTGGGGGCTCTTCTTCTGGCCCTCAGCCCTCACCACATCCAGGGCAGCGCCACCCTTCCTCTGCTGCAAGCCCTGAGGCCTCTTCTGGGTCCTGTGGTCTGCCTTGTCCACAGGGGTCTCTGCGCCCCTCCCTGTCTTCCACCTGGACTGCCTGGCAAATGCTGCCTGCCTGTGTGCAACCAAGCCTTATGAGGAACGGTTGAGAGGAGATCTGAGAGTCATCTCCAAATATCTGAAGGGCTGTCACATGAAAGAAGCTTGTTTTCTCCTGCTCTGGATGGTAGGACTCGAACCCATGCCTTCTAGCTACAAGAAAGGAGATTCCAACATCAGGAAGAACTTTTGACAGTCAACAATCTCCCTCGGGATGTTGTGGACTCTCCTTCCTTGGAGGCTTTTAAATAGAGGTTAGTTGCCCTCTATGATCTAGTTGAGATTCCTGCATTTCAGGGGGCTGGATCCCGAGGGATCATTTTATGATTGCAGCCCTGAGTCCAACCAAGGCCATTGGAGCACCTGGAGTGGGAAGCTCAGAGTTCTGCCTGCCAACAGGTGCCAAGGGAGTCCCAGACCTTGGCGAAGACCCAGAGGGGTCCTATTGCCAGCAGCAGCAGCAGCTGAAAGGGTCTCGTTTAGCGGCAGCAGGCGCTGCAGACAAAAGCAGGGAACAGGGGATCTATTTTAAGTATTCATTATTGCATTTATATCCCACCCGTTTCTCCACGGAGCTCAAGGCAGTGTCTGGCCCAAGGTCACACCCAGGGAGCTTCATGGCTTTATGGGGATTTTAACCCTCATCTCCCAGGTCTTAGTCCTCCTCTAATCCCCACGACAACAGCCCTGGGAGGAAGGTTAGACTGAGACAGGCAGTGACTGGCCCCAAAGGTCACCCCAGGAATGTCATGGTTTAGTGTGGGGACTTGAACCCTCTCCCAGGTCGGGTCTCTGTTGCTCTGGTGCAGTAGACAGCATGGGGAGGGGCACAGTGGCCCACCAAGGGGCAGCCTCTCTGGGCAAGCCAGTTCCCACCTTCCACGGCAGTGATGATGATGATGATGATGGCAGCAGCAGCTCCCTTGCAGTCCAACTAGGCCAGCTCTTCCTGGCTGCTGAGTGCCCCACTGCCTTGACCTGGCCTGACCCCCTGCGAGAGACCCTCCAGCTCCCCTTGATTCCCCCCTTACTCTGCAGGGCCTCAACCAGACCAGCAGGCAGGGACACAATCCATCTTCCCAGTGGGGCCAGGACAGCCAGACTTGAAGCGCGCCTGGAGAGCCACTGCCAGCGCCGCCAGCGGGCCCCGATCCACGGACGTCGTTGTCTGGCCTCCGGCTGGGGCCCCCATTGGGCGTTACCAGCTGAAGATCCGCGTCGACTCTGACCACACCTCCAAGTTCTACTACCTGGGGGACTTCATCCTGCTCTTCAATGCCTGGTGCCCAGGTAGGGTGTGGGGGGACATTTGGGCAGTTCCTTCAGACCCTGAACTGTGGGGTGGGTTTCAATGTGTGGGAGAGAAGATACTAATTGCGATTTACGCCTCTAGGCCTCCAATTGTATTTCTGTGGTCTGTGCCTATCAGCAATGCAGCTCTGAGGACTCTGTTCTTTCTCGCGCTTTCTAGCAAGAACAGGCATTTCTTAGCTTGGGCTGCCAATCTCCCCCAACCCTGCCAGGGTCTCTTCCTCGCTCAGCGCTGCAGCGGAAGAGTCCTGGGTCTGCATCTGGGGCAGGGGCTTTCCTGGGCATCTGTTCAGGGGGAGGGAGCCTGGCATTCCCCCCAGCGATGGAGGGGAGTGGGGCCAGCACACCCATGAGGCAAGGGGAGGCCACTGCCCCAGACAGCAGGATCCACAGGGGCCTGGAGGTGAGGCTGGGTCCCAGGAGGGGAAGGTGCCTCTCACAACCCTCCAGAGAACCTCGGGAGAGCCTGCTGGATCAGGCCAAGGGCCCCCTGGCCCACATCCCCTTCTCACAGTGGCCAACCAGATGCTCCAGTTGGGGAGCCCCCTCCCCTCCTGCGCATTCAGAAGCGTTGCTGTCACCAGCTGCGGAGGCAGAGCAGAGCCAGCCTGGCTAGTGGCCCTCCAGAGCCCCCTCTCTCCTCCTTGCCTCCTGGGGGAGGGGCTTCCCTACTCTGACCTGTCCCCCTCCCCTGCCTCTCAGACGATGATGTTTACCTGGAGAGCGAGCTGGAGAGGGAGGAGTACGTCCTGAACGAGCAGGGCCTCATCTACCAGGGAAACAAGAACTGGATCCGCCCCGTTCCCTGGAACTTTGGGCAGGCAAGTACCTCAGGCGAACCCCGGTGCTGGATCAGGCCAATGACTCTAGTCCCGTCCTCCCAGGGGCCAGCCCAGTGGGAAGCCCAGACCAACCGCTTCCCCCATTCTTCTTCACCACACTAAGGTAGAGTGGCTCTGGCCGTGGAAGCTCCATTTAGGAAGGCAAAGTGCTGCAGCAGGTGCACTTGCAGCACTTCCTCCCCTAGTCCAGGGCTGACTGAAGATGGGGCTCCGAAGGCATTCCTGGACTTCCAGCCGACCTCTCCATCCCTGACCACTGGCCTGGCTGGGGCAGCTGGGAGTTGGAGTCCAGCAAGTGCAGGGGGAGAGCCACACCCACAAGCCCCAGCCAGACAAGGCCCAGCCCTCCCTCCCCCAGTTCTCCTTGGCCCCTGCCCAGAAGAAGAACCTGGCCAGGCCAGGCCAAAGAGCAGCAATGCAGCAGAGCCTGCAATCGTCTGAGTTTGCTTTCCTTCGCTGCCTCACACCGAGTCAGGCCATTGCTCCATCTAGCAGAGTATTGCCCACACTGACTGGCAGCTGCAGCGGCTCTCCGGGATTTCAGGCAGGAGTCTCTCCCAGCCCCACCTGGAGCTGGAGACCTTCTGCATGCTGAACTGGCCACCTTCTTTCTCCTCTGCCTCTGCAGTTTGAGGAGGGCATCGTGGGCATCTGCCTGAAGCTGTTGGACAGGAGCCTGCACTTCTTGCACGACCCGGGCAGGGATTGCTCCTTGCGCAACAGCCCCGTCTACGTCAGCCGGGTGCTGAGCGCCATGGTAAGAGCTGCTGGGACCACCCAGCGCTGTGGAACCCCCCCCCCTCCCGAGGGCTGTTCCCTGATCTGCTCAGGGTGGGGCTGGTGGGACCTTCTGAGATGGGGGCCCAAAGCCGTTGGCTGGACTTGCCCTCAGCCAGGAGACAGTGCAATGCAGAATGCGCAAGAGGCATCGCCTTCCCCCTGCCCCACGCCTGCCACCCAGGAATACAGTGTACAGGCTGTTCCAGGTGGGGCTGCCATAGCTTATTCCACTTATAAATCACTTCCAGAGAAGCACCTTGAAGCTGTTTCACAACACAGCAAAAACAATTAAAAACCCTTTAAAATGATAAACAACTGCATGTACACAGACAGTTTTCCTTCCCCCGGGGGGAGCAGGCACGTGGCAGGGGTGCTCCAGGCTCCCGTTTCAACTGCTGCAATGCATTGTGGGTAGGGCTGCCCTTGCAAGGTGCAGCTGCCAGAACATTAACTGGTTGAGGAAAACGCTGGTTTAAGACTCTGTTCTGTCTGAAACAAAAGAGGCTTGCTAAAGCCATGTGGCTGGAGCAACCAGCTCAGAGCTCCTCACATGGAGGGAGAGAGAAAAAACACAAAGGTTTGGTGACTCAATTCCTCTCCAAGTGACAGGTGATGACATAGGCTGAGGCTGGCAGGACAGCTGACTCTATGGTTTAACCCCTTCATGAACCAATTAGGCTCAAACACACTAGAGTTCGGTATATGAGGCTGCAAGTTCAAAGTACATTGGGAGGCTCAGTTGAGTGGCTGTGAGCTTGGCTTTGCCTGGAGGGGTCCTCTGGCACTCATGGGGCTGCCTGCCTCCCCCCCCCCCCCCCAGATCAACAGCAACGATGACAACGGGGTCCTCCTGGGCAACTGGAGCGAGAACTATTCCGGGGGCGTCCGCCCCACCGAGTGGAGTGGCAGCATCGCCATCCTGACCCAGTGGGACCACAGCGGGGGCCGGCCGGTCAAGTATGGGCAGTGCTGGGTCTTTGCAGCCGTGATGTGCACAGGTAGGGATGGGGAGCAATGCATGCTGGGAGCAACTCCCCAGGGAAACGTGGAGGCCTCTGCTTCACCTGCAAAGCCAGAAGGGACAGTGCGGAGGGGACTGTCCGGCTACTATTTGTCAAGATCGTTGTGAAATGAGAAGTACCTGTATTTTGAATAGGAAAGTGATAGGTTGCATTTGGGAACAAGAACTTCCTCACCTAGCAAGGAATTTAAGAAACACAGCTTTTTTCCTGACTGAAACCTCGTAGAGAGGTTGGTACTTTGAGGGGAGGTGGACGGAGGGGGGGGGCAGGTAGCAATACACAGGGCAACTTTTAAATACTGTCAGTGAAAGCAGGTGGCCCATCTGGGCCAAAGGGAGAGGCAGGTGTGCCAGTGTTCCTTAGGGGGGAAAACAGGGGGTGGGGCGGCCAAATAGTAGGCTGGAGAAATGGACCCCCAAGTCCCCTCTGATGCACACACACACACACACACACACAGAGAGAGAGAGAGAGAGCGCCTTTACTCTTGGGGCCCAGAGACTGGCCCCGTGGGAAATGGGGCAGATATGGGGGTCCCTGTAAGAGCCTCACCCCAGCTGCTTTATCACTGGAAGCTGAAGCTGCTGCTATTAACATGCTCAGAGGCTAGTTACACGGGCCAAGTACAGGATCCGGGGGGGGGGGGGACAGCAGCACTTGGTTCCCCCAGCAGAAGCTGAAGGGCAGCAGGTGGGGAGGGGTCCCAGCTGCCCAGGACGGCACCCAGCTGCACCCTCCTCTCCCCAGTGCTGCGATGCCTCGGGATCCCTTCACGGGTGGTGACCAACTTTGACTCGGGGCACGAGAAGGACGGGAACCTGATTATCGATGTCTTCTATGACAAGGCCGGGCACCTCCTGCCCACAGAGAGCAAGGACAGCATCTGGTGAGATGGGGCTGCCTCCTGGGGGGCCCTTTCCCCCCCCCTCCCGACTGCCAAATCCTCTGGGGCCCCTTCTTCTCTGCATCACGTGATGGAGGGAGGACCACCCTGACTCAGGGGCAAGGGCTTTCCTTCCCAGGTGGACCCTTGACCTCAGATCAAACCCAAGACTGGGCTCTTCTCTGCCCAAAGAGAGATACAGCCCCAAGCGGAGGCTGGGGGGGGGGCCTCTGTCAGGGATGCTGTGATTCCCCCCTCCCTCATGATGACCCCAGAGGTGCCTCTTACCACAAAGCACCCCCCTCCCAGCTAGAGAGACCATCTCTTTGGGCTCTGCTTGTCTTCTGCTGCAGGAACTTCCACGTGTGGAATGAGTGCTGGATGGCGCGCAGAGACCTTCCCCCCGGCTACCACGGCTGGCAGGTCCTGGATGCCACCCCCCAGGAGCGCAGCAACGGTGCGTTTCCCCCGCTCCTCCTCCCAGCCTGGCCTGGGCTTGGCCTGACTGCTTCCCCATCATGCCTCTCTCTGTCTCTGGGGGACCTTGGAGGGCAGCCCCATGAAGACGCTGAGCCAGGGGGTGGAAGCTGCGAAAAAGGCCAATGTCATGCTACAGATCTTTAGGGAAGGAACGGGAAATAAAACTCCCATTATAGAATCATAGAATCCTAGAGTTGGAAGAGACCCCAAAGGCCATCGAGTCCAACCCCCTGCCAAGCAGGAAACACCATCAGAGCACTCCTGACATATGGTTGTCAAGCCTCTGCTTAAAGACCTCCAAAGAAGGAGACTCCACCACACTCCTTATCATATCATTATCATAACCTTAGATTATAGAAATCTAAGGTGCGACCACATTTGGAGTACTATGCACAGTTCTGGTCACCTAAAGGATATTGTGGAGTTGGAAGAGGGTCAGAAAGGGCGACCGAAATGATCCAGGGGGTGGAGCAACTGCCTTATGAGGAAGGAAGCGCAGGGTTATGGACGGCTCCTAGCCAGGGTGGCCCTGCTCTGCCTCCACAGCATCTGAATTCCAGTTTTGGGAAGCCACAGGTGGGGAGGGGGCTCCTGCGCTCAGGTCCAGTTTGTGGACTCCCAGCTGTGAGATCGGGATGCTGCTGACCTGGATGGGCCCCTGGCCTGATCCAGCCCTGACATTTCCCTTCCCTCCTGGCAGGACTATACTGCTGTGGGCCAGCCCCTGTCAGCGCCATCCGGGAGGGAGACGTGGACGTGCGCTTCGATGCCCCCTTTGTGTTCTCCATGGTGAATGCTGACCGTGTGGCTTGGCTGCTGGACGGGGCAAGGAAGGAGAAGCTCCAGTGGGACACCAGTGCTGTTGGGAACAACATCAGCACCAAATGCGTTGGGAGCGATGAGCGGGAGGACATCACCAGTGCCTACAAATACCCAGAAGGTAGGGAGATGGAGGAACCCACGGCCACCCAGAAAGGCATCCTGCACCTGGCCAGCTGGCCTGACTCAGAAGTTGTAATCTGGATTCACCGTTCCTGCAGGCGGTTACAGAGGAGCAGAACAGCTTGTTCTGGCCTGGAGACAGAGCCGGTGGAGAGGCCTCTTGGCCAGCAGGCTCCTAAATTGCAGGGTGCTATTCCCTCATCTGAAGGCTGTGAAATTCTCAGCCAGCATGTCTGATTCTGCTTGTGACGGTGGCAGCAAAGCGCCTTTAGTGGCTGGGGCACAGGGAAAGCAGGAAGCCCAGGTTCCCTGGCTGCTAAGAGGCTGCCACAAGCACCTCGCGGCTGAGCCTGAGGGTTGCTGCACTGTCAAGGCAGTTGGCTGGGGGTGGGCTTTGTGGCACACGATTGTTCTTGCACGATTGGGTCTTCGAGGGCCTGGGGCCACAGGGAGGAAGCTGCCGCTGCAGGAAACCTCAAGCAGCCGGTGCACCAGCTGGGAGTGGCTTCTACGAGCTCTGCTCTAAAAAACAGCAGCTGCAAAACTCCTTCAAAAAGATCCACATGAAACCACTGAGTGGGGTCATCTGGAGTCCCTTGTCCGCAATATGCTGATGACACACAGCTGTCCTTCACATCTGCAGGTGGGCAGTGGAAGTGCTGGACTATTGTCTGGTCTTGATAATGGACTGGATGAGCCCCAGCCAACTGAAGTTCACTCCGGATCAGGGTGGTTCCCTAGACTGGATGGCGGGGAGATGGCCTTGATGGGGTTACACTCCCTCTGAAGGAGTGGGTATGCAACTTGGGGGTACTTCTGGGTCAGGTGGTCTCAGTGGCCCAGAGTGCTTTCTAGCAGCTTCATCTGGTGGCCCAGCTGCACCCTTATCCAGATAGGGACAGCCCAACTTCTGTGGTCTATGCTCTGGAAACCTCTAGCTTAGATGACCGCAACACATTATGCGTGGGGCTGCCTCTGATGAGAGTTCAGAAACTTCATCTGGTGCAGAATGCGGTGGCCAGGTTGCTCACTGGGGCAAGATGGATGGAGTATTTAATGCCAATCCTGGCCCAACTGCTCTGGCTGCCAATTTGTTTCCAGACCCAATTCAAAGTGCTGGTGCTGACCTATACAGCCTTCAGTAACTCAGGATATGACCAATCTGGACCCTGCGATCATCCTCTGAGGCCATTCTTTGTGTGACTCCTCCGCAAGAGGTCCGGAGGGTGGCTACATGAGAAAGGGCCTTTTCTGCAGTGGCTCCCTGCTTGTAGAATGCTTCCCCCAGGGAGTCCCGCCTGGCGCCTTCATTACATGTCTTTCGGTGTTAGGCAAAAACATTCCTCTTCTCCCAGGCCTTAGGCTGGTTAAACAATCTATGGCTTTTTTCAAGGTGTTTGTTACTGGTTTTTCTGCTTGTTTTTGTTATGCTATGTATTTTGTGTTTTCGTTTTGTATCTTTATGCTGTAAAAACCACCCTGTGATCTTTGGATGAAGGGCGGGCAGTTTATAAATTTAGTAAGCAAGTAAAATAACATAAATAAGTTCAGGGCTGCTAACCTGCTGATTCTGCTCTGCCTCCCTGGTGAGAGACAGGAACACAGTCCCAGTTGCTGGAAGCCACAGGAGGGGAGGGGGCTGCTCTTGTGCTCGGGGGTCCTGCTTGCTGGATTCCCCTTGGGACTAGGAGGGCCTCCTGGGGCCTCATCCTGCAGGGATCATCTTATGCAGACTGCAAGTAGGCTAGCAGAGATCTGGTGCCTCTGATGGCTCCCAAACTCCTCCGCCAGTGTGGTGTAGTGGTTAAGAGCGGTAGACTTGTAATCTGGTGAACCGGGTTCGCTTCCCCGCTCCTCCACATGCAGCTGCTGGGTGACCTTGGGCCAGTCACACTTCTTTGAAGTCTCTCAGCCCCCCTCACCTCACAGAGTGTTTGTTGTGGGGGAGGAAGGGAAAGGAGATTGTTGGCCGCTTTGAGACTCCTTCAGGTAGTGATAAAGCGGGATATCAAATCCAAATCCAAATTTTTCCTCCCTTAGCCAAGCTCCGGACCCGGGGGGGGGGGGGGTGCCTCACCTCGTGCACTCACTGGCCTTGCCTTGTCCTTCCTTGCTCCCCACAGGCTCCCTGGCAGAGCGCCGTGTGTTCCTGAAGGCCCTCGGCCAGAGGCAGCCGCTCAGCCCCCCAGTGCGATACAGGTCGGGAGTCCTTCCGGTTGCGTTCTCTGCCTCTGTGGAGGACAGGACCCGGGAGCCGCCGCCGGCCATGGCCCAGACCTCTCTGAAGCTCCAGCTTGTGGAGAGTCCTGAGGTGGGCCAGGACATCCAGCTGGTGCTGGCGGCCTGCAACCTGGAGTTTGTCCACAAGGAGCTCAAGCTGAGCCTCAGCGCCCAGGCCGTGCTGCACGATGGCCACCCGCGGCCGCCCTTCTGGCAGGAGACCCTGTACCTCTCCCTCCGCCCCAGGGAAGGTAAGGCGAGCGGGAGGGGGAGCGGGCAGGCCTCCCGAGGCGCTGTCTCCGGGTGAAGGAGAGCCGCCCGCCTCTGACACGGGCCTCTTTGCAGAGAAGGAGCTTCCCTGGACCATCTCCTACCAGCAGTACGGGCAGCAGCTGGGAGAGGATAAGCAGCTTCGCGTCATCGTGCTGGGCGAGGAGAACACCACCTGGCTGAAGACCCTGGCAGAGAAAACCATCACCATGGCCAGCCCCAGCCTGGACATCCACGTAGGCACATCGCCTCTGGGTTGGCGGGGGGCGGGGGGGGGATAGGGGGCTGCTCGCTACTGTGGGGTCGAGTGCAGGGTTTCCAAAGGCTCTGTTCCTGGGGGCAAAGGAGCGGCTCCCCCCCCCCCCCCCCCGGCACACACCTTGCGACCCACCTGCCTCCCTCCGATGTGGTTTGGGTGGGCTAAAGCCATGCAGGCTCAGCAAGAAACATCCCAGCCTTCTTCAAAGTGGGGAACAAGCTTGCCCCCCCCCACCGCCCAAGTTTCAGGCCAGGCAAAGAGAGGGCTGGGGGGTGGGCCCCTGTCCCAAAGAGCCCCCCTCCCTTCTGCTCCTAACCGCTTGGTCCCTGGCACAGGTGTTGGCCTCCGTGGTGGTGAACCAGCCCTTCCCGATCCAGGTGGTGTTTGCCAACCCCCTTTCGGAGCCCGTGGGCAACTGCGTCTTGACCATGGAAGGCAGTGGGCTGGTGAAGGGCCAGCCCCAGATACAGTGAGTAAGGGGGCAGGGGGGCAGGAAGGCTGCTTGCAAGTCATCCCTCCAGGCGCCCACATGCGTGGGGTTTCAAAATCCCATCCTTGGCAGCAAAATTTAAAATCACAAACTGTAAAACTTTGTTCAGGCAGCAACTTGGGAAGGAAGTAAAATAAGACTTACTTACTTTATAGCCATGCACTGGATCACAGCAACAGCAGTAATAGAAGCTATGCAAGCAAAATACTTACATTTACAGTATAACCAGCTGGCATCTGCCTGGCACAGGCGACATCTGCCCTCTTTGTGGTCAAAGGAAGAGGGAGGAAGAGGAAGTACTCTATGCTCCTCCCTCTCCTAGAGAGGAGGGGAAATGGCATCACACAGAGCCCTCTCTACCCATTGTATTTCTATGGTCTGCGTCTCTGCCGGTCAGCAATACATCTCGGTGGTCTTAGCTCCTTCTCAGGCATTGTTAGGTTTGGCTGCTACCCCCTTGCGGGGAGGCTTCCACTCCCAGGGCTTGATCTCCTGGAGGAAGTGCCGGCCAAAGGATGATTGGGGCAGGATCCTCCCCCTGCTCCATGTGTGAGTGAATCTGCACGTGGCCCTGGAGCCATTTCTGAGCAGGAGCATCCCTGGAAGTCAGGGGCCCAGCAACACATTCAGTTGCCTCTCTGGCACCTGGAACTACAAACAGCAGGGAGACCTACAAGCAGGAAAATAGGTGCCTAAAGAGTCTTTAGAAAAAAAGGAATAAGCAACCATACAAACTGGAAGATTTAGCCTCCTTTCTGATTTACAGGAGCGTAGCATTGGGGGCCAAGGCCTTTGTTGCCAGTCAGGGAGGGAAATGCTGTATATTGTCGTGAAGGGGGTGAAGGGGCAGAGAGAGAGAGAGAGAGAGAGAGAGAGAGAGAGGAGAAGGTGAGGAAGACCCTCTCCCACAGGGGCCTCCATATATCTTCCTTCTCTTTGGTCAAGAGGTTGGATGGCCACCTGTCAGGGACAGAATCATAGAACTGTAGAGTTGGAAGGGACCCCTGAGGGTCATCTAGTCCAACCCCCTGCAATTCAGGAATCTCAACTGAAGCATCCTTGATGACAGATGATTTATTTGTTTTCTCCACTTCAGGGGGTTGGACTAGATGACTCTTGGGTTCCATTCCAGCTTTACGCTGCTATGGTTTATGCCTCCTTGGCACTGTAAGTGCCCCCCCTTCCCCCCCCCGCCCATTTGGGGCTCATCACTGCCTCACAGCAGGTAAGAAAGGAAAGTGTGCCGTCCCTTTGGCCACCTCCCTGCCAGGCTCTTCTTCTCTTTGCAGGTTGGGGCCCCTGGGCCCCCGGAAGCAGACCAGCATCCGGCTCCAGCTGACGCCCTACAAGAGCGGCCCCCGGCAGCTGCACGTCACACTCAAGAGCAGCCAGTTCCCCCCAGTCAAGGGCCACAAGCAGCTGCAAGTGGCCCCCCGCTCGGGATGGAGGTGTCGCAGGGACTGACTAAGCCGGGACCCCCGGCAGCGCCTGGAGGGCCACGACTGCTCAGACCCCCTTTGCCCCCTCCTATAAAAGTCTGCAGTCCCACCCGCCGCCGCCGCCGCCGCCTCGCCGGTTCCTTCTGCCGCCGCAGACCCCCGTCTCCCCGGGCGGGAAGCGCAGGCAGCAGTTCTTCCGGGGAAGACGCCTCGCTATCCTGCGCCCCAGTCCCGCGCAGACACACTGTCGCTCGTGGGGATAGAGACACTTCCCGTAATTATTCAATCAATGTCATAAAAAACTGCGGCTTACAAAGAGAATAAAACAATTAGGCTGTCAATAAAAGCAACTCTTTAGAACATAAAATCGGCAATAAACTCACGCGTGTGCACAGGCTTTCCTGAACCAGAATGTCTTGCGCACCCTGCTCTCCCCAGCGAGGCGAGAGAGGGCGGCGAAGGCGCCTGCCTGAGGTCAAGGGGCAGGGAGTTCCAGAGGGCAAATGCTGCCGCACTGAGAGATCGGCTTTAGAAATGCATGACAGTTTGCGCGGCGCCACCTGCTCTTTGTGGCCTGCAGGGAACACACCTGAGCCGCGTCCCGCGAATGGGAAAAACCGCACGAAGCGTGAGAAAGCGAACCCAGCAGAAAGCAGCCCGCCCCGTAACGGGCAGCTGCTTGGAAAGGCCCGTCGGAACCGCCCTGCCAGCCGCACGTGGCAGAGATAAGGGCGGCAGGTGACGCCAGCCTGATAAGGAGCCCGGGAGAGGCGAGGGGGCCCCACCCGACGTGCCCGGCAGAGGCAGCCTCGCCATCCTCGGCCCCGACCGCCCGCCCGCCCGCCCGCCCGCCCGCCGCCAGCCCGAGGCAAGAGGAGGAAGGGACGGAGCCCGCGGCCCGCAAAGCGCCATGGGCCAAGGTGAGCGGGGACTCCCTGGGCACTGCCAAGCGGTCCAAACCCGGTGCCATCCCAGAGGCGTCTGCTAGGCTCCTCGGCGCAGCATCACAGCGCGGCGCAACGGAGGCCGGCCAGGCGGGCGGGAGCCCCTGGCCTTGTAGGAAGGAGGCCGGCAGGGAGCCACGAAGCGGGGCGAGGGTGCTGGGTGCAAGCTGGGTGCGTCTCAAGGGGGGGGGGGCGTTTAGGCCCGGCTAAAGCGGGGGGAGTGGGAGGGGAGCCAAAAGAGCAGGGCTGACGAGAGCGGCCCTGTCGAAAGGACTCCTCTACAGCCAAGAGCAGGAGCAGAGCTTTGGGCAGCAACCTCAGTGACCAGGAGGAGTTCGGGGACCAGCCCCGTTCTCACGTGCGGCGTGTGCGTTGCTCTGTCACACCCAGCGGCGTCAGGCAGGACCCCCCTCCCGCGCACTTTTGCAACATGGCTCCCCCCCGCCATTCCAAACAGACCTCAGCACCCTCAGCAGAGTCCCACTTCTCAGGGGTCGTGAGCAGCCCCCTAAGCGCCTTTCAGGGGAGAGAGGGACATTCCTGGCTGCCGCAGTCGGGCGGTCAGTCACTACTGTCCAGACGCCGGCCTCAAAGACCCCCGCAGGGCCTCGTGGCCCCTCTCTTGCCTACCTGCGCCCTCGTTCCTTTGCCAGAAGAGCGGGAGGGGAGCGGAAGCGACCCCCGACCCCGCCCTGCGTGCCGCCTGCCCCCTCACCGCCCGCCCCCCTCCCGCCCCGCAGCCCTGCAGGTGTCGAGATGCGACTTGCAGCCGTCGAGGAACAACGCGGCGCACCGCACGGCGGCCGTCAGCACCGAGCGCCTGGTGGTGCGGCGCGGGCAGCCCTTTGCGCTCACCCTCCACTTCCGAGAGCCGCTGCCCGGAGCCCCCCGGAGGTACCTGCGCAAGACCTGCCTGGTCGCTCAGACGGGTAAGCTCCGGAAGATCCGGAGGCCGAAGACCCGCGGCTCCCCGACGGCCCCGCCGCACCAGGAGCCCCGGCGCGCCTCTCGCGCTCCTCCGGCTGGGAGGGGGGTGGTTGCCGGCTGGCAGAAGCGGCGGGAGCCCACCAGGAGACGCACCGTCTGCAGTTGCAGAGCAGAGCGGGAGGGGGGAGTTAAGCATCACAGGGGAGAAAAGGAGCGGCAGCTAAGTTTGCGCGGCGCCTGGAGGAAATTACAACCCCTCCAAAAAAGTAAGGCGGGTCAGAGATGAAGGCGAGATGAACAATTGAGAGCGTCCCATTAACTTTCTCAATCATTTCAGCGGTCCTGTAAAGTGGGTCCGCTTTGCTGGGCACACGAGGGGCGGGACTTGCACCTTCGCCAGCAGCAGTGCCCCAGCCGGGGGTGGGGACAGGGAGGACACGCCCATGGACCCGTTTTCAGGAAGCTAGATGACTCTCGGGTCCCTTCCAACGCTACGATTATGAGGTCAGGGCCCTGGGCCACCTCGCTTAGGATTTTCTAGACTGCTTGCCAGCGATCCTTCAGCGCGTTCAGCGGGTGGGGGGGTGGGAGCCAGCCCCACTTGGAGATGCTGTCAGGATTTGAACCCGGGACCTTCTGCTTGCAAAGCAACTAACTCTCCCCCAGAGCTAGAATGCCCTTCTCGGAAGGAATGCAGAAAAGTAATTGTGTAGCACCGTCTCCTAAAACAGCTGGGAGGTGTGTCATATGTTTGCACTAGATGTTTTTACACCCCGGTTAAAATCAGTTTGCCCTGAATGAAGCCCTGAATTTGGCCCTGCGGAGGCTCGCCGTCCACCCCCGTCTGACAGGACTGTCGAGGAGAACTCAGAGACCCCCGCAGGGCCTCGTGGCCCCTCTCTTGCCTACCTGCGCCCCCGTTCCTTTCTCCAGCCAGCCCCTCCAGCAGACCTGTCCCCCGCCCCTCGCTGCCTTGCGTCCCCTTTGGGCCATCTCGCGTTTCTGGCTGCAGGGCAGCGGCCATCCCAGAAGGACGGGTCCCTGGTGCGCTTCCCCATCTCCCGCCAGGGCCGCCAGAGCGGCTGGCAGGCTTTCGTGGACGCCCCCGAGAGCCTCTCTTGGACGCTGACCGTGACTTCGCCCGCCGACGCCGTCATCGGCCGATACTCCCTCCTGCTGCAGCATGGCCGAGGGGCTCCGCGCCCGCTGGGCACCTTCACGCTCCTCTTCAACCCCTGGTGCCAAGGTAGGCAAGACGCGTCGGTGCCAACCAAGGCCAGGATGCCGGAGCCAAGAGGGCAGTGGGTGGGGTCGGAAGGTCTGCTGCCGGGAGGGGGCGGCGCAGGGGGACCCCTGCCAACCAGAGCAGCCCCTCCCCAGGCTGTGCTGCCGCCCCCCTGACGGCCCGTCTCCCGCAGAGGACAGCGTCTTCCTGCCCAACGAGGCGCAGCGCCAGGAATACGTGTGCAATGAGGAGGGCACCGTTTACTGGGGGCTGGAGGAGGCGCCCCAGCAGCAGCCCTGGGATTACGGCCAGGTGAGCGAGAGACCCATCCCCGCTCAGCCCAGGGGTCGGCTGCGCCTGGCCGGTTTGGGCCAGGTGGGCGGCCGCACCTGCAGGGAGATGGCCGCCCCGTCCACGTGCGGGGCTGCTCCTTACTGCTGCGGAAGGCGCGCGCGGAGCGGAGGGGTCGGGATGGTCGGGGGACCCCCATCCTCCAGCCTTCAATTCTCCGCCTCCCTTTTCAGTTCCAAGAGGACATCGTGGACCTCAGCCTGGCCCTGCCGGCCATCGGCCTCTTCTGGTTGCAGGACGCGCCCTGCGCCCAGCGCAGCGACCCTCTCCACGTCTGCCGCCTGGTCAGCTCCATGGTAGGTGAGCAGGAGGCAGAGTCGCCCGCAGACCCTGCCGGCTTAGGGGAAGCAGCTGCACATGCTCAGGAACCCTCGGGACCGGGCCGGGCCGGTAGCGCCCCCTGCTGGCCACGGGGTGCATTTAGCTGCCATTCCTGCCTTGCAGGGGGGGGTGGACTCGATGACCCTTGGGGGTCCTGCTGGATATTTTTTGATAGGCAGCGGGTCGGATATGTTTTACAATTTATCCTCGCTATTACTCACATGTGTGAGCAGAACGTTTAAAGTTAAAACAATTAGTTAGCAGAGTTCCAAACCCCACCCTTTGCAGCACTAAAGTGGAAACTTCGGGACTCGGCTGTGTAGCCTTATTGCCATTCTTCCAGGCTGGGGGAACAGTCTGGATTTCCCCCTTTTCCCTCTTAATGAAAAGAATAACACAGCAGACTGTAGACCAAGCGTGAAAACAGCATTTACGTGCATACGTCTCGCGTTCCACTCCAGCAGCAACAGTAACAAAAAGAAGGAAAATGCTCCTTGCAAAATGCAGAGTTAAAAAGGAAGTCTCCATAGATGTCTGGCTGCCTCGGAAGCAGCGCGGAAAAGAGAAGAGTCCTGAGGCAGGAGGAACTCGGAGTCTTAACCCTTTCATACCTGCAACGTTATTTCGACTGTGAATTCCCACAATCCCTTCTAACTCTACCTTGTTATGTTGGGGGGGGGGGCTTTCTCCTGGTGCTGCTCACTTTTCTCTCCCCACCCCCACTCCAGCTGAACAGCAAGACGCACCAAGCGATCCTGGAGGGTGGCTGGACCGGGGACTACAGCGACGGGACGTCCCCTTTCCAGTGGCCGGGCAGCGCCCCCATCCTGCGCCGGTGGCTGGCAGCGCGAGGGCAGCCTGTCCGCTACGGGCAGTGTTGGGTCTTCGCGGGGGTCCTGTGCACAGGTACAGGGTCCTGTTCAGGGATGGGCCCCAGGCGAGGAAGGGGCCCCTGCTGCCTGAGATGGTTGCCCCCCACCATGCCTACTCTGCTAGCTCTGAGGAACTGGACCCCCTCCTGCTGAAAGGGGTTTAGTGTCGAGGGAGCCGGTGTAAATGTCGCCCTCCTAACGGGGCGTGGGCGAACCTGCCGTTCCCTAAGGCTAAAGGGTTGTGATTCCTGCACGGAAGGGGGTGGGACTGGATGGCCCTGGGGGTCCCTTCCCCCGGGAGCCCTCTCGCCGCCCAGCTCCCGCTGCCCCTCTCTCTGCAGTGCTGCGGAGCCTGGGCATCCCCACCCGCGTGGTCACCAGCTTCGCCTCCGCCCAAGACACGGCCGGCCGCCTGCGCGTGGACGAATACTTCGACGAGAGCGCCGCCCTGATCCCCGGCCTCTCCGAGGCTGCCGTCTGGTGAGGCGCCGGAATACTGGAGTGGGGAGACGGACGGGCTTCGGGGTCCCCCAAGACGGCCCCACCCCTAAGACATTCCCTCCGCGTCTCCCGCAGGCCTTTCCACGCCTGGAACGAGTGCTGGATGGCCCGTCGGGATCTGCCCCCCGGCTACGACGGATGGCAAGCCGTGGATGCCACGCCTCAGGAAGAGGGCAGCTGTAGGTCCCACGGGCGGGTGGGGGGCTCAAGGGACACTGGCATTGACCCCCAGCCACAATATGGAGAGAGCGGGATGGGGGAGCAGCTTCCCCCTAGAGGGGGGTGATTGATGGGAAAGAGGCCATCTGTCAGGGATTCCTTAGGTGGGATCATTGCATTGCAGGGGGTTGGACTAGATGACCGTTGGGGTACCCTTCTCTACAGGTCTGCCGTGATTCTGACTAGCTTGCCCTTTTAGCCACACTGTGTAGCCCCCTCGCCTCCACCTCCACAAGCCAGAGGGGGGCTTCTGCTTGGACCACCACCAGAGGCTAAAACAGGGGTACCTTGGGCCAAAGGGGCCACCCCTACCCCAATTGTCGTCCTCCCCTTCCTCTCCAGACTCCTCGTTTTGCGGGCCAGCCCCTGTCCGGGCCATCAAGGAAGGTCGTCTGGACCTGCCCTACGACGTCGCCACCTTCTTCGCAGCCACCAATGCCACCTGCGCTGCCTGGGTGCGACAGGACAACGGCGACTTCCAGCGTGCCTTTTCCTCCACGAAGTTCGTGGGCAACAACCTCAGCACCAAGGCAGTGGGCAGCGACCGGTGCGAGGACCTCACACAACACTACAAGCACCCGGAAGGTAAGCGGGGCAGGTGAGCTCTTGCTTTCTGCTTGGCCCCCCCATCCTGGGGTGGGCTCTAAATCTCTGACCCCGGCCCCCCCCCCCCCCCCATTCTCAGCCAGTCAAGGAGGAAATTTATCACCTGCTTCCCTGAGGAGCAAAGTGGAAATGGCTTCTGGGTTTTTTGCAGGGTCTGCTGCAGAGAGGGCTGTGCTGAGCAAGGTCTCTCACGAACAGGAGCGGCTCCAAGCCCAGATTGAGGGGGACAGCTGCCCCCCTCAGCCTCCACTCGCCCCTCCGGCCCAGGAAGACGACACAGAACCTCTCCTCTTCGCCCACATCCAGGCCAAGAGCTCCTGGCCGTTGGGGCAAGACGCCCCAGTCTCCGTGTTGGTGGTGAACCGGACTGGGGAGGAGAAGAGCCTGGCACTGGTTCTGGGTGCCCAGCCACTGCAGTATGATGGCAAGGCCCTGCCACAGTTCTGGAAGGAGGAGTATCACTTCACTCTCCCCAGCGGGCACGGTAAGCTTGCTGGGGAGGATTTGCTGATTGCAATTTATCTCTTCAGGCGCCCACATGTGTGGGCTGAACAGTTTCTCAAAATCCCATCCTTGGCAGCAAAATTAAAAGCACGGGAATTAGGCTAAATCCAACTATGAAGTAAGCTGGCTCTCCCTTTCTTACCCTGATTTAACAAAGAATCTGGGAACAGCCTGGGAAGTAAGTTTAAAAATAGAATTTACTTAAAATCCTGCATTGGTTAACCTCAACAGTAGCAGCAAAAGCTATGCAAGCAAAATACTTCCGTTTACAGTATAATCAGCTTCTGGCATCTGCCTGAGCTGGAGCAGATAAAGGGCATGTCTGCCCTCTTGGCTGGTCAAAGGAAGAGAGATGAGGGGAAGTGACATCACACAGAGCCCTCTCTACCAAATGTATTTCTATGGTCTGAGTCTCTGTGGTCTTAACCCCTTCTTATGCTAACTAGAAATAAGAGTTACAGATAGGTAGCCGTGTTGGTCTGCCATAGTCAAAACAAAAAAAATTCCTTCCAGTAGCACCTTAAAGACCAACTAAGTTAGTTCTTGGTATGAGCTTTCGTGTGCATGTACACTTCTGTGTATCTGAAGAAGTGTGCATGCACACGAAAGCTCATACCAAGAACTAACTTAGTTGGTCTTTAAGGTGCTACTGGAAGGAATTTTTTTTGTTTTGACTATGGCAGACCAACACGGCTACCTATCTGTAATTTGTCATATAATTTGTTTAGAAATAAGAGGCTTTTGTTAAGATTGGCTGCTACTCTCCTACACAGAGAACCAGAGAGCTGGAAGGGGTCCAAAGGGGCATCTAGCCCCTTTGGCACCTCTGGGTAGAGAAAGTGCCCTGCAGCCAGTGCTGACCCTGTAGGGCTAGATGGGCCATTGGTCTGGCTCAGGAGGAGGATGCATCCTGCAAACACCCCTCCCATCTAGTCCAAGCGTGCCGGGTTCCTTGCAGAGGCATCACAGCCTGTGATGGACAAGTCCTTGGGTGCCCTCTGTGAATCTCCCTGAGCCCCCCTGCCTTGTTTTCCAGAGGAAGCCCTGAGCACCACACTGCCTTACGCAGAATACGGCCCAGCCCTGCGCAACAACTCCCTCTTGCTGAAGCTGACGGCGCTGCTGAGAGACACGGCCTCCCATAGCAACCACCTGGCCTGGCAGGAAATCCACTTCTGTGCCCCCGGACTCAACATCCAGGTCAGTGGGAGGCCAGAGCAACACCCCCCCCCCCGTTTCTCCAGCTAACTGCACAGACACAGCTGAGCCCCACTAACACATGAAGGCAGAGCAGAGAAAAATCAACTACTTTCATACCCCACCCCCGGAGCTCACGGTGGTACACCGGGTTCTTCCTCCCCACTTTATCTGCACAACCGCCCTGTGAGGTAGGTTCGGCTGAGGAACAGTGATTGGCCCAAGGTGACCCAGGGAGCTTCATGGCTGAGTAGGCCTTTGAACCCTGGTCTCTTCCAGGTCCTGGAGCAACTCTAGCTGTTGCACCACAGTATCTCAAGAAAGGCCTCCTCCAATGCCTGTTTTTTGGGGAGTGAGCCCCCAGTCCCCTTTCCTGACTGTGAGCCCTTCAAGGGGAGGAGGAGGTCCTTGTTTCTTCAGACTTGGGGTGCCACAGCAAAGCAGGCTGGGTAGAGCCCTGCCCCCTCCCCATTAGCAAGCCCAGTGGGTCTATGGCTTCAGCCCACCCCTGCCCCCCAGACCCCCCCAGTCCCTGTGCTGCCATTGTCCTGCTTTCTCAGGTCCCTGAGCGCACAGCCCAGTTCCAGGCCACCCAAGCCGAGATCCAGCTCCACAACCCCCTCCCGGAGGCCCTCCCAGGCTGCCTCGTCTCCGTGTCAGGCTGGGGACTCATCCACAAGACCAGGAGCTACAGGTGAAGGGCACTCCTGGGCAGGGTTGCTTTCTTTGGGCTGGGGGGATCAAGCCCTCTCCATGAAGGAGAGAAGGCTCCCTGGCATTCCAGGTGAACGCAAAGGCACACACTCCCCACGGCTGGATCAGAGCAAGTGGAGGTGGGAGGGGGTGGGACTGTGCCAGCCCAGCCCCTCTTGTCTGCCAGGATTGAGGGGGAAGGGCTCTCTGCTGAGGTGCCAGCTGGATTCACCTGCTTGGCACCTCTGATAACAGACGGCGGGGTGGTGTTTATAGGCTGGGGGGGGGGAAGGTGAGGAGCTGCTCTTAGAATCGTTGAATTGTAGAGTTGGAAGGGACCCCGAGGGCCATCTAGTCCAGCCCCCTGCAATGCAGAAATCTCCGCTCAAGCATCCCTGACAGCTGGCCATCCAGCCTCTGCTCAGAAACCTCCCAGGAAGGAGAGCCCCCCCCCACCTCCCCAGGGAGTCCCTTCCACCATCCAACAGGTCCTCCTGTCCAAAGGTCTTCCTGGTGTTGACATGGAATCTCCTGTCTTGGAACTTGAGTCCGGCCCGAGGTGCCCCTTGGTGCCCCTTGCCAGTCGACCATTCTGATTCCGTGAATCCATCTGGAGCAGGAGAAAACCAGCTTGCTCCATCCTCCTCCTGAGCTGCCCCTCCTCAGGAGAGCTGGCGACCCCCTTCTGCCCCTAACAGCCCCCTCTCCTCCTCCTCTCTGCAGGCTTGGAGACATCCCAGCTGGCAGCAGCACAGCGCTGAGGATCCCCTTCACGCCGACCCAGGCCGGGCCCCGGAGGCTGACAGTGCAGGTAGAGAGCCCCCTGCTCCAGCCCCTCAAGGCCTGCAGGACCATCCAGGTGGGGGCAGCAGCTTAGAGCTTCTCCAAAGCAACAGGACCCCCACCCCCCGCATTACCATTAAATGCACTTGGAGTGACACCCCTCAGACCGTGGCTCCTTCTTCATCAGCCCAGCACCAGCAGAAGAGGGGCTGTGGGGGAGCTCTTTCCAAAAGCAGCAACTCCCCTGTCCCGAAAGCAAGCTGGCTGCTCTCCTGCACTGCTGTTTAGCAGGTAGAGCCAAAGGACAAGCGGTGCCTGTGCGGCTCCCTCCTCCCTCTGCATTACGTCTCGGCCTGCAATCTCCTTGGGGCAGAGACCTGGCTTCCTCCGGTGCTTTGTGAAGCCCCAGGGGCATGGGTGAGGCGCTATAAATGATCAGGAGCACACAAGACTTTCTCTAGCGCAGGAGCCTGGCCAGCACAAGCACAGGGGGGACTTTATTGCCCACCCCAGAGCACAGGGGCAGCAGCTATGGGGCCCCGCAGGAGTCCTGCCTCCTCCCTCTTCTGCAGGCAGCCACAGAAGCAGGCACCCATGGGTCCAGCACCCCTCGCACAGGGGGTCCCATCAAAGGAGCCCTTGGGTGAGCTCTTTGATTTTGTCCATGTTGTGGTCAACTGCCCCGGCCAGGAACTGCACCCAGTTCTCTTCCGACGGAGGGCAGACAAAGCTGGCGCTGGGGAGGGAGAAGAGAGGGAAAGAGAGAGATGCAGGTGAGCGATGGGGGGCCACCCTGACAAGGCCCCCAGTCCCAGCATCGAGGGCGATTGCACTGCAGCAAAAGGCTGGCTATGTCTTTAAGACGGAAACCGTTTACCCACCAGCTGTGCCCCTCTGCCCGCCCCCCCCCCCAGGCGGAAGTGGCAGAGACAGAGGAGAGGCTGCCCTGCTCACCTGGTCAGTTCCAACATCTTCTTTAGCACAGACGCCAACTTTGCAGCCTAGAAAGAAACAAGACGTCAAGCCCAGAGCCGCCGCTCCTGGAACTTCACCTTTTCTAGGAAAACAAACAGTCCAACAGGAGCAGGTGGTTTCTGGTCCGCTGGCCACAAGGTCCGGCAGGCAAGTGTGAGGCCTTCTTAAAAGGGCTTCTCCCTTTGGCACTCCCTGGCTGGCACCGTACGGCCCCTCGGACACAGCCTTGACCTTTCACCCCTGAACAGAGGGAAGGGCTGTCCCAACTCAGGGAGGAGGACCAGCAGCACCTCCACGCAGGGCTGGGGAAGAGGCCCTCTGGCCTCAAACCGCAGAGACTCCCTGGCCAGACAGCGTGGGCCGTCCTTGGTTCAGCGACAGCTTCCTCCATTTCTGCGCAAGAGAGACACGGCTGCCTTTGCCGAGGGCCGAGAAGGGAAGGGGAGCCCAGCTTGGTAGAGGAGGAAGGGAAGGGCGATCTGCCACGGGGCATCCAGGGGGCAGGAGAGGCCCCCACAGCCCCAGGGGCAACTCTCCGCTCGCACAGTCTTCTCTCCCGCAGGCATCTTGGGGGTCCCAGGCCCCCCACCCTCATGGGCTGAAGTGGGGAAATAGGATCTCCCAAAAGCTGCAGAGGACCAGAGGCTTCCCCTAAAAAGCTTCATCGGCCCCAATGGGCAACTCACATTCAGCCGCAGAGCCAGCTGGTTCACAGGGGGGTAGGTGCTCAGCACCAACTCGTCCACACTGCAGAATAAAACAGGAAGGGAGGAGGGGTCAGGGGAGGGTGCCTTGCCGTTTCCTGCCCCCCCCCAGCCCCCAACCCAAAAGAGAGGCAGCCTGAGGGAGCACAGCATGCGCTGGACTCGGCTGCAAGGCTCCTGGGCGCCCCCTTCCTCAGGCTCATGCAACCCTCTTGGGGGGGGGGCCTTTCCAAGGACAGAGTGGAGCAACCCTGCAGGGAGGGCGTTGGGACTGGTCTTGCTGCCCTGGCCCACCCCCTAGGCCACAGCAATCCCCCCAAGGCTCCCCCGGCTGCCTCACCTGGGGCTGACGTCTCCTGCAATGTCGGCCAGGTCGTCTAACTGTGCCAGCTGCTCAGCCTTGTCGGTCCTTCCGCGGCCTCTGACGGCCCCCTGGACCCTCTTCAGGCAAATCTTGGCGGCCTTCACCAGCCCCAGGCAGGGGCCAAGCAGCTGCCGGTCAGCCGCTGACCAGTAAGTGTCCCTGTTTGCCCGGGAGCCCAAGTCCTCATCCTCCAGGACATCACTGTACGGGTCTCCACCTTCAGTCTGCGCCTGAGCGAAAGGGACGTGCCAGTCACACTCTCATCCCGCCCCCCCCCCCAGGCAGGGAAGGGGGTGGGCATCCACCGTCCCAGTCACGGGAATACCAGGGGGGCCACCAAGTTGCTAACCTCCCCAGTCAGGCATTACAAGCAAGGAGGGAGGAAATAAGACTGATAGGATTGTGGAGTTGGAAGGGACTCCAGGTGTCATCTAGTCCAGCCCCCTGCAATGCTGCCTGGCAGCTCCCAATGCAGGCGGGGGGGGGGGGGAGGTGGAGGCAACCACAGTGCATCTGGGGACTCCCAGGTCTGCAGCGCAAGAGGGAATCCAGTCAAAACCCTACTAGATCAAGGAGCGGTGTGACACCTTGGACCTGCTGCTTAATTATGCTCCCCCCCCCTAACTTTTAGCTATTATATCTCCTTCTGTATCTGAATGGGTTGAGAAAATTTGGACAGTAGTAGCTATGATCAAGCCAAGTTAGTATAAAATAACACATATAAAGCAGTTTACCCCTTTCTCCCATAAACCTGTTATTCTGGAATAACAAGTTCAGTGCTAACGCCCATCCTCATGCTGCGTTCAGCTTGCTGAGTATTTCTGTATGCGCCTTATCTTTGGTTTATTTTGTCAATTAATGAAATGTAAAAAAACCCCAAACCTCTATTAGGCCAAAGGCTCCCTCTGACAACCCTTCATATCTCAGTAGAGCAGATTTACAGGAAAGCCAAGCCAGTTTTTCATGGCGGCTGCATAAGCTATTAAGAGCCCAGAGCAGAGGGGCGAAGCCCAGGGGTGGGGGCTCTATCAGGGCAGCCCAGGCAAGGCAGGAGCCCTTATCTGGAGGGGCTGCCTCTAGCCTGCGTGGGGCGGCCAAATGCCCTTATCTGCCCCCAGAAGCCACACAGCAGAAGAGGCAGAGGGGAGATTGGCACATCCAGAGGGGGGGGGGGCAGTGCCAGGTTTAAGTATGGGCTGAGCAGGCTGCATTATGGGGGGGGGGGGGCTTGGACTAAGAAACAGGCAGATTTTACTATCTGGGCCCAGTAACAGGAAAGAATGAGGTGCTCCGTCAAGGGTCAATATGGCTTTCGTGAAAGGCATGAGCCCATTTACTCCCCCTGCACAAACACCCCCACCCCAATTTCAGAAGACTTTACATTCCGGCAATCTGCATTCTGACCTGAGCCCACCGTGTGACGCAGCGTCTGAAAAGGCAAATGCAATTTCAGGATACCTAAATGTTGTGCTTAAACCCATTGGTCTGATGCTTCAAACTTAGAGGCTTTCCAGTTGCAGAATAGGGATAGTGATACCCCCTGCTCTCTTGCAAGTGAAGCCGGCAGACAGCCCCCCCCGACAGCCCCCCTCCCTGCGCACCTGCTTCATCTCCTCCAGTGCGTCATTGACAATCCCCAGAGCCTGGGTAATGGCCAGGGTCACAGCCGCCTGGTTATCTGTGGGGAGAGAAGAAAGGGAGGAGGAGCAAGGCAAGAAGGGGAAGCAGCAATGGCAGCGCCCGGGGGGGCGTCCCTCGCTCTGCCCCGCCCTGCCCCCAGGCTGCCCTGGGGTGACCCCTGACTCACCTCGAGGCATCCTGAAAACTCGGCTGCAGGCCTCCCAGACGCCTCCCGTCGAGACAAGCTGCTCCTGCGAGAGGCTGCAAGGGAGAGCGGAGAAGCGTCAGGAGGGGGCCCCAGGCCCAGGGGGGCCTCCACTTTTGTGGCCCACGGGGGCGGCAGAGGAGGTTGCCCCACTCTCTGGGGAGAGACGTCCTGGACCTCCTGCCTCCCCCCAGCATTCCCTGGGCAGGTGAGGGCGGGAAGCAGCAGCTCACCTCTGCAGGGGGGTCCGAAGGATGACGTCAATCAGCTGAATCATCCCCTCCACCACCTGCACGGTGGCATCGCGCACTGCTCTGCGCAGGGTGGTCCCTGCAGGGGGCAAAGAGAGCCCCATCACCGCTGCCCTGCCTCCTTGGCACTCACGCACAGAGACTGCAGGCAGCCCCCCCCCCCCAAGACCTCGCATAAAATCTCAGGCTTCTGGTTGGAAGGGACCTTGAGGGTCATCCAGTCCAACCCCCTGCAATGCAGGAATCTCGGCTACAGAACCCGCAACATCCATCTCTGCTCCAAAGCCTCCAAGGAAGGCGAGTCTGAGCTGGATAGCTCAGCTGCCTGGTGCTGAGAAGGCCGAGGTGGCAGGTTCGATCCCCGTAAGGGACAGCTGCAGGGGGTTGGACTGGATGACCCTCAGGGTCCCTTCCAATTCTATGAGAGACGGCTCCACTGCCCAACAGCTCTTCCTGTCAGAAAGGTCTTCTGAATGCTGAGTCGGAATCTCCTTTCTTGTCAACTGAACCCACTGCTTTGGGTCCTGCCCTCTAGAGCTGGAGAAAACCAGCCGGCTTCCTCTTCCATGGGGCAGCCCTTCAGAGAAGCGAAGACGCCTCCCCTGCTACCTCTCCGTCTTTTATTCCTGCCCTGGAGGGGCTGGACTGGATGACCCTCGAGGGCCCCTTCCAACCCTACAATTCTCGGACTCTTCTTTTCTCGCCAGCACAAGGTGCAGGAGCCCAAGCTAGTGCCTGCCCCCTGGCCTGCTCCTCACACGCTGCCCCCCAGAGAACCCCCTTGTCCCTGCCTCGCGGGGCCCCATCTTGCTCACCTTGGCCCTTGGGGAGCTGGTAATACACGGAGGCGGCTGCCAGGACAGCGCTGTGCACCCCTCCCGCCAGGCTCTCCTGCTCCTGCAAGGGGACAGCACCCAAAGGTTACCTGGCTCACAAGGCAGCTCCCCCCACCCCGCAAAAAGGGCCCTGGGCTCCGACAACTAGGCTGGGCAGGATGGGGGGGGGAGAGATTGGGGAGCATCGAGGGAGAATTATTGGAAGCCTGTGAAATTAAAGCAAAGAATGGATCAAATGAAGGACCCGCCCCCCCCCAGCGGCCTCGCCAGCTGCTAGGTGCCTGGAGCGCTGGATGCGCCCTCTGCCCAGGGGCAGGGCAAGCCACCCACTGGGTGGGGTGAGCTGGGGCAGGGCCGCTGCATGGAGCCTGGCCACCCGGACCGCCCCAGCGTGGAGCCTGCAGGCGCCCCAGCCACCAAGTCACCCCCAGGAGAGACACATGGCTTGGGCATGCTGCAGGCCCCGCGGTGTGGCACCCAGTGTGTCCCCCCCCCCCCCGCCACGCCTTTGCTCTTGAGTGATTCCAGGAATATAGAGTGTTGTTCTGTTCGGCATTCATTTTGGGAATAAAAAACGATGTGACATTTAGAAGACGTCTGAAGGCAGATTCCCTGTTTAGGGAAGTTTTTAATGACTGATGTTTCAATGTATTTTTAACCTTCTGCTGGAAGCTGCCCAGAGTGGCTGGGGCAACCCAGCAACATCATCACCATCACCATCACCACCACCATCATCATCATCATCATCATCATCATCATCTATTCCCTGTGGCATTTTTAACTGTCAGGTTAATTCAGACTCCCCTAGCCCCATGCCCCCCTTTTGTCACACCCCCCCTTAGTGGGCGGCCTGCACCCACCGCACCCCCTTCCTATGTCACTGAACCCTCCCCCCCCCCGGCAGAAAAATCTTGCAGGGAATAAGCCGCGTGAGAGATGCCCCGGATGGGAGGGGGAAAGAGGGACGGGGTCTCACCCACCTGGAGGGAAGGCGGCGGGGGTCTCGAGAAGGCCAGGCTCAGCTTGGTGGCTTCCTGCGAGGCGGCCTGGAAGGCTTCCTCTGCGGAGAAGGGCGGGAGGGTGAGGCGGGGGGGGGGAGTGTCGAGGGGAGGCCCCCCCCCTGGCCAAGGGGGGCAGCCCATCCCGGGGGGGGTCCCTGCAGCCTCCCCCCCCCCCGCCCCGAGGGGTCTCCGCGAAGGCGGCACCTACCCAGGGCCTCCCAGAAGCGCCCGGCCTCGAAGCCTCCGGCGCCCTCCCGGCTCTCGCCGCCTGAAAGAGAAGCGTGCCTCTGAGCGCCTGCAGAGCGCCGCCAAGCCCCGCCCCCGCCCGCCCCGGAGGCCGCGCGCACCTCGCAGCTCGCCCAGCGCCGCGCTCAGGGCCTCCCGCACCCGACGCAGCCCCGCCGGAGACCCGGGAGACGCCGCCATCGCCGCCCCAGCAGCCCGCGCCCAAGAGGAGCAGCGCCGCACTTCCGGCTCCCCGCCGCCCGCCAGGCAGGCAGGCAACTGGTCGAGCTGCCGCGCGGCTGGAGCCCAGGGCGCCCTCGCCGGCCCCTCGCTTAATGCAGCCCGCCTGCCAAGGGACCTTTGGCACCGAGGGAGGGAAGGGAGGGAAGGGGGGATCCTGGCAGCCTCGCCCCGCCCCGCCTGGGAGTGATGCTGCCCCAGCCGCGCATCCCCGCGCTCTGGAAAGTCAGGGAAGTTTGGCATGTCTGAGGGTTTACTGCATTTTTTATATTTGGTTGGAAGCCGCCCAGAGTGGCTGGGGGTATGCATGTATGTAGAATAATAATAATAATAATAATAATATTAATAGATGAATGTTCTCCATGAGCCACACGATGGAGCCAAGCCGGCCTTTCCTGGAAGCGGCTGCCGGGCTGCCTTCCGTGCGACCCCTCGCTCCTGCCCCGCACATGGCGGCTCCTACATCCCGCGGCAGGGAACCGGAGCTGTGGGTGAAGAAGCCTCGCCACCGCAACCCTCGACGCCGAGCGGCTCCACTTCCGGAAGTCTCTTCGCCGAGGCAGTTGCGGGAGGGGAGGGGCGCATGCGCAGTCGCCTCCACGTGCGCCCGGCCGAGCAGAGCCCTTCGCTGCGCGGCTCCTTCCTTGGGATTCCTGCATTGCAAAGCGGGGAGCAGATGCGCGGGCGGGCGGGCGGGCGGGGGTCCCTCCCAGCTCTACCCTTCTGTGCCTGCGAAAGTATTGCTAGGCTGCCCTGCCTTCTTATCTGGATGGTGCACCATGTTGTTCCCGGGAAATTGGAAGGGGGTGAGAGACTCCCCCCCCCCCCCGGAGCCTTGCCTCTCCACACCACCAGGCAAAGCCACAGTCTCTCCGCTGCACATCACCAAACCATTCACTCACACACAGGCATTTCCCTGCCTTCCACCCCTCGCGTCAAGAGAAAAGAACAGCAACATCTCTGCAAAGGGATCGCATCTGCAAGGTGATAGGGGAGCTCAGCTCAGGAGCCCGCGACTCCCTGCCCAGCCCTAGGTCTCCAACAGGGCAAGTGTCAATACCAAATGCAGCAATTCACGGATAAATGTTTCTGGGTACAATGGGAAATCTTTAGAAATTCACAAGAAATCACTCGCTGCATCAATCTTCTCAGTTCCAATGGTATTTAGGACCCAGGGAAGTGAGGTATTAGGGGAAGGGTGAGAGAGCCCACCATAATCCCCAAGATGTACAGTCACATCCGCAGGAGTCATGATTGGTGATATGCTGCCCCAAGAATGTCAGACAGATAACCATCTCAATCACAATGCCTACCTGCCCCACAGTGGGATGAAGCCCCATCAAGACAAAGGGGTGTATTTGACTTGATTCGGGGATCTGGAAACTGTAAATGCTTTCCTTTGTACTGCAATTGACAGGGGCATGCCTGGATCTCAGGTTCTACCTGAGACCACACATTTTCTTGTATTATGGGAAACTTTGGAATACGGATGTAACCCATTGATCAGGGCTTCTGGCTGCTTTTTTGCTTCTATCTCCTGGCTGAAGGCTCTTGTGTGTGACCCCGACCTGAACCTAAGAGAGTCAAGGTTAGGTGATTGTGGGGTGCTCCCTGTTACAATGTTAAAACATAAAACGCCATTTCAGAAACCAAAATATAGGTAACTGGCTGTTCGAAATACATAGTAAACAGTGGCACAAAAAGTGCCTTTGAGAGATGCCTGGAAGTGCAAAGAGAGGGTGCCTGCTGCATCTCTCTTGGGAGTTTCCCAGCAGTGGTCCAGAGACACCACATGCCTGGCTTCCGGGGGATCCCAGTCGGGCCTCTGGATCATGGGGGACAATGGACAGCTCTCCCCCCCACCATGATCTGTGATGGAGTTTGAGGTGCCAGAGCTCAAGTTGCTCAAGGTTTGCATATACACATGAGTCAGGATGCAGTAGCATGTGAGCAGCCATCCCAGATGCGTTGTTTAACAGATATGTCACACACTGCTGGTTTTGTCCCCTGAATTCTGCGCCCTCCCAAGGGCCGCACTGCAGAGAACCCATTGCAGTAATCCCGCCTCAAGTTTACCAGGCAATGGCCTAGAGGGGGCAAGCAATCCTGACCCAGTTATGGCCGTAGCTATCACAGCAGGTGAAGCTGGTGAAAGGCCCTTGTGGCCACAGCCCCGTCTTGCCCCTCTCCAGCTACAGGGCATTCTTCATGGGGGCTCCAGGAGCAAACCGGGAGAGCCCCACGGGCACAGGCACCCTCCCAGGAGCAGCTCCGGCCCTACCCAGAGGGGACCTTTGGCATCGTCCAGGACACAAGCCCTTTGCTGGCCCCCACAGAAGGGTGCCGTCCTCCCACAGAAAAGACACTCAGAAGCACAACGGGGGATCCGCTATGACAAATTTATTTGCAACAGTAAAATCTGGCAGGCAGAGGGTTGTCAGGACAGGGGCGCCATGAGCAGAGAGTGGGGCCCTGCGCTGCCCATTCCCAGCCCCTCCGACACCCAGGGTGATTACGTTTCACAAAAGCGATATACTACTTGATTGTAAAAGCACTTTGACACTGGTCATCTTGCTTCTTTGGAAAAGACAGAGCAGGCGGGGAGCAGAACGTGGCTCCTGGAGCTGCAGGGCAGGTGACGAGAGACAGCAAGGAGAAGCTCCCTGAGTTGCCTTTACCTGCTCACCTTACTGTTTGTTTCATCTCACCCACTCCTGCCATGTTAAAAGCTCTGCAACTCTTTCATTGAACCAAGTCCACCATGATAGGGTGACCAAATGTGGTAAAAAATATTAATACGTGATAAAAATATTAAAATATTTTATGGAAAGCAGCTCCCATGAGGGGGGGGGGCGGCCTCCTAGTGCAGGTAATTATTCACGTTCAAGCGGTTGGCCTCCTCGGACCAGGCTGCGTGGTTTGCCCCGTCCATCTCAGGGGCGAGCCGGTTGCTGGACTCCAGCGTGTGGCGCTCGCCCCCAATGGTCTCCCGGCATTCCGGGCAGCGGGTCGTCTCCATGGCCCCCCCGCACTCGCCAATGACGTAGAAGTGCCCGTTGCGGCACTTGAACCAGTGCCCGCGGGTGGCTCCGCTGACGGCCGCCACAATCTGCTTCCTTTCCTCCTCGGAGATGCCCAGCCCAGCGACGGTGGGCCGAACAGCCTCCAGCTCCTTCAGCTTGGCCTTCGCCTCGCTCTCGGCCTCGGGGGTGAACCTGCCAGGCCCCTCCAGGACCTTCCGGGCCGCGCTGACCAGCTCCGCTGTGCCCGGGGCCCGGCTCGCCTTCTCCCCAGCGGTGTTGCACCTCGCCAGGAGCTCCACCAGGTAGGTCGTCCGCCGCAGCTCGGTCCGCAGCTCAGACACCTGCTGCCCGCTGAAGCTGTCGCGGGGCTGGTCTAGCCAGCCGGCCACCTCGGCCAGGCGCCTCCTCACGCCCTCCTGCTCCTGCTGCGCCAGCTTTCCCACAGCGGCCATCAGGCCTGCCACCTGTGCGTAGAAGCCAAAGAGGGTCTCCACCAGCCCCAGGGTGCTGGCAGAGAGGGAGTCGTCCTCCAGCCTCTCCCTCAGCTGCTTGTGCTGCCTGGTCAGGTGGCGCCTCAGGGTGGTCTCCTGCTGGAGCGCCCTCATCAGCTGGAGGGCGCCCGAGGCGATCTCCGCCGAGCTGCCCTGCATGCGTCCCTTCACCACCTCCACCTCTGCCAGGCTCCTCTTTACCAACGTGCCGTAGCGCAGGCTCTTCCGGACAGGCGTCTGGCAGCTGGGGCACACCTTCAGTCGGACAGCCCCTTCCTCTTCCTCCTCGTCGCCATCCATGTAGCGGTCGAGGCCCAGCGCACTGAAGATGTGCCCACAGTCCTCCAGCTGCACAAAGCGGGCGTCCGGCTCATCCTCACAGCCAAAGAAGATCTGCGTCAGCTCCTCCGCGTCACAGGTCAGGCACTTCTGCGGGCAGGGCTCCCCACACAGCCCGGCGCAAGGGTGCCCGCAAGGGAGGCGCTTGGGGCAGGGCACGTCGCAGCGCGGCCGGTCACAGGGCTCGGAGCACAGGCGCCCGCACTGGTGGTGCTGGCAGCGCCACTCGCAGGGCTCCATGCAGGGCGAGCAGGGCGCCCCACACTGCTTGGGGCAGCGGCTGTGGACGCAGCGGTTCTGGCAGGGCTGGCGGCACGGGGGGCAGTCCCTGGTGCAGGGCTGGCGGCACTGGTGGCCGCAAACCAGCGGGCGCTTGCAGGGGCTCCGGCACGGCTGGTGGAAGCGGCCCCCAAAGCATGTGTGGCACGAGCCTGGGCAAGGATGCCCGCACTCCAGGATGCTGTCGCACTTCGTCTTGCAGCGGATGGGACGCCCGTATGCCATCTCTGATGCTGCTGAACATGGCACCTCCTGGCTGTGCCCACATGGTAGCGTCGCCAGGACCAGCTCTGGGCAGCGCCTCTCGCACTGCTGGCCGCAGGTGAGCCGGCAGGCATGCCCGCACTCCAAGGTTTTCCCGCAGGGCTCCTTGCAGCAGAAATCCTCGGCGGCCATTGAGCAGGGGACCTGTTGCTGGTGGCCGCAGCTGGGCACCGTCTTGGGCACCTTCACCTGGCACTTCCCGCAGGGCTCACAGCACAGCCCGGGGCAGCGGTGCCCGTTGTCACACAGCACCTTCTGGCAGGGCTTCAAGCAGCGGAGCTCCTTGTGCTGCGGGTCGTAGGGGTGGCACGCCCGGGGGCAGACGTGGCCGCAGCCCAGGCGGGTGTCACAAGGGACGCTGCAGCCCCCCTCAGGCACCTGGCGGAAGTCCTCTGCCTGCACCACGTCCGTCTTGGTCTGCGGGTGGTTCTGGCAGGCCAGGCGCAGCGCCCGGCCCACGTGGCCCTTCTCGCGCAGAGTGTGCAGGATCCTGCTCCAGAGAGGCACCTGGCTGAGCATGCCCATGTTGCCCACACAGTAGAGGCCCTTTTTGGCGCGGGAAAGGGCCACGCAGATGCGGTTGGGGATCTGCAGGAAGCCCACCCGCCCCGCCAGGTTGCTGCGCACCAGGGAGAGCAGGATGATGTCGTTCTCCTCCCCCTGGTACTTGTCCACCACGTGGACCTTGACGCCCTGGAACTCCTTGGCCGGCAGCAAGCGGCGCAGGCAAAAGAGCTGCCCCGTGTAGGTGGTGAGGATGCTGATCTGGGAGGGCTGGTAGCCCTGGCGCAGCAGGTAGCGGCACAGCTCCACCACAAACTGGGCCTCGTGCTGGTTCTGGTGGCTGCGGCCCTCCTGGATCTCCTGCTCGAGGAAGCTGTGCTCCACGAAGAAAAGGTTGGAGGAGACGCCCTGAGCAGAGAGGAGGAGAGGAGAGGAGGCTGCTGAGCTGGCAGGGCAGAGTCTCCTGGCCAAAGGCTGCCAGCCAGCCAGGCGGAGGCGAGGGGAGGGGAGAGATGCTCACCTTGATGTTCTCGTAGCGGAGCACCGAGGGATGGTTCTCCAGGTCCTGGTAGATGTGCGGGGTGAGCAGCTGGGCGATCTCTGGCCTCATGCGGTGCTGCAAAAAGGGCAAGCCGAGGGAGAGGTGATGGAGAGGGGAAGGCAACCGCCCTCACGAAAAGAGGGGCTGCCTCAGGCGGCCACCGCCCTTCTCTGCTTCAAGGTCTGAGGGGGGAACCATGTCTGGCTGCCTCTGGGCCGCCCACCCTAGAGGAGAGCAGCCAGGGTCTGGGGCTGCCCCCAGCCAGGCAGGAAAGGCTCCCAGCTCTTCTCCCCTCGTTCCTCGCTTGTGCGTGAAAGAGAGAAACCCCCATTTGGAGGCTGTCAATGCTTCCCAATCCCAGCTCCTGCAACACCCCCAAGGGGAGCCAGTGCTCTTGCACCCAGATCCCGACTTTGTGGGTGTCCCTTTGGAGATCTGCTGGGCCTCTCGGAGAAGAGGCCGCTGGACCGGCTGAGCCCCCTTTGGCCTGATCCAGCAGCCTCCACAGAGCGAGGGAGGGGAGGGGGCCGGGGGGGGGGGCCTGCTTGTGCCTCACCTGGAAAGCGAGGCGGACGAAGGGAAGACCGACCTTCACCAGCCGCTCAAAGAGAGATACCTCCAGGTGGAAGTTCCTGGCCAGGTCGTAGACGTTGGCGCTGGGGCGCAGCTGCAAGGAAACAAGGAAGATGGAGCCCGTGGGGTGGGGGGCGGGGGAGAAGGGGTGGGGCCCAAGGCCAGCAGACCCCGCCCCTCAGCTGGCCCACCCTCCCACCTACCTGCTGGTGGTCTCCAATGAGGATGAGGTGCTGGCAGGCCCTGCTCAGGGTGGTGATGACGTGGGCCTCAAGGACTTCGGCCGCCTCTTCCACAATGACCACGCGAGGGGCCACCTGCTGCAGGACCTGGCGGTACCGAGCGGCTCCTGGGGTGAGAGGGGGGGGTGAGGGGACGCCCTGATCTCTGCCCCCTCTGCCTCCAAGCCAGTCTGCCAGGCTTCTGCCTCCCAGCCCCCTCTCCAACTGGAGGAAGTGTGAGGGCAACGGCAGCAACTACCGGAGAGTAAGGCCCACAGGCAGCACTGCAGGCGTGTTGTGTTGCAGCTGGGCAAGGAAGCAGGTGAGAGAGGCTCCTCTTCTCTCCCCCCCCCCCCCGTCACAGGTGGGCACCCCAGGGTGTGGGGGGCAGCTTGCTACACAGCCTCCTCCTCACCTGTGGTCGTCATGCCCACAATCTGGGCTGTCCTGAAGACACAGAGGTCCTGGTGCTGGCGAAGCTCAGCCAGCCTGTCGGCTGCCGCCTGGTACTTCTGTTTGTACTGCAGCATCTCGCGCTGGATCTCAGCTTGGTGCTTCTGCAACCAGTACCTGTGCGGCACAAAGATCAGGCTCTGCCCTTAGGCAGAAAGAACCAGGGGCACCAACATAGGAGGGGGGACACCTGGCTTACTAGTGGCACGTGTGAAAAGGATCACAAGCTGAACACGAGTCAACTGTGTGATGGAGCAGCAAAAAATGTGAATCCACAGAAGTCGAGTGTCCAGATCAAGGGACGTCATAGTCCCACTCTATGCTGCCTTGGTCGGACCACACCTGGAATGCTGTGTCCAATTCTGGGCACCACAATTTTAAAAGGATGATCAAGGGTCAGTAAACCAAGCCTTATGAGGAACTGGGGATGTTTGGCGTGGAACAGAGGAGGCTGAGAGGAGATATGAGACCCCTCTTCAAATATCTCAAGGACTGAGAAGAGGGAGCAAGCTTATTTTCTGCTGCTCCGGTGGGTAGGATTTGAACCTGTGGCTTCAAGTTGCAAGAAATGAGACTCTGACTCAACATCAGGAATAACTTTCTGAGCATAAGAGCTGTTTGACATTGGAATGGTCTCCTCGAGAGGTTGTAGACTCTCCATCCTTGGAGGTTTTTAAGCAGAGGAGGTGTAGGGGGGTGGGCATGGGCACCAGAGGCCCCTGCAGCAGAAATTACCTGTAGAGCTTCCAGCGGGAGCTGAGGTTCAGCTGCCACACATCCAGGACGGCCTCAGCCTCCTCTTTGGTCATCGCCTGCCATTTTTTCAGTTCCGCCTTTGCTTGTCGCTTCATCTTCTTCTTCCGGCCCCGCTGCAGCTGCAGAGAGAACCCCAAGCGGGCAGGTGAGGAGGAGGCCGGGGCCACCCCTGTCCTGCCCGCCTCAGGGGCAGCGACCACAGAGCTTTCACCCCCTCCAATGCAACGCACTGTGTCGTCCCCCCCAATACCTGAAACCCAGCGTTTTCTGCCCCATGTGGGGCTCTCTGCTCCCCCTTCTCCTCATCATCCAACCGCATGGCCAGAAACAGGTCGTCCAGGTTGTGCCTGGGGGGTTTCCTCCTCCGCAGCTGCCCCTCCTCATCGTGGTCCAGCAGCCGCTCGCGCTGAATCAAGTCTGCCTCCTCCACGACCTGCAGCAGCTCTGGCTCTGCCTGTGGGCCTTCCTCCGCCTCCTGGTCTTCCTCAACGCCTGAAGGGCCACACAGAGACCGGTAGGTGGCGGCAGAGAGTGGGCAGGCCCCAGGCTCCTTCCGTGTCTCAAACTCGCCACCTCATCCTTGTCCCACCCAGAAGCTGCCCAAAGGAAAGCCCCTTACCTGCATTTTCTGGCCATCCTGGATCGGCCATGTTTTCAACCGGCGTGACGCCAAGTCCCAGCCACTCCAGGATCAGAGAGTGCTTTGGATCCATCCAGTCCTCTTCCTGGAGCAAGAAGGAGCAGGTCAGACTGGCTCAGCGGTGGGTGGGCAGGTGCCACAGTCCCAGGGACCCCAAGACAGGAAGGCAAGCAGGAGCCGGGGGCCACGAGAGGGGCGGGGGCAGGCGGGGAACCCTTGCAACCGCCTCGTGCTCCCAGAGAGCCAGGAGGTCTCTCTGCAGCAGGAGGTTCTCCTGGGAAAATCTCCCTCCAGGGCGATGAGTCTTTCATGGGTGCTGACGGTTTAGTGTGGCAGCACCTGCCCTTGGGAACTCCCTGCCCCTTGACGTCAATCAGACGCTGCCACTTTGCTCTTTTTGGTGCCTGCTGAAAACTTCCTTTTTAGACAAGCCTAACCTCGACGGTTAGAAACTTTCAACCTTCTGAATTTTTATGGATTGTTTCTTTGTATATAAACACACACACACACACAAATTTCAAGCAGGTGCATCTATCGATTGCATGGAATAAATAAATAGATAGATAGATAGATAGATAGATAGATAGATAGATAGATAGATAGATAGATGATAGATAGATAGATAGATAGATAGATAGGGTGGTTTCTTCCATGACTGGAGTCCCCATCAGCCCCCCCCCTTTGAGGGAGGAATTCCTACTCATCAGAGCAGCCAAACAGCTCACACTCTCGCCCAAGACTTTGGCCCCTGCTCTGCTGCTTCCAGCTGAGGGGCTGGAGAAGCCCTTGAGGAGTTGGGGGGCTCCCCCTCTGCTTTCCCAGGGGCACTTGCTCCCTAAGACGGAGAGATCCTGGTGGGGTGTCTTCTTGCGGGGCCGCCTTCTGATGCCCGCCCCCGGTGCGCCCCTCCTGCTCCTTACCAGGCCCCTCACGAGGCTCTCCCAGTGCCGGCTGGAGATGCAGCTCCGCAGGTGCTTCTCGTGCAGAATCCCGTGCAGCCCACACTCCAGCTGAGCCGCCCCTCGGTTGAGTTCGAACTCGGCCTCCCGCATCTCGCAGGTGATCTGCCCTCGGGAAAAAGAGGCCAGGTCAGCCCCTCCAGCGGACAAAGCCCAGCAAGGGATCAAGACCCAGCAGAGGACAGCTGGGGGCGCCCGGCCGGGCAGCTCCGCTCCCGCCCTTCCTCTGCTGGCGCCTCCAACTGCTCTCCCCCCAAGGGCGCCCTGCTCTGTCCCTCTGCTCCGCCCAACCTCCAGCTCTGGCCCTGGTCTGGGGAGGCAGCGTGGAGCTCCCTTTCAGCACCAAGGCAGCATTTCCACAGGTGCTGCGCTCCAGTGACAAAGCAGCCCTCAGCTCTGGCAATGGCCTGAGCATCCAAGATGAAGAGGTGTCTGGCTGTGTAACAGACTCCCCCAGAAGGGGGGGGGCGCTCTCTCCTTCCTTGGAGGTATTTAAACAGAGGCTGGGTGGCTACACTGGAGGGGTTCTTGGGCTGCGATTTCTGCGTTGCAGGGGTTGACTAGATGACTCTTGGGGATCCCTCCATTTCCCTGTGCTTTGCTGATCTGGCTGTTCTCCTGGGCAAAGGCCCCCCCCCCGAATGACACCCTCCAAACCAGCCCCCCTCCCCCTCCCTCGCACGTACATCACTGTAGGACCACCGGAGGTGGCCAGGCAGGCCTCTCCAGAAGTCGCTTCTGCCCCGCAGCTGCTGCAGGGTGAACGGCTTCAACTTCTCGCTGTTGCTCCTGCCACCAACCCGCACGATGTCTGTCGGCTGGAACGCCTGGATTCCTTGGGGGGGGGGAGAGACGTAAAAGTCAAGGTGGGATACCTAAGCAGGGGACCCACACCCTCCCGCCACTGCCAGGACAATGGGCAACCACCCGTACAATGACCCCCCCTGCAAAGGAGTCTCAGTAATTCCTGCAATGCAGAGGGTTGGACTGGATGGCCCTTGAGGGTCCCTTCCAATTCCGCCAATCTCTATTCTCTCCTCTCCCCCCCTTCCCCCCCCCCGGCCAAGGTGCTGCTGCCCAGGGCAGGCAAACCCCCCACCTTCCAGGAACTGGTCCAGGGCATGGTTGGTGTAGCAGACCACGAGGATGGGGGTCTCTCCGCGGGCGGCCTTGTTTTTCAGCAGGACTTCCATGATCTTCAGCCCAACGTAGGTCTTCCCTGTGGGAAAAGCCCTGTCAAAGCAGGAAGCTCTGACTGCCAACCCCCAAGGGGCATCAGAGGGCCCCCCTGCAGCCTCAGCCTTTCCCCCCACCAGCAATAAAAGGCTAGCAGCTGGGGGGGGGGGGTCACAAGCCACATCCCCCATGCCACAGCCAATTCACTGCCATTCCAAGCAGGATCTGCAGGCAAGCAGTGGCTTGGCTCGGGTTCAAACCCCATGAGGCAAAGGAAGACACCCGATTCCAGACTGACGGGGGGTCGGAAAAGTGGGTCTTGTGGGGTGTCAGGATCCAGCCGGCCAGCCGGCTCCACTACACACCCACCCCAGTTTCAGGCAGAAATCTGAGCCTCCATCTGGAGAGGCATGATGGTGCAGTGGTTAGAAGAAGAAGAAGAGGAGGAGTTTGGATTTGATATGCCACCTTTCACTCCCCTTCAGGAGTCTCAAAGCGGCTCACAATCTCCTTTCCCTTCCTCCCCCACAACAAACACTCTGTGAGGTGAGTGGGGCTGAGAGACTTCAGAGAAGTGTGACTGGCCCAAGGTCACCCAGCAGCTGCAGGTGGAGGAGCAGAGAAGCGAACCCGGTTCCCCAGATTACGAGACTACCGCTCTTAACCACTGCACCACACTGGCTCTCGAGCGTCAGACTAGGACCTGGGAGAGACCGGGGTTCAAATTCCTATGTCGGCCTTGCGCTTCACTTGGTGTGACCTCGGCAGCCAGTTGCTGCCTCTTGGCCTAGCCTACCCCACAGGGTTGGTGTGCGGATAAAACAGGAAGGAGAATTCTGCGTGTTGCACCCTGAGCTCCTGGGAGGAAATTGTCAGTATTTTTCACTGTTTTGCAAAGGGTCACAAGACCGGATGATTTCATTTGTTATGAATGTGCGAATGGAAGTCAGGCTGATAAACTGCTTTGTTCTTTCTATCTCCGACAGAGAGGATGTGTGAGGAAGCTCACACAACTGTTGCTTTTATTTCTTTGCTGTAAATAAAGATGCTTGATGCTACAATTCCACCACAGCCCTGCTTTTGCTGACTCTGCCAACGTGTGCATGTTATCTTTCAGACGTGTGTCGAAGTTTATATGGGACTCCGCTATCAAGGGACGTAAATGTGATAAATACATACGGTTTCGGGCCCAGGAGAGATCCTGGAACTCCTCTGCGGTGAAAGGCTCCCCCTCCCAACCCCACTTCCTGCAACAGACGCCTCTTCCTCGGAGGGTGGGACGCCCGACTCACCTGTCCCCGGAGGCCCCTGGATGATGGCCAGCTCCTTGGTCAGGGCCAGTTTCAGGGCTTGCAGCTGGGACTCATCCAGGCCCACGGCTTCCTGGGTCGGCCACTGGGAGGCATCCAGCACGTCCACACGGCCCTCAGGGGCTCCTTCCGCCCCAGCAGGGGGAGGCTTGGCCATCAGGCACCTGAGGTCGTAAAGGCTGCTTCCCGGCTCCCTCCGCAGGTAAGCCGGCTCCCTCACCTGGGCCTCGCAGTGGACAATGTACCTCTGGAAGGGGACGTCTTCCTCCCGCAGCTCCTGCAGCCCCTGCAGGACGTGTCGGTAGGCCTCAAAGTAGGCGGTGGTCTCCACCATGACGAAGGAGTCAGAGGGCTGGACCTCGGCCAGCAGGGCCTGGCTGTGGGTGGCGAAGGAGAGGTGGACAAAGCCCTTGCGCAGCTCCTGGGGCTCCCGGTCGGAGACCGTGGCAAAGAGGAAGGTCTCAAAGTTGTCCTTGGACAGGCAGACCAGGGAGCCGTACAGCAGGCGCTTGGAGTTCTCCCACCGGACGGCGCCCAGCGGCGTGGAATCAAAGTGCACCTTGTAGTCAATGCCGGTCCGGGAGCAGAGTGGAGCCAGGATCCGGGCGTCCAGGTACACGCGGATGTCGTCAAACCTCCTCCTGCCCGGGCCGGCCTCCTCGAAGCTCTGGAGGAACTGGAGGATGCCCTCCCTCAGCGGCCGGACAAAGTCCTCCCTCAGGAGGCGAAAGTGGGTGTCCAGGTAAACGGCGGGGCTCTCGTAGGGCTGGCTGATGAGGTTGGGGCGCAGGAAGGGCTTCTGGCCGCGGTTCACCTCCTCGTAGGTGGGGTAGATGGACATGGCGCGGTACTCCCCTTCCTCGCCAGGGGCGGTGGGCTGGAGGAGGGTGCAGCTGTCCACCCGCAAGGTGCCCTCGCGCCGGCGCTCCTGGAGGTGCTGGATGAAGCCCTGCAGCTTCTCCAGACTCTGGTCCAGCTCCACCGGAAAGTCCACCCCCAGGGCCCGGAGGCCGTTGACGGAGCCTGGCAGGACGGACATCAGCAGGGCCACCTTCTGGAGGGAGCTGGCCGGGAAGATGCTGACCAGCTCCTGGACCAGCGCCACTACGCTGGCAATGTGCTGGGGGCACTGGTGCCGCACCTCCGGCCGGGCCTCCGTCAGCATGTCGGCCAAGTACTGGGGCAGGCAGACCCGGAGGAAGGAGGACTCCTTCACCGTCTCCAGCAGCCGCTGAATGCTCTGGCGGTCCATGTGGGAGAGGCAGGCCTTGCGGAGAACCTGGCAGAGCAGCTGTACCAAGTCTGGCCTCATGGCAACTGGGGAGAGCGCCTCCCGCAGGCGGGGGCTGGAAGCCAGCGTGATGGCCACCTCCGAAGGGTCCTTCTCGAGGAGTTCACGGAGGAAGCGGGTGCCGATCATTGGGCCCCGCTGCTGCGGAGAGCCTCCTGGCCCTGCGTGGGGCCGCTGGGTGGGGTCAGCGTTTGGGGCCCCCTCTCTTTGCCTTCCTGGGCCATCCCTGGCCGGCCCTCCCTGGTTCTGTCCCCCAGCCCCAGGCCAGACGCCCCCTCTGCGAGGGAAACGGTTCCCCTCTGCCCCCAGCCACCTGGGTGCCCCCTCAGCCGGCCTGCTGGGGTTGCGTGCCCCGTCCTGGTGGGGGGTCCGGCCAGAGCCAGCCCTCCGCTCTGCAGCTCTGCCAGGGACCCCCTCACGCTGCCCACTTGCGTTCTGCTGGGAGGCTCCTCCATCTTGAGGCTCTGCAGAAGGAAAAGAGGGAAGTTAGGGAGTCTCTGGGCAGAAGCCCAAGCTGTGCTTCGCCCCAGTGCTGCCCCCCTCCCCCTTCAGGGGATAACTTTGGCTTCGCCCCTCCAAAGTTAGGCAGGGGCTGAATTCTCCACCCAGGGGCCGCATCCAGAGGGATCTGGGAGGGAACTGGGCGGCTCCCTCCTCCTCCTCCCATTTGGCGGCTCCTCCCCCAGAAACGATGGACCGGGGGCGGGGGCGGGGGCGGAGAGCCGGGCCGGGCGGGGCGGCCCAACCTCCCGTTGCCAAGAGCCGGAGCCGCAGGACGGGGTTTCCCCGGCGGCGGGAAGGGGACGCTGGACCAGATCCAGCCGCCAAAGCTGAAGCAATTGCTCGGCTCCTTTTTTCGCTTTCTCATCCCGGTGCGGCAGAAGGGAGAAGACCGGGGCTCTCCGCTCACGCCGAACCTGACCAAGGCGGAGACGCCCCCCCCCCGCCAGCCCGTGGTCGCCCTGCGAGGCGAGGCGCAGAAGCCCCTCTTTGGACTCCGGGAGGGGTGGACCCTCCTTCCTCGGAGGCTGGATGCCATCCGTCGGGGATGCTCCGAGTCCTGCATTGCGGGGGTTGAGTTAGATGACCCCTGGGGATCCCCTCCCTCTTCCCACTTCTGGCGAGAAGCGCAGCCTTTGAGCGGAGCCTCCGGTCCCGGAAAGCTGCGCTTCTCCTCCGCTCTGGCCCGGCCAGCCGCTTTCAAGGACTGATGTGTCAATGTACAGTGGTACCTCGGGTTAAGTGCTTAATTCGTTCCGGAGGTCCGTTCTTAACCTGAAACTGTTCTTAACCTGAAGCACCACTTTAGCTAATGGGGCCTCCTGCTGCTGTCGCGCCTCCGGAGCACAATTTCTGTTCTCATCCTGAAGCAAAGTTCTGAACCTGAAGCACTATTTCTGGCTTAGTGGAGTCTGTAACCTGAAGCGTATGTAACCCGAGGTACCGCTGTATTTTTAATCTTTTGTTGGAGGCCGCCCAGAGTGGCTGGGGAATCCCAGCCAGAAGGGCGGGGTAGAAATAATAAACTATTCTTCTTATAATTCTTCTTCTTATTATTATTCTTATTAAATTGTGGCTGTCACCTGTGCCTCTGCCTCCCGCTCCTCCGCCTCTTCGCGGCCGCCGCTGCTGCTGCCCCCTTCCTCGCCCGCGCCCGTCCATGGCTCTTCTCCGCTCTGCGCTCCGTCCCGTCGAGGCGCCTCCGGGCTCTGCGCCGCCTCCTCCTCCGCCGCCGCCTTTTCGGCTCACTTTCGACTTTCGCTTTCCCCTTCCCGGCTGGCTCCGCCCCCGCTTTCGCTTTCGTTTCTCTCCCCCCCCCCCAGGCGGCCCCGCCCCGCCGAGGAACCCCTGCGCCCCGGTCGCCGTCCCCGGCGGAAGGGAAAGGGCGCCGGACGGGCGGAGCTCTGCGTGGCGCACCCGGCGCCCTGCACTTCCGGTCCCTCCGAGACCACGATGGAGCTCGGCGAAGGATGGCGGGCGAGGCTGGGCGGGCCCGGCGGCGAGGAGGCCGAGGAGGAGGAGGAGAGCGGCTCCGAGACCGAGGTAGGCGAGGGGGCGGCGGGGAGGGAGAGCCGGGCAGCGCCTGCCCCGCTCGTCCTCCTCCTCTCCGGCGGGGCCTTGCTCTCCCTCCCGCCCTCTTTTCTCCCTCTCCCCCTTTCGCTCTCTCTCTTTCTCCCTCTTTCTCTCCCTTCTTCACTCGCTCCGTCTTTTCTCCGCTCACCTCTCTTGTCTCGTCTCCCCCTAGGAGGTGTCTGTGGGCCGAGGCGGCCGCGGCGGAGACTTCGCGGCGGGCTTTGCGTTCGCCGAGGCGTCGGCGGGGCCCAGCGGAGGCCCCTGGGCGGAGGTGCTGAGGCAGCTCAAGGGGAAGGTGAGAGCGGGGGGGGGGGGGCTCCGCAGGGGCCCATACTCTGCGCTATTACTCCCCCCCCCAAAAAAACCCCTCCCACCACCACTTTCTGGTCTGATCCAGCAGGGCAGCTTCTCCGAAGCCACTGCCAATTCTTCTTCATCCTCCTCTGGAGCAAAAAAGGTTTCTGGGCCTTCTCTCTGTCCCCCCTGCTCTGCTCTCTGAGACCTGCAAAGTCCAGATGGGAAGGTTGCTCCGTGCCTCAGGGTTCCCATGAGGTCATCCTGCTGGAGCTTCTGATCTTTGGGGTTCCACTCCTGCACTCACCTTGTTTGTTTTCTCTTATGCAGAGATCCGCTACCAGCCTGGACGAGAAGATTGCAACTGTCAGAAAGAAAAGGAAAGCCCAGGTTAGAAATTCCCACCGGTTTGGAATCTTCTGGGTTCCTGTATCTGCGTGGATAAGGGCAGCAATTTGCCCTCGACATTGCAGGGGCACATCATGTGATGCATCATGTTACACGCCATGTGCCAGTACTCGAGCGCTGGGTGCGGAATGGGGAGCGCAGAGCTGGGCTCCATGCTTGGCCTCCTCCTCCCCACGCGACCTCAGGCAGGGAGGAGGAGGCTGCGAGGCAGGGCTGCCAGCTCCACACTCTTGCCCACATGACATCGGCAGGGAGGAGGAGGTGGAGCAGGGCCACAGGAATTTGGGGCAGCCCCGTCCCCTCCTTGAAAAATTTGGGGGTGCTGAATACCCCTCAGTCCCCACCACTTGTTGCACCTGTGTGTGGATGTTGTGTAGCCTTCCAAAAGTAGTGTCCTCCAAAACAAAGTGTCCAACTGGTCTGTTTCACGTGCAGGGGAACCTCTGTGACTGCAGAATGACTCACCTAAGCACAACAGAACTTCCCATTTTCAGGACCCCAAAGTCAGGGCAGGTGGCTATTCATAACACCATACATTTGAAAGGGACCTGGAAGGTCTTCTAGCCCAATCCTCTGCTTAATGCAAGATCAGCTTCTGGATGGGGCGGCATGTGTAACCCATGAAAGAGCTGTGTGGGCTTTGCCTTTTGCATAAGGTGCCTGCAGTGTGATTGCATCTCTGTAGGGACCCTTAGAGAATCTTCAAGCAGTTTTTCTGGTTCTGTGGAACATTATTTAATCGTGGAATCTTAGAGAAGGAAGTTTAGAAGCAGGCTTACAATGGCAGAAACAATTCCCTAACATATTTGACTCTAACGGATTTGTGTCACATAAAGTGGTGCTTTATGTTCTGGCTGCAAGAAAGATGAGAAAAGGAAACAATATTGCAAAAAGTTGCGCTGGAAATTCAGAGGTCTAGTGGAAGTTAAGCTAGGTATGAGCTAGCAGATGATACAGACTCTGACTCCCTTTCTTTATATGCTTGATGCTTTGGAGTACGTAGTTGTTGTACGTTGTTTGTTACAGTTTGGTAAATTGTAATGAAATCGTTTGGGTCTTTGGTCAAGACAATAAACTCTTTGGCCATAGAGAAGGAGGCTGGGCAGTAAAAAACAATGTCCCATTTGGGGGGTCTTTTCCAGGAAAAGCAAGCTAAACAAGGGCCAGCAAAAGAAGATGCTGGGGAGGCTACACAGGAGAATGTAGACAAGGTGGATGCTGGAGGAAGTGAGGAGGAAGATGCAAAGGAGGAGGAGGAGGAGTTGGAGTCTGAGTACTCTTCGGCAGATGAGAGCATCTTCACAAAAGCTGGTAACCATGGCGATGGATGTGCTGTGCAGGCACCGGGGCAGAAGAGAGCAAGTGTGCATCTTCTGTGCCTTACAGTGGGGCAGCTGACATACTTTTTGCAGCTAGTTGCATGAATCGAGGTTTTAGTAGGAGGTGCTACTCTCTGATTTGTAAGGTGTTCTGATCATCTTTTGGTGGGGGGTCGTGTGGTTTTTTACAGATACACTCAAGGTGAAGCAGCGACGGAAAAGGAAGCGAGGTGGAGAGGAGGTGAGCCTTTGGATGCTGGGTGGTGCTGGGTGAGAAGGAGTACCTGCAGAAACAGGGGTCCTTCCCTCATGTTGTGAGTCTGTGTTCCAGGCTTTCTCTTTCTGATCCTCCTTTCTAGGAACCTGAGCAGTTCTTTGAAGATGCTTCACAGTACGATGACAGCCTGTCGTTCCAAGATATGAACCTCTCCCGGCCCTTGCTGAAGGTAGCCAGATCCTGCTTTCTTTCAGAGGGAGATGGCGAAAGTGGCTGTTTGGTATCTCTTATTGGAAGGACAGCAAAACAAAAAACTACTGTTTAGCAGCAAAGATAACATTAGGATGTTCATCATACAGTGGAACCTCGGTTTTTGAGCATCTTGGAAGCTGAACGTTTCGGAATCTGAATGCCGAAAACCCGGAAGTAATTGCTTCTGTTTTCAAATAGGTCCGCTGCGTGTTTTTCTTTTTTCTCAATGGACCTCCCATTGGTTCTTGGTTTTCGAACGTTTTCACCGAGGTTCCACTGTACTGTTAACAGGGTTCGAGGCTTCTGGGTAAATGGACCTTAAATGAGCCTGTAGTTGGAGGATGGAAGAAGAAAGTTCTTGTTTATTTATATTTAAATTTGTATGCCAGCCTTCACCCGAAGATCACAGGGCGGTTCACAAAAATACAAAATGAGACCACAAAATACATAAGAAAACAAAAACAAACCCATAACTCTCCTCCCACAAACACATTAAAAAAGCTGTAGAAGGTTAATCAGTCAAAGGCCTGGTTGAAGAAAAGTTGTTTTTGCCTGGCAAAAAAAGATATGTAATGAAGGCGCCAGGCGAGCTTCTCTGGGGAGAGCTTTTCACAAATGAGGAGCCACAGCAGAAAAGGTTTTGCCCGCCCTCTGGACCTCATGGAGGAGGGCATCAGAAGAAGGTCCTCAGGTGATGATCACAGGGTCAGGGTCACTTCATGTGGGGAGAGGGGGTCCTTGTCAGTTGTCAGTCAGTCCTGTTTATTTGCTAAAAAAGGGGTTAGTAAGGGGGACATTTAACTTGCTTTCACTTTAAGATGAGCATAAGAATGTGGGTTTTAAATTAAAATCAATGGTCTTTTTTCAATATATGTATTGAACAGCTTAGACCAAACTCTGTCTATCAAATCAAAAGCTAAAGGTAGATCTGTAAATGCTACAAGAAGATACCGTGTTGACCTTTTGTGCATGCACAATTTGCCGTCAAAGCAGCTGTCTAGATTGGTTCCTGCTGCTTCAGTGGGACATTTCATTTCCCTCAGTCCACACAATTCAATGCTCTGAAATCTAGTTGAATTCTTCTCCATTATTACATGTCCAAAGCTGAAATAAGAAATTCTACCACATTCTGCAATTGGTTCCTCTGGTATAAAAAAACCACTTTCCTAAAAATTCTGATTATTTTCTAAAGATCCTGAGAGCGCTTAGCCACCTGATGTTCAGAATCAAACCAGCCACCAGAATCAAGTATTTCACTTTCTGGGGCTGTAGTAGTAGTAGTAGTAGTAGTAGTAATATTATTATTATTATTATTATTATTATTATTATTATTAATTGTATTTTTCCATGTATAAGACTATATTTCCCCCCTATTTTTTCAAGTTTAAAATTGGGGGTCGTCTTATACATGGATAGTGCATATGGGGGATTGCTTTATTTGGAGTCCCAAAAAATAGGGGGCGTGTTATACACAGAAAAATACGGTATTAGATTGCAGAAAGACTGGAATTACTGCCTTTGTAGGCTATCAGCAAAATTACCTGAAGTATTGCCTCGAGATGATAAAATGTTACCCCTGAGTTCAAATAAGTTGTAGTCTGAGAGTAGATCGGTCTCTCTCTCTTGGAATCTGCTAGGTCAACCAGCACGCCATGCCAAGCACCTTGGGTGACGTAGTTTGCCTTCCTGCACTGAAGACTCCCCTTGGCTGTGTATGGGCAGTAGCTAACAGGGCTGAGCTAGAAATGGCCACTTTCCCATTCATCTCCCCTGAAATGATCATATGCTGGGATTACTGCCCATGTCAGTGTGGAGACCCAGTCCCTCTGAGAGGCCAGAGAGCAGCGCGTTCCAAGTTAAGTGTTTGCATAGTTGCAGGGCAGAGACCTGCTCACACTGGCTTCTTCCCAACGGCTGTGATTGGCAGGCAATAACCGCCCTGGGCTTCAAGCAGCCGACCCCCATCCAGAAGGCCTGCATCCCTGTGGGGCTCCTGGGGAAGGACATCTGCGCATGTGCGGCTACAGGGACAGGTAAGCCCCGGGTTCAAGGGAGTGGGGGTGGGGCAAAGGCTTGGGGTGGGCCAGGAGGCTGATCTATGTCTTTGTCTTCAGGGAAGACAGCGGCCTTCATTCTGCCTGTGCTGGAGCGCCTGATCTACAAGCCCCGCCAAGCCCCAGTGACGCGGGTGCTGGTTCTGGTGCCCACCCGGGAGCTGGGCATTCAGGTGCACTCTGTCACGAAGCAGCTGGCGCAGTTCACCAGTGTCACCGCCTGCCTGGCCGTGGGTGAGTGAGCAGGACCTGGAGATGGAGAGGGTGACTTTGTTTGCACCCATCCTGCCCACCAGGGGAGCTCATGCCCCCGCCCGGTTTGTGTCCTTGTAGGGGGCCTGGACCTGAAGACCCAGGAGGCGGCGCTGCGCTCGGGCCCCGACATCCTCATCGCGACCCCCGGACGCCTCATTGACCACCTGCACAACTGCCCCTCCTTCCACCTGGACAGCGTTGAGGTCCTCATCCTGGACGAGGCTGACCGGTGAGGGGAATCTCTGGGCACAGGCGGGGCGGGGGGGGGGGAGGCCCTCAGAACACCAAGAGGCCTGGCTGCAGGATCAGGCCAAAGGAAGCCCACCCAGGCCAGCATCCTGCTCTCACAGCGGTCCATCAGAAGCAGGGCCTGAGCACAAGAGCAATGCTCTCCCCATCTGTGAACCCCAAAACCCCATATTCAGAGGTAGGCTGCCCTGGGCACTGGAGGAAGAACAGAGCTGTCAGAGAACAGTAGAGTTGGAAGGTACTTAGAAGGGCCATCTAGTTCACCCCCTGCAATGCAGGAATCTCAGCTCAAGCATCCCTGACAGCTGGCCACCCAACCTCTGCTTAAAAACCTCCAAGGAAGGAGTCCACCACCTCTCGTGGGAGACCGTTCCACTGTCGAACAGCTCTTACGGTCAGAGAGTTTTCCCGTCAGAATCTCCTTTCTTGTCATTTGAAGCCATGGGTTCAAGTCTTCCCATCCAGAGCGGGAGAAAACAAGGCTGTTCTCTCTGCCATGTGACAGCCCTTAAGATTTTTGGCACAGGCTGGCTGCGTTGTCAGTTTTTGTGCCTGGAGGAGGAGCCCCACCCTCTGCCCTATTTGCTCACCTGCCTCTCCCGTTCCCCACAGGATGCTGGATGAGTACTTTGAGGAGCAGATGAAGGAGATCATCCGGCTGTGTTCCCGACATCGCCAGACCATGCTCTTTTCTGCCACCATGACAGACGAGGTACCAAGGGAGACTCAGAGAGGAGACTGGGGAGGGTGCAGTTGTGACAGTGCGCTGGGCGGATAGGAAGTGGCCTCAGGAATCTTGTCATGTATTTGAATCTTGGTGCTCTGCTGCAGAACTGCTGTGATCTCCCTTGGACCCGGATGTCCTGCTTCTCTTGGGAGGAGTGGAGTGTTAGGGTGACCTTCTTGGCAGGGCTGACAAAGCTTCCCCCTCTCTGGCAGGTGAAAGACTTGGCCTCCGTTTCCTTGAAGAACCCTGTCCGGGTCTTTGTGAACAGCAACACAGATGTGGCCCCGTTTCTGCGCCAGGAGTTTGTCCGCATCCGGCCCAGCCGCGAGGGAGACCGGGAGGCAATTGTGGCAGGTGGGAGCCTGGAGTGGGGGTCCAGCAGCCCTCAGGGGTAGCTTATGACCCCATAGCACATAGCCATAATGGTTGCTCTGCCGGATATGAGTTGCTGGGAGAGTCGCTCTTGTGCTCAGATGCTGTTTGCTGGTTTCCTGATAGGGGCCTCTTTTTGGCCGCTATGAGAAGAGGAAGCTGGACTAGATGGGCTGTTGGCCTGATCCATCAGGCTTTTAAGAACATCAGCAGAGCCTGCAGGATTAGGTCAGAGGCCCATCTAGCCCAGCACCCAAACAAATGCCCCAGGGAGGAAGCCCATAAGCCCGATTTGAGCCCAAAAGCCCTCTCCCCTCCTGTGGTTCCCAGCTGCTGGAATTCAGAAGCACTGCTGATACGACTGTGGAGGCCAAGCGTGGTCATCCTGGCTAAGAGCCACCGAAAGCCCTCTCCTCCCCCATGCTATTTTAAAGCACTCTAGGTTGGTGGCCGTCACTGCCCCCTGTGGGAGTGAGTTCCACAGGCCACCTGTGAGTTTTGTGTCCTCCCATCCCTCTCCTCCTCAGCCCTGCTGACTCGGACGTTCCTGGACCACGTGATGCTCTTCACGCAGACCAAGAAGCAAGCGCACCGCCTGCACATCCTCCTGGGCCTGATGGGCCTCCGTGTCGGGGAGCTGCATGGTGACCTCTCACAGGCGCAGCGCCTGGAAGGGCTCCGGTAGGCAGGGCTGGGAGCGCGGGGTGGGGGAGGAGGTGGCGCAAGAGAGTCCGGCTGCCCCTGACGCTCCCTCTCTGCGGATGCTGCCGCTGTCTGCAGGCGCTTCAAGGACGAGCAGATTGATGTGCTGGTGGCCACGGACGTTGCGGCGCGAGGACTGGACATTGAAGGTGTCAAAACGGTCAGTGGCTCTCCCCCTCCGCCAGCTTGGGTCCTGCTCAGCTTCTCACTGGGAGAGCGGGATGCCAGACCAGGTGGGCTCTTGCCCCAGTCCCGCAGGTGCTTTCCTGAGGCTCTCCTGTCTCGCCACAGGTGATCAACTTCACGATGCCCAACACCACCAAGCATTATGTGCACCGCGTGGGGCGCACAGCACGTGCAGGGCGGGCCGGCCGCTCCGTCTCCCTGGTGGGCGAGGAGGAGCGCAAGATGCTGAAGGAGATCGTGAAAGCCGCCAAGGCGCCCGTCAAGGCCAGGGTCCTTCCCCAGGGTAAGCATGGTGGCAGCAGGGCGGGGTTGGGGAGCAGGGCATGGGGACGGGCACCCTTAGGCCAGGGGTGGCGCTGTGGGAGGCTGAGCGGCTGCCCTTTGCCCCCAGATGTGATTCTGCGCTTCCGGGAGAAGATTGAGAAGCTGGAGTCGGACGTCTATGCTGTGCTGCGCCTGGAGCGCGAGGAGAGGGAGCTGCAGCACTCGGAGGCCCAGGTGAGGAGGAGGAGGAGGCAGAGGCGGCAGCAAGGTGGGGGGGGGGCGGGAGGAGGCCTTAGGGGTGCCTGGGCTCATGGAAGTGCTTATCTTTGCAAAAGGGAGCAAGCAAGTTCCTGCAGAGCAATTTGGTTTGAGTGCCTCCCTGCTTTGGCCCTCTGGGATTCCCCTTTAGTTGGCTCCTTCTGTGGTAACTTCCCCCGTGGGACGCCACCCCGCCAGGTGGATGAGGGAACATGGGGCAGCCCTCTTTGGCTCCCTGCCGAGGTTCCTGGGCATTGAGGCTGTGCCCAAAGAGGGGCTCTCCCAACAGCAGCCCCTTGACTTTGCTCTCCTCCTAGATCAACACTGCCAAGCGGAAACTGGAGACGAGTGCTCAGGAAGGGGCGGAGGGCGCTGCCCGCAGCTGGTTCCAGAGCCGGGAGGAGAGGAAGAAGGAGAAGCGTAAGGGCCTGGCCGGGAGAGCGAGAGGGGGCAGGGGGGGGCCTTGGCCGCGAAAGGGGGTTCTTTCCTTTCCTGGCTTCTCACCTTCTGCCTCTGGGATCTCTCTTCTCGCCCAGTTGCCAAGGCCCTGCAGGAGTTTGACTTGGCGCTGCGAGGCACCAAGAAGCGGAAGAAGTTCATGAAGGAGTCTCAGAAGAAGGCGGCCCAGTTGACGGTGAGCAGTGGCTGAGTGTGTGTGTGTATGGGGGGGGGGCGGTTGTTTTGAGGGGCTAGTGAGTGAGTTGGGGGAGGAAGCACTGCTAGCCCCCTTTGTGCTGCCCCTACAGCCGGAGGAGCGGTCCCAGTTTGAGATCCTGAAGTCCCAGATGTACGCCGAGCGCCTGGCCAAGAGGAATCGCCGGCCCAAGCGTGCCAGGGCCATCCCCGAGGAGGCTCCGTCCGCAGCGGCCAAGGGAGGTAAGCAGCAGCGCCACTTCTCGGGGGGGGGGGGGCTGCCAGAGGGCTGCAGGTCGCCTTGGCTTTAACCGGGGGTCTCCCTCTCTGCCACATTCCTCAAGGGCCCAGGCAGCAGCAGCACAAGAAGAAGACGTCCGTCTTTGATGAGGAGCTCACCAACACCAGCCGGAGAGCCCTGAAGCAGTATCGGGCGGGGTGAGTATTGTGCATGCCCCCCCCCATCATCCCTTTCCTTCACGGTCCTGGTGATCCTCTTGCCAGGGCTAGGAGTGACCTCTCCAGTCCACAGATGAGGAACAAAGGCAATCTTTGTTGTGCAGAGCGCCCCAAGCGAGAAAGTTGTTGGGGGCTTGGGAGCCAGAGTGCAAGGGGCATCAAAACCAGCTGCTAAAATGGGCCAGAAGTTCCCCAGCTGGAATCATCTAGTCCAACCCCCTTCAGTAAAGGAATCACGCCCACCTCTTTGGGGGGACAGGCTTGTGCCAGCCCCCCCCCCCCCCCCGTCAGCAGAGGCCGTGCCTGGCCGTGATCCTGACATCTCTTTCCTGCAGGCCCTCGTTTGAAGACCGCAAGCGCCTGGGTCTTGGCTCAAGGAGGAAGGGAGGGAATTTCAGAGCAGCCAGCTCCAGGTGAGGCTCCTGGGCTCCCTGCCTTTTCCACCCATGTCTCTCCCTCCGGCTCTCTTCTGCCTCTCCCACCAGAGGACTGACGCGCTTTCTGCTTCCTGTCCTTGTGCAGGTACAAGAGGAAGAAGTGAGGGAGGAGCTCTCCTGGGCTGCCTTTGCGGGTTTCTGGATGGTGGAGGCCCTTTTGAGGCTTGGAATCCAAGTGAGTCTTCCTGGAGGCAGCAGCACCAGCCACATCCGGGCAGCTGGAGGCAGCTTTGGCCTGGGAAGGACAAGCCAGACCGCTTCCCACTGTTGCGGCCTGAAAATCGGAATTCACCAGTGCCTGGCTTGCCTGCGTATTGCAGCCCCATTTGCTTTCTAACATTTCTCACCGAGGAAGAAACTCTTCATGTTCTGAGAAACTGTAGATTATTCTACACGTTTATCATTAAAAATGACTTTTTTGACAAACTAGAGGTCTCATGTGAAACTTTCTAAAAAAAAGGTGTGGGTGATGGTAGAGAACCTCTACTTCTGTGTGGAATTGGGGAAATGTATCACTCAAGTGTGCTGTGAAATATGAAGTCAAAAATTCCCAGTGTCAGGACAGAACTGTGTAATAAGATGGCAGAAATCTTGCTATAAATCATGATTTATTTACAGCTCAATTATTTGCATTTATAACTGGTCTCAAAAGAATTGTCCAGAATGGGACAAAACAAGAAAAATACATATGCCTCTAATGTTGAGAGGAAGAAATTCTTTTATTTTTTTTCTCCACAATATGCTTTTTCTGTGCAGGAGCCGTGAACAATGTTAGTTAATTGTTGTAGCTTGTCTTCCCTTACCACACCCCACTGCTCAGTTGTGAAAGATATTCTTACGTTATGAATGGTCTGTGTCACCATCAAGAAAACTCTGGACTGTCCATAGATCAAGCGACTTTTAAGTTCTTAACCTAGCTCCTGGTTGTCATCCTAGCCAGATGTTTCACTGATAATCAGTCAGTCCATCATTGGAAAAGACTTTAGTCTTGCCTCAAAATGGCACGTAGACATTCCATTTTGGTGACTGTAACACTGCCCACAACCCATGTTATTTGGGGATTTTTCTATCCAAACAGCAAGCAAGTTCTCAACTGGGGCTTTTCCTGCCTGCCTCCTAGCTGCAGATTAGCAAAAGGTCAACCTCCTCCGCTTCAGGAATGCTTGAGCAGTTTGATGCCTTGGCAGCAACCACAGGGACAAGGCTGCAACGTCCCCCTCCCCCAGGCTTTGGCGTGAGATCCCCGCACTGAACCTAAGCTGGTGACTAGCTTCTGAAGAGGAGAGAGGGCTGCTCTTGTGCTCAGGTCCACTTGCAGGTTTCCCACTGGGGCATCTGGTCAGCCATTGTGAGAAGAGGATGCTGGACCAGATGAGCCACTGGCCTCATCCAGCAGGCTCTTCTTCAGTTCCTGAGCCCAGGTGAAGAGCCCTCCAGGAAGCCTAGACTTGTTTGCTTTGCTCAATCTCAGAATGAATTTGCACCACCACAGCAGGAAATTTCCCAGTGTTTATTAGAAAGGGCAACATGACAACCCCCAAAATATAAAACATACACACAACCCCCCCCCCCACCCCATCATTCCCTCAGGGTGAACAAGACAGAAGTCCAAAGGCTCAAATTTTGCTCCCTTCACAGTGTCACCTCTCAGGGCCTGGGTGGGCGCATGCCAGGAGGAGGGGGACCTGGAAAGGACAGAACAGAGGCAATCAGCTTTGCAGGTGCTGCCCCAGGAGGCAGCCGTGCTCTTGCGCCCCAAGGACAACCTTGCCCCTCCCCTCCCCTTAGTTCCAAGCTTATCAAGGGCTTCTGTCTTCCTCCAGTGAGATTTCCATCCACAGGAGGCCGACAGGCAGCAGAAAAGGACTCTGGCTTTGGCTTCACCACACAGCCAGCCCTTGACTCAGGCTCAAAGCCAACTCACCTCTCATGCCAGGGGGAGGAGGCCTCATTCCAGGAGGTGGCATGCCCATCGGGGAGCCTCGGCCAGGCGGCATGCCCATGGGGGGGCCCATGGGGGGCCTCATGCCAGGGGGAGGCCCCATCATCCCTGCAGTGAAAAGGAAGCCACTTCAGTCCCCTTGACTCCGCAGACCACCCCTCGCCAAAGTCCCAAAGTGAACCTCAGAGTAATCCTGCTTTGACACCAACTCTTCACGGTGCTCAGTTACTGTCATTTCATCCCAGGTTCTGCCAGTCTGGGTGGGGGAGGCAACTGGGTTGCTGCTTACCTGGAGGTGGGGTCCCTCTGCCCATAGGTGGAGGGGGGCCTCCGCGGCCTGGCGCATACTGAGTGGGGGCTCCTGCAATACTGGCCGTTGCGGCAGCCGCTGCAGCAGCAACTGTCCCTCGGCTCTGAGGAGTCATCACCTGGGAGGGGAGAAGAGGCTTTTAGAAATCTGCTGCAAGTGAGATCCCAAGTTGGAGGGATCCACTGCTGTTCCCTCCAATGCCAATGTCCTTGAGCTGCCCCAGACTCCTCCCCCCCTCAAACCATTTATTGGGAGGACGTGCCTCCTGCTTACCTGCTGGGATGGGCCACCAACACCACGTACGGGGCCAGCCAAGCCTGCGGGTGCCTGGGGCATGGGAGCTCCTGCGGGGACGCCCCTTCCAGCAGCTCTGCCAACACCAGGTCCTCCAGCGGCTCCAGCCAGGGGCACGCGAGCGATGCCAGTCTGAAAGAGCCAAACAGTCACTGCAGCAGGACAGTTTTCCAGTGGTGGTGGTGGGGTTCTTAACAAATAACCTACCATGCTCAGCAGTGAGTCAGGACACCGCTTGCGTAATAATATTTTTAAAAAATCTGGGGGCGGACGGACACATACATTTATCTGCTTCACCTTTGTCTTCCCAACCCCAAAATCTGTCTTTTCTCCCAGCACTCCCCTGAAACTCTTCCAAGTTTCTTTCTTCCAAGTACCACAACAAGGAATATTTGGCTGCCCTTCTCCTCTCTGCCACCATTAATCCCCATCCTCTTTGATTGATTTCTTACCCCTCCCTGGTACTCTCCATGTTGAATTTTGATTCTGTGCTATTCCTGATATGTAGAAGAAGCAGACGTTTCAAAATAAATATATACTGGCATGTCCTTTAGTTCCAGAAGCAGACTGTAAATATTTTAGAGCAAACCCCAAAAGCCAGACTTAGTCGATGCCTTGCAATTTTAAAGGGGAGCTGTCAGGACCCCTCTGCTAAGCTATTTTGGGAAGGGACAAGAGCACGAGCAAACATCTCCCCTAATCTGGCTTACATCTTTGGGGGGTGGCCCCTCGACTGTCATGGAGACCAGATTCTCTCCTCGCAGCAACACCAGGCCCAGCACTCGCTTCTCTTCCCGCTCGGGCTGCTTGGAGTTCTTGGGCCTAGAAGGAAGGAAGAAGCAACCCAAAGCTATGTCACAAGCATCTCTGCCTCCTACACCTACCTTTACAGGGGGTGAACTGTGGGCCCCTCAGAGAGGTGGGTGACTTATGCCACACTGGAGGGGGGTCAAAGGGGGGGAGAGAGACCCAAGGGGGCCCCCAGGCAGAAGCACCACCTTCCCTGGGGTCCTATGAGCTGAAAGGAAGGCCTGTCCTTGCTGTCTTCGGAGAGCCTTCCAATGGCCCTGCCCTTCCCCAAGGAGGACCAGGAGGGGGAGACCCCGGCCGCCTTCAGGGCTGCTTTGGTGGGGTGATCTCTTGCTCCTGGCAGAACTGTCCAGATTGTGCCCCCTAACCACTGATAAATGAGCTCTTCTTTCTGCCTCTCCTCCACATCCCCCTTCAATTCACCCTCTATTTAAAACCTTTTATGAGGCAAGAATCAATATTTCTATTCATAGATATATTTATGGACACATTTTAAGCCGATTTAGCACTGCCACCCCAGCCTGCGCCCCTTGTGGGGGCCCACCTCTCCAACCCCAAGCTATAGCCCTGGTTGCAGATGCCCCTCCTTCCACCCGACTGGTTTGTGCCTCAGGAGGTGTCATGAGGGGCTGGGTCGGGGGCCCCTCCTGGGCCGGCCTCTGCCGGGGGGGGGGGCAGGTTGCTCACTTGATCTTCCTGAACTCATCGCAGTCGCAGAGGATGAGGTTCATGTGCTTGTCGAAGGCCTTGAAGGTGCCGATGAAGACGCGGCCGTCCTGCAGGATGCAGCGCATGCGGTAGTCGATGTGCTGCAGCATCTTGCTGCTCTTGCCCACCGTCTGCGGGGGAGGGGAGAGTCGGGGGGGGGGAGAAGTGTGTTAGGTATTTTGAGGTCTTAGATATATGGTAATGTTCATAACCGCACGTACATAGATCAGCACAGGAAGACTGACCTGAAGCCATTTTGATTCCTAAACTGAGCAAATGTTTTCTCTGCAAGGTCAAAGTGGAAAAGCCTCCCCATTGTCTTTTCCTTCACAAATCCTGTCTTAAGATATGAATAGGGTGTGAGGCTGTGACCTGGCCCAGGAACTAAGTATTTATCATTATGAAAGACTGGCCAGGCTCCCCAGGCAATCCAATCAAGTGACCATTAACAGGTAACCTGCCAGACAGGAGGTAAACAAGGACAGGAGAAAAACAACATTCAAATCTCTGTTTAGACTGTGATGTCTGTATGATGTTTCTGGGGGTGGTCTTGATCTACGGGATGGCAATTTCAAAAGTCTTTATAAGGCCTTGCGCGCCATTTTTCTGGGTCCCTCCTCTCTCCTGGGGGTGAGGGGAGACCCTGTTGCAACAGATCAATAAAGATCAGGCTTGCTAGCTGCCTTGCTTCTCCAGATTCTCTGCTTGGCCTCTGTGATTCTACCCATAGAGAACCTACAAAAGGACTCTATATGGGCTCTTGGGTCCCCCATAAGGGAAAAGGGCATTTTTGGTTTGCAACAAGAGGAGGGGAAGGGGCTCCCAATCCCGCCCCCCTCACCATGGTGGCGGTGGCGTCGGTCCTCCTTCCCGGCGCGGCTCCCCTCGGCCTTCCTGCCTTCTTTCCTTCCCGCCGCCGCCTCACGAACCAAAGACGCGCCTCGCGCTGCCTGAGCGGAACCGGAAGCGCCCGCCGACCGGACGCTCCCCGCCACACTTCCGGCGCCCGGCCCCGCCCCTCGGAGGCGGGGCTCGTTGCCCGGGCGACCGCCCAGCGCGGCGGCTGCGGAGGAGGGCGGAGCTGCGCGGTCTCCATGGCAGCCGGCGCCGGGCGACGAGGCCCCGCCTCCCGGGCTGGAGAGAGACGGAGCGGAGCCGGCGCCAATGGGGGACGAGGCGCGCTCCTGAGTGGCGGGCGCCGCTGGCCAATGGGGCTGCGCGGCCGGGCGAGAGGGGCGGGACGCAGCCGGGTCCGCGGCCGGAGGGAGAGCGGCGTCGGCGGCGGAGCGGAGGGTCCCGGCAGCCGGGTGAGCGCGGGGCGGGGAGGGCGGCCGGCCTCGGGGGCGGGGGGGGGGCGGAGCGGCGACTCTCGGGGCTCCGTTTCCCCCTCCCTCCCCCGCCCCCTCGGTCTGTTGGTCACGCGGGGGGGGCGGCGACTTCAAAGGGAGCCTCCCCCCCCGGACGCCGCTCTGCGGGACACCGGCCGGCCCCCCATCTCCGGACAGAGGCCCTCGCGGGCCGCCTCCTCCCCCCCCCCTCCTGCTGCTCTGGAGAGGCCCGTGGGGGGGGCGCCTGGAGGCCGCCTGCTGGGAGGAGGGAGGGAGGGAGGGGGCGACCCCTCCTTTGGCCTGGAGGAGCTGCTCGGCTTCTTCCCCCAACTGGGCGCCCGGCAAGCATCCCCCCCCCCCGCTGGGACCTTCCCATAAGCCGCAGCTTTGGGGGGGGGACTCCTGCTTTTGCCCCCAGTGGGGCAGCGGCGCCTCCCTGGCCCATCTGGTGCCCCATCTCTGCTCCCCCCTCCCAGGCAGGGTCTGTGGGTAGGAGGGCCTGGGGGGGGGGGCGAGAGCGCCTGGTCCTGCGCTGCCCAGACCCCCAGTTCCTGCGGGAGAGGAGGGGGCTGCCCCACGGGCTGCAGGCCCCCCCCCACCAATAGCCCCCGAAATGCCCCCGGGCTTCCTGTCGCCAGGCTCTTCTGCAGAAGGAGGCTGGTTCCTCTTCCCTTCCCAGAAGGAGGCGGCTTCCTCATGGGCTGCTGCTGCTTTTGCTCTACCAGAACCTGGATGGGGAGCCACAACCCCGGACTTGCCTGGGGTGGGCAGCACCCTGAGCCCCCCCCCCAGTGCAATGGACAGGTGGGGCGCTGCAGAGGGGCAGTTGGGGGAGAGGCAAAGGAAGGGACTTGGTGTGGGGCAGCTGCCTGGTGGGCTTGCCAGCATATAGGGTTTGCCATGCCTGATGGAAGCCTCTGCCCAAGCATTCAGGGCGGGACGTTGGAGAAACAGAGCCTTCTTTTAAAAAGAGCCAGCAGAATGCATGCATGTGGGCATCCGGAACAGATGCAGCGCTAGCTATATCCCGGGTTTGATCTGCAGTGCCCTTTAGTTCAGGGGTCCATCCCTGGGAGACCCAGCTCCCTGGGCTCACTAACATGAAATAGTTTAGCGCCTTCATCTTCACCTCTCTTAAAAACTAAAGGGCAGATCATAATGGTCAACTGTGATGCCCTTAAAATATATTCAACTTTTCTTGGAAAAACAGGTTGGGTCGGATGTATTGTGTATGTTGCAGCGTGCTTTATTCCCCCCCTCCAAAAAAAAAAAAGACCCGTTCAAAAACTTGCACAGCACATAATGACCCACATCTCCTAGCAAAACTAAGAGTCGGTCAAATAAAGCTACTGAACTGGACCTCCAGCAGGGAATTTGTTGGGCGGTTCCCTCTCCTCCTCCTGCTGCTGCCCTCCTGAGCAGAGAGGGAAGGAGGTGGCACATCCCCCAGCCCTCCCAGAGCAGCAGCCAGGAGAGGGTTAAGTGCGCCTGGCCTTGAATAGGAGGCTGGTGGTGAAGGGGAGGCAGGCAGAGGCACCAGCTGCTCTGGCCCTGCAAGGCAAAGAGGTGCTGAGCCCGTGTCCTCCCTGGCATCCCTTGGGAGGGGGTCTGGCTGGCTCCTGTGGTCAGGAGAGGGGCCCCTCACTCGCCTACGCTTCCTCTGGGGCAACTCCTTGGCAGAAGAGCAGAGCTGGGGCATCCGGTAGCGCTGCCCTGCTTCCTTGCCAGGCTGCCCTCCCAGCGGCTTCCCAGCTCTAGGAAGGTGGGGCTGGGCAGTCTTTGGGGGCAGCCCAGAACTTGACCTGGCCAGGACAGCAGGAGGTGGTGCTGGTGCCTCTGAGAGCAGGGCCCCTCCTTGCCAGGTCTTTGTTGGGGGGTGGGGGGCAAAGAGCTTGCCTAGCCAGGGGGCTGGCTCTTCTTGCCAGGGCTTTGGGCCTGTGCAGAGGCTGGTGCTGCTGGGTCCTCGGAGTGCCCGCTTGAGGGACCAGAATCCCCTCTGCCCTGGAGCTGACTTGCCTTTCCCCTCTGGCTAGGTTTGGGAGGCCCATTCCTCGCCCCCCCCCCCCCTGTGAGGTGGCCGTCAGCCAGGAGGGATGCCACCCCCGTCGGACATTGTCAAGGTGGCTGTGGAGTGGCCGGGGGCCAATGCTCAGCTGCTGGAGATTGACCAGGTGACGGGCGCAGGCTGCTGGATCGGGCCGGGGGGGGGCAGGGACCACATCTAGCATCCTGTTCTCACAGTGGCCAACCAGCACCTGAGGTTCAGAAGCCTGGCTGCCTCCTACTGGGGGTGGGCTGGGGCAGAGCTGAGCCCACGTGGCTGGTAGCCATTGAGAGCCCTGTCCTCTGACCCTCTTGGAAAGCCCTGCTGGCCAAGCTGCTTCCTGTGGGAGGGAGTTCCAGAGTTCCACTCTGCTCTCTGCTAAGAAGGGCTTTCTTTTCTCGGCCCTGACTCTTTCAACTGTCAGCTTCCTGGGGTGTCCAGGCCTTCTAGTGCTGAATGGTGGGTGGGCCGGGGGGGGGGGGCTGATCACCTGCCGTCCAGAGGAGAGTTACAGTTCAGGCTTCTCTTTCTCCCCCCTGCCTCTCTCAGAAGCGGCCTCTGGCGTCCATCATCAAGGAGGTCTGTGACGGGTGAGTGGGAACCACGACTGGCTTCCTGGGGGCCACGCTAGCCTCTTCCCCCCCCCCAACTCCACCCAGCTGCTTGCTTGGGGCTCTGGAGCTGCTGGATCCCCTCCTCTGAGCCCCCCAGCTGCTCTTCCGGCTCCTGGGTGTGGCTCACCTGACCCCCCCCCCCGCTAGCTTGCTTCCTGAGGGAGGAGGCTGACATGGTCCTTCCCCCCCCCTTAGGTGGTCGCTGCCCAACCCAGAGTACTACACGCTGCGCTACGCAGATGGGGCCCAGCTGTACATTACAGAGCAGGTGCGTGGGAGCTGGTTCCTAACCCCCCATCTAAAAAAGCAGGGAGCGGGCCATGGGGTGCCATGCAGCTCCTTGCAACTCTGATCAGGGTGGGGGCCTTGGAGGAAATCCACAGAAGCAGACCAGGAACCCCGCTGGGGGGCCTCGGCTCCTCTCCCAGTCGTGCTAAGCAGCCCCCCCTTCTTGCCTTGCAGACCCGTTGTGACATCAAGAACGGGACCATCCTCCAGCTGGCAGTTTCTCCAGTAGGTCTGGGCTGCCTCTGGGGGGTGGGTGGGTTCTTTACCCCCCTTTGAGGATTTGAAGCCTGCTGGCTGGCTTTGGGCTCAGGGCACGAGGCCACCTCCTCTTGTTCTCTCTCTCCTGCCCGGCTGAGGGGAGCCCCCTGGAGGGGTTGGGGGTTTGCAAGGGACTAGCTGTTGCCCTGCCCCCCAGTCCAGGGCCGCCCGCCAGCTGATGGACCGGACGCAGTCGCACAGCATGGAGGCTCGGCTGGAGGCCATGAAGGAGCTGGCCAAGCTCTCTGCGGACGTGACCTTTGCCACAGAGTTCATCAACATGGACGGCATTTCAGTGCTCACCCGCCTCGTGGAGAGCGGCACCAAGCTCCTCTCCCAGTAAGTGGGCATCCAGCACCAGCAGCGCTCCCTTCCCTGAGGGGCTGTCCTTTAATGTTGACAGTTCTGGCCTTCTCTTTGCTCCAGCACTGCAGCCACTTGCAGCCCCCTGGCCTCTTCTGGAGCAGGGCGCTTTTGGTTGGGGGGGGGCAGCTGCCCCAGGGCTGCCAAGTGGGCAGGGGAGGCAGCAGAGACTTGGGCGCCACCTCCTTGGCAGTGTTCTCTTTGCTCTTCCGCAGGGCCTGGCTTGGGTGCTCTGTTTCTCTCCTGCCATGGGTGGGGGCAGCTGGGATTTGATGCTGGTCACTGGGGCACAGAGAGGGGAAAGGCCACCGGCTAGAAGACAGTCCTTCCAGGCCAGGGTCTTCTCCCCATTACTTAGTGTTGTAATGTAAGAACATAAGACAGACCCCCCCACTGGATCAGGCCCAAGGGGGCCCACCAAGTCCAGCAGCCTGTTCTCACAGTGGCCAACCAGGTGCCCCCCTGCGGTTATCGGCAACTGGGGTTCAGAAGCATGGCTGTCTCTGACTGGCAAAGCCGAGCCACCCAGTGTCCTCTTCGCCTCCAGGCCCTGGTCTGATCCACTCTGAAAGCCTTCTAAGGTGATGGCCATCAGTTTAGTTGCACTGTCCTGAATCTTCCAGCATTCAGTTGCGTGGAATATCCACAAGCCCTGGCGTTAGAAGACAGGGAGGAAAACGTTCCTCTCTCCACTTTCTCAATGCCATGCATGATTTTACAAACTTCCATTGTGTTGCCTCCTACATTTTCTCTAAAGAGGCCCAAACGCTGCCACCCTTTCCTTAGCCAAGCCTTCCTAGATGCATAACTTGGTTCGGCTTTTTAAACTTGGTTTTATCTGCATTTTGGCAATGGCATCCTGCCTGCTGTTTTCGAAGTCTGTTTTCATTGCTGTTTGTAATGAATATTTTATGGTATTATATATACCGTTTAATATGGTTTTTTAAAACTGCTGAATAGTTAATTCAATATCCAAGTTGGCTTTGATTGGGAAGCGCAGGGCCTGAGCAAATCCTCCTCTGTCACTGCCAGGCCTTGGCTGGCTGGTCGCTCTGAGTGCCCGGCCTGCTTTGCCCTTCCCTTCTCTGCTCTGGTTCTCCAGACAGGCGGATGGTGGAGCCGCAGAGCATGGAGGGAGCGCAAATTCCTGCCTCTGGCCTCTGTGGGTTGCAGGTGCTGAGGACACTAGGAGGCCCCAGAAGCAGGCGGCTCCCTTTCCCATTGCCCACTAAGTGCTGACGTGAGACCGCCAAGACGGTGCCCGGTTGCCGCTCTGCGTCGCCCAGCAGAGTGACTCTCTGGAAGGGCTGCCTTGGCCAGCCATGAGTGGGGGGAGAGGGAGCCCTGAGGGTGCCCTCCCCCCCCCCCACTGATCCGCCTTCCCTGTGCCCCCTGCAGCTACAGTGAGATGCTGGCATTCACCCTGACAGCCTTCCTGGAGCTCATGGACCACGGCATCATCTCCTGGGACATGGTGTCCATCAGTTTCATCAAGCAGGTACAGACTCCGCCATAGCAGGTGGCAGCGCTGGGCGATCGCTGCTTTTCAACATCTCACCCACTAAACATCACGATGGACCAGTATATTGCCCTGTCGGAAATAAGGATGGAGCTATGCAGAGCCATCGGCTGGCTTCACAGTTTCCCCCTCATTGTGATTTTTGCTGGCTCCTGCTCTTGGGATCCGCTGCCCTTGCATGAGGCAGGGGAGAGCTCAGCTGGCAGAGTTAACAGGGGCTGCGGGAACTGAGAGAAGCCTTGGCTGGCTTCGTGGTTTTTCCTGCATCGTGATTTTTGCATAGCAACCGTGATTCACGATATATTGCCAGGTCAAAAACAAGGAAACTGATACAGTGGTACCTTGGTTCTCAAACTTAATCCATTCCAGAAGTCCGTTCCAAAACCAAAGCGTTCCAAAACCAAGGCACATTTTCCAATAGAAGGTACAGTGGTACCTCGCAAGATGAATGCCTTGCAAGACGGAACACTCGCAAGACAAAAGGGTTTTTGGTTTTTTGAGTTGCTTCGCAAGACGATTTTCCCTATGAGCTTGCTTCGCAAGACGGAAACGTCTTGCAAGTTTGTTTCCTTTTTCTTAAAACCGTTAATACAGTTGCGACTTGACTTTGAGGAGCAACTCATAGCACGTGGTGTGGTAGCCTTTTTTGAGGTTTTTGAAGACTTTGGTGATTTTTGAAGCTTTTCCAAAACTTTTCCGAAACCGTGCTTCGCAAGACGAAAAAATCGCAAGACGAAAAAACTCGCGGAACGAATTAATTTCATCTTGCGAGGCACCACTGTAATGCAAAATGGAGTAATCTGTTCCAGGCTTTTAAAAACAACCTCCAAAACAACAATTTAACATGAATTTTACTATCTAACGAGACCATTGATCCATAAAATGAAAGCAGTAAATAATGTACTGCAGTCACACAATAAATCAGTAGCTGAACTGGGTTCCATACAGTCACACACAAAAAGAGCTGCAAAAACAAAACAAAATAAATAGCAAAAACAGACAGACCTCAGTGTAACACTCAAAAGGGAAGCGTGGCACTCAAAATGGAGCATGTTTGGTTTCCAAATTGTTTGAGTACCAAGGTGTTTGAGAACCAAGGTCCCACTGTATCACAAAATGGACTTCAAACCAGTTTAGGCAACAGTCCTAGCAGGCGGCACAGGAGAAGGGGGGCTCCCTGGGCGGGGCAGTGGGCATGCATGCCTCTGGCGCTCAGCGGCCTCTGCCTCCCCCCCCCCCCAGATTGCGGGCTACGTGAGCCAGCCGACGGTGGACGTCTCCATCCTGCAGCGCTCCCTGGCCATTCTGGAGAGCATGGTGCTCAACAGCCAGAGCCTCTACCAGAAGGTTGCCGAGGAGATCACCGTGGGGCAGCTCATTGCCCACCTGCAAGTGTGAGTGGCGCCTCCCGCACCCCACATCCTGTCAGGGTGGGAGGAGGTGAGGAGCCGCCTGCCGCTCACCCCCCCTTGTGCCCCTGCAGCTCAAACCAGGAGATCCAGACGTATGCCATTGCCTTGATCAACGCCCTCTTTCTGAAGGCCCCGGAGGACAAGAGGCAGGTGGGTGGCTGGGCAAGGGGGTGCCATGGGGAGGGAGGGCAGGGCACCAGCCCTTGCACTCCTTCGCTGAGGGGGGGCAGGGGGGAGGAAGGTCTGCCTCCCAGGTCTGGCCAGTCTGTGGATGTGCTGCGTGGCACTGCGTCTCTGTGTCTGCCCGTCTCCCCCCCCCCCCCGCCTGCCCGCCCTCCCTGCGAAGGGTCTCTGTGCTGACTCTTCTGCCGGCTTCTCTTTGTGTCTTTCTGCTTCCTGTTGTCCGCAGGAGAAGCTCCTTAACCCGCTAGACCTGCCTTGCACTGTAAGTAAATCCCTCAGCCCAGGAGGCTCCTCTCTAAGAGCACTGGTGTTTTCTCTCTTCAGAGCCAGAAAGGGGGATGGAAATGTCTTGGGAATAAATAGAGAGAGACCCCCGTACCCTTCCTCTGCCTCCGCCTCAGAGGCAGCCTGCTCCGTCTCCGTCTGTCTCCGTCTCTGCCTGTGTCTGTCTCTCTCTCACACATCTATCTGGCTTGCACACCTTGCATGTGTCCACAGGGAGAGGAGATTGTGGCCGCCTTCTCCTCCCTGGTTCTTTGGCTGCTGAGGCTTAGGGAATCTTCTGAACTCAGGGCAGCGTTTTTGCCCTCCTGGACAAGCCGTGGGCTGTAAGCCAGAGGACAAGCTGGGCTGCAGCTCCTGGCTAATCTGGAAAGGGCTAAACCAGGGTGATTCTTTTTCTTCCCCCCTCCCACCCCTGCCACCGCTTGGGTCTGTTGTTGTTGCATCCTGTGGGGTGTGTGCTCTGTGGGTGCACAGGGACGGGCCCAGAGGGAGTGCAGGTGGCCTGGGCTCCTTGGTGGGGCTGCTGAGGTGGGGGCTTTGGGGGTGCAGCTGCTTTGGGTGATGGACAGCCAGAGGACTCTCTGAGGGTGGGAGCGGCCCCTTTGCTGAATGGCTGTGCTGCCTGTGCTTGGAGCAGGCTGTCACGGCACTGCTGGGCTGCTCAGCACCCTCCCCCCCCCCCCGGAGGTGGGGCACAGTTGGAGTTTCCTCTCTTTCTCTCTCTTTCTCTTTCTCTCTCTCTTCTGTCAACCCCCAACAGGAGATGGCCAACGCCTTTGCTCAGAAGCACCTGCGCTCCATCATCCTGGCAGTGAGTAGGACAAGGCTTTGACCTTGACATAGCCGTGCCTCTGGGCAACCATCTCAGCCCCGTCTCAGGGCACCCAGTCTTTGTGGCCCCCCCACTGCATGGTCTCTGGCCTGGCCAGCCAGCCGCCGTTGCTGCAGGCTGTGGGTGTTTCTGGGCGCGGACGGTGGGGGCTCCTGTTCCCCCCAGCCAGGTGTGTCCCTCGCTGGTCAGGGGCCAGAAGGGGGACCTGGCCCTGCTCACGCAGGGAGGGGTTGGCAGGTGAGCCTCTTCCACCTCCTCCCTCCCTCCCTCTCCTCCCGCAGCACGTCATCCGGGGCAACCGCCCCATCAAGACGGAGATGGCCCATCAGCTGTACGTGCTGCAGGTCCTGACCTTCAACCTCCTGGAGGAGAGAATGATGACCAAAATGGACCCCAGCGACCAGGTGACTGGCAGGACTGTGCCCCCCTCTGTGTGAGCGGCAGCCTCTGCGCTGGGCTCACGCTCTGCCCTCTCTCCTCGCTTGCCAGGCCCAGAGGGACATCATCTTTGAGCTGCGCAGGATCGCCTTTGACGCCGAGTCGGAGAGCAGCAGCCTCCCTGGGGGCGGGACAGAGAAGAGGAGAGCCATGTACACCAAGGACTACAAGATGCTGGGCTTCATGGTAGGCAGCCCCCCAAGACCCTCAGGCCGGGGGGGGGCATCTCCTCATTCAGCAGCCTGTTCTCCCCACGGCCAGGCAGGTGCCCCAGAGGGAACCCCAGGCCAGGCCAGAGCACTAGAGCAGCGCTTTCCCCTCCTGCCGTTCCAGCAACGGATATTTGATTCGGTTTCATATTTATGGTCCACTTTTCCAGCCACAAATGTGGAGCTCAAAGCAGCTCACATTCATCACAATAGACATTGCAGTCGCTATTCTGTCAAACACAGTAACATGTAAGTAAAGCAAACAACAACAAATTCATTGAAAAGATTAATACACTTAAGTAAATTTATAGTATTTCAAAATTCCAGAAAATATCAGAAATTATTCATCAAAACTATTAATGCGATACAAAATTCCCAAACTTGGGTCTCCAGCTGTTTTTGGACTACAGTTCCCATTATTGCTGGCCACTGGTCCTGCCGGCAAGTTTGCTAGCCCTCTCTTGGAGCCATCCAGGCTGGTGGCCCTCACTGCCTCCTGTGGGAGGGAGTTCCACAGTTGAATTTTCTGCTTCCTTTTCGCTGCCCTGAATCCCTCAGCAGTGGGGACCCCGTGGGGGCAGCTCCTTCCTTCTGCTGCTGACGGCAGGCGCTGATTTTTCTCCCGCGTAGAACCACATCAACCCTGCCCTGGACTTCACCCAGACCCCGCCGGGGATGCTGGCCTTGGACAACATGCTCTACCTGGCCAAGTGCCACCAGGACACCTACATCCGGGTAAGTGGGGAGGGTGCCCCCCCTGCGAAGGCCGAGGCTCCTGGACCAGCCCCACCCCCTCACTCTGCTCCCTTCCTGCCCTCCCCACAGATCGTCCTGGAGAACAGCAGCCGGGAGGATAAGCACGAGTGTCCCTTTGGGCGCAGCGCCATTGAGCTGACCAAGATGCTATGCGAAATCCTGCAGGTCGGGGAGCTGCGTAAGTGGAGGGGGGAGCACCCACAGAGTCTTCTCTCTTGAGCCCTTGTGCCAGAGGGGACCCTCTCCCCCGCCCCAAAAAGCCCCTGGGCAGGCTGAGCCAGCCCAAGGAAAAGGGTCTGTCTGTTCCATAGGACAGTTTGGCAGCAGAACAGCCTCCCTGGGAAGATGGCGGGCGCTCCTTCTCTGGAGGTTTCCTAGAAGAGGTTGGGGGGGCATCTGCGGGGGGCTATTTGGCTCCTTCACTGGAGGTTTCCTAGAAGAGGTTGGGGGGCATCTGCGGGGGGCTATTTGGCTATGGGGACTGGTCTTGTTGACCCTCGAGGTCCCTTCCGTTATTCCATGGCTGGATTGTGGGCTCTGCTGCACAAAGGGGAAAATCGCTTTTCTGGCTGCACCCGATAGTTGCCACCGGCGACATGTGGCCCCTGCAGCTGCCTGTGCAGGAAAGTGGCCCCTGGACTGAAAGGGCCCCCTCCAACCAGGGAATTCACGTTGCTTGACTGTGGCCACGATGCCCCTCCCACGTGCTTGGCTTCCTCTTGCTCCCTGGCGCTCCCCTGAGGCGCCATCCTGGCTGTTCTGACCTCCCTCCCTCTCCCCCCCCCCAGCCAACGAGGGACGCAACGACTACCACCCCATGTTTTTCACCCACGACCGCGCCTTTGAGGAGCTCTTTGCCATCTGCATCCAGCTGCTCAACAAGACCTGGAAGGAGATGCGGGCCACGGCAGAGGACTTCAACAAGGTGGGGTGGCCGTGGGGCAGAGGCAGGGGGTGGTGGGAGGGGGCAGCTGCTCTCCAGTGGGCAGGGGTCTCCCCTTCCAGTCCAGCTGGGCCATCTCCCCTTCCTCCTCCTCCATAAGAACAGAATGCCCCACTGGTCTGGCCCAGGCGAGGGAACACACTTTTAAATAGCAAGGAAACCAAGAGACTCGCAAGCAAAATCACCTTGTAAGGACCCAGTTGATTAAAACTATTGCACAATAGGGCAGCCTTGCCAGCGAGCAAAGACTGCCTCAAAGGACATTTGAACAAAGCTTTTATTGGTATGCATCACAAAACATCATGGCATGTATCAAAAGAGATTACAGGTCAAGGAGTGCCAAAAGTCCGGCTCTGCTCTGTTTTCAGCTTTTGTACTTGTCTTCTGGCCTTCAGTAAGGAGAGGCCTGTTGACATTCCCTTATCTTCCTTCCATGTCCCTGGAATGCTTCAAGGAGAAGCTTGCTTCGCCCTCCTGACTCTGAATACACCTCCTTGGCCAGCTGTTGGTGCCCTTCTAGTAATACCAATAAACTTCCCACCCTCCAGGGTCAGAGAAGCATGGAAGTGCCATGCAGGAGGGAGGCCTGTGAGATTTGCCAAAGGCAGGAACACGAGAATCCAATCACTTGTGGATACATTGACACATCATCCTATAAAAGCGTGAAACAACTCTGGCCAAATTTGCACTGAGAATCTAACAGAAATTCTCTATCAGTGGAACAGGTTCCTGGATCAGCCAGAGGTCATCCATCTAGCCCAGCACCCTGTTCTCACAGTGGCCAGCCACATTGCAGATGATGGGAGACCCATGAGCAGGATCTGAGTGCAAGAGAACTTTTTCCTACCTAGGGTTTCCAGTGATGGCCATCAAGAAGCATTCCTGCTACTGACCAGGGAGGCAAAGCAGAGCCACTGTGGTCAGTGGTCTCAATAGCCCTTTCAGAGCCATCCTGGCCATCCCTGCCTCCTGCAGGAGGAAGTTCCACAGGTTAACGATGCTCTGCGTGAAGAAGCCCTTCCCTCCCTCGGTCGTTGGATGTTCTCACACTTCAGGGAGAAGAGCTTCCCTCTCCCCCCCCCCCCCGTTCTCCCTGCCAGGTGTAATTTTGCCCCCCTCTCCCAGGTGATGCAGGTGGTGCGGGAGCAGATCATGCGGGCGCTGCCCTCGAAGCCCAGCTCCCTGGACCAGTTCAAGAGCAAACTGCGCAGCCTCAGCTACTCGGAGATCCTGCGCCTGCGCCAGTCGGAGCGCATGAGCCAGGACGACTTCCACTCCCCGCCCATCATGTGAGCGGCCGCTTGGGGGGGTCAGGGCTGGGGGTGGCGCCTGGCAGGGGCAGCGGGGGTGCTCACCGGCTGCTGTGTGGCCGCCCCCAGGGAGCTGCGGGAGAAGATCCAGCCTGAGATCCTGGAGCTCATCAAGCAGCAGCGCCTGAACCGCCTCTGCGAGGGGAGCAGCTTCCGCAAGATCGGGAACCGGCGGAGACAAGGTGAGGGCAGCAGGGAGGAGAGGGCTGGGGGGGGGGGAATCCTGGCCACGGCTGGCTCTGCAGGAGGGGAGGGCTGCTCTTGCCTTTGGGTCCCCCCTCTGGGACATTTGCACAGTTCCTGTGAGCTATCTTATGTCCTTATGGAACCTCCAGCTCCAGAGGCAGTCTACCTTGAGTCCTAGATTCTATGTTTAGGGAAGTTTTTAATGACTGATGTTTTAATGCATTTGTAATCTTTTGTTGGAAGCCGCCCAGAGTGGCTGGGGAAACCCAACCTGATGGGTGGGGTATAAATAATCATAATTAGGCATTTGGCCCCCGTGGCTTGATGGCCCCCCCCCTTGGTGTCTTTCATTCTTTCCAAACCTTTCCAAACAGATGGTTTTCTCCTCCAGCGTAAATCAGAATCTTTTCAGGGCTGCCTCTTCACTTGCCAATTATGTCCGGATTCAAAGGTATTCCACAGCTCGCCATGGGAGCTTGGTGGGACTCTCCCAGGATGGAGACATTGAGCCCAGCGCCCTTGCCTTTTCATCTGGGAGACGGGGATTTCCATCCCTTCTCACAAACAAACAAAAAGGGCATTCACAGACGACTGTGGGTCGTGCCCTTTTGATCTCCTTGAAAGGTATGGGGCTACATGCCCCTTACCCCCCATTCATCTCCGTCTGGGACCCCTCCTGGGCGCTAGAGCACCCGAGAGGGCAACTTGCCAGGTTTTCAGTGATTTCAGAGAAGGGGCCTCCCAGCCTTCTTATGGTCCGTGTGCTGTTGTTGTCGCCCCGCAGAGCGGTTCTGGTTCTGCCGCCTGGCTCTGAACCACAAAGTGCTTCACTACGGGGACCTGGAGGACAACGCCCAGGGGGAGGTCACCTTTGAGGCCCTGCAGGAAAAGAGTGAGTGCCGTGCCAGGCGGGGTTCAGGCGAGGCACTGGGCAGGGGCTCAATGACCAGCCCTCTGGGCAAGGGCAGCCAGCAGCCCCCGGGGGGGCTTCTGCTGTGATTCCTGCCTTGCAGGACCCCCGGGGGTACCTCCTCCCAACTCTCTGGTTCTGTGGAAGAGGGAAGGGGCTTCTTCTGCTGTTCTTGCCCAGCCTGACCAGCAGCCCCTCTCCCTCTCGCCCAGTTCCCGTTGCAGACATCAAGGCCGTCGTCACTGGGAAGGACTGTCCGCACATGAAGGAGAAGGGAGCTCTGAAGCAGAACAAGGTAGCTGGCTGGGGAGGGGAGGAAGACCCGGGGGGGGGGTGTCCTTGGCAGGGGGTGGGGACTGGCCTCCTTGGCTCACCAGCCCCTGCTCTCCCTCTTCCCATCCACAGGAGGCTCTGGAGTTGGCCTTTTCCATCCTGTATGATCCGGATGAGACCCTGAACTTCATAGCCCCCAACAAGTACGAGGTGAGTCAGGAGGGAGGGGAAGCTGCCTTCCTCCCAACAAATGGCCCTGCTCCTGCAATGCGCTTCCTCCTCCTGGCTGCAGTTCCGAGAGTAGAGCTGGAAGGCACCCCAAGGGCCATCTAGTCCAGCCCCGCCATGCAGGAATCTCGGCTCAAGCATCCCTGACAGATGGCCATCCAGCCTCCAAGGAAGGAGAGTCCCCCACCTCCCGAAGGGAGACCCTTCCACAGTCTAACAGCTCTTACTGCCAGAAAGTTCTTCCTGGTGTTTCACTGGAATCTCCTTTCTTGTAACTGGAAGGCATGGGTTCGAGTCCTGCCCTCCAGAGCAAGAGAAAACATGGGGCAGCCCTTGAGAGGTTTGACGAGGGCTCTCACATCTCCTGTCACTTCCTCTAGGGAAAGGGCTGTTCTCTCTGAAGGAAGCCCAGGCCACTTGGGGCTTTGGGGCTTTCACAAAACCAGGGGAGAGCGTTTGTGGGTGAAGCAGAGACTGTCTCCTTCCTCTGGGGCCCAGAAAATCGAGAGGAGGACTGAAAGGGGGTGGGGGCCCTGCCTTTTACCCAGGAGGCTTTCTTGTGCCCCTGCCCCCCAGCTAGGGAAGCCATCCCTGGTCTCCATGTGGAGATACTTAGAGCAATCTCTGCGTCTGGCTGCCCCATCTGGGCTGCTCTTTCTGCATTTCCCCCCCAGCTGCTGTGCTGCACCTCTGCTTTCTTCAGCCCCCCGCCCTTGACTCTTTCCTCTCCGTCAACCTCAGCTCCTTTTCTCAAACCTTGCAGGGCTGACCATGTAGCTGCCCACCAACTTCCTTCCTGCCTCCCTCTCTCTCTCGCCTGCCTCTGCAAAGCTGCTCAGTCTCTGGGGAGTCGGGGGGGGGGGGGAGAGACGTGAATCCCGCCATGGAAAATGGAAGGGAGCTCAGTGGCTGAGGGGAGAGGGACGTGGCCGGGTTTGAGGAGCCTGATTTTCTTGCTTGGTTTTCTTCTGAAATAATGTACATTGCTTTCCAAAACGAAAGGTTATGCAAAATTCTGCAAATTGCAGTGTTATCAGGCAGGATCTGATGGCAATATACAGTCCATGTACAGTTATAGATCACGGTCAGGTAAAAACAAGGCACGAAATAAAACCCAAAGAAATTAAACGGCAGGTCCGTGAGTGCATGGAAGGGGGCATAATGGCAGAGACAAGGCGAGGGGGCAAGACGTGGACCCCGTTGTCTCAAGGGAAAGGAAGGAAGGTTATTAGATGCCATTAGATGGGAAGATATTCTTGGATGAGGCCTCTGAGTCCGGCATCCTGTTCTCACAGAGGAGAGGACTCCCTGGGAAGCCCTTCCTGGGAGGTTTGTGAGCACGTGACCCTCGGGGGTCCCTTCCAACCCCACAATTCTATGATGAAGGAAGCGCCCCCCCCCCCCCCCCCGCTAGCAACATGTCAGGGGGCATGAGGAGGGGCAGCCAGGCCACCCCCACCCCCATGGTCCCTCCTGGGGTCTCAGGTCCCTCCTCCCCTCCCCCGCAGTACTGCATCTGGATTGACGGCCTGAACGCCCTTCTGGGGAAGGAGATGGGCAGCGACCTGACCAAGAGCGACCTGGACACGCTGCTCAGCATGGAGATGAAGCTGCGCCTGCTGGACCTGGAGAACATCCCCATCCCGGAGGTGCCCCCGCCCGTCCCCAAGGAGCCCAGCAGCTACGACTTCGTCTACCACTACGGATGACGCCCCTCGGCAGCAGAGGAAGGGTGGCGGGGGGGCAACCTCAGGCCCCCTCCAGCGCATGCCCAGGACCTCTTCTTCTTGCTAGGGGAGGGGGGGAGGGAGGGGGCCTCCTCTCCAACTGCGGAAGGAGGGATCCTGCTGGGCAGTCGCGTTTGGCGTTTTTTATTTTATGCTACAAGACTCTCCCCTCTATGGCAGCTGTTCTCCGCCCTGCAGCAGGGGGCAGCCAGAGCTACTCCAGAATCAGCCGGCTGCGCTGGAGGGCTGAGCGTGCTCTGAAGCCCCCCCCCCCCCCGTGGCATTCCCTGCAGGTCTGTGGCAGAGCCGTCCTTGGTGTGCCTTTGCCTGGTGTGCTTGGCCTGAGGCCGCTGGGGGCTCTTGCCTTCCCCGGGAAGGGTGCACGGCAGGTGGGGGCTGGCAGCAGAGCCTCATCCATGACTGTCTCTGGGGCCTGCCTTGTAGGGGGCTGGGCGAGGTGGCCCCTGGGGACCCTTTCCAACTCTACCATTACGTGGTTCTCTTACTTTCCAGGCAGGCAGGGGCTCCATCCTGTGAGCCCAGCAGTGGCAAATGCAGCCCGTGGTACAGCTTCTGCCCCCCCCCCCATCTAGGCTCCCCTGGGTGGAAGAGCACTGAGACGCCTCCCCCACCGAGCCAAGAAAGGCTGCCAGCCTAGCTGCTTTCACCTGTCAGTGGGGCACAGTGCACAGGCTGGACCTGGCATGCCCCTCCCCCCCCCCCCCCGATCTTTGCATTAAAGGCTGTTTCCTCCTTTTTGCCGGCTCCTGTTTCCTTCTTGCACAGACCAGGCTGTGGGAGGGAAGACTGCCCAGGCTGAAGCAGAAGCGGACTGTTCCCTGGGAGGGAGAAAGGGCTGCCTGCTTCTTGTGGGTGCCAGTGCCTCTCCCCACCCCCCCACCCCAGGCAGAAGTGAGAGCTGCCTGGTGAAGATGGTGCCAAAATCCTGGATTTCAGAGGAGAAGTGAGTGGGCAGCTACACGTCCCATTTCCCCTCTGAAAACTGGCAGTAAACACCGGAGGTTCTGCTCTTGCAGGTCTTATTTTGAGCAGAATATGGGTGCATGTGAGGCTTCCTGTGATTTTGGAAGACTGGGGACACAGACCCTGCTTGCGAGGGCAGCCCAACCCTTCTCTGCCTGCTGGGCAGGGGGCTGTGTCTTGCCTCCCCACATCGAAGGCTTCCGCTTAAACCCTGTGGGCACAATCACCCCTGTTGTCCCCCTGCCCCTGCTCCCTTTTCGGAGTGGCTGGTTGGATTCCAGCCAAATTTGGGCCACTTCATGAGTGGAGCATCGCTGTCAACCTTCCCTTTTTTTTGTGGGAAATTCCCTTATTCCAGCACTGTTTCCTGCTGCTATCCCAGAAGGTTAGATATCCCAAAGACTCCCCGGGACAGGTGAGGCTGCTGATCCCTTATTTTCAAATCTGAAAATTGACAGCTATGGAGTGGAGGGGGGTCAGGTCTAGCCAGCCAGGGGCCCATGGATGCCTTGCGGGGCCTGGACACCCACCCCTAATTGGTGGGGATTCTGGGAGACACTTGGACCTGGGGCCTGTCCTTGGATGTTTGGGGAGACCCTGGAAGAGCTGCTGCGGCAAGGATGCTGCAGACGTTTCCCAAGAGCAAGCCATGCCAGGCTCAAGGCCGCTCTGGATCTGCCCGCTGGGTGCCTCCGGGAAAGGTGGTGGGTGTTGGAGCGCAGTGACAAGGGGATCAGGCCCCACAGCTGCCTTGCTCACCTCCCAGCCAGCCAGGTGCCCCTCATGGGAGTACCAAGTGGGACTCAGGGGCAGCAGCCCCTGACGGGCCCATAATAATAATAATAATAGTAATAATAATTTATTATTTATACCCCGCCCATCTGGCTGCGTTTCCCCAGCCACTCTGGGCAGCTTCCACAAAGACCAAAAATACACTAATATGTCATAGATTAAAAACTTCCCTGAACGGGGCTGCCTTCCTGCAAGTGGGCGGCAGCAATCAGAGTCCGGACCTGGGTTCGAATTCACCCCCGGCCCGTGAAGGCCACGGGGAGTAACCTTGCGCCAGGGACTGCTTCGGCCTCGCCTACCTCGCAGGGATCACATGAGCAGGGGGAGAACCAGGCTGAGCTCCTTGGACCCGAAGCGGGGCAAGGAATGCCGCGCCCTCCAGGAAGGAAGCCGAGCGAGGGGCGGGGCGCCTCCCCAGGGTGCAGTGACGGCAGGCGCCGCCAGGAGGCGCTCGTCTTCGCCGCCGGAGAAGGCGGAGGGGCCGCTCTGGCGCGGCGAGTCTCTGTCGTCCGGCCGGGAAGGGGCGGGGCCTGTGGCCGGAAGCGGCTGTCGGGAGGGCGCGGCGGGATGCGGGCCCCGGGGGTCGGCGCGGGGTCGGCGGCGCTGGCGGCGGGGCTGGTGCTGCTCTACTACGCCTTCTCCATCGGCATCACCTTCTACAACAAGTGGCTCATGAAGGTGGGCGGGGGGAGGGAGGGGGAGGGGGAGGGAGGGAGAGGCGCCCCTCCCCCCCGCCCCTCCCCCCCGGCTCACCCCCCTCTCCCTCCCCCCCCCCCCCGCAGAGCTTCGGCTTCCCGCTCTTCATGACGCTGCTGCACCTGCTGGTCATCTTCGCGCTCTCGGGCCTGGCGCGCCGCTGCGCCCGCAGACCCGCCCGGCCGCTGCTGCCCTGGGCCGCCTACCTGCGCCAGGTGGGCCCCGCAGGTGAGGCCGCTCCCTCGGCTCCTGGGAAGTCGGGGTGGGGGGGGGGACCCAGGCCCGGGGTTACGTATCAGCTCAACGAGCTCTAGCTGAAAGGCCAAGGGACCCCTGACCCTTAGGTCCAGTCGTGGCCGACTCTGGGGTTGTGGCGCTCATCTCGCTTTATTGGCCGAGGGAGCCGGCATACAGCTTCCGGGTCATGTGGCCAGCAGGACTAAGCCGCTTCTGGCGAACCAGAGCAGCGCACGGAAACGCCATTTACCTTCCCGCCGGAGCGCTACCTATTGATCTACTTGCAATTTGACGTGCTTTCGAACTGCTAGGTTGGCAGAAGCAGGGACCGAGCAACGGGAGCTCACCCCGTCGTGGGGATTTGAAGTGCCGACCTTCTGATCAGCAAGTCCTAGGTTCTGTGGTTTAACCCACAGCGCCACCCGCATCCCATAGCTCTAGCTTAGGCCCCCCCCCAAAAAAAATTAAAGGAAAAAAACATGGAATGTACATTTCCAAAACATATGATAAAAAACAAATAAAATAAAACTGATATACAGCAACAGTGTTTTGCTTTGTGTTGTGTAGGTTCTTATTTGTTATGTGCAAATGGCTTGATATACCTATTAGTTCTGTTAATTACCATCTTGCATATATTCAAAACAAAATACAGCGACAATTTGCTGTTGACAAAGGACAGCTGGACATAGAAAGGACCCCATTACCTTCAGTAGCTTAGGGCCTTATCAAACCTAAATCCGGCCCTGGGGAGACCATTAGCCTTGTATTTCTGCACAAGCAGGCAGGCAGGACCAGAAGCATCAAGGCGAAGGGGCAGGACACACCTCTCCACGCCTTCTTTCACGGTTTGTGAAAATACGCCTGCTCATGTGGAGGGCAGCAGTTGGTTCTTTTCCCCTCCTGATCCTCACACTTGGAGTCCACAGGGAAAGGGACCCAGGAAAGACATGAAAAAATGCGGAATGTAAAATTTGTGCTTCCATATTTTACTGCCGGAAGAGGTGGAGGTTGGGGCCAGTAGCTCAGTCACAGGGGAGGAAGGTAGCAGCTAGTCAAGATGCCTGACTGAGGAGCCTCCATGTGCAGAGGGAGTCTATCTCCGAATGCTAGTCACTTGGGGGCAAAGGAGAAGGGCTGCAGCCATTGTCCTCATCTTGGGGGCTTCCTGGACACATCTTGGCTGACTAGCTGTGGGTGAGACAGCCAGGCTGACCTCTTGTTCGGTCCTCTTTCTCTTTGCCACTCAGCTCTGTCAACGGCCCTGGACGTGGGGCTCAGCAACTGGAGCTTCCTCTACATCACCGTCTCGCTGTGAGTATGGGGTGGGGTCTTGTGAAGACGCTGCCCGTCTCTCTTGCCTGCCTGCCTGACGGCCTCCTTCCTCCCTGGCCTTGCAGCTACACCATGACCAAGTCCTCGGCTGTCCTCTTCATCTTGTTCTTCTCTCTGGTCTTCAAGCTGGAGGAGCCGGTGAGCGCCCAGCCCCTGACCCCCCAAGGCTGAGCGGGAGGGGATCATTGGGCCTGCGGGCACCAGCTAACCTGCACTGTTCTTCTTCCCACCAGAGGGCGGCGCTGGTGCTGGTGGTGCTGCTCATTGCGGGGGGGCTCTTCCTCTTCACCTACAAGGCGACGCAGTTTGACATGGAGGGCTTTGCCATGGTGCTGGGCGCCTCCTTCCTGGGCGGAATCCGCTGGACGCTGACACAGATACTTCTGCAGAAGGATGAGCTGGGTATGTGCCCCTCTGGGGCGGGTGTCGGGGGGGGGGCAGGCGACACCCTGCTCCGTTTCATCCTCCTTGATGGGCTCCCCCTTCTCACCCTCCTGGCAGGACTCCAGAATCCCATAGACACCATGTTCCACCTGCAGCCAGCCATGTTCCTGGGCCTCGTCCCCCTCTTCGCTGCATTTGAGGGTAAGTTGTCTGGGTGAGGCGGGGACAGAAATGGCACCTGAGCGGGAAGCAGCAGAGCAGGGGATCCAGGTGCAAATCTTCTCCCAGGGGAGCTGTTTCCCAAAAGGGTGCTTGTCTGGGGGTTTCTTACTCTAGGGCAGTGGTTCCCAACCTTTTTTTGGTCGTGCCGCACCTGAGCATCTCTAAAATCCTGGTCCCCCCACATAATGTATAATTCTTATTATTCAAAAAGTGAACTAATCACGTGGAGGAAGCTTAAAAGGCCATTAACTGTTAATAACTCATTCTCAAATTGCCCCCCTGTGCGGGGGGGGGGACCACGGGGGGGGGGAACCATTGGGAACCACGGCTCTAGGGCATTCACTGGGGTCCAAGCAGGGTTTTAGGCTCCTTCTCCAAAGCTGCTGGCTGGTACGTTCATAGCTCCAGTCATGTAGAAGGGGGGAGGGAGAGATTCTGGGGAGAAATGGGGAAATGTATAATAGTCTTTTGTCTGGTGTGGACAGAATGTGCTGGGTGGTATCCATGCTCATAGACCCAGGGAAGCGAATGGAGGTGGCTAGACAGCGCCCTGTGATGGTGCATCGTGCATTAGTGGAAGAGAACAATGATCAGGGGGAAAAGCCACGTCCGTCAGGCTACTTTGGGCTGGTTCTTTAGTTCTCGGCAAACAGAAGTTACAAATTTAGAGCTGGAGCTGCAAGACAGGGCAGCACCCAAAAGCATCTCAGTTGATAGGAAATTTTTAAAAACATCAACGTTGAAAATCAAAAATGTCACCACTGTAGAAACCCAAATGCTGTATTTCGACTTGGGAATTATTTGTTTGCCTCAGTGCAGTCTTGCGGCCACCAAAGCAGCTCCTCTTCCTGTAGGAAAAGCTCATAGTGGACCCCTCAGCCCCCCCCCCCCCCGCAGGTGGTCAGGCAACTTTCCTGGTCAGTTGCAAGGAATATTTTCCTTAGTTGCGGAGGGAGAGAAACCCTTGGAGTGTTTGTCAATCTGTTGTTGGCTTTTTGCAGTATGGTAGCGCTGCAGAGAGCTTGCTGGGGAGACCATGCATTAAAAATGAAAAGGACTCAAAAATAACTTAAACAAGGTTTTAATAAGAAAAACAAAAACTCCTTTTACACTAAATACATTAACAACCAAACCAGACCCAACCACCAACCCAAACCCCAGGGTAATGGGAGAGCTAGGTGCTGCTCCTTATATACTACACCCAGATGCTGACACACCTTAATCAAATACAACTCAGCAGCACCTGCTACGTTTCACAGCTGTAAAGCTGGGTCTCGTTATCTTGCTCTGGCCCTTGCTCTGGCCCCTTAAAGACATACACATCGAGTGGAACAATGATGAACCTTTACATTTAAAGAAACCATTCAACATTTCCCCTGCGGTTCATCATTGTGGAACAAAAACATAAAGCATACTTTGTACATGTCTTTCGTGTGTAACCTTTGGAAGTGCTTTAGTAAAATGTCCGCAATTTGATTGTCACCTGGAACATATTCAAATACAATCATTTCGTCAGTAATTAGTTTCTTTACAAATTCTAAACGTAACCTTAAGACTCTAGTGCGCTGCGTATTGGTCTCTGAACACAGGATAGCAAGTCCGCTCTGGGAATCAAGGTAAACTTTTACTGGTAGTGTTACTTGCATCTGTAGGTCTGCAAATACTTGCAGATACCATTCTACATCACGAGTGGCCTGAACGCATGCACATAATTCACTCTCTGTTGTGGAGAGACAAATAATGGTTTGTGTCTGGGACTTCCATTCAAATGGACAACCGTTATAACAGAACACCATACCAGACACACCCCTGCAATTATTTTGTTCCACTGCATGAGATGCATCGCAGAAAATTTCAAAACCTTTGTCAATACATGTTGTAAACTGCAACCTATAATGTTTGGTGTGTTTAAGGTACATTACCACTCTCTTAAGAGCAGAGAAACATTGTGTAGTAGGCTTTTCCACAAATTTTGCCAGAAAGTGAAAAGCATAAGTTATATCTGGTCTTGAGATTCTTTGAATGAAATTTAGCTTGCCTATAGCAGAACGATACAAAGTTTTGTTAGGAAATGGCTTATCTTCACCTGTAAAGGTGAAACCACACACCATAGGCGTTTCCTTCCCATTTGCATTTTCTAAACATAGCATTTCAACAAGATCATCAATTTTTGAAGTTTGATGAACCAGAAAAGATCCATTTTTGCCTTTCTCAATTTGCATGGATAAGTAATTTTTAGCTATGCCTAATTCCACCACATCAAATTTCTTCTGTAACTGTGATACCACCTGTTCATATTCCTGTTTAGTTTTTGTAGAAATTAATACGTCATCTACATACACACATATTTTTGTTACAGAGTTTGCCCTTTCCTTTATAAACACACAATCGTCTGCCTTTCCTTGTGAAAAACCAATATCCAGCAATTATTTTGCTAAAGTTTGGTGCCAATTCCTTCCACTCTGGTGCAGACCATAAAGGGATTTATTTAATTTGCATACCAAACCTTCAGCGGCATCTATGCCTTCAGGAACATGCATAAAAATTTGTTCTTTTAAATCTGCAAACAAATATGCAGTTTTTATATCTAGGTGATAAACAGAATGTCCACGTTGTGATGCATCTTTTAACAAAAGCTTAACTGTTTCATATTTTACGCTTGGTGAGTAACACAAATCATAATCTTTGCCTGGAATTTGTTGAAAACCCCTAGCAACTAATCTTGCTTTGTACCTTACAACTTCATTTTTGTCATTCATTTTAACTCTATAAACCCATTTTGAATCAATAAGTCTCATATCTGGGGTTTGTGGTACAAGAGACCAAGTGTTATGCTCTTTTTAAAGAAGCTATCTCGGAGTTCATAGCTTTATACCAATTTGCAGCTTGGTGCTTAGGTAAATTCTGAACATCATTGTAGCTTTTTGGCTCAAAAACTGCCTTATTGGCATACACAGTATTAAAATGTTCATCTGCAAAACGTTGTGGCTTCTGTCTCTTTCTATCTGAACGTCTCAGTCCAGAAGGAGAGTCAGACTCCTCAGACTTAATAGGACTAAATGAACTACTAGTTTCAGGTTGTAAATCATCATTGTCAGACTGAAGAGGTGCCTGTAGGCTAAGCTCACGGTCAGAAAACTCAAGAGAATCTAACCTCCCCTCGGGTGCCTGTGACTTTAAATCATCAAACAAATTATCAGATTCAACAGGCTTTTTGTCTTTTCCCATTAATTCAGAAGCACCATTTCCTGCTGCTGCTTCTTTCTCTTCTTCCTCAGTATTATCTATACCATCAGTATCTTGGAAGACAGCAACTCCATTCCAATTTACAGTTTGTATCATGCTTCTGGTTATATGAAATTTGCCAGTTGCTGGTATGTAAATTCTGTACGCCCCCTGCTGGTAGCCCATTAATTTTCCCTGGACACTACGTTCACCCAATTTCTGCTTAGCGGGATAATGCATAATTACATCTGAACCCCAAATGCGTAGGTATTTCAGATTAGGGCGTTTTTTAAACAGCTTCTCATAGGGGGTGACATCTAAACCAGAATGATAACTGCGATTTCTAACATAACAAAACGCATTAAGTGCTTCAGCCCAAAAGTCTTTGGGCAGATTAGCATCATGCAGATACGTTTTAACCCCTGCCTGCAGGTCACGCTGCACAACTTCAACAAGCCCATTTTGCCAGGGACTTTGGGGGCAAGATAACTCATGAGTAGTCCCCTGCGCTTCCAGGAATTTCTCAAAATCCTCAGAAACAAATTCCCCACCCCGGTCAGAAAACAGGTTCTTAATTGGTTTGTTAAAGTGCATTTTTACCCAGTTGCAAAAAACTTTATACTTTTCAAATGCTTGGGACTTCTCAGCTATTGCATAAGTCCAACAGTATCTACTATACTGGTCTATCAGAGTAAGCCAGTACTTAGAACCTCCTAATGATGGTGGGAGTGGCCCAACTAAATCACAATGTACACGCTCAAATGGTTCAGTTACTTTCCTATCTGAGCACCTACCCTTGCGTGCAACCTTAATCTTATTCTTGCAACAGGATAGACATTGCATAAAGAATTTACATGGTTTTAAGTTGAGGCCATTAACAATATTCTTTGTCTTAATTACATCAGCAAAATTCAGGTGTCCCAGAATTCTGTGTGCCTCGTGGACACACCTGGAATGAGGCCTTACATTCCTCAACCCCTGGCTTGACTGTGCTGCTCTGCAATTTATAGGAGATTGTGAGCAGGTGCGAAAATACAGTCTATATAAACCATCAGATTCCTGGGCATACAATAAACGTTTGTTCCCCTCAAAAAACTCACACATTGACTTTAAGAAACGCACAGTTATGCCTTGACGAGCAAAACACCTTACTGATAATAGATTGTCCACTGACAGGCAGTAAATGCAGTTCGCTATTGTAATGTTTAAAGAGTCAAGTTTAACGGTACCCCTGCCAAGCGACTGCAAGACTTGTGAATTGGCTAAATGTACATTACCAATTTCCTCTTCGAAAGAAATAAACAAGCTTCGATCATTGCAAACGTGCTGAGATGCTCCTGAGTCAATAATAAAAGACTTCCACTTGGCATCTTTAATTCTTTTACGATCTGTTGTCCGAGCATGAAAAGCTCGCGGCTCGTTTCTGTCTTTACAGTGCGATGTTTGCTGCTGAGATGACAACCGTGACTGACTAACAGAAACAGGCTTGGGAGTACTTTGCTTTCTTTTGGCGCTGCAGTCTTTTGCAAAATGTCCTTGCTTATTGCAGAACCAACAACGCTTTGCAGCTTTAAATGCAGTCGTATCACCACAAGTTTGCATATGGCGTTCCTCATTACTTCTGGAAATAGGAGTGCTTATGGCACAAGCCTCCCTTCTGTCCAACTCTCCCATTAATCTTGCCGTCAACCCTTCCACAGTTAATTGTGCTGGTGGAACAGCAGATATCTGGCTAGCTACACCATCAAAGTCCTCATTAAGGGAACAAAGGATGATAAAAACATACTGAATATCAGGTATCTCCATGTCCCTTCGAATTAATTCCCCGCGTATTGCCTCCAGACGTCTCAAGTGTGCTGCCAAATCACCACCAGGCTGCAACTTCGTCTGGTACAACTGCTTGAAAAACGTCAATGCAGATGCTGACTCTTTTCTAACATGCACTGCTGCAAGACTGTCCCACATTTCTTTGGCAGTTTTCTTATTTCTTATATAGACTACTTGCTGGTCGCTGACTGCCAAATTAATTATCGCCCTGGCTTTTGCATCTCCTTTCGACCAAGCATTAGTTACAGGGTCAGGAGGGTCATCAGTTACATAGGTCCATACTTCTCTAGAGGTCAAAAGCACCTCCACCCGAAAAGACCATAAACTATAGTTCTCATCTGTTAGCTGTGGGAAGACCAGAGCCTTCTCAGCTTCAGGAACCCGGTCAACCATTCTGGAACTCTTCCAGACCCACAGAACTATGCTAACAGGAGAAGGAGTTTTCAAACCTTTCTCAGAGTCCAAAAATATGCAGTCATCCACTCAGCAGCTGGGCCCATAACCAAAGATGTTGGCTTTTTGCAGTATGGTAGCGCTGCAGAGAGCTTGCTGGGGAGACCATGCATTAAAAATGAAAAGGACTCAAAAATAACTTAAACAAGGTTTTAATAAGAAAAACAAAAACTCCTTTTACACTAAATACATTAACAACCAAACCAGACCCAACCCCCAACCCATCTCCCAGGGTAATGGGAGAGCTAGGTGCTGCTCCTTATATACTACACCCAGATGCTGACACACCTTAATCAAATACAACTCAGCAGCACCTGCTACGTTTCACACCTGTAAAGCTGGGTCTCGTTATCTTGCTCTGGCCCCTTAAAGACATACACATCGAGTGGAACAATGATGAACCTTTACATTTAAATAAACCATTCAACATCTGTTGCTGAGTTTCTGCCTGCTCAAAGGTGGGTTGGCCTCTCCAGAACAGGGCTGAGCTTCCCTGGGCCCCTGGCTCGGCAGGAGCAGCCCTGAGGGCCCCTAGGGCTGAGCACCCTCCCTTGGAAGTCCAGCCCACGGCACTTGCTTCCTGAGCCCTCTCTCTCTCTCCCCCCTTCCTCCTCCCAGGCCTGCCCTTGTCTGCGTCAGAGAAGCTCTTCCGTTTCCACGAGGTGGACCGTCTGCTGGGCCTCTTGGGCAAGCTGGCCCTGGGGGGGCTGCTGGCCTTTGGGCTGGGCTTCTCCGAGTTCCTCCTGGTGTCGAAAACCTCCAGCCTCACCTTGTCCATCTCTGGCATTTTCAAGGTATTGGGTGGCCTTTCCTCCTCTGGCCCTTCCTTGCCCAGCCTGTCGCCTCTTGCTTGGCCCTGGGTGGGAGCCCATGAGTCTTTGGGGTGGGGGTCTTCCCTTTGTCCCAGGGAGGCCTGAGGGGCTTCTGTGCCCCAAGGACAAAGACTCAGTCCACCCCCTTCCCAAAATGAGACTTTCGTTCGGCTCCTGGCGGCTGTGACTCGCCCCTGCTCTTGTCCTCAGGAGGTCTGCACTCTTCTGCTGGCCACACACCTCATGGGAGACCGCCTGAGCCTCTTGAACTGGCTGGGCTTTGTCGTCTGCCTCCTGGGGCTCTCTCTCCACGTTGCGCTGAAGGCTCTCAGTGCCACAGGTAATGCTGGGGGTGGTGGGGTCTTGGGCTTCCTGCGCAGCCAAGGTTTGGGGTGGGGGCCGGAGAAGCCCTGCTGCCTGTTGGGGGCCGGCCGACCAGTGCCTCCTTCTCTGCGCAGGGCAAAAGGGCGCCAGGCAGCCCAAGGAGTCTTGCTCCAGTCCGGACTTGGAGTTGCTGCTGCTCCACCACCAGGAGGAAGAGGACCCTGCGGGATTCCCCCAGCGCTGAAACACGCCAGCAGCTCAGCCAAGAGAGCCCAAGGCAGGGGGAGCCTGCCACCCCGGAGGGCTTCAAATGGGGGGGGGGCTCAGGACCCCTCCGAAGGGAAGAGGCTGAAGCACTTGGGCCCTGGTGTTATGGACAGATCTCGGGGGTGGGGGAGCCTCAGGAAGCTGGGCGGGTGCAGGTGCTGCGTTGGGTCTCCGTGGCTCAGAGAGGGAGCTTGGGGGAGGCTGTAAAGTGCGACTGATGGTGCCATCCTGTGGGCCTTCATGGATGGCGACATTGGGTGCCTCCTTTCTGCGCCCCTCTTTGTGCCCTCTGGCCTGCGTGCCCCTCGGGGTCGGAGGCAGTGCCACGTGAATGTGTTAAGAAGCGAAAAGGCTGTGGGGCTTGGAGGACCAGCTGGCGCTTGGGGAGACCAAAGTGTTGGGACCAAAGTGGGCTGAGGCCAGAGAGCAGCCAAGAGGCTCTGGGTTTGCAGCAGTCCCTGGAGTTTGGAGGGGGTGGGCATCACGGTGGTCTCAGAACTAGGCACTTCTGAGATGGTACTCAGAGCTCCAGCTACTGGAGGAAGCAGTAGAAACCCGCCACGAACTTGGGCAGGGTGTGGGCAGAGAGAGAGTTGGGCATAGGACCAGAAGGTAGCCTTGCGGAAAGCAGGCTGGGAGCTGGAGTCCTGAATGCAGAATGCCTGGACCAGTCAGGCTGCCTGGGTGAAGAGGAGCCCTCGCTGCTCACCTCTGTGCTTGGCATGAGGCTCCCTTACTGCTGACATCTTGAGGACATGGGAGGCCGGTTTGGGAGTTTCCACTGCCCATCTCTGGGCTCTGGAGAGTAGCATTTCAGTCTCCTGAACCCTCTTCACCCTTGCTTGGAAGTAAGTCCCATGGAAGTCATCCGGATTTGCAAGCAAGCATGTCTCGGATCGCAGCCTTGGGGAAGAATGTGGCAGCCGCCTTGCCAGTTCCCCTCACCCCCAGCTGTGGCTGCTCAGAATGGCCCTGGGCAGCTTGCCAGAAGGACACAGGGTGGTGCTGGCAGCCGCTATCACCATTCAGAGGTGTGCATGGTATTCTGAAATGCAGCTGTGCCATCCATTCAGATGTAATGGTGGTGCTTGTGGTTTTAGTTGGACCAAAGCGGGTCCATCCAGCCCGGCCTCTGGCCTCCCAGAGTGGCCGGTCAGATGCCCCCAAGGGAGACCCCCAAGGAGGACTGAGTGTGGCAGCAGGGCTCTCCCCACCCTGATTTCTGGAGGCGGCATGGAGTCGCGCTCTGTCCAGTCGTCACTTGCAGCCACTCTGCCTCTGTGACTCTATCCCCGGCTAAAGCCAGCTGAGCTGGTGGCCATCACTGCCTCTCCTGGGAGCAAATCCCAGAGTTTAACTCTTCACCGTGTGAAGAAGGGCCTCCTTCTCTCCCCATCCCAAATCTCCCTCTTCCTTGGTGACCCTCCTTGGGTTCTAGTAGCAGGAGAGGGAGGAAAACCTTGCTCATTTTGCCCAGTTTCACCCATCATGTTTCCATTTTCTAACCTCAGCCTGTTGCAACCTTTCCTCAAAGGGCAGCTGCTCCAGCCCTTTAATCTGGGGGGGGGGGGAGCTGTTGGTTGGTTGCTTTTCCACCCTTGAACATTTTGCCCTCCGTTTTCTAGAGATTTTTCTAGCTCTGTTGTGCTTCTTCTGGAGACGAAGTGAGCAGAACCAGACTGTATCCCATATTTAGCCACCATAAATTTTCATAAGGAAAATGAGATGACCCGACTACCCTTATGGAAATCTATGACAGGATCACACTTGGAATCCTGTAGGCGGCTTTGCTTTTGATCCCTAATGTTGGATTTGACACCTTCACAGCTGCTGTGCATTCACTTGACATTTCCAGCTCCCCACTGCAGCCCCAAGATCCCTTTCCTCACCCGTCACTCGGAGGATGTACAATCACATTGAACCACATTTGCCATTTTGTCACCTGGCTGGCTTGGTGGCAGGAGGGGAACCCTGGGGGTCCCTTGGCTGTCCATTTCCCCCCACCATTCTCAATACTGTGATGTTGTCCACAAACTGGACCAGCTCTCTGCTGATCCTTTGCTTTGGATCCTTTATGATCAAGTTAAAAATCGTGATAAAAAAAATCCTTCCAGAAACAAAAGCTCATACCAGTAACCAACTTGGTTGGTCTCTAAGGTGCTACAGGAAGGAATTTTTTTATTTTGTTTTGACTACGGCAGACCAACACGGCAGACCTACCTGTCATTAAAAATCATGGTTCCCTGCATGGAGCCTCTCTCATAATAATAATAAAAAATTTTATTTATTTCCTGCCTTGCAGGAATGCAAGGATGTTCATTCCTCCTCGCTGCTTCCTGTTCAAGCAGTTGCCCTTCCAGGAGAGGGCCTGTCCTTTCCTTCCACGGCTGCTGAATATGCCTCATATCTTGGGAACGTTTGGTGGGAAGTGGAGTTTCTGCAAGAGAGGAGAGTTGCCTCTTTGCTGAGCTTGTTAAGATTCTTGAATTCCCCACTGGTGTTAAGTGAGTGACCTTCATTCCGCGGCTGAGGAGGGTCAGGGTCAGGCCTGGCTGGCCCTTGCCTGCCTGATGCCCTGAGCAAAAGGCTTTGTCCTCCTCGGCCCATTGTCTGCCTGGCCTTTGATTTGCAGGGACAATTTGCTCTTGTCTTGCTCCTCGCCTGCTCTAAGCCCCCGTGAACTGAACTGCCTCCTTGCCTGCCCTTTTCCTAATTTGCGGTCAGTGCTCTTACTTTGAGATGCAGCTACAACTGCCCTTCAAGACAAGGCACGTGGGCAATTGTGTTTAGTTGAAGAGCAGCCGTGGCAGAGATGCAGAGAATCCCCAAAGCTGCCAGGGAGAATCCCAAGAGCAGAATATTCTGGCGGGGGGAGCCTGAAATGTACATTCCACAAAAATGCACAGCTGCTTCCAAGCATCCAAAGACACCCTATAAACTTCTTAACAAAGGAAGTGTAATTGTCTGTGTGTCTTAAATGTTTTTAGTATAAGTTGTTGAATCTGCAGTCTTTTGGAAAAGGTGTGATTGTGAAGAAAGACACCCATGTTCTCCTTCGCCTGGAGGGGAAGGTGTTCTGCGGCGTCAGGCCACAGATCTGGACCTGCCAAGGAGCCGTGTCCTTGCACCCCCCCCCCATACAGCCTCACCTCTCAGTCCCAAGGACCTCGGCTGCTGTGGCTGTCTGGGACCCGCCTGTGCTGTGCTGAGCTCTGCCCCTGCCCCCTGCTGAGGAGGGGGGCTTCTTGGCCCCCAGGTGCTCTGCCCCAACCAAGCTCCACATACAGGAGGGAATTGGGAGATGCCCCAGAGTTCGGCCTGTCAGCCCTTTCCTCCTCCATGCTGGGCACGACTGGAGTGGCCAGGGGCCAGCCACTGCTCCATGGCAACGCTGTGGGAGGCCAGGGGTGTTGCTGTGTGCTTGCATTGGTTCTGGAGGAGCCATACTGAAGAAGGCCCCCTCTCTGTGCAGGGTATCTCAACATGGGAAGGATCCTTTGCATAAGCTGGAAGTGACCGTGGGAATAGAAATGGCGGGGGGGGGGGGAGTTGCCAAAAGCAAGGGAGAGTGGAAATCAGCCATAAAATCATCTATCCCACCTCAAGATACTGTAGATGGTGCAGCAGCAGAGAAACCACTGCAGAGAGCAGCAGGAGGAACGGCCTTAGGGCCTCTTCCCTGGGAAGAAGGATGGGGAGGAGGGAGGAGGCAGCTGCCTTTGGGCATTGGTGGTGGGGGAGGGGAAGGAGGTCTCTCGCCCTCTGCCCTTCCTCAGCCTGAGAACTGAAGCAACGCCGAGTTGCCAGTCTGAAGGGGCCCAGAGGAAGAAGGGCACCTTCAGGCGAGGCTGCCTTAGCAGCGACAGACTTTGCCACAGCAGCCTTTGAAGCATAAGAAAACTCTGATTCATGGTGGGATGAAAGTGTCTGTCTCCTGTGACGGGAACCCGGACGACCAAGCACACCATCTTGGGGAGTGGGCAGGAAGAGACAGGTGTTTTCTTTCCTGCCGCCCCAGTGGCTTTGGCCACACTCAGGAAGCGGGCAGCAGGTGGCGCTGCTGTGCCAGGCGCCCGTCTGCTGGGCTGCTGCTTCCTCCTGCATGCGTTTGGCCTGCAGCTGCCAAATGAAAACCTCAGCAGCTTGGAGGGCCTGGGTTGGGGGGTCTGGGGGGGGGGCAGCAGGGCCTCTGAATCCTCTCCTTCCTAGGCAGCGGGTCCTGCTGTGTTCTGCAGGTTCCTCCTGGGCTCCAAGCTGTGGAGCCGTTTCCAGGGGGCGCTGGGAAGTCCCACTCCGATGGCCCCTGGCATTTGCCCCCTGCCCCTGCTGAGGGCTGCTGGAGAAGGGTGAAGAGGCAGCTGCCACTCAAGGTGTAAAACCAAAGATCCCCTCCTGGATCAGGCCAAAGGTGGAGGGCCCCTCACCTGTCCTGTTCTCGCACAGTGGTCAGCCAGGTGCTGCAACAGGAAGGTCCACAGGCAGCAAGGCAGGAGCACCTTGGCAGCAGCTCTCACATTCCCTGGTCCCTGCTGCTCAGATACTCTGCAACTATCCTACTTTCAAGAGACATCTGAAGGCAGCCCTGTTTAGGGAAGTTTTTAATGTTTAGTGCTGTATTGTGTTTTTAATATTCAATTGGGAGCCACCCAGAGTGGCTGGGGGTATAAATAAATTACTATTATTACACGTCCTTCACATACAGTGCTGCTCCTCCCCCTTGCTTGGTCTATTCCTTTTGAACAGATCATACCCCTCAGTTCCAAATTCAAGCCATGTCTCTCATCCCACCAGGTTTCAGTAGTCCCTACCAGGTCATATTTGCCATCCTGTATTAAACACACCAATTTTTCTTGCTTGTTTTCCATGCTCTGTGCATTAGTTGCCCCTCTACTAATGTGTAGTATGGGAAACAAGCAAGACGAATGCCCTCTGGGAGTTGTTGGGCTCCACCTCCCATCATCCCTGACCATTGGCCTTGCTGGCTGCTGGGACTTGGCCAGTGGTGGGTGGAGCCACAGGCAAAGATGTCTATGGAGTGGCTGGTGTGAATGGGACCCTTCTCCACAGACTCTTGCGCCCCTTGCACCCTGTTTCATTAGGCAAGGAAGAGGCGTTCTCTCGGGGTCAAGAACCAAAACACTCAAGGACGGTGCCAAGGAGGGGTGTAGTTTGAAGTGGGGAGGCCTGGGGGCATAGCCAGGATTTATGTTAGTGGGGCAGGCTTTATATTGGGGGTGGGGGCAGAACCCCCGTTAATTATTTTTATTGATTTACTTGATTACCCACCTCCCCCGGCTACACCCATGCCTGGAGGGATACGTTCGAGCCCCAGACCTGGGCTCCTCTCCTCTGCAGCCATCATGGCAGGGGGTGCCAACCCAGTGCCCAGGAGCACAGGGCTGCTTTGGTGCCCCTGGGATAAACTTGAATTCCTAGATTCACAGCTTTCATTTTTTAAAAAAAATGTAAGGTCAAAGCATCTTTCGAAAGATATGAGGCAACAGATATGGACAGCAATTGTTTTGTGTGTGTGAGAGAGAAATTCGCCTTCTTCCTTTCAGGGTTTCCTCCCCCCAGAAAAATGGATGCCCATATATGTGAGAGAGGGAGAGTTGGGCTTTGTGAGGGGAGGAGAGACTGTGTGTGGTCTGGTCTGCAAGAGATGCATTTGGGCAGAGGGGGGGGGGAGATGCATTTGTGGTGGGAGGTGAGCAATGCATGTGTGTGTCGGGTGTCCATGTGCATGAGAGAGTTTTGCATGGGCACCTGGTACATTTTTGCTGGTGCTGAGAAATGCTCCCTATTGTTAGCCAGCAACACCACCAGTGGGGGGGGAGGGGGAGCACAGAAATTAACATCAACCAGCAGACACAGCTGACTTCTCATGGGAACCTGAGGTTGAGGAGGAAGCCACAGTGACTGCTCTCTCTAAATGTGTGATGCCATGCTCACATGGTGGCCGTTTTGTGACTGGTGCCCACATCACGGTCTTAAAAGTGAACAAAGGCATTCGGCCAGAGATGTGGAAACTCAGATTTTGTTCTTCTAAAACCGCAGAAAGCACAAGGTGGGCTTCCTTCAGGGGCTAAGTGAGCACCAGGAGCTGTCAGAGAGCAGGTTGTGATGTGTGGGGTCATGGAAGGAAGGGGGCAGGCCTTGAGGAATCCGGCCTCTAGTGACTCAGGCCTAGGAGGGGGCTGGCGTTTCATCCTGGGTCTCCCTGTGCTGCTCCCACAGCCAGTTGACACAACCAATTGTGCCTCAGCTGGCAGTTGCCATTAATATACTTGGGAGCACAAGTTGTCTGCCAGAGTCGCTGTCGGAGGAACTCCATCATTTCCCCAGGGATAAGACTTCGTCTTTACAGAGCATTTCCTCTTAGGTATTCCAGGTGTGTTCCATGCCATCATTTCAGCAACCCTTCCAGCGCTGCTGTGAAGGCAGACCAGGCTTCCTACCTCCACTGGGGGGGGGGGAGGGCTGTGAGGCAGATGGAGGCTGCCTGCCTGAGGCCAGACAGTCTCTGGGGCCTGGGTCAGCCTGGCACTTGGCCCTGGGCCCCCCATGGGCTCAAGGCAGGCGTCTCCCTCCCTGGCACCTCCTTCAAGTGGCAGAGAGAAGGCTTTGCCTCCCCAGCTGCTGAGGGCCACAGCTGCAGTGCCCTCGCCTGCCAGTTTCCGAGCAAGAGATGCTACCTGGTCCTCTTCTCTGGCAGCCAGCAAGGCTGGTGCTAAGGCAGTCGGTCGCTGCAGAGGCAGCCGCCTTGCACTGCCCTTTCCTGCCCCATGAATTAAGCAGCCCCTGTGGGGAGCTTGGTAATACTTTTATTAATAGTTAATTACTCCCTCTGCCTTGCCAGAGAAATGAGACTCACTCAGGCCTCATAAATCCAAGCAGTGATCCTGCAATAAAAAGCAGCAAGGAGACTTCATTCCGGTGGCTCCTTCAGCAGCCTTACCTACAGCGCTGGCATTTAGGGAATGACAAACGTCGGCACCAGGTGCCTGGGCGCAAGGGCGCAGAGGAGAGGGGTCTGGCTCCCGTCCAGGCACAGGCCTCCCCCCCCCCCGGGCTGGAGCCATGGCAGGATGCAAGTGGCCTTTGCTCTGGGGCTCCTTGTGGGGGGACAGCAGCCCCCTGTTGCACTGGCATGAGAAAATGGGATAGACTACTCTGGCTTGGTGAAGTTCTCCATCCTTGGGCCCAGAAACTAATAGGCAGCCAATGCAGTTGGACCAGGATCGGTGTAAAATTCTCACACTGTCTTGCCCCAATGAGCAGCCTGGCAGCCAAATTCTGCAGCAGCTGAAGTTTCCAAGAACAGTCTTCAGAGGCAGCCCCAAGCACAATGCGTTGCAGTAATCAAGCCTGGAGGTTTGTTGTTGTTTAGTCGTTTAGTCGTGTCCGACTCTTCGTGACCCCCTGGACCAGAGCACGCCAGGCACTCCTGTCTTCCACCGCCTCCCGCAGTTTGGTCAGGCTCATGTTGGTAGCTTCGAGAACACTGTCCCACCATCTCATCCTCTGTCGTCCCCTTCTCCTTGTGCCCTCCATCTTTCCCAACATCAGGGTCTTTTCCAGGGAGTCTTCTCTTCTCATGAGGTGGCCAAAGTATTGGAGCCTCAACTTCACGATCTGTCCTTCCAGTGAGCACTCAGGTCTGATTTCCTTAAGAATGGATGCGTTTGATCTTCTTGCAGTCCATGGGACTCTCAAGAGTCTCCTCCAGCACCATAATTCAAAAGCATCAATTCTTCGGCCATCAGCCTTCTTTATGGTCCAGCTCTCACTTCCATACATCACTACTGGGAAAACCATGGCTTTAACTATACGGACCTTTGTTGGTAAGGTGATGTCTCTACTTTTTAAGATGTTGTCTAGATTTGCCATCGCCTTTCTCCCAAGGAGCAGGCGTCTCTTAATTTTGTGACTGCTGTCACCATCTGCAGTGATCATGGAGCCCAAGAAAATAAAATCTCTCACTGCCTCCATTTCTTCCCCTTCTATTTGCCAGGAGGTGATGGGACCAGTGGCCATGATCTTCGTTTTTTTGATGTTGAGCTTCAGACCATATTTTGCGCTCTCCTCTTTCACAGCCTGGAGGTTACTAGAGCGCAGTTGACAAGAGGTGAGACTATCCTGTCCAGCTAGGAGCGCAGCTGGAAGAGGGCGGCTGGGAGCTGAGCTGGGGAATCGGGTCTTGCCTGCCCTGCAGATGATGGGCACGACCCTCGGGGGTCTTCTTCCCCAGGCCTCTGAGCGCTTCCAAGCGCGGCTTCTAACGGGGGTCCCTGCCAGATTTAGGGGGGCCTTGCATGGCGCTGGTGCCCCTCGCCAACAGCGCACAGTGGCCGCCGCCTTTCCCGGGGAGCATCGAGACCTGGAGGGCAGAGACGGCGGCCGCCCCCTCCAGTCCAGGCAGCAGGTCAGACGCCACGCTCTGTCCGGTTCCCATGAACCTGGCAGCCCCGCGGGAAGACGGGGAAAGGGAGTCCCCGGGAGCGGCTCTGCAAGCCCCCGCCGGCCCGCGAGCTTGGCGACCCCGTGCCTAAGAGGGAGGCGCCGCTGCTTGGACGGGGCGGGGAGAGGGAGGGGCGGTTCGGCTGGCTGTCCGGCGTCCGCTTGGCTCCTCGAGGGTTTCGAAGGCCGTTCTGGCGAGGCCGTCGCCACGCCGCTGCGCCCACGAGCCCCCCCCCCCCGACGCCCTCTTCCCGGTGCCAGCCTCCGGAGCCCGGGAGTCTCTGCAGCTCCGCGCCTGCTGGTGGAAGCCGGATTCCGACGGCAGCCGCCCTCCGCGCCCGCCCCTCGGGGAGGGCAGCCGCGCCTGGTCTGGGGCCGCCAGCGGACAAGGGGCTCGTCGCGGGCGCGCCTTGCCTCTGCCGAGCGAGCGCACGGTGCTTTGGGGGGGTCTCCCTCCCGCCCCGTCGAGGAGCGAAGGTGCCTTTGGCGAGAGGCTCCGCTCGTTGCCGCCCCCCGGATTTGCATAATCCTGCATGGCGATATGATAATGATGTTTGTTAAAGACAGAACGCAATAAATTAATCCCGTTAAGTTGTTGCTGCGAAAGGCAAAGAGAGTGATTTACGGCGGCGGTGCGGAGCCGCGTCGAGGCTGCGGCAAGGCGGGCGGACCACGGCGGGCTGCCTGTGCCTGGAGACCCCCCAGTGCCCCCGCCCAGCCATGCCCCCCAAAGGCAAGGGCGGCGGAGCCGGGCGCCGAGTCCTGAGACCCCCGGAGGCCCCTCCCCTCCGGGCACCCAGCCCCCCACCCGCCTGGCGTCGCCGGGAAGCCGCTTTCCACGGGGCCTGGACGTCGGTCCCCGTCCAGCTCATAGATCCCACGGTTACAATATCTGGGTATCTCAGAAGCATCATTCCAAGGAATGGTAACCTATTTATTAAAATGGAAATTTGGAAGCACCTTCTTCCCCCAGGAAGGACTTCGTGGCCCCCTTGAGTTTGCCAAAGGGCCTTTATGACAATTTACAAACCTGACAAGAGGGAGAGAAGGCAAGAAAAGAGAACTGCATTGAAAAATGAAGCTGGTTCATGCTACACTGGAGACCCAGGAGGGGCAAGAAAGAGGAAATCTCTCTTCCCTGTATATAGAAATTGTAGAAAGTTTTATGCTCTTATATTACTAATTAAGCAGTTTGTCAAGTTATATTAAGTAAGCTAGAAATGTGTAACATAAATATTTTTCTATTTATACACATAGTATTCATAAAATCAGGAGGGACAAAAGAAGACCAGAGAAGCCCTGCAGCAGCAGCAGCAGCAGTAGCAGGATGAGGCCAAGGGAGGCCCATGCGAGTCGGGGCTCCTCTTCTCAGCTAGGCTGACCCTGCAAGCGGCCCCCAGAGGCCTCTGGCCCCAACAGGGGAGGGCCCAACACAGCCGCTTCCTCCTGACTTTGGCTAAAGCTGCCAGGCACCCATGAAATCTGGATTATTCCTTTATGGAGTCAGCGTGACCCCCAAGGAAAACACCCCCCAAAGGGGGAGCCCACTAGCCAGGATGTGGTTCTGCTGGGCATGGCGCCTTGAAGGTAGCAGACCTGGGCAGCTCACTGCCACCAGGGGGTGCGATGGCAGGTTCACTGGGTGGCAGGGGAGCAGGGACTGGGCCAGGCCTGCTCTTGCTCTTCCTTGTCCTGATCCGCAGGCCCAAAGGAGGGTCTGAGCGTGTGGTTGGATGCAGGGAGACCAGAGGGGTGTCAGGAAGGCCAAAAGGGAAGGACCGCTTTTGTTGCTTCATGAAAGAAAGGTGAGAGCTTTCAAGGCTCCCTACAGAGACCGGATGGCTTTACAGACTCCAGGCAGATGCCAAAGCAGCAGGCAGGCGTCATGACTCATCTGTGAGGTGCTAATATGTTAAGCATTACTTATACACCCAGCAAGCTAGGAAGTTGGCATCAGGAGCCCAGTGAGCTCTCCTCTGGCTTGGAGGCCCCTTCCCAGCTCTCCCCCATCTCTCGGGTCAAGGGAAGAGTGACAGGCGGCCAGTGTCAAAGCCTCTCCTCTCCCCAGTGAGCTGAACCAAAACTAAGACTTGGAAGCGTCAAGGGATACAAACCTGTGTGAACTTATTTTTGCAGCAACTAACACTTTGTTTCAGGGTTATCTTGATGACCAAAGCGGCATTTACAGGCCTTCCAGGACATTTTCTCCTTTGGGTTCTAGGCAGCCCTCCAGCCTTCAGGTGCCAAGAGGCCATTTGGACCAGGGGCAACCCCTCCCTTGGCTCCCCCAGGACGGAGCGGGCCTCCTCCTCCACCAGAGCTGGGGGTGAGCAAGAGTGCCAGGTGGGGAGGTGGGCACGCTGAGAGGGCAGCTCTCCGGGGCCTGACCTGGGTGGGTGCAAAGGAAAGGGAGCACCAAGGACCTGCAATCATGAAGAGGCAGTGAAAATAGGGAAGTTTTTCAAACAAAGGTTGGCTGGCTCCTTTTCGGGGATTATTGAGTTGTGGGTCCTGCATGACTGGGGGTTGGACCCGATGACCCTTGGGGGTCCCTGGCAGCTCTGTGATTCTACGATTCCATGCAAGGTTTTCTTTCCAGAATGGAAGTAGCCAGGGTCCTTTTAGGGAACCCCATGCCAGGTCTGGAGACACTTGTGGGGATGTGGCCACAGCAGGGCAGTTAGTGCCAGAGGCCCCCTGCCCGCCCCAAACTCTTCCTGGTGCCAGTCCCAGGAGAGGGGGCAGAGTAAGACCTGGAAGCCTTTCTTGGGTGCAGAAATAACTAATTGCAGCAGCAGCAGCAGCAGCAGCAGCAGGAGGAGGGAGGGAGGGAGTCCTGATTTACACCTCGTCAGGCCTGGGCGGCCTCCCCTCATTACCAGCCCTTGCCTCGTTATTTATTCCTGTCTAAATATTTCATTGTCTTAATTGTGACAATCCAGCGAGCAGGAGCAGTTCCAGGCTGAGGTGTGTGTGTGTCTCTGCTGCTGCAGCCAGGCTGGGGGTGCCTAAGGTAGCCAGGGGTGGGGGTGGGGGGTGAATCAAGAGGTGCCGGGAGGGGCATGCATGCCCATGCCCGCCCCAAGTGGGCAGCTGGTGCAGGGGGCACTTTTCACCCTGAGCTTGGCAAATGGCCCCCCCTCCTGCAAGCCTGGCCCCTCCTGCATCCGCCACAGGGCTAAGCTGTGGGGGGAAGGCCTGAGGCCACCCCACACTGTTAGACACCTTCCTGCCCCCCCACCCTCAGCTGGTCCTCAGATTCTGGAGGGAAAGAAAGGGGGTCCTTTGGGCCTTAAAGCCATTTGCCAGCCCCTGCACCTCTTTCCAGGCCTGGCCAAGTCACGGCCTCCTTTTGTCTTCTGAAAAGCAGGAGTTAAGGGGAGTGGGGTCAGAAAGGAGACTGGTCCAGCCTTGCCCAGTTTGGGTGCTGGATCCATTGCACCAGGCTGCTCCCCCTTCCCCATTTCTGCAGTTCCAGCTGCTGGGAGGGAGGGAGGCTGGGGGGGGGTCTCCCATCTCCAGAGACAGCTGCCCTGCCCCCCCTTCCCTTCCCTTCCAAATGTTAATTTTATGGAGACCTTTATAAATCTTGCTGTTTCTGCTGTCCATGGGCTACATAGATTTCATCTTGTTGAGAGGTGACACTCGTGGCCTTTGGTAACAGGCTATCAATTTAATGCACTGAGTGTAATAAAAAACACAGGACCGTATTAACTCCCAATTACTCCGCTCTGCTCCTGGCATTAACCCCTTGTGGCCAGAACCTCATCTCTCCCAAGTTTGGGGGGTGGTGGCAGCGCAAGGAGGGGGGCTGTGGACTGTGGCAGGTTGGGAGCAGCCTGAGCCTTAGCTGGGAGGTTGTTCCAGAAGATCCTGGCCTGACTGGGGTCACTGGGCACAACTTTTGAGAGCTGACCCCCCCCCCACTGCAAATGCACACACCTTGGAATCAGGGACCCCTAGAGCACCACCAGTGCCCCCACCCCAACATATTTATTTATCTGTGTGCTGCTGTTGGTAAAACAACAATGACACAGTTAACAACACACAGGTATACAATAAAGACCACGCAAAGACTCAAATGAATCACCTGTTCCAAGAAGAGGTTTTGTTATTGTCTGCATAAACCTGGCAGCATGGAAAAGTTTTCAGCCGGCATCTAAAGGTTAAATGTTTTTAAAAGTTTGATTATGTTTTTATTATGTTTTTAATGTTCTGTTGGAAGCCGCCCAAAGTGGCTGGGGAAACCCAGCCAGATGGGTGGGGTAAAAATCATAAATTCTTATTCTTATTCTTATTCAAGCAGCTGAGTGGGTGATGGAACATCAGCCCCGTTTGTCCTTCTGCTATTGGGGAAGGTCCATCTGAAGAGGACCCCCGGGGCCCCCTCCCCATTATTGGATCCATTTCATAGGAACTTACATGGACACAGGACGATGCCCTGTACCAAGTCAGATAAAGGGTCCTAGAATCATAGAATTTTAGAGTGGGGAGGGACCCCCAAGGGCCATCCAGACGACTCCCTGCAATGGAGGAACCATGGCTACATAATCCCTGACAGGTGCCCACCTCTGATGAAAGCGAGTCTGCCACCTCTTGAGGGAGACCCTTCTACTGCCAGACTCCTCTTACCCTCAGAAAGTTCTGCCTGATGTCTCACCACCTGAGTCCATTCATTCAGGTCCTGCCCTCTGGAGAAGCAGAAAACAAGCTTTCTGCCCGTGAAAGCCCTTCAGATACTGGAAGGTATTACGGAAAAATCTAGGTGTGAGGCTGATCAGTCCCCCAGCTGGTCGGGCAGAGCCCGCGGGTCCCTGCAGAATAAAGGAGGAGTTCAGCCACCAACCAGAGCAAATAGCTGTAGACCAAAGTTTATTGCGCAACAGGTTCAAAGAGCAAATTTTGAACCCCGAGGATGGAGTGACAAAGACTTTTAAAACTTTCCCACCATATCCCAGAATACAGTTTGCACAGCATCATTGATACATCATTGCTACATCCCTGACATGTCACAAAAGGGGAGGGGTAGACAGGGGTTACACTAGTTCAACCTTGGAAAACATGTCCAGACAAAACAAAAAAAATTCCTTCCAGTATGGCAGACCAACACGGCTACCCATCTGTAACATGTCCAGACAAGTCCTTGGTACAAGATTAGCATAAGCAGACATGGCAGGGCAAGACTCAGGTATAAGATTAGCATAGACAAATATGTCTTAAGTACCCACCACCCAAAGTACAATAGAACTTCCTTTGCATGTCTGGCCCCTTGGCAAGTCTTTGGATGGGATTAGGCTTTCCTTGGCCAACAATCAGCTCAGCAATTGTCACCTCTGGGAACTTCCTGGAGTCCTTTTTCAAGGGGGAAATAGCTTTGGAATGGAGGAAACTGGCAAAGGAGTTGATTTTATATTATTTTTAAAGCTAGGTAACTTCCCCGAGCTGTCAAGTTGAAAGGATACATTCAGACATAATATTTGTAACATTTAACAACTTTAAAGATGTGCCCCCCCCCTAATTTCCGTAACAAAGGTGACTCTCATGCCCCCTCCCAGCCTTGTCTTCTCCATCCATGCTGAGTGGCAGCAGTGGCTCTTCCGGGGTTCAGGCATCCCTCCTTGGAGATGCCACCATGAGGGACGGAGGGAGGGACCTTCTACCTGCAAGGCAGCTGCTCTGCTGCTGAGCTGCAGCCCTTTGGCTTGCAGCGCCTGGAGGATGGAGGCCTGCTTCTGGGACAGGTGTCCCTGACCACCTGCATGCCTGGCCCTTGCCACGGGGGGGGGGGGGGGGGGCTCATGCCACCGAACTCTGAGGGACAGGCTGGCTGGCCAGGGGAGTTGTGGGAGGGCTGGTCCCCACCGCCAGCTGTTTGCTTGAAAAAGACATTTCTTAAAATGAAAAGCCTCACTAACTCAAAAGAGAAATTTCAATAAAAAACCCCTGCAGTTTAAAACTTGTAGAGAGGAAGATGTCAAAGTCCAGCCAAGCAATCTACAGAATTAATTAAACCAATTAAAACACAGTTTAAACCAGCAGTAAAATATCCATTAATATCATCTATAACCGCCCAAGTTCTTAATGGGAAAAAGCTCATCTCAGCTAAAAGCAATGGGAAACGAATGAGGCTTCAGCTTTGGTTTAAAAGCTGGAACCGGTGTGGGAAACCAAACAAGGGAGGAAGTTCCACCAACGGGGACCCAGCACAGAGAAGGCCCCGCCTCTAGCTGCTCTCCTAGGTGGGTCCAGCAAGAGGGGCCTTGGACGCTGCTCTTGAGGTTTGGGCAAGGAGGCAGGCAGGTCCTTGACTCAGCCTGGCCCCCAATCGCTGGCAGCGTCAGAGGTCAAGAGCGGCACTTGAAGCTCAAGTGACTGGCTCAGTATCAGCTTTGCATGTCCTGGCCAGTCAGCCCCAGAGAGTGACCACATTCTGTGACTCTTGCCATCTTCAGAAGCAGACCCACAGAGAGCCCATTGCAGTAGTCTAGCACAGAAGTAACTAGTGGTGGGCTAGGCCCACTTTCTCTCAAGGTTCTCTTAGCTGCTGCTGCTGCTGCTGCTGCTGCCACCTCCACCTGCTGCTCCACAGAGGGCACGGAGCCCAGGAGAGCCCCAGCACCAGGTGTGCATGGGGGGGGGGGGGTTAAGGGGGAGCTTGCAGAGCCTGGATTTAGAGCCCCAGGTTCAGGCTTCAGGGTCTCCAATTAAAAAGGATAAGGAGGAAGATGGTGCTACTGAAGGCTCTTCTCTGCCAGTCAGAGTTCACAATCCTGGGATAGATGGACAAAAACCTATAAGAGCAGCTTCTAGACAGTCCTCTAGGGCAGCCCCATGTAGAGACAGTAGTCTAGGCAGGAGGTCACTAGAGCATAGACAACTCAGGAGAAGCTGTAGCTGGTGAATCAGCCTGAAATGGGGACAGACACAGAAGGCAATTGGACTCCTGAGGCAAGTTGGAATCTGGGATGACTCCCCAAGCCTGTTCCTTAGTGGGGAGTGCAGGCTCTCAGAGAGCAGGCCATACAGCTAAGTCCTGTGCCTCCATCTTATCAGGATTCAGCCCCACCCAGACCCTGGTCTGACACCTTCATGGCCTCTCCTGAGTCATATGGCACAGAGAGCTCTGTACCCTCAGCACATTGATGGAGCTGCGCTCTCTATCCCCAGGTGACAGTTCCCAAAGAATTCATGTTGGGGCAAGTTCTACCTTGAAGAGCACAGGAGACAAGATGGACCCCTGTGGGACCCGGCAACTAAACAGCCACAGGCAAAGGTGCCAACTTGAATAAACTATTGGGGGGGGATGCAAGCCCCACCCCACACAATCAATTACATGACACAGTGCATGCACACTATTTGAATGGCAATGTCCATCACCTTTGGGGCCCCCCAGCCTCCTCAAATATTTTATTGGGGGATGATGCCCCCTCGGCCCCTAGGAGTTGGCTCCAGTGGCCATGGGGCCAAGCAGTAGCTGCCCAATCCTAACTTCTGGTGATGACCTTTGAGGAAGGAGTGGAACCGTTGTAGCCCAGCCTCCAGCTCCCATCCCCTGGAGTCTTTCCAGAAGGATGCCATGGTCAATGACAGCGGAAGCAACCTTGACAAGTGGATGACTTCATTGACCATGGCATCCTTCTGGAAAGACTAGATGACCCTGGGGGTCCCTTCCAACTGCAGTTCTATGATTCCCCTTACCCCTCTCCTGTTATAGGTCATCATTCAGAGGAACCAAGCTTATTTAGGTGCTAAAACTAGGCCTTGAATGGATCTAGACAATTTGCTTTCTCCGTGCAGGAGTTATCTGTCAGGGAACCAATGAGAAGGGGGCATTTGGGGGCTTTATCCTAAAAGGCACTTAGGATCTGGAGTGAGGCATTAAGTGCCGTTAAATCCAGCTGGGGAAAAAAGAACATGGTGCTATTGAGTTCAACACACACTGAACTGGACGCAGTTGCTGAGTAAGTCCGAAACAGTCAAATTTGACCTCAAAAGAGGAAACTTCTAGAAAACGAGAGGATTTGTATAAAGGAAGTAGAAAGGGAAAGTGGAGAGGATCAGGTATCTTGAGAGTGCTCCGGGGTCACTGAAAACAACAGCAGTAGAGGCTCATCTAGGCTGTTTTCTGCAGACCAGGAAAGGAGCCACTGCCAAGCGCAAGAGGATGCCAGCATGGTTAATGAGCAGAGTCAAGGAAACAGAAGACGGCAAAAAGGTTTCTGTCAAAAATAAAAGTCTTGTACAAATGAGAAGAACACAAAGGAAAGGCAAATGTTGGCAAAAAAGAAGAGCAAGCAGACAAAGGAGAAAAATGAGATCGCAGAGCAGCTGAATGAATTCTGTGTGTCTCTCTGCACTGCAAAGGATGGAGGGCAGATCCCTGACCATGAACTAACTTGCTTGGGAAAGGCTTCTGAAAGGCTTCTAATTCAGCGGTGAAAAGAAATTAAGTTCTAACCCTTAGTCACTAAATAAAAACACAAACAGAGTCCAGATGGCATTGACCCAAGAATTCTTAAAGAACTCAAATATGAAAATTCTGGTCTTCCAACCAAAATGTTGCTACAGAATAAGGGGGTGGGGATGATATCCTGGGGTCCCTTCCAGGCCTGGGATTCTGCATCTGGGATTTGCACTAGAGGAGAAGGAGCTGCAGCCAGTCCAAGCAATTTCTTTGTTAGGCTAATGGCCTTAGCCGCTCAGCTAAGCACCGCATTTTGCATGACTAAAAGAGTGGGCCACGTTGCCATAGCAACAGCCAAGTGATGGCATTTCTCACCCACCTCACCTGGCTGGATGCCAGGTATCCTGGCAGGGGAGCAACAGGCCTGGAGGGGGCGCTGTGTGTTTGGGATACTGCTGGGAGCTGGACAGACAGAGGCTGGTCTTGCTCTGTGCCAGACCCCAAAGCTGTGACTGATGGGGAGGCAACACCTGTTGGGGTGTTAGTTTTGTGAGTTCCTCCATCCTATGCTCAGGTTGTATCGTTGGCATCCGTCCATCTCAAGAGACAACAGAGTTCGCCTCCAGGAAGGAGGCCAAACCACTGGCAGCACTGAAGTGACCCCCCCCCCCCGGGTGCAAGCCTGGCCAGTGTGCCTGGAGATCCTGGGCTGCCCAGACAACAAGACCCCCCACCTCTGCCTCGCTGATGTGGAAAGCAGAGCAAGATGTTTGGCACCAGCTGGGAAGATGCAGGAGTTGCCAGAAGGGGTCTGGTTGTATATATGTGTAAATAAAAGCATATAGAGTGGTACCTCGGTTTAAGAACAGCCCTGTTTACGAACTATTCGGTTTACAAACTCCGCAAAACCAGAAGAAGTGTCCCAGTTTGCGAACTTTGCCTTGGTCTAAGAACAGAATCCGAATGGTGGAAGGGCACCAGAAGTGGGAGGCCTCATTAGGGAAAGCGTGCCTTGGTTTAAGAACAGTTTTGGTTTAAGAACGGACTTCCAGAATGGATTAATTTGTAAACCGAGGGACCACTGTATCCGAAAGGCACCACCGTCTCCGCTGGCCTGCCCTGAAAGGAAACCCAACTCTGGGAAAGCGCAGCCCCCCCAGCGTCTCTTGCCCCTCAGGGTCCCTCCCCACTCTCAGCTCAGTGACTCTGGGGGAACTGACAGGGGAGAGGAACCCAGAAAGGAGACTTTGAGAGCTCCTCTCTGCCCCTAGGAGCCTCTGCGCAGCAGTGGGGGTGGGGGAATGATCATTTGCCGCACCTCCCCCCCCCCCCAATTCTCACTGGGGCTCCTGGGGCTGCTTTGGGCTGTGCCTGAGCTGCTACTCCCTTCCTCCCCCCTCCCTTCCTTGGCCTCCCTCCACAAGGCTGGCTCTTGCACAATGCCAACAAGCATTAATACAAATGCTTTGAATGTGTTAACAATGCTAATAGTATTTCCGTACTAATTAGTAACGCTGTTCGAACGAACTCCTCTTTTAATGATATAAATTACCAGCCAGCCAGAGTGAGAGGCTGAAGCTAAGAGCCAGGCTGAGGGAGCATCAATTACCATGCGTGTGCGCTGGGGGTTTTCCTTCTCCTCTCCTGCCTTCCCATGGAACCAGCTCATCAGGGGGGTTTGGGGGTCTACTCTCTGTCCCACCCCCAAAGCTCACACCTCATAGAAGTATGTTGAGCACACCTATCCCCCCCAACCCCCACGATACAACTTGGTGAATTGTATGTGGGACTATCTCAGAGAAAGGAGGCGTTGGGAATGCCTTCCTGGGGCAACTCAGGGCAAGAACCCTGAAGATCTAAAGGTGGTTTCAACCTGGAAGGAAGTTGGAATGGGAGTCCTGCTCCTCCTGCGTGAAGAGCCTCCTGGATCAGGCCAACCTGTGGGAAACAAGCAAGGAGAATTCAAGCACAAGAGCCTCCACTCCAGAAGTTTCCAGCAACTGTGAAGGCAGAGCAGAGCCATCCTGGCTAGGAGCCATGGATCGCACTCTCCTCCCCCCTGACCCCCCTTTAAAACCACCCAAGTTGGCAGCCATCCCTGCTTCCCGCTGGAGGGAGTTCCATAGTTTAACTGTGGCGCCTCCATCTGTCCTGAATCTTTCAGCATTCACCTTCATGTCGGTGGGTTTTCTGGTGAGAGAAGGAAGAAAACTTTTCCCCATCCTCCCTCTCCATGCCATGCAAACTTTTATCAACTTCTATCTTGTTAAAACCAATTGCAAGGAATGCAAACCTAAACACCTCTGCAGATAGAAGATGGGTCTTAGAGATCCCACCCCACTAAGAGAGGGCTGCTCTTTAACCAGTTTCTGACCCCTCGGAGGACCCTCTCCTCTTATTCCACAACTACTTGAGACCACCAAGACTCTTTCCCCTCCATTCCTGTCGGGGGTGTGTGTTGCTGCTGCTGCTCTGCCCCCCCCCCCCAAGCTGCTGTCCCCTTGTATGCACCTTGGATCGCATAGTCTCTGTTCTCAAGAGGTTTAGCCATGCTGGCAGCACTTGCCCCTCATGCCAGGCGGTGAGATTGCAGGGGGTTGGACTAAATGACCCCTGGGATCCCTTCAAACTCTACAATTCTGTGATTCTGGGTCCTGAGATCAATGGTGCCAATTTTACAAATGCGCTAAGTAGCCCAAAGCCACTACCCAAGTCATGTCGAAGGAGAATTCAGTCCAGAGAGCAAGTTTTAAAAAGAGGTTTCAAGGCCCTTTCTCACCTCCTGCTTCACTCCGAGGCCCAACAGCTGGAACACTAATGTGGAAAGACCTTCTTTCTGAATGTGCTACCTTTATACCCCGACTTTCCTCAAAACAGAAGAGTTCCAGGCTTCGTGCGGGTGATGCTCACCCCCCCCCCCAGGTGGAGCCATTTGTGAACTCTGCCTGCCCTCTGAGCCACTGGTGACCCCCCTCCAGTCCACAGCGCCAACCTTGCACTGAGTGGCTTCCAAGCCCCCAGCCCCACAAGGAGCCCTCCCTTTTTAGCAGGCTGCTGTGCGCATGGGCTGGAGCTAAGGAACATTATGGATTTCCAGGGCGTTTGCTAAGCTGAAGTGACTATTCATGTGCGCCAGGCCCGCTTCCTCTGCCGAATCCGCAGCGCATCCCACCGGGAATTCCACACAGATGTGCTTCGCTCGGCTTAGCTGCTTTGACTCGGCTGCCACTTCTGTGCAATCAAAGGGGGGCAGAATCAGGGTCCCTGGAGGGAGCGCATGCATGCACGCTCTGCCAAGCACCGCTTGCACCCGTCACAGCCGGCGAAGGATGCGCAGGAGTCTCCTCCTGCCTGGCCTGACATCTCCCCTCGTGCAGACCGGGGGGCAGGAGGAGGAACCCCAAGTCCGCTCTGCTGCAGCTCTCTCTGTCCAGGTTGCAAGAAGGGCCCCTGGCTCCCTCTGGGGCACCCAAGACCCACAGGGCAGCTGGAAACAAACCCTCAGCTGCACAGCGCCGACAACAGTGGACCTAACTGAAGCCATAGAATCCAAAATTGTCGAGTTGGAAGGGACCCTGAGGGTCCTACAGGGCAGGCATGGCAGCCCAAGAATGCCTGACAGGAGGCCATCCAAGCTCTGCTTAAAAACCTCCCAGGAAGAAGAAGGTGCTCTGGCTGTGCAGTTGGAGTTGGAAATGGCAGGAGAGGAGAGCGTGGCTCTGGGGCACGGATCCTGCCTGCTGCTTCCCCATAATGGGCAGCTGTTCAGCCACTGTGAGAACAGGAGACTGGACTAGATGGGCCACTGCTCTCCTCCAGCAGAATTCTTCTTATGCTCTTATGTTCTTGAACCCTAAGCACCAGGCAGCGTGCTGAAGAGAAGGCAGAGAAGCCGTGGCAATTTGCTGCATTGCATGGGATTATACATTTTGGAGCGAACTTCTGTTTGTCCATTTAACGTTAATGGAAAGGCAGGGAGCTGTAATTTGCCCTCAGGACGGCGATATTGTATGACTCTCGGCCGGATGAAAAGCTTGCCTTGGCTGTGGCGAGTGCTGGATGCAAGGTCTGAAAGCAGCCAGGCCCTTTTTGAAGTTAATGCGTGTGCATCCATAAGGAAAATAGATAAAGGAAAACAGATCACAAAGAGGATTCCTCTTCAAGCAGAAGCCAGAGGCTTTGAGGTCTTGGGCAAGGTGGCCAGTAACAAAGAGCTGCTTCGGAGAGCCCTCTAAACCTCTTGCTGGTCAGCTGGATGCGCGGGTGTCTGTGTGCATTAAAAAAATAAGTACATTAGGGACCCAGCAGGTGCCCCCCAGTCCTAGCCCCATGGACACCCAATCCTCCGAAGGCCAGGCGCTGGGAATGACCTGCAAGGGGACGCAGAACCAGGTGGGCCTTTGGTCTGGCCTGGGAGCGGGATGGGGGGGGGGGAAAGCTCTTTGTAAACATGGTTGGCCAAGCTGGACTGCACTGGTGCCCACTTGGGCGGGCACTGTCTCTCCAGGGTCCTGCAGCCAGAAAAAGCCCTTTTTCGTATTCTGCTCCCGGAAATCCTCTGAGCTGGAGTGTGTATGTATGGCTGGGGGGGGGGGGGAACGGGATGAGAGATCTTCTGCATGCAAGGCGGGTCCTCCATCCCTGAGCTGCCCCCTCCCCCCGGGCGCTGGGGGGCGAGGGAGGGAGGGGGCGATGCGGAGCCAGAAGCTTCCGTGCTGACAGTCCCTTTTTGAAACAAGATGAATGAGCTGGAGTTGCTGAAAATGATTCTCATTTATAATCTGCCGCGTTCTGGAGCTCCCCAATTAATTCTCTATAGATACATAAATAGGCCTCGTGTTTATTTTGCTTCCAACGTAATCAACATTACACTTTGGTGCCCGTTCCTGTCAGAGCCTCTCTGCCGCGTCGGATGCCTCACGCACCTGCCTGGCAGGCCCTGGGGAGCCAAGCGCATGCTGCGCTGGCTGCAGAATGCCCCCTGGCACAGCCGCATGAGGGGCCTCCTGGGCCCCTGGCCCTGCCTGCTTCAGACCCCCAGGCCACACGCCATTCCCTGCCTATGGACTCCACAGCCCCACAGGGGCAGCTGGCAGGGCGTGCCATTCATGGCCTCCCTTTCCTGCTTTGGGCTGGCACAACATTCCCACCTCCCTGCCCTCCTTGGCTGGGATGCCCCCAGAGCAGGGGCACTGGTCTGTCGGTCAGAAGGCCAGTTGGAGGAGGGTCCCAGAGGCCCCTTCCTGCCAGATGTTTGCAGAGTCAGACCCTGGGGCAGCCAGGATTCAGAGCCTGCTGTGGGGCTTCTCCTTGTCACCCTCTCCACCCAGGGCAAGCACTGGCCTAGTTAGGGCCATAAAATTGTAGAGAGGGAAGGGACCCCTGAGGGCCATCTAGTCCAGCCCCCTCCTATGCAGGAATCACCGCTAAGGAATACCTGACAGATGGCCCCTGACCTCTGCTTAATGACCTCCAAGGAAGGGGAGTCCACCACCTTTGAGGAAGTCCGTTTCAACTCTACAATTCTCTGATTGTGCAATTAATTTCAATAGGTCTCCTCTGAGGCAAACTTAGTTGGATACAGCCTAGAGAACCTCTACCTGAACACTTGGCCACCAGGGGTGGAGTGGGACCCTGGACTGGCTGTTTTGCGCTGGCTGCAGAAGAAAGAGGGCAGGTGCCAGAGAGGCAGAAGACGCAGAGGCAGGAGAGTTTCAGGGTCTTTTCCAGGAAGTGACAAAGCATCTTCTGCCCCATGAGGAAGAAGGACAGTCTGGGAAGAGAGAAGAGGGCCTTGCAATACCTTCTGGGCTGTTTGAGTATGGAGGCTGGGACCTTACATATAATTTGTGGCCATGCCATCCCTGACATGGCCTGTTGTTTATGTGCTTTTTAAGCACATCTGCCTCATTTCACTCGTGCTTTTCCAGTTGTGTGATTTCCCCCCAACTGCACATTTTGTGTCCAACTGCTCACTTGAACAAAAATCAACCTGGGGAGGCAGTTGCCTCTGCCCGGCCATTGCCAGCCGCCCTGCCTTTTCCAAGGGTGGCTGAGAGGACTTGCGAGAGCGGAGGCCTCTTGCCAAAGAAGCTTCTAGGCAGGCAGGCTCAGTTCCTCTCTTGCCCACAGGAGCTTCCAGATGAGCCTGGAGGAATACAAAGAAGCAACCCTGCTTCTCCGAGTGAGCAGAGCAGGCTCTGAGCTGGTCCATGGAGGTCGCCCTTCCTAGAGTCCGGAGAGAGAGAGAAGCCCCTTTGCAGCCTCCGCCATTGGCCAGAGCAGCCCCAATGCAGCCCCCAGCACTTCAGCCTTGGCTTCACGTTTCCCCTCCTTGCAACATGGGATGTTTCTTGAGACAGGGAGGGAGGGAGGACTGCTGAGCAAAAGTGGTTGGGGCAACCCAGTCAGATGGGTGATGTATAAATAATAAAAATGACTATTAAATATTATTAAGCATTCCTGGAGGAGAGGCCAATGGGAGGCTCCGGGGCAGAATAGCTCCCCAGTCAGAGGCAGCGATGTTTCTGAAGGCCAGTGGCTGGAAACTGAAGGGGGGGGGGCGAGTGTGGCTCTCTTGCTCGCCTCCTGCCTGCTGGTTTCCCCCAGGCATCTGGCTGGCTGTGGTTGGAGCAGGGGCTGGACGAGATGGGCCTCTCTCTGGCCTCCTCCCGCAGCCCGGCTCTTCTGATGTTCCCATGTTCTTCGGCCAAAGTGAAATGCAGAGGTGTGTGCTGGGAGTCTGGCTCCAGGATTTGGCCTTCTGCGGCCAACAGCTCCTGCCTTGGCTTCCTCAGCCCTTTGCTCCACAAGCTCCTTCCACCCCAGGGCCTGGAGAGTCTTTTGGGGGCTGGGGGTCCACACAGCTGCTTTGCCCTGGCTAACCCCTTGCGCCTCCCCACCACAGCTCTCCCTCCTCCCCCTTCCGCCTCTTTTGCGTTTCTAAATCCGTGGTGGTTTTTACCATTTGATGTCCTCCCCCCCCCCCTTTCCTTCCGTCTCCTGCTTGCACCTGCTGGAGCCTCTCGGAGCTGCTGCCAACTCCAGGGATTACGAGTGAATAATTCAAACAGGACGGTGGGTTTGAAGTTTTGCAGAAGGAACTGGATGTACCGCCTGCCTCCCCCCCCCCCCGCCAGCCAGACAAGAGCCACCGCAGGACTGCAGAATGCAGCAGCAGCAGCAGCAAGGGGGCAGGTGGGGGGCTCTGGCATGGTGCTCCCACGGAAGAGGGGTCTGCAGCTTCCAGCTGGGATAGCAGCACCCTGGCAGAGGTCCCCAAAGCACCCACCAGCTTGGCTCTGCCAGCCCATTGGAGGCAGCGGTGCTTTTTGGTGGAAGCTGCAGGAGAGGAGAGTTGCTCCTGCGCTCAAATGCTGCTGGTGGGTTTATGCAACTGGTTGGCCACTGTGAAAGGAGGATGCTGGACTACATGGCTTGATCCCACAGGTAATTCTTCCGACCTCCAGCTCCAGGCCTCTGAGGATGTACGCCCAGTTGCTGAACGGATTCCCAGGAAGCCTAAAATATCCTCTTGCCTGAACCAAACATGGCATTCTGCAAGCGGGGGCCTCCGGAGACCCATTCCGTAGGAAGCGGGGTCATCAGTTGTGGCCCTTTTCAGCGGGGCTGTGGCTCAGTGGTTACAGCGTCTGCACTGCGTGCCAAAGGCCCCGGGGTTCAATCCCTGCTGGCAGCATCTCCAGGCAGTGCTGGGAAAGAGTCTCTGTCTGAATCCCTGCAGAGAAGCTGCCTGTCAGTGTAGACAGTATCAGGCTCCCTGGGCTTGATGGTCTGGCTCATAAGGCTGCCTCCCGCCAAACTGAGAGAGCGCACCAGACTGAGCAGCTGCATGCTGCGGGTGTGTCAGACCTGGCCCAGAAGGCTGGTCTGCGTGAGGATGCTCAGGCTGAGGTGGGGGCCAGAGGGGGAGGGGGGGCTGTGTAGTTGAAGAGCCCTTGAGCCGCCGGAGCATCACTAATTCCTTCCATGTAAGCAGAAGCCATAGATCAATATGTGACAGCGCGGAGGACGCAGGAGAAGGCGGCTGCCCAGGGAACCATCTGCGGGCACAGGATGGATCCTGAACAAGCCAGCCAGGAGGAGCATGGCAGGAAAGCCCCCCCCCCCCCGCAAGAGCCAGCATCACCCCAGGATCCTCCATGCCACCCACATGCGTGGATTGCACCTGAGAATCTCAGAGGGTGGGGGGCTTGTTTGGAGGAGCCCACCTGAGCAGACATCCCCACCTGCCCAGAAGAGTGGAGGCTGCCAGCAGCCCCAGGGAGGGAGGCAGGTGAGGCCAGGTCAGGTGCAGGGGGCAGAAGCCCCGGAGCCAGGAGTCAGGAAGAGGGCAGGAAATGGAAAAATCTGGACCAGGTAATGAGGCGCCTGAGTGTCACCTGGAGCTCTTTGAGGAAGGGGGGAGAAGAAGCTTGTGCTGCTTTGAGGACCCATCTCATAGAATCCTAGAGTTGGAAGAGACCACAAAGGCCATCGAGTCCAACCCCCTGCCAAGCAGGAAACACCATCAGAGCACTCCTGACATATGGTTGTCAAGCCTCTGCTTAAAGAGGCCTCTCCCTCCTCAGAGTGTTTTCAATTTCTGTACAGACATTTACGGCGCTGGCTCCACCCAGCCCCAAACTGATGTTAATTTTTCTAAAAAACAAAAACACATTTGCAACCAGTGCTGGATTTAGGTGTAAGCTAAACAAACTCTAGCTTAAGTCCCCACTCTCTTGGGGGCCCCAAAAAAATTTAAAGGGAAAAAAATGGATGTACATTTCCAAAATATAAGATAAAAAGCAAATAAAATAAAACCAACATACAGCAACCATGTTTTGTGTTGTGTAGGCTCCTATGGTGTAAGTCATGGGCCCCGCCTGCTAGCCAGCTCTCTAAAATATCACTGGTTTGCTCATTGCAGGGCAGCGGCTGAAGAAGGTGCAAAAAAGGGTTTTCTTGTGTGTTACTTGTGGCTGATTAGCTGCTCTCTCTGGGCAAAGGTCAGAGGGGGCAGGGTTTCTGTTGAGGTAGGTGATTAGCTGTGGGAGGAGCTTATCAGAGCTTGCAGGGCAGCGGCTGAAGAAGGTGCAAAAAAGGGTTTTCTTGTGTGTTACTTGTGGCTGATTAGCTGCTCTCCCTGTGCAAAGGTCAGAGGGGGCAGGGTTTCTGTTGAGGTAGGTGATTAGCTGTGGGAGGAGCTTATCAGAGCTTGCAGGGCAGCGGCTGAAGAAGGTGCAAAAAAGGGTTTTCTTGTGTGTTACTTGTGGCTGATTAGCTGCTCTCCCTGTGCAAAGGTCAGAGGGGGCAGGGTTTCTGTTGAGGTAGGTGATTAGCTGTGGGAGGAGCTTATCAGAGCTTGCAGGGCAGCGGCTGAAGAAGGTGCAAAAAAGGGTTTTCTTGTGTGTTACTTGTGGCTGATTAGCTGCTCTCCCTGTGCAAAGGTCAGAGGGGGCAGGGCTTCTGTTGAGGTAGGTGATTAGCTGTGGGAGGAGCTTATCAGAGCTTGCAGGGCAGCGGCGCGCGCCTAGCGGCGCGCGCAGTTTGATCCATCTTTTAGATTTAGGGGAGCTAGTCTCACACGTTTGTTGGCGGTGAACTAGGGGTTTTTTTGGGGGGGAGTTATTTGTCCTGTCTTCACGCTTTTTATGATGGAGGACCGCTGTAGTCACCCCCAACGACATGTTCTCAAGATGGAGGGTGAGGGAACAGCTGCAATCGCTTGCGCAATGTTTGCCATCTTGCCAAAGGTTGCAGGCAGCTTTACTTGCAGCAATTGCATGTTGATTGCACTCTTACAAGTCAAAGTCCAGCAACTGGAGGAACGTGTAGCTACGCTCCAAAGAATTAGAGAGCTAGAGCTCTTCTTGGAAGCAACAGAGCACACCGTCTCCACCAAGGAGGAGACAGGGGACTCCCCTGAGAACGAGGCTAGTTCACCAACACAGGAGCCAGATATATGGAGAAACGTGACTCAAAGAAGTAGGAGGCCCAGGGTTCGCTCTGATTGTTTAGAAATACACAATCGCTTTGAGGTCCTCTCCCCTAGCATGGAAGACGAAGAGCAGACTCCATTTGAGGATCTCTCCCTCATTACAGTCGATCAGGTATATGAAGACGAGCAGCAAAGTCAGTCCTCAGGGAATGTCCAGGCGACCTTGGAACCGACAGCTCACGGAAGAACCCTGACCAGACCTAAGAGGAGGCGTGTAGTGGTGATAGGGGATTCCCTACTGAGGGGAACAGAAGCAGTGATCTGTGGGCCTGACAAGATGTCTCGGGAAGTGTGCTGTCTCCCCGGGGCTAAGATCCAAGATGTAACTGAACGACTGCAAGGAATCATAAAACCCACTGACAAATACCCCTTCCTCTTGGTTCATGTGGGAACCAATGACACTGCAAGCAATAGCCTCCAGAAGATCAAAAGAGATTACGAGGCTCTGGGCAGGAAATTGAAGCAATTAAATGCACAAATTGTCATCTCATCTGTCCTCCCAGTTGAACGACGTGGCCCAGGGAGAGAGGCAAAAATAGTGGAAGTGAACAACTGGCTTCGCAAATGGTGTAAACAGGAACGGTTTGGATTCTTAGATCACGGGCTGCAGTTTCTTAAAGATGGACTTCTGGCAAGCGATGGGCTGCACCTCACAACGGTTGGGAGGAATGTTTTTTCCAAAAATCTCAGAAACCTCATCAGGAGGGCTTTAAACTGACTAATGTGGGGGAGGGAGACAGTGCTCCTGAAGGTAGGAGTCTATCAATTGATGAAGATGATCATCCAAATGTCATAGACCAAATGGAGCAAACAGCACACAGACCTAGTGGTGGGAGGAAAAAATCCTTAAATAAGAGACACGGGGGGATGATTAATGGACTTCAATGTCTGTACACTAATGCGCAAAGCATGGGAAATAAACAAGATGAGCTTGAGCTCTTGGTACAGCAAACTAAATATGACATAATAGGCATCACTGAAACCTGGTGGGATAAGTCCCACGATTGGAATGTAATAATGGAGGGATACAATCTATTTCAGAGAAACATACCAGACAAGAAAGGAGGAGGAGTGGTGTTATATGTCAGGGATGTGTATACCTGTGAAGAGATCCAAGATTTAGAACCTCAAAGCCAAAGTGAGAACATTTGGGTCAAAATTAAGGGAGAGAAGAATAACAGAGACCTCATTGTGGGAGTTTACTATAGATCCCCAAGCCAAACGGAGGACATAGATGATGCCTTCCTGGAACAGATGGCCAAGCATGCAAAAGGAACGGAGATAGTAGTAATGGGGGACTTCAATTACCCGGATATTTGTTGGATGTCAAACTCAGCCAAGAGCATAAGGTCAAACAGATTCCTCACTGGCCTTGCAGACAACTTCATTGTCCAGAAAGTGGGAGAAGCAACAAGAGGAACTGGTCCTAACCAATGTTGATGACCTGGTTAGTGGGGTAGAAGTGGAAGGATCATTAGGCGCGAGTGATCATGCTCTTCTGAAGTTTACTATACAGCGGAAAGGAGCAGCCAAGCATACTAGGACTCAATTTCTTGACTTTAAGAAAGCCGACTTCATAAAACTTAGGGAAGTGCTGGGTGAGATCCCATGGACAGTAATACTAAAAGGAAAGGGAGTTCATGATGGCTGGGAGTTTGTTAAGAGGGAGATAGTAAAAGCACAACTTCAGGCAATACCAATGAGACGGAAACATGGAAGGTGCCTAAAGAAGCCAGGGTGGCTATCTAAAGAACTTTTAACTGAGTTAAGATTAAAAAAGGATATGTACAAAAAATGGAAAAGGGGGGAAACCACCAAAGAGGAATTCAAACAAATAGCCAGCATGTGTAGACACAAAGTCAGAAAAGCTAAAGCACAGAATGAACTCAGGCTTGCTAGAGAGGTTAAAAGCAACAAAAAAGGCTTTTATGGGTATGTTCGTAGCAAAAGGAAGAACAAAGAAACAGTGGGGTCACTCAGAGGAGAAGATGGTGAAATGCAAACAGGGGACACAGAAAGGGCTGAACTCCTCAATGCCTTCTTTGCCTCAGTCTTCTCCGATAAAGAAAACAATGCCCGACCTGAAGAATTTGGAGCAAATGATTCAGCAGAGGAAACACAGCCCAGAATAACTAAGGAGATAGTACAAGAATACTTGGCTAGTTTAGATGTATTCAAGTCTCCAGGGCCAGATGAACTGCATCCAAGAGTATTAAAAGAATTGGCAGATGTGATCTCAGAACCACTGGCAGTCATCTTTGAGAATTCCTGGAGAACAGGCGAAGTCCCGGCAGACTGTACCTATTTTCAAAAAGGGGAAAAGAGAGGACCCAAATAATTACCGCCCAGTCAGTCTGACATCAATACCAGGGAAGATTCTGGAGCAGATCATTAAGCAAACAGTCTGTGAGCACCTAGAAAGGAATGCTGTGATCACCAATAGTCAGCATGGATTTCTGAAAAATAAGTCATGTCAGACTAACCTGATCTCGTTTTTTGACAGAATTACAACCCTGGTAGATGAAGGGAACGCAGTGGATGTAGCCTACCTTGATTTCAGCAAGGCATTTGACAAGGTGCCCCATGATATTCTTGTAAAGAAGCTGGTAAAATGCGGACTTGACTATGCTACCACTCAGTGGATTTGTAACTGGCTGACTGACCGAACCCAAAGGGTGCTCATCAATGGTTCCTCTTCATCCTGGAGAAGAGTGACTAGTGGGGTGCCACAGGGTTCTGTCTTGGGCCCGGTCTTATTCAACATCTTTATCAACGACTTGGATGATGGACTCAAGGGCATCCTGATCAAATTTGCAGATGACACCAAACTGGGAGGGGTGGCTAACACCCCAGAGGACAGGATCACACTTCAAAACGACCTTGACAGATTAGAGAACTGGGCCAAAACAAACAAGATGAATTTTAACAGGGAGAAATGTAAAGTATTGCACTTGGGCAAAAAAAATGAGAGGCACAAATACAAGATGGGTGACACCTGGCTTGAGAGCAGTACATGTGAAAAGGATCTAGGAGTCTTGGTTGACCACAAACTTGACATGAGCCAACAGTGTGACGCGGCAGCTAAAAAAGCCAATGCAATTCTGGGCTGCATCAATAGGAGTATAGCATCTAAATCAAGGGAAGTAATAGTGCCACTGTATTCTGCTCTGGTCAGACCTCACCTGGAGTACTGTGTCCAGTTCTGGGCACCACAGTTCAAGAAGGACACTGACAAACTGGAACGTGTCCAGAGGAGGGCAACCAAAATGGTCAAAGGCCTGGAAACGATGCCTTATGAGGAACGGCTAAGGGAGCTGGGCATGTTTAGCCTGGAGAAGAGGAGGTTACGGGGTGATATGATAGCCATGTTCAAATATATAAAAGGATGTCATATAGAGGAGGGAGAAAGGTTGTTTTCTGCTGCTCCAGAGAAGCGGACACGGAGCAATGGATCCAAACTACAAGAAAGAAGATTCCACCTAAACATTAGGAAGAACTTCCTGACAGTAAGAGCTGTTCGACAGTGGAATTTGCTGCCAAGGAGTGTGGTGGAGTCTCCTTCTTTGGAGGTCTTTAAGCAGAGGCTTGACAGCCATATGTCAGGAGTGCTCTGATGGTGTTTCCTGCTTGGCAGGGGGTTGGACTCGATGGCCCTTGTGGTCTCTTCCAACTCTATGATTCTATGATTTCTTTATATAGGGTGCAAATGGCTTTAGATACCTATTAGGACCATAAATTACCATCTAGCACATATTCAACACAAAAAACAGCGACAATTTGTTGTTTTGTTGACAAAGGATAGCTGGACATAGAAAGGGCCCCATTACCTTCAGGAGCTGAGGGCTGCATCCAACCTCAATCCAGCTCTCTGTGCAACTCTCTCCCTGTTGGCCAGAGGGGGCTCAGCTCTTCTCTCTTCAGAGCAGATCCATCCTGCTCTCCATCCATCTCCTCCTCTGACTTGTAAGGGGGGGGGGCGTTCCTGCTCTCTTGGCCCAGGATCTGATGTGGGAGGTGGCAAGTATGCCCCCCACCTTCTGCATGCGGAGGCCAACTTTGTGCTGAGTTGGCTGAGTGCGTGACCATGAGCAGAGAGCCCTGGGAGGGTGTCCTGTGCCCTCTTGATCCATGGAAATGGACCTCTGCTGCCACTAGCAGGGGACTCACTGGCTGTGGGGTCAGGGCAGGACAGCCAGCCCCTGTACCTTGTGCTGAAGACTTGCTTGCCCTATGATGGCACCATCCTGCACCCAACAGACCCAGGACTCTTGGCCCAGACTCTGCCACGGCAACCCTCACCAGCCAGGCATGGGATGGGCACCTTCAAAGGTGTCTACACCTCGTGTTCGAATTCTCTGAGAGGGACTATTTTTTTGGTCTGTGAAGCAGTGCATGGTTGGGGAAAGGGAAGACTGCTGGACTTTTAATAACTGGAAAGGGGCTCTCTGCCACGAAGGGCTTTGAATGGGGAGCCTGGTGGGCTCAGCCTGGGAGCACAGAGACCTTCAGAGGTGGAAAGGCAGGGCCTGCTCTGGGCTTGCCTAGGAGGCAGAAGAGAGACCCTGGGGTGCCCAGGGAGGGAGGGAGGGAGATGCCACCCCTCCCCTTTGCCAGCCAACAGAGCAGGCTAGGGCTGGGGGGCTGCCTGGGCGCATCCTTCCAGGCCCAGATGGGCAGCTCCCTGCACCTGGCTCAGCAGGACCATCCAGGCTCCCCGGAGCAAATGGGGGGGGGGGGAGGAAGGAAGGGAGGGAGGGAGGGAGGGAGGGGGCCTGCTGGTGATGCTTCACAGTGGATGCTGGCACCGGGCACATCCCCCACCCCAAAGCCACAGGAGATTCAGCAGCACATTTTACATAAAGTTCAATTAAATATTTGCTTTGTAATTGCACAACAAATTATTCATAAAGGCCTAGGAATCTAATCATACGACTGCTCCGCGGAGCCTGCAAACGCCTTGGCACTCGGGGAGAATGACGATTGGGGAAGTCCTCTCGGCTCCCCAGTGCCAAATGTGGAACAGGCATGGGGTGTGTGCTTGCCAGAGAGCCAGCTCCATCGGAAGGACAGCGCAGGGTGCGCTGGAGGGGGTGTCACTCTGCCCGTCCAAGAGGGGGTGGGGTCCTGCCAGACAGAAATCCCCAAAGGGGCAGACCCTCCCTGCAGAATCTTTCTTGGAGATGCCAAACCCCAAGAGACATTTAGGGCTGTGCTGTGCTATCATCCCCTAATGAAAATGCTCCTGGAGATCTGGAGGCGACTAATGGAAGCACCTGAAAGAAGAGACAAGGCAGTGAGGGGCGACTTCACCTACCCTCACATGGACTGGCTACAAGCATGTTCTAGGCAGGACACCCTGGACCTAAACCGGAGTGGCTCCAGGACCTGGTGCCAGGCGTAATTGTTGCTGAACCAGCTGGGAGCAGGGACCACAGAGCTATTAAACTGGATATACAAGTAAATGGCCAATTGCCAAGAAAATCCAACATGGTCGCCTGCGATTTCAAGAGAGGAAATGTCCCCCAAATGAGGAGATTGGTAAAAGGGAAAATTGGAAGGCAAAGTCAAGAGGGTCAAATCACTCCAAGGCTTGGGAGTTGTTTAAGAACTCAATCTGAGGAGGTCAAGTGGAGTGTAGACCGCAGAGCAGGTCAGGCACCGGGAGGCCAAGGGGGCAAGAGTGGTCAACAGGCAGAGGCAGAGAAGCTGCAGCAGGCAGGAAGGAAGGCGTCCTTAAAAATATGGAGGAGAACAAAAAGGAAGGGAAAGCTGAGTGTAGCCGGACACACACTCTGGGCTTTAAGAAGGCCAATTTCGAAAAGCTGAAGAAGCTACTGGGTGTGATCCCATGGTCAGAAATACTCAATGAGAAGGGAGTCCAAGAAGGATGGGAGTTTCTAAAAGGAGAAATATTGAAGGCCCAAACGCAGACAACACCAACAAGAAAGGAAAGTTGGAGGCATCTAAGGGAACCACTGTGGCTGCATAAGGAACTTAGAGATGTTAAGAAGGGCATGCATAAGAAATGGAAGAAAGGGAAAATCACAAAGGAGGAGTAGACACAAGTAGCCCACAGTTGCAGGGGGGAAGTCAGGCTGGCTAAAGCTCAAAATGAGCTCAGGCTTGCAGGAGAAATTAGAAATAATAATAAAAAAGGTTTCTTTGGCTATATCTGAAGTAAGAGGAAGAACAAGGAAGTGGAAGGTCCTCTGTGTGGGGAAGACGGAGAAATGCTCTTGGGGGACAGAGAAAAGGCGGAACTCCTCAACACCTACTTTACCTCTGTCTTCACCCAAAGGGAAAGTGATGCCCAACCTGGTGATAAGAGAATAAATGGTGTAAGGAGGGAGCTGCAGCCCAAGAAAAGAGGCAGTAAAGGAATACCTAGATACTTAAATGAATTCAAATCTCCAAGGGTACTAAAGGAGCTTGTGGATGTAATTTCAGAGCATTTGTCTATTATTTTTGAGAATTCTTGGGAGACCAGGGAAGGTCCCTACAGACTGGAGGCGGGCAAATGTTGTCCCCATCTTCAAAAAGGCAAAAAAAAAAAAAAAAAAACACCAAAAAAAAGAAGAAGAAGAAGAAGAAAAAAAGAAAGAAAAGAAAACCCAGGGAACTACCAAGTGGTGAGCTTGACACCTTGACATCAATACCAGGGAAGGTCCTAAAAACAGCAGTCGTTCTGTGAGCATTTAGAAAAGGATGCTGTGATTACTAAGACCCAGCAGGGGTTTCTCAAAAATAAGTCATGACAGACCAATCTGATTTCTTTTTTTAAATGGAATTACAAACTTGGTGGATCAGGGGAATGCTGTGGACATAGTGCATCTTGATTTCAGTAAGGCTTTTGACAAAGTCCCCCACGATATTCTTGCAGAGAAGCTGGTAAAATGTGGGCTGGGTGAGATTAACTGTTAGGTGGATTTGTAGCTGGTTGACTGACTGAACCCAAAGAGGACTCATTCATGGTTCCTTGTCGTCCTGGGAAAAAGTGACAAGTGGGGTGCCACAGGGTTCTGTTCTGGGCCCATTGTTGTTCAACGTCTTTATAAATGACTTAATGAAGGAATTGAGGGTGTGCTCATCCAATTTGCAGATGATACCAAACTGGGAGGGGTAGCTAATGCTGCAGAAGACATAATCCATATTCAAAATGACCGTAACAGATTGGAGAACTGTGTTCAAGCTAACAAAATTAATTTCAGTAGGGACAAATGCAAGGTTTTGCACTTAGGCAGCAAGAACCAGATGCACAAATATAGGATGGGGGACACCTGGCTTACTAGCAGTGCACATGAAAAGGATCTAGGTGTCTTGGTGGAACACAAGCTGAACATGAGTCAACAGTGTGATGCAGCAGTAAAGAAAGCTAATGTTACTCTGGGCTGCATCAACAGAAGTCTAGTGTCCAGATCAAGGGGAGTCATAGTCCTGCTCTATTCTGGCTTGGTCAGACAAACATCTGGAATACCATGTCCAATTCTGGGCACCACAATTTAAGAAGGATGTTGAAAAGCTGGAAGGTGTGCAGAGGAGGCCAACCAAGACGATCACTGGTCTGGAAACCAAGCCTGATGAGGAATGGTTGAAGGAGCTGGGTATGTTTAACCTGGAAAAGAGGAGACTGTGAAGAGATATGATAGCCACCTTCAAATATCTCAAGGGCTGTCGCATGGAAGATGGAGGAAGCTTCTTTTCTCCTGCTGTGGAGGGTAAGACTCAAACCAGTGGCTTCAAGTTGCAAGAAAGGAGATTCCGACTAAACAGTTGGAAACTTTTTGACAGTGAGAGCTGTTTGACAGTGGAAAAGGCTCCCACGAGAGCTGGTGGACTCACCTTCCTTGGAGGTTTTTAAGCAAGAGCTTGGAGGGCCACCTGTCCTGGATGCTTGAGCTGAGATTCCTGCATTGCAGGGGGCTGGACTAGATGACCCGTGGGTCCTTTCTAACTCTATATGAATAAAAACTTTGGCAAAATAATAATAATAATAATAATAATATTAATAATAATATTAATAATGATGTGCAAGCAGACAATAAGGGCTGCCAGAATAAGGGATGCCTTTTTTATCATTTTAAGTTGCTTTAAACAGTTTTTAATATTGTGCAATATTGTGTTTGAATATGAATGTTGTGTTTTAATTGTTGTTACCTGCCCTGGGACCTTAGGGTGAAGGGCAAGTAATCAATTGTAAGAATAATGATGAATTTGAGGAGTGCATCGCTAGAAACATAAGGACCAAGAACAAGGAGTTATTTCGGTACATTAGTAGCAGGACGTGGTTGGACTCTTCGATGACCAGGGAGTCCAAGGAGGACCAAAGGAGGATAAGGAGATGGCAGAGAAGCTGACTTTCTTTGCACCTGTCCTGGAAATGGAAGATGCAGGGCCGATCCCAGTGCCTGAATTAATTTTTGCAGGAGAGGAGTCTGCAGAACTGAGGCAGATAGCGGTGACGAGAGATTAAATTCTAGGTCTAATAGGCAAAATAAATACTGACGAATCGCCAGGTCCAGATGGCATCCACCTGAGAGCTCTCAAAGAACTCAGATGTGAAATTGCTGATCTTCTAACTAGGGAACTTGTCCCTCAAATCAGCCTCCATACCTGAGCCAGCTGTGAAAACGGCATTAGGCCTCTGAAAGGCAGTTGCTGGGAATCCCAGGTGGGCGGGGGCTGTTGTTGCAGGCTCCCCCCTGAACCTTGTGGCCAGACCCTGTGGGGACTAGCTGGGCCATTGGTCTGATCCAGCAGACTCGCCTGATATTCTTATGTGCTGAGCACAGCAGCACTTTCCCCGCTTGTGATTCTGGAGGGAGAACACAGCCGCCATGACCAGTAGCCATCACCAGCCTTCAGCTGATCTAAATTCCTTTGCCTGCCACTGGAGTCAGTGGCCAGAAGCAGCCAGGCAACCACAAATGCCACAGGTGTCTCCAGAGAGGCGGGTTTCACTTGTGTGGGAAGATCAAAGAGGTAATGGAATGTCTTCCAGGAAAAGGAGGAGAGCAGAGTGGCAACAGGGGCTTGATGTTCTGGAAGCAAATTCTTGGTGTGAGGCATTGCAAAGTGCGATGGGCAGAGCCAGTCGAGAGCAGTGGATGCACAACAGCAGTCAAGGCCAGGCAGGTAGCAGGTCAGCTCAATTCCTGTTCCAGAGAATGTCCACCGGAGGTGTGCAGGCACTGTCTCTTCCCTTGGTTTTGATTCCCTTGGGAGTTTGTGGCCTCGCCTTCCTTGGAGGTTGGGAAGCAGAGGTTGGATGGCCATCTGTCCGGGATGCTTGAGCTGAGATCCCTGCATTGCAGGGGGCTGGACTGGATGACCCTCAGGGTCCCTTCCAAATTTACAATTGTATGACCACCACAAGGGCCAGTCCACAGGAGAGAGGCTTGCTTTTGTGGATAGCAGGGCTTGCTTGGCGAGGAATGGAGGTGGGAGGGCAGGGGAATCTCCCCAGAGAACGCCACTCACTGCAAAGTTCTTTCACACACTGGTGGGCAATCTGAAGGCTTAAAGGACATATACTGGGGACTGACAGACCTCCTGCAGAGGCATGGAGGCCACAGTGAGGGATGCAGGCCAGAGAGGAATGCTGGCGAGGCAGATTTGCCTTGGGTGCCAAGCAGGAAGCTGGGGGAGGCAGAACCCCAAAGGGAGCCCCCACGGGTGCCCCTGAGCAGCAGCAGAGAGCAGGACAGGCCCTGCAGAAACCTTTTCCCAGGCGGACGCCACGGCTGGCGCAGCTGCCTCCCTGCTCATCAATCACGCAGACAAGGTGGGCGGGGAGGCGGGCACAGAGGCTGCGGATCCCCTGGCAACAAGGCCAGCTCCCCATCCCCAGCAGGCAGCTTCCAAGCACGTCAGAAGAGCCTGCAGGATCAGGTCACCCAGCCCAGCACCCTGTTCTCACCTGAATGTTGGCCCAGTGACTGTCTATGAGAAACCAGTGAGCAAATCCTGGGCAGAAGAGCCCTCTCTCCTCCTGCAGTTTCCGGCAGCTGGGATACAGAAGGACTGCTGGTGTGATGTAGGTGGAGGCTGAAAGCAGGGGGTCTCCATTGCAGCCCCCCCCCCCGTTTCTGCAAGGCAAACCAGGGAAGGGCTGCAGTGCCCCAGACTGCTCTGGTGTGGCACCGGAGGCTTCCCCAGGCCACACTGGCATCTCCCTTCTGCCAAGGAACAGGGTCACTGCTGGACTGAATGGAAGAGGGCCCTTGAGAGCCCTGGCAAGGTGCCCTGGGTGAGGAGCAGCCTCTCCGGGCTCTGGCTGGGCCAGGAAAGCCAGCCCAGCTGCCTCCTGGCACCAATGCTGGCTGGGTGGAAGGAGAGCATGGCTGCAGCCGAGTCAGGCCAACGGGGACCCAGCTAGCCATAGAATCATAGCATTGTCAAGATGGAAGGGATCCCAAAGGTCATCAAGCCCAACCCCCTGCAGCGCAGGAATCTCCGCTAGATCATACATTACAGATGATCACCTACCTCTGCTAAAAACACCCAGCATCCAGTTCTCTCAGTGGCCAACCAGACACCTCTGGAAAACCAGGGAGCAGAATGCGAGCCCTCACTTGCTTTTCAAGGAATGGCATTCAGAAGCCCTGGGGTCTCCAGCTGTGGAGGCAGAGCCCAGCCCTCCTGGCTTGCTCCAGTCCTCTTCCAAAGCCATCTCTGCCTTCTGGGGGAGCAAGTGCCCTGGTCTGGTCTGCCTCTGCGCTGCATGAAAAAGGGCTTCCTTTTAGCTGCCCTGAATCTTCCAACGTTATTATTATTAAATGTGTATGATGTCCATTATGGGAAGAAGCCCTCCAGAACACAGCAGCCCCCACCCCACTGCCTCCCTGGCAGGCACCCATCCCCCACTCCCGCAGGGGTGGGTCAGGGGATGGGAGACCCCCCTTTCCTGGTGCCTTGTGGGGGCAAGCCATCACTCCAGCAAGAGCTCCTCGCTTCTGGCTGAACTCTTCCTCTTCCTCTGCGGGATAAGAAATATTTAAAACAAAACACAACACAACCCCCCCCCCCGCCTGCCCTGCGTTCAGCATTGGGACTCCTCTCCATGCCTGGGGCCAGGAAGCGCCTCTTCTGGGGTGTCTGCAGCCTCTTCAAACAGGCCTTGAGGAGTTCGTGCCACGGTCCTTCAGTCAGAGCAGCTTTCCCAATGAGCAGGAGAGATGAAAGCAGCCTCTGCAAGTTGAAGGAAGCCTTTGACTTTCAATTCCGGCAGACAAAGGAGCAGAAAAAGAAAAGAGAGGTTGGGTGGGGGGGGGGAGGAGAAGGCCAGGAGCAGCCACCGCCCAGCAAGAGGACTCCTGGGGGTGGGGTCCTGCCTTGGGTCCTGCCCACACAAAGTGGGGAGCCATCTGTGGAGACAGAGTCGGGGGGGGGGCAGGGTGAGCTGCTTCCATTTGACAAGGAAGAGAGATGCATTTGGGGTCCTCAGGAATTCATGGCAGCAGCGCCTGGAAGAGGAGTGGGTAGGTGGGGCTGTTTGCCAAGGCTGCCTCCTCCTGCCCCACAGAGCTCCCCTGGGGAATGGGGAGGAGGAGGAGGGCCTCTTCCTCTCCTCAGCCCCTCCCAGAAGGCCCTGGCCAGGATGGCTCTGCTCTGCCTCCCCACCAGTGATGCTTCCGGGTACCATTTCCTGGAATCCTTGTCCTCAAGTCCTGCTTGCAGGCTTCTCGCCTCTGGGGCACCTGCTGGGCTGCTGTGAGGAGAAGGTGCTGGATCTGCACCAGCCCCAGGGCTCTTCTGATGAGGTGGGGAGAGGGGTAGCAAGGGGACCACCAGAGCCCTTTCCAATGCCAGATGGCTCCCCCTGGACAAAGCTGCTCCCGTCTCCTCTGACTGCCAAGGATATTAATTTGAGGAGGGGGTGCCTCTCATGCCCAGGAAAGAGGGCAGTCCTGGCTTGGGCCTCTTGGGCAGGATTTGAGTCTTAGGGGCAGCCCAGGAAGCATGGGCATAGCCAAGGGGGAGATCAAGTAAAACAATGGAAATACTTAACTGACCAATCACGTCGGTTCTGCCCCCCCAACAAAAGTCCTGCCTCCCAACCAAGCCCTGCCCCCCCCAACATAAATCCTGGCTACACCCATGCTAGGAAGGAGTTCTATAAATTGTATGGCTCCCCCTTTCTCCTTCTGCCCTCCCTGGGACATCAAAGCTGCTCCTCCTCTTTCCTGAAAATTGGCTGGGGGGGGGACTCTCCCACCTCCTTGCTTCTCCAGAATCACAGAACTATGGAGCTGGAAGGGATCCTGAGGATCATCTAGCCCCCCCCCCCCCCCCTGCAACGCAGGAACCGCGACTAGAGCATCCCTGAGAGGTGGCCATGATCCGACCTCTGAAGAAAACCTCCAAGGTCGCCCAGTGGGAAAATAGTCAGCAGCAGAGCAGGAGGCTTTCCGGCATTAAGCCTTTTTTGGGGAGGGGGCTGAAACATGGGCTTAGCAGTGGGGGGGGGGCAGGGAGGAGCAGCTGCTCCCTCAAATCAGTAAAATGCAATAAAAATGTATATAGCAAATTGAGGTTCAGACCCCCCTAACAAAGGGTTTGATCCCCCCCCCCCAATTCCTGGCTACCCTCATGGACAGAAGCGCTGCGTTCCCCGTCGGAGGGCGAGTGGTTCCCGCCTGACCACGAAGGAGACGCAGGCCAAGAGCGCGGAAAGGAGGCTGGGCAGGCTCGTTCTCCTTGTGCCCGCAGGGGGCGCTGCGACACCGGCAGTGAGCGGCCTCTCGCCTGGCCCGACCCGCTCCTGGCCCACGGCGCGGCAAGCACCGTTCACACGTGACGCAGAATCAACACTGGGCAGCCAAGCCGCGCTCCACTGCCGCCGTTCCCGCGTGACACGCGTTTACTTGCTTCGTCCTTAAAGGTACCTAACCCCGGAGAAACAGGCAGAGGTCTTGCTACTGGGCAGCTGCTCCTGCCGTTGGGGGGTCCGGAGGAGAGAGATTGGGGACGGGGTGGGGGGCGCCAGAGGCGGCTCTCTCGGCTACGGCGCCCATGAAAGACTCGGTTTCCGTCCCGCCCAACACCCTCGGACGCTTAGCCCTCGAGGAAGCGCGGGCCGGGACCCCTAAGAAGAATGGCGGGCGTGCTCTTGAGCGCGTGCAGAGCGCTCAGCCTTCCGCGCGGAAAGAGCGGAGCAGGAGGAGGAGCTTGTCCGCCCGGGCAGCCTCTTTCTGCGCAGAGAGCGCGGGGTGTTTGGCGACGGGGAGGGCGCCCGCCGCGCGGGCTCGACGGGGCACAGCGGGCAGAGCACGAAGGCGAGCAGCGCGGCGCCCCGTCGCCGCTGGAGGGAGCCAAAGAGCCGCCGTGGAAGAGCCGCCGTCGGCGCCAGAGGGCGCCAGGGAGCGGGCGCAGCCCCTCCGGTTGCCGGTGGGGGGCGGGCGGAGAAGGGCCCCGGGCGGCGGAGAAGCCGGGCCGGAGCGGGGCGCACGAGGCTCTCTCCTCCGCCTCCTGCTCGTCCTGCGGCGGCGCCAGTCCCGGCCGCCCGTCCCCGTGGCTCCGTGCCGGGTGCCGCCCCCGCCGCCCGCCGAGCTCCCTTCTCTCCGCGCGCCGCCGCCGCCTTCGTCCCCGGCGGCGGGCGAAGCTGAGCTCGCGGATCCCCGGGCCGTGCGCTCTGCGCGCTCCAGCGGCGCCGGGGCTGGGCGAGGCGAACGGAGGGCTGGCCTCGCGTCGTGCCGGCTGCAGCTCGCCTCGCGCTCCGCCCGCCGCCGCCACCGCGGCGCTGAGCCGGTGCCGATGCCGCCGCCACGAGAGGAGCTGTCGCCGGAGCATCGCCCGCCGCCCAGGTAAGAGCAGCCGCCGCCGCCGCGCCGGGAGGTGGGCGCCCGCCCCGTCGGGCAGCAGCGGAGGGCGTCGCCGCCGCCGCCGAGGAGCGCAACTTTCCGCCGCCGCCCGGCAAACTTTGGCACCGCCTCCGCCGCTCTCGTCGACAGCGCTGCTCCCGGAGGGGACGGCCCCAGGCCCCTTGGTGGGCTGGGGGCGTCGCTGGGCCCCTGTCCCTCGGGGCGGCGCCCCCTTTCGGGAGGGCGAGGCCCCTGTGGGGGCAACCCTTCGCCTTGCTCGCGCGCCCCTAGCCGGGCCTGCCGCCGCCAGGTAACCTCGGGAGAAGAACCGGGCGCTCCGGTGCCAGGCCTTCGGGTGGGGCCCCGTTAGTCTGCGGGGAGGGTCCCCCCCGAAGCCTGGATTAAAATCCCCTCTCCTTCCATTGCTGCTTCTCAGCCGGACCTACCTCGCAGGGGTGTCGCGGGGCTGGAAAGGCTGCCTTGGCTCGCTCGGGAGCCGCGGCTTTCGAAAGCTCGCTTCTTGTTCCGACGGCAGCCGCGGTTCGCTTCACGTGCCTCCCCGTCCCGCCTCCGGTCGCCCAGCAGAGGCCCTGGCCGGAGCCCGGCTGGTTGGCTGGGGACCCTCGGCCAGACTGGGGGGACATGGGCGGAACAGGGGGGGCCGCAAGCGGGGAGGGTCCTGGCCGGCTTGCCCCTGCGCGAGAGACGGGGTCTGCCCGGGAGCGGAAAGAAGGGGGCTCGTGCCGGGAGGGGTCCCTTTGGAATTCTTGCTTGCCCCTCCCCCCTCCCATGGGGTGGTTTTGGGCCTTGGAGAGAGGAGCCTTGCCAGCCCTCCCCCGCATAACCAAGAGCCCCCACCCCAAGCATCCTGCCCTTGCCTAGACTCTGGGGCGCCCCTTCACAATTCTTTGGGGAATGACAGGTTGGGGGGCCGTCTGCTTGGGACATTTGGTTCTCTGGACGCTGTGGGGCATCTTTGGGATTCCCCCTGCTCTCCGGGGGGGGGGCGCACCCCGCAGTTAGGAGAAAGTCATTTTGGGGAGGAGTCCTTAGCGAGGGTGGGGCATCTAAAGTGTGCCCAGCCAAAGGTGTGTGTGGGGGGGCTGACTGTGGCAGGGCCCACTCTCCCTCGACGCACCACTTTGGGGGGCGCTGGGCTGGACTGGTCAGCAGATGCTCCCCCCAGGAAGGGGGCCACTGAGCCATTCTGTCTGCGTGTGCTGTCTCTGGGGGGCCCTTCTTCTGGCGAAGAGGAGCAAGTCCTGGTCGGGGGGGGGGTCCTGCGGGCAGGAGGGCCAGGCAGTTCTTCACCTGAGCAAGCGTGGCCAGAGAGGGACCCCCCCCCCGCCCCCGCTGGAGACTTCCAAGTCTTCTGCAGTGCCGCCCAGGTAGCACCAGGACCCCTCACCTGGATTGCAGGGGATGCTTCTTGCGGTGGTCTAGGGGGGATTTACGCCCCCCCCGCACGCACGATCCCCGTCCAGGTCTGCCCTCCTCTCCCCGCTCCGTCCCCGCCTGTGGATGTTCCCAGTCCCCGCACGTGCGGATGAGAGGCAGAGACCGAGCCGTTCCATGTTTATTTTTAATCGGTTTCTGGTAAATTTGACTTTGATCTCCTGGCAAGGAGCTGCCGGGCTCTGCGGGGCTTCGGAGTCCGCTCGCTTCCCTCCATCTGCTGGACCCTCGCGAGGAGACCCTTCGGAGCGCTCCCCGGTCTCGGTAGGGACAAAATAGCACATTTTTGGAGGGGGGGGGGAGGTGGGCTGCTGCTTTGGCTGACCTGCCGCTGCTCCTTCCAGAGACACCCGCCTGGCATTGAGGGGGAAGAGCGGCTTTCCTTGGCTGTGGGGGCCCCCGCCCCGCCCCGCCTGGAGCAGCCCGTTGCCCCACAGCTTGTGGGGCGCTGGTGTCTGTGGAGCTGGGAGTTGGTGCTGCCGGGGGCACGCCTGCTCGTGCACTGGCAGGCGCGGAAGCGGCGAGGCTGGCGCTGCTTGGGCGTGCGAGCGCGGCAGCGGGCGGCCAAGTTGGGTGCGGATCAACTCTGCGCGGCCGCGGGAACTCCGCGCTCAGCCGGGCCGCTCTCCGGCGGCTGCCCCTGGATTGGGGCTGCCCGCCCGCCCGCCCCCCGGCCGGGCCTTGCTGGGGGCAGCAGGGCGGCGGCTCTCTCTCTGGGCGCGGGGTTTGCCTTTGTGAGCGTGCCTTCTCCAGGTGTTTCCTGGAATGGCAGAAGCGGGAAGGGGAGGCTGCAGCGCCCCTCCTGTGGCTCCCGTGCCCTGGGGCTGCTGGCTTTGCCCCCTTCGGCTTCCGAGGGGCGGGCAGGAGGAAGTCCTTGACTGGACCACTTCGGGCTCCCAGAGTCGGGCTCCTAATTTGAGGCAGCTGGGAAGAAAGCGCAGATATAAATTTAATAAATAAGAAAGCCTCTTTTGGTGGGATCTGGCATGGGGTCTGTTGCCTGCTGAGGGGCTGTGCGCGCGTGTGTGTGCTTGGGCACGTGTAAGAGAGAGTGTGTGGCTGTGTCCACGCACGTGCCTGCCCACACCCGCCAGCACAGTGTTGTTGCTCTGTTCTTCGCGCTTGGGGGGGGGGGGATGCGTTGCAATGATCACCAGCTGAAGGGAGCCTCCATCTTCAGAGGCAGTCAATCTTTGATTCTCAGATGCTGGCATCACACAGCAGTGTGTCTTTGTGGCTGCCAGGGGCTGTGGCTCAGGGGCAGAGCAGGGGCCTGGCATGTAGAAGGTGCTCCGAGACTGGAAACCACGGAAGGGGAGAGCTGCCTTTGTGCTCGGGTCCATCTGGTTGGCCCCTGTGAGAAGAGGATGCTGGGCTGGAAGGGCCCTTGGCCGGATCCTGCAGGCTCTCCTTGTGTTCTTCTGCCTGGGTTCAATCTCTGGCGTCCCCCGGCAGGCCTGGGAGAGACTGCTCTCTGAAACCCAGGGAGCCCTTGCTGCCAGTCTGTGAGGCCGGGGGTCCACGGCCGGCCTCGCCTGAAGTCTGCTCCCTGGGCTCCTATCCTGTTGGGCCTGGGAGGCCGCTTTGCAGCCAGGCAGCTCTTGCGCTCACAAGACCCAAAGAGGCACCCAAGTGGCTCTGGCCTGCTTGGCTGTGCCTCTTGAGCGAAGGTGCCCCCCCCCCCGGCTGGGGCTGGGAGTGATCTCTCGTGGGGCAGGGAGACTCGCCCCTCTCCTCGGAGGGGGCTTGGGGTGCTTCTTGTGTGGGCGCAGCCGTGCCAGGCGGCTCCCCTGCTTCCTTGTTCATGCCCACCTGGGGCTTCCTCCCTCTGGGCTTCCGGCTTTGCAAGAGTCCCACGGGAGCGATTCAGCCGAAGGAGGCACAATTGCCAGAAGCCGCACGGGGAAGGGTCCCTGGGGAGTCGGGGGAGGCAGAAGCAGTGCTGGCAAATGCCCGCTGCTCCTCGAGATGGAGGGGTGGGTGGCACCCGGGGGGAGCCGGGCCTGCGCTTTGGTGCTGAGCCTAGTGGGGCACAGTTGCTCAGGGCCATTTTCTGATGAGCTGGCAGAAACTCCTTTCCCCTTCCCTGGGCAATTCTGTGCTTCCTCTCTCCTGGCTTCTCCTGTTCCTGACCACTGGCAGATGCTTCCCTTGCGTTCATGTCGGGCGACTTCTTGTTGCTTTAAACGTCCCCCCATGGGAAGGATTCTTCCTTGGGCAGGGCATGCTTCAGGCTCTCTGAGTGAATCGATCAGCCTGGAGGGGGGGGTTAAGGGGAGCCGGAGCCTGCCCCCAGACCAGGAAAGCCACGTGGGGGACCCTCAGTCTCAGAAGACTGCCGCCCCCACCCCAGCTGAGCTGGCAAGTTGGAGGCTGTAAATGCTTCTGAATCCCAGTTGCTGGAAACTGCAGAGGGGAGTGGGCTCTCGCACTCGGGTCCTGCCTGAGGGTTTCCCGTTGGGCCGCTCTGGGAAGAGGACGCTAGACCAGGTCCCGCTGGGTCTTCTGATGTTCTGCTCCCACAGTGGGTTGTTCCTGGGCAGACAGCGGCCGCTCAGCCTCTCTCAGCCCACCTGGTCCCTGTCATTGAAGTGGGTTGGACTGGATGTCCTCTGAGGTCCCTTCCAACTCTGCAAGTCTAGGTGCTGGGGGAAATGGGGGGTGCTGAGCTGCTCTAGAGGCTGCCTGTCTGGGAGTGTCCTGCAGGAGGCATTGAGAAGGAGAAGCGCTTGAGGGAGGGGGAGGCTGCCTGCCCCCTCCTGCTCCGCTTGGGTCCTTGGCCCGCTGACGACCACGCTGGGCCCTTGTGGGTTATAAAGACTCTGCAGAGTTTCAGCCAAATGACAAGAGAGGATGTTGGCGCCGTGCCTGCTCCTGAATCATTCATATTGGGTGATAAATTTGAAGAATTGTTGCCGTCTTGAAGCGGGTGAGGAAGAAGCTCCAGGGCAGGAGGTCGGGGAGTGGCGAGTTCACAGGAAAGACTTGGGGTTCTTTAAGCAGGACAGGCTGGGGGGGGCGGGGGGCTGGAGATGCTGCCAGGCTCTCCTCCATCCCCAGGAGGGGAGCAGCTGCATGTCCCCAGTGCGCGGGGGGGGGGGATCCCTGGAGAAGGCTCCAGGGAAGCTCCTGGTGAGAGCCTGGGGCTCCAGGGCGCTGGGTCTCGCACCCCACCCAGCACGCTGGCAGGAGCCCTGGCAGTGCCCGCCTGAGCAGGGCTGGGACCAAGAGCAGCAGGGCAGGTATGAGGTGGTGGACCATGTTGGGTGGACTGTGGGTCGTCCTGAGATGGAGCAGCTGGCCAGGATGTTGGGAAGGGAAATCCAGTGTGGCTGACCTGAGAATGGCTTGGGGTTGTCCCATGAATCTCAGGGAGGGTTTGGGGGGGGGAGAGACCTGGCCTGCTTGGGTGGGCCATGAAACCTCTACTTCCACAGAAAGCCACAAACCTGTGGCTTAATGGGCACGTGTTTTGCAGCTGGTTGCAGGAGCAGCGCAAGTTGCATAATGCCTTGCGAAGAGACTTTACAAGGAGTCTGTTACTCAGGTGAAAGTTGGGGACCTAAATATGACTGTGTAGTTGATTGACCTATGTTGAGAGGCCTCATTGCAGGGGGTTGGGCTGGATGACCCTTCCAGCACTAGAATTCTATGATTCCATAGAGCCACGGATGCTGAGGGCCACATCAGGAACCCAAGGGCCAGAGTTAGCTGGGGAATAGATTGGCTGCCATGCTGTGAGCCCAAAAGCCCTCCATGGAAGGGAGGGGTGCTGGAATCGGGGAGCAGGCAGGTAGAAAGGGCAGGGAGGGAGGGGCAGGCTGGAGCAAGATTCAGGAGGCCTGCAAGGAAGGGCGGGCCTCCCTGGGGAGAGCGTTCCACAAGGGGAGCCAGCACAGGAAAGGCCCTGTTCAGAAGCTTTGCTGCCTCCAACAGCGGAGACAGAACATACTCATCGTGTCTTTTTTATTTTATTTTATTTTATTTTATTTTATTTTATTTTATTTTATTTTATTTTATTTTATTTTATTTTATTTTATTTTATTTTATTTATTTTATTAATACCCCACCTTTCCCCCTGACAGGACTCAAGGTGGCTTGCAAGAACTGCTAAAAACATAGAAAAACCAATCATTCAAATACAACTAAACATTTATAGAACCAAAACTATGTATAAAATATGTTTAAAAACCATTAGTAGCCATCAGTCACCATCAGCAACCCTCTCTTGTGCCTGGATCCTGGCCATCTCTGACCACCCTGGTAGCCAAGTGCCTTCACTTATTCCTGAATTGCAGGGGTTGGACTAGATGACCCATGGGGGCCCTTCAGACTCTACGATTCTAAGATTCTGAGTAAGTTTCATTGCAATAAGCATGATTAGGGTTAGGCTGCTGGAGAGTTGGCAAGAGAGAGCACCTGGAGGGTGTGGTGATGTTTGGAAGACAAAGCCCCCTCCCCGCTGCCCATTCCCTGGCTGAATGCTGCTTGCGGACCCCGCAGTGGTCAGATCCCCAGTTGCCCCTTGGCTTGCTCTCAGAAGGCCTCTGCTCTGGATGAAGGCTTCGTGTTTATTTATGGCATTTATTTCTCAGCCTTTTCTCCAAGGAGCTCAGAGTGGCAGACTTCTGGCTGTGGCTGCGGAGGGCTCCCTTCCCCCACTGGACTCTGTGCCGTGGGGCTCAGTGGCTCTGGGGCAGAAAGGGCGCTCTCTTCCAGAGGCCTCCTTTGCCTGCATAGCCTGTTCTCTGAGAGGCTCCAACACGGTGCCTGGGGGAGGCAGAGGGTGGGCAGGCTCTGCATTTGGGTGCCCCCCTACCTGTCCCGTGAAGCCCCGTCGGAGCCTCACCCCCCCCACGCAGCCAGGGCTGGGCTGGCTTGCCTCTGGAAGGCCCCTTTTGTGGCGGCTGTGGCATCCCTATGGCAACTGCAAGGCATGCTCAGGCAAGGAGCCAAGTCTCACTGCTTCCTGGGCTGGGGGGGGGGGCGCTGCCAGAAGCAGCAGGTTCAGCTCATTCTCCCGCAAACAATAGACCCACTTGGTCTCTGTCTCAGGAAGAAGCAGCTTTCTGCTGGGAGTGGGGGTGGGTGTCTCTGCCTGAGTCTGTGCCCCTGGGGCTTTCTGAGCTAAGTGCCCATTTTGGGGAGCAAAGGGACCGCTGCCTCTTTTCAACAGGCCTGTCCCAACTATGGGGCGCTGCCACCTGATGACATCGCCGTTGCCCCAAAAGTTGTCCCTGCTGACCGCTCTCTCCATTTCCGAATCCCTCCCCATGTTCTGCTGAAAACCCAGGAAGGTGAAATTCTACAGGCCCCACCCTCTGTGCAACACCTTCCTCTCCCTCCCACCCCAGGCCAGAATTGGGTGCCTGAGCACCCTGGGCGTGAAATGGGACTGTGGAGGAGATGCAGAGGCCCATCTCTTGCTGCTATTCCGGACAAGACCGTGTGGGTCACCTCAGGGAGAGATCCGTCCTCCTGGGTCTGTAAGCCTCTCGTGGCCCTGGAAGGCCAGCACCTCTCCTGATGAAGAGAGGGCGACTTGAGCCCAGCAGCAGCTGTCCCAGGCCTGTGCAGTTGCTGCTGTGCACCCCAGGGGCTTCCCCCCTCAGTGGCCGGGACAGGGCAGAGACGCCACCCTGACGAGGTGGTCCTGCCCTTTGCCAGCGCAGCCCAGCTGTCCTGCAGAGCTGGCGGCGGCTGTGCTCTGGCCAGGTGACCCGCAGCGCCTGCTAACAAGCTGCCCGGAGGGTCACTGGCCTGCCCCCCGCTTTCTCGCTGGCTGTCTCGCTCGCTTGGGAGCTGATGAGCCAGGGCCGGGCCAGGCTGCCGCTGCCTTGCTCTGGGTAATTAGTGCTGGACGGCAGGCAAAGTCTCTCCTCGCAGCCGAAAGTGGATCCGTCAGCAGGCAAAGCTGCCCAGGCTGGGTCTGCTCCAAGGCTGGCGACGTGCACTGCCCCCCCCCCCCGAGGGGGGCAGGGAGGCGGCTGGAGCGGATGCTTTCCAGTAAGTGGCCTGCTGAGTGCTGTGCCTCTTTCCGAAGCTCTTGCCCCCAGATCACAGCCCCCCCCCGAAACTCTGGGCCCTCCTGGGCGCCTGGTGCAGCACTGAGGAATTGGGGAGGGAGAAAGGGGCATGTTTTTTTGGGGGGGGGGACATTTGGCCTTTAAGATCCCAGGAGCCTTTTTGTCACTTCTGATTCTGCAGAGGGGAAAAGGGGTTGGGGGGCAAGAGGGGATCCTGGCAGAAGCCCTCAATGAACCTTCCAAGGCAGCAGTGTCTCTCCTTCCTGCCCCATCCCTTGCAGGAAGCATCACTGCCCGGCTGTGGGGCAGCCCACCCACTGCGGGCAAATGCGGTCCCCAGATGCTGAGGCCTCCCCTCCCAGTTTCCCTCTTCCTTTCCCCGGGTGAAGCCTCCTGGCCAAGGGCTGTTTGGAGGGGGAAGGCAGGCAGGAAAAGGGAGGCTGCCCCCCCCATTTGCTCCAAATGTTTTCTCCACTCTCCTGGGCACTGTGGTTTGGGGAGGCACATTTGCTCGCTCTCATTGTGATGCCAGTCCAAAAACCGCTGCGGGAGCCTTTGCGTATTATTCCAAAGTGGGGCCCATTTCCCGTGGGGCTGCCTTTCTGCTGAAGGAGGGTAAATGGCTGCCTTCATATTTAAGCAGTGAACAGTGGGACCTCAGTTTAAGAACAGCCCTGTTTAAGAACAATTCGGTTTACGAACTCCGCAAAACCAGAAATAGTGTCCCAGTTTGCGAACTTTACTTTGGTCTAAGAACGGAAGCTGAACGGTGGAAGCGCACCGGTGGCGGGAGGCCTCATTAGGGAAGGCGTGCCTCTGTTTAAGAACGGTTTTGGTTTAAGAACGGACTTCCGGAACAGATTAAGTTTCTAAACTGAGGTACCACTGTATAAATCTGTGAGCTAGCAGGAGCTGCTTTTGTGCTGGGGACGGCTGGCGGCTGCGTGGACTCCTGCTTGGAAGGGGGGTTCCTGAACAACTCAGCCGTGGGGACTCCCAACCCGGCCCAAGTGGGGGTGGCTGCTGTTCTGCTTCTGCATTCCTGCTCCTGTCCTTGATTTGCTTGATTCCTCCCCGTTTCAAAGTCACGAAGTTCTTCTATGAATTCCAGCCCCGTCCTCCAAAGGGGCTGCAATCCGGTCTGAATTTGCTTGGCTTGGCTTGCGGGCTCCGTAATGATCAGCCCTGGAACCAGGACACATCCCCAAGGAAATGCCTAGGCTGCTGCCTCGTGATCTAGCTAAGCTGTTAACTACCGTGGATCTAACAGTTGAGGCCTCCCTTGCCCCCCCCCCCCGCCTTTGCCGCTCTCCCACTCTGCGTGGGGTCTGAGCAGGTCAAGGCCTCCGTCTGCCCCGGTGCTGTGGGAGAGACGGTGGAGCAGTTGTGGCTGTTGGCGTGGGGGGTCCTCTGGCTTGGCTTGGCTGCCTGGCTCAGCTGACAGCCGCCTGCCTGCTCTCTGTGGGGCAGCTATACTGGAGGACGCTACCCAGAAAAATGGGGTGCTGGTACCCCATATGACTGTGTCAGCTGGTGGGGACGGTTGGGCGTGTGGCATTCTTCTGCTGCTTCTGGGGTCTTCCATTTCCCAGCCCCCCCCCCCCGGATATTCGAGAGCGACAGGAGAGTTCTTGTGTCCTTGGGAGACCTGCCAGCCTTGAATGCTGCCTGCAGCTTGTGCCTCCTGGTGGCCCATTGCAGGAGGCGCACTTTCTGGGGGTGGGCTGCCTGCCTCTCTTGCCCGCCTGTCCTGCCCCCAGCAGTGGGCACCCGAAGCTCCCCTCTCTCTGGTAGAGCTGCTGCAGCTGTGAGAGCGAGAGGAGGGGGGGGCCTCTTCTCGGTGCCTTCCCCTTCAGAGGAGGCCGGCTGCTTTGTGTGCAAAGAGTTCTGACGTTCTGCTCATCAAACAGGCTAAAGAGGGACAAGGGAGGTGAGAGCAGCCAGAGGAGGAGGAGGAGGAGGAGGAGGAGGCGGCAGCCTCTGGAACAAAGGGAGCCACTGCGAACCAGCCAGCGAGCAGAGGCAGCAACAACCTGCGGAGTGGAATTGCAAAGAGGCGGAAAGTGTGTGAGGCAGAGGCAGGCAGGACCGTGCGGGGGGGGGGGGCTGTCTGGCGTGCATGTGAGCGCACGGTGCTCAGCCGTTTGCCAGCAAGAATCGCCTCCGTGATGCTCTCCCTCTGCGATGCCTGGAGAGGGCGGGAAGGAAAGGCTGCACCTGGGGGGGGGGGGGCTGGAGGCTGAGCTGCCCGTCTGTCTCAGCAGACCCCTCTCTCCTGAGGACGGGGCTGCCTGGAAGGACTGTCCTTTCCTGCTGGCATTGCCCAGGGGCCTGGCTGGGGAGGGCAGTGCCAATCAGGTGGTTGGGTGGTGCCTGGGGTGGCACATCTCTCTTCCACAGGCTGGCACCTGTCTGGCACCCATCTTCAGCCCATCTTCCTGCCTCTTTGCATCTCTGCCCCCCAACATGCTGCTGCTGCTGCTGCTCCAGCCCCCTCCCTCCCCTTCTCCCCCCACACCTACCTTTTTGTCCCCCAGCCTGCCTTGGGTGCTCTTGCATTTAGCATTTTCCAAAGTGCCCCTCAGGTGGCTGTGATGGAGATCACGAGATCAGTCGCCACCGCGCAGGACTCAAGGTTTCTGCTTTGTGGAGGTCCACCTGCCAGCCCCAGAAGGAGAAAAGCACTAGGGGGCAGTCCTGGGGCTCGGGCCGGGCAGAGCCTGTGCCAAGGTGGCAGCTGCTGCCTGGTGGGTGCTGAATGGCAAAGGTCGCAGCTGGGCCCCCTTGTACTTCCCAGGCCTGTTCTGCTGCAAGGCTGTTAATTGCTTTTCCTCCAAGGAGCTCAAGCGGGGGGGGGGGAGGGGGGAGCATGGTTCTCCCCCTCCTCATTTAATCCCTACAACAACCCTGTGAGGTAGGTTGATAGGCGGTGACTGGTTCCCAAGGTCACCCAGTGAGCTGCATGGCTGAGGAAGGGGTTTTTGAACCCTGGTTTCTCAGGTCCTGGCTTGACTCTCTAACCACTACACCCTGCTGGCTCTCAGTTGCTGCTGCCCCATTCCAGGTGTTAAGGGCTACCTGAGCTGCCGAGTGCCCAGGTGGTTGTGCCAGGGGTGCCTGGTGACTTGGCTGCCCCGCCCCAAGATGGAGTCCTCCTGGTGCTGGAGCAGAGCTTGGGTGGCCACCTAGCAGGGATTCCTGAGCTGAGATCCCTGCATTGCAGAGGGGTGGACGGGAGGACCCTTTCCAACTCTGCCATTCCATGCTTGTATGGTCTCCTCGGGAGCCAGGTGTGCACCAGGGAGTGAAGAAGATGCAGGAGCTGCACCAGCCCCAAGGGATGGTGGCAGAGGGAAGATGACTGGTGGCTGCGCCAGGCCTTCCTCTGCCAGGGGCTGCCACCCAGTTTGCCTCAAAGCCCATTCTTTGGTGCAAGCTCCTCCCAGAATGGGCTGCCCTAGATTCCAGTGGGCCCTGGAGGGCATGGAGGCCAGCAAAACAGGGTTTCTCCAGCTCTTCAGTAGACAGGAGTTGGGCTAGTGGTTGGCATCTTCTCCAGCCTCATCTCTGCTTGGCTTGAGATGCTTTGAATCTTTAGGAAGGGGAAATGGGGGGGGGCGTTTGTTGATGGGGGGCTGTTCCAAGTGAGGGCTGATGAGGTTCCAGAGGAAGGTAGGCTATGTGTCCGGGAGTCCTGTGGCTGGAAATGCCCCCCTCCCCGCTTCAGTCCTGGCACCCGCTGCCCGCTGGGCCTCTCCTTCCTGCTGGGCCCCAGATCTGCCCCACAGGCTGCTTTCCTGACAGGCCGCTTTGCTCAGCCCCTCTCTGCTATTCCGGGCTGGGGAGCACCTGCTGGCTTCTCCCAGGGGAGCTGGCTAATTACCGGAGAGAGGGCTGAGGGATCGATTCCGTCTCTGCCTGGGGCTGGCTGGGGAAAAATAAATTGGATCCGGTCAGGTAAAAGCAGCTGCCCTCAGCGGGGCTGGTCCTGCCTCCTCAGTCTGCACACTCTCTCCCCGTCTCTGGGTGAGGAGCAGCAGCAGCACCCCTGGTCCTCCTGGTATGGGGCGGGGGGGGGGGGGAGGGAGGACCTCTGCTTCTTCCCAAAGGCCACTGTGCGGCTTCCTCCATCTCTTCCTCCTCCTCCTGACCAAGGGGGGATTTCTCCTCCTCTTCCTCCTCTTCCTCCTCTTCCGCCTGGCAAGGGTCCCCCGTCTCCTGCTCCGCAGACCCTTCTCCTCCTTCTGGCTGGCATTAGCATTCCGTTAGCGGACGGGGTCCGTGCAATTAAGGGGTGGGTGCAGCCGTTCCTCCTGCCCGGAGCCTCGGGGGACCAGTCGTGCTGGGGGCCGGGAGGCGCGAGCGTTCTCTCCCGGGGACGGATGTCACAGCACAGTGGCCGCCGAAATGGAAAGCTATTAATAATGATCCTGGAACTTCACTTCCATCAGCTGTTTATTTAAAGGTGCTCTGTATTCCCAGCCACCTGATTTATGTGGGCAATAAGAGGCGTGGGGCTGGGATCACTTTTTTAAGGAAGGCTAATGGGGTGAAACCATCACACTGCGACAGCGGAGATCAAGCTGGGAAAATGAGACGGGAGACGGGTGTAAGCATTTGCCGCCGTTATCGGGGATCCGCGCGGGCGATGGAGCTGTTGCCGTCGCTGTGTGTGTGTGTGTGTGTGTGCTGGGAGGGGCCCCTCCGCTCTGCTGCTGGCAGCATTTACGAGGGCTTTTACGCCCCTTCTGCCTCTCCTCTCCCAGCTGGATTTATTGGCCGTGAAAGGATATAAAAATTTGATTCTACTAGACAGGACGCTAAAAGCCTGTTTCTTGCATCAGGAGTGCGCAGGGCGTCTGCAGCTGCTGGGAAGGAGGAAGGTGATGTGCTGGAGAGCGGGCGGGGGAGGGGAAAGGGGGCGGGCGCTGCTACAGACCCCCCCCCCCAGCCTGGTTGCCATGGGCTCCTTCAGGCCACAAGGATCTGCACCCCTTGGCCCGGATCTGGCTGTCTTGAGCCTACAGCCCAAGCCGCATTCACAACCCTATGAGTCTGGTGGGCCAGTCTTGCCAGGGCGGTCTGCTCAGACTGGCAGCATCTCCACCCCTCAGGCCTTTGTGCCTGTTTCCCTGCCTGACCCACGAGATTCCCTCAGGAGGTGGTGGACTCTCCCTCCTTGGAGGCTTTTAAGCAGAGGTTGGATGGCCATCTGTCATGGATGCTTTGGTTGAGATTCCTGCATCGCAGAGGGTTGGACTGGGTGACCTTTGGGGGTCCCTTCCAGCTCTACCATTCTATGATTTCTCTTTAAACCTGGAGTGGATGCCCAAGATTGAGCTTCTGAAAAGCAAGGCCTCTGTCCCAGAGCTCCAGCCCGTCTTGCCTTTCTAGGGACTAGCCCCCGGGACCTTGCAGAAATAGTGGGCAAGCGCCCAGAGGCAGAGGCTGCTGCCCAGGGGTGCCACCCAAGGCCAGCTGCTTATCCATCGAAGCCCCCAATGGCTGAGGACTACGCCAGGTAGGGGGCTGGATTGCCCCACCCATCTCAGTGTTGCGGACCCTGGCTGGCAGCCGGGGTTTCAGCCTTGAGGGTCTTCCCCTCCATACCTGGAGACGCCGTCGGGGGTTGGCCTTTCTGCAAGGGCCCTTTTCCCTCAAGGGCCACCTCCACCCATCAGGGGCCTGCCCGCCCTTTTACTGAAGGAGGTCACTTTATTTTAAAGATTTATACCCCTCCTTTTGCCCCCCTTCTAATAACGAAAGAAACACTTGAATTTAATTGGAAAGAGCCCCAGGGGGCTTTTCTTGAGCCCCCCCTGCCTGCGCCTGGCCGTCCTGCCGAGTCCATCCACTGCGCAGGTGTGAGATGGCTTTTAGATTACTAACCAGGTTCAGCTCTGCCTTAAAAAATCATAACAATTATCTGCTCTTTCGATCTTTTTTGTTTTAATTGGAGTTGTTGGTGCTGTTCTTTGGTGTTTTTGTCCTGACTGACGTTGGCTGTTTTGGAGTTCTCTGTGTGGAAAGGAAAATCAAGGACACCTTTTGCTTGTAGGTATAAATACGCACAGAATCCAGCGCTCTGCAGGCCCGAGATTTTTCTACGCTCAGCCTTTGTCTCAGACCTGCAAGTGATGGGTGGGGTGGGGTGGGGGGCTTTTCTTCCAGCTGGCCATGGGATCAAAGCCCTTTGGCAGGAAAGAAATCCCCCAAGCAGGGCAGGAAGGCTGGTGCTTTGCAGGGAGTTTGTCCCCAGAGACCTCTACTCAAAGGTAGACTGCCTTTGGCCATGGAGGTTCAATGTAGCTATGGCGACTACTCACCTTCATGCCCTGCTTGTGGGCTTCTCTCCCTGAGGCATCTGGTCGGCTCCTGCAGGAGGCAAGGCTAGATGGACCCCCCTTGGTCTTCATGTGGTGGTTAGAGAGATGGACTAGGGTTCAAATTCTCACTCAGCCATGAGTGACTTAGCCTAACCTACTTCACAGGGCTGTGGTGAGGATGTAATGTGGAGGAGCACAACCACGCATGCCACTCTGAGGTCCTTGGAGGAAGGAAGGAGGGATATAAAAGTGGAAGTAAACAAACTGCCATATTTTCTTCCTATATATATTAAAATGTAAGGCTGTCGTCATGCTGCAGTTAGCGTGGCTGCCAGTAGAGGGCCACACCAATTCCAGCATGGTGATTCGGGGGCAGTCAAGCTGTTTAATGGGGAAGCGAGGGTGGAAGGTGCTTCACAGAATAGTTTGGCAAACCTTAACTTTTGCAAAGCAGGCTTCCTGTTCTGCCGCCTGATGACATCCTGGTGCTTTGGACTACAGCTCCCATCAGCCCCGACTAGGACGGCCAAACGAGTTCTTGCTTTTGCCAGTCCTGGATAGGCTGCTAGTCTTACTTCGTTGAGCATCCCCTGCCCCATGTCCCTCTATTAGAATAGGAGAAAAATTGTGTCTTCACACTTCTCATAACTTTATCAAGCCCTCTCCCATCAGATCCCTCCCCAAATTAAAACCTAGCTGCTTGTCCTTCTCCTTGTGGGAGGGTGGGGGAACTTCAGCGATTTGGGCTGCCCTCTTTGGAACCCGGCACAGAATCTGGATTTCCTTTTCCTTCTTTTTTTAAAGCTAGCAATGGATCCCAACCACGAATCTCATTTCCCGTGTTTTGCGGTAGCTCAGGAGGTCTGTGGCTGGCGCCCCCCCATGGCTCCCTTGGAAACTCAACAGCAGCTGTGGGGAGCCACTCCTTTGATCCGGGAAGCAGCAGGGGGTGCTTTGGCTTCTCACCCCCAGTTTCCTCAGTCAAAGGCTCCCCCCACCAACCCTTTGCGGAAGAACATTCCCAGCAGCCTGTCTTGCGTGACATTTCCCCTCCCATGGCTTGGAAGGAGGAAGCTGGCCGGGTGGCCCCTGGGTCTCATAACCATGGGGGGGGGGCTTCCTTTTGGCTCCCCCCACTGGCAAAGGCAGAGGTCAGTCCATGTTGCCTGAGGCAGCGCGGTGGCATCTTGGCACAGAGGACAAATGTTCAGACATGAATGGATGAACAATTTGCCCAGTTTTGCTAATGAGAAAAGGGAAAAGGAGTTTCATAGACTCATAAAACTCTAGAGCTAGAACTCCCGCCCTGGGGCTCCAAGTAACTACACCAGGATCTCTAATTCTGCCCCCAGTCCCGGGGGTGGGGGTGGGAGAAGCAGGCGGAGGTGTCCATGGGGGGCATACGCAGACCTGAGTCCACTCTCTGGTCCCCTTCACCTCATCCCTCGGGTGCTTGGGTGGGCTGAAACCCGCCAACTCTGCGCTGCAGGAAAGCACTCTGCAGGTGCTCAGAGGCCCCTGCTTCCAGATCTCCCTGCACCACTCTTGGGAAGCACTCTGAGCCTGGCACTCAGCTGGGCCTTTGGGCTGCTGAACTTCCAAGGGCCAGGCTGGGGCGAGTGGGCAGGACTTTGGGCCCGAGGGTCCTTACCTGGAGACGGGCTGACGCCTCCCTCCCATTCTGGAGACCCAGGAGGAGACAGCAGCCAAATTGCCCTGTTTTGGCAGGATATGGCGGCAGAGCTAATTTTCTTATCTACTATCGTATCTGGTTTCTAATTCTTATTTAATGAGTTCCCCTGAAAATAAGAAAATCATTGGAACAATTTTCCTAAGTGTGAAAGATTAGGCTGCAACTGGCATTAAAGCGGCTAATTACCTTCATTCTTCCACATGCCTGACAGTCGCCTGCTCCTTGGCTGGGGGCCTGGAAGACTCCTGGGTGGGGCTGGGACCCCCCCCCAACCAGGGCACTGGGAATCTCGGGGGCCAAAGGAGTTGGCTTCTGTGGGGTCCCCTCTCCCACCCCTCACCAAATGTCTAGCTCAGCCATGAGTGGTCCAAGGAGCCTGGAGGTTCCCCAGAAGATCCAGCCTGCTGTGGTTCCATCCAGGTTGGACTGCTGCCGTGCGCTGTACCTGGGACGGCCCTTGAAGACTGATCAGAAACTTCAGTTGGCCCAGAATGAGGCAGGAGGGGCGTGGCTGGGCGCTTGCCCATGGAGTCACCTTTGGGGTGATTCTTGGGTGTCTGCTGGGCTGGTGGTCAGTTTGTTTCTGGGTCCAGTTCAGAATCTTGGTGATCATCTGACTTGGATGGTCTCCTCCTTGCATCCCAGTAACCTTTCCCCCTGACCTTTGACCCCTGAGATAACGGGAGGTGTCAGTTTTACTCCTCATAGGCCCATTGAAATCAACTTATTCAACTCAGTCATTATTTCAGTGGGTTCCTCTGGAGTAACTCTGAGCTGAATACATTTGAGGGCCCCCCACCCTGCTCTCTTCCTTGAACTCTGTCCCAACTGCTTTTAACGTTGTGTTTTTCAACGGTTGGAGCTGGAGCCACATCCTTGAGGTAAGAGAGATCATGATTTTGCAGAGGCAGTGATGGCCACCAACCTTGATGACTTTAAAAGAGGGAGAAGCAAATTCATGGAGGAGGATCAAGAGATCTGTGGCTCCTGGCCAGGATGGCTCTGCGCCCCCCCCCCCCGTTGGAGGCACAAGTGGTTTTGAATACCATTAGCTGGAAGCCCCAGGAGAAGACTCTCTTCTCCAACACTGCTTGTGGGTTCCCCTTGTGAGAACAGGAGGCTGGGCTGGATAGGCCACTGGCCTGAGATTACAAGCTCCTCTCATATCCTCCATCTCCCGCCTGTGGATGAAGAAGAGGGAGTCTGTCTTGTTGGTCATGCCCAAGTGGGGAGGCACCTTTTCCCGCCTGCCTGGCACCCGCCTGACCCTCTCTGTGGCTGCTCCAGCAACCGCCAGGACCAGAGCTGACCCGGAAAGGGTTCTCTGACTTCCTGGGCAGCCCTTGCTCCCGTTCCCTTGGGGTGTGTGTGGCACTTGCCCCTTCTGGCTCCTGCTGGGGAAGAATCAGAGGATCATACGAGGTGTGGAGTTGGAAGAGGTCCCCAGGGCCATGTAGTCCAAGTCCCTGCATTGCAGGAATCTCGACCCAAGCATCCATGACACCTCCCCCCTCCTCCCCCCTGACATTTCCCCTCCAACGCCTCCACCTGCCTGCCTGCTTCTGCCTTGTGCCTTGTGCCCACAGAGCCGCCTTGCTGCAAGTCAACAATTAAGATTCCACTGCCAGGAAAGCAACATCCTGCAAGTTTGCTGCATGCAAAATGAACCCTGGAAATGATGCATGATGCAGATGTGTGGTGACTTGATGGAAATGTGAATTGCGTTAGGTTGGGGCCGGATGGCGTTGGAGCCATGAGGGAGGCGCTGGTTGTGACAGGCCCCTGTCCATGCTCGTGGGGGGTGGGAGGCAGGCACTGTGGGGCCGGAGCCAGGGACGGCCATTGGGGCTGCTGTGCCCACAGCATAGAGGGCTTGGGGGGTGATTCCTCCTGGGAGTTTGGCTTGAGAGCCAACAAGCCCCTGGCCTGGAAGTCAGGGGAGGCTGGAGGGCATCTTTGCCAAAGTGTGGGGGGTGGCAGTGGCTGCCCCTCTCTCCTTTCCTCATCTGCAGCAGTCTTCACCCTGCCTTCCTCTGGCTGGTCTCTGCCTCTCCTTCACCTGACCCCCTGGCAATGGGGTGGGAGTGACCAGTGGGGTTTTCAAATAATGGGGGGATTAGTGGCTTAGAAGAGGCAGAACATCCCCCGCCCCAATATGCTAGCATGTCAATCCTCTGGCTGCTTGATGCTGAGGGAGAGAGAGATGGGGGGTGAGGGATTTTTAGGAGCTGGAGCTGGCCAGCTGTGGCTGCTCCTGAGCCAAAGTCTGGATGCACCTCTCCTATCTCCAGGATCAGGGGCAAGACGTCCCCGAAGGCCAGTTAAGAACACCAGGAGAGCCTGGCTGCTGGATCAGGCCCCAGGGGGCCCATCTAGTCCAGCACTCAGTTCCCACAGGGCCAACCAGATGTCACTGGCAAATCCACAAGCAGAATCCGAGCGCAATCCTGGGGTTTCCAGCTTCTGGGATATCCTGGCTGGGAGCCCCTGACAGCCTTCTCTCCTCCTCCTCCTCCTCCTCCTCCTCCATGGATTTGCCTGATGCTCTTGGAAAGCCATCCCAGTTGGCGGTTCTCCCTGCCTCCCGTGGGAAGGGTGTGTGTGTTGCTGCTCTGCTGGGTCCTCCTGGTGGGCTACTGGGAGGACAGGATGCTGAGCCCGGCAGGCCCCTGTTGGTCTGATCCAGGCGGCTCTCCTCACCAGCCGCCCCCTCTGCAGTTTTCAGGTTCTGGGAGCCCACAGGGGCCCACGGCATGTTCTGACGAAGACGCAGGACAGGCTGGAAGGCAGGACCAGCTCGTTAACATTTTACTCCCCCCCCCATCCATCACCTGCCATTAGAAGTGGCATTTGCCTTCATTGCTCCACCCCTTTGGCACCTGGCCTCGCCCACCCTGGCATGTGACCCTGGGAAGGTTGTCCAGAAGGGGATGGGGCCCTTGGGCTGAAGATGTCCCCCCTCCCCCGAGAAGGATGACTCTGGGTCCCTCCCACACCCAGGGGCTTCTCCTGGGAGCTGCGCTTTGTTCTAGGGATTGCAGCTCACTGGGGGGTGAACTACAGTTCCCAGGAGTCTTCGGAGGAGGAAGCCGCAGGCTTTGAGCGTTCTCTGCCGCACGGGGCAGCCGTGACCTTGACCTCTGACCTTGAAGCCTGGGCAGTGCACTGCGGAGCTGGGGACGGTTGCCACCCCTTGCCTGGCTTGAGTTCCTCGCTGCTCCCCCCCCCCCCCGCAGGAATCTGGGGGCATGCAGAGGTGAGGAACTGCAGGCACCCAAGCTGTGAACACAGGTCCATTTTCTATTTAACCAGGCCATATTGGACGATAAATAATTCATCTTTCTGCCAAACATTTGATTAAAAGAAGCCAATTCCTTTTGCGCTTGTCAAGGGGCACGAAATCCATTTCGTGTTTTAATCTGTCCTTTTCATTCTCTGAATATTTTAGCTTCCTCTTGGACAGCCTTTGTCCCCCTTTCCTGCCTGCCTTCCAAGCCAGGGCTGCTTTGGGCTTCCCTCTGGCTTGCACTGAGTGCTGGAGCTTCTGCTCTCGGTGGCTCACGAGAAGCCCAGTCCCTGGCCCCCTCCCTGCAGAATGGGGGGGGGGATGGAGGCGAGTGCAAGGGGTTTACCTGCACTAGGCGCTGAGCCGAGAGGAGGGGAGAGGTGGGGCGGGGGCCACATTTTGGCTTCGCGCAGGGAGCTGCTGAAATTTTGAAGCCACTGGGGGGAGCATAGGAACCTAGGCAGAGCCTGCAGGATGAGGCCAACGGAGCCTGGGGGGAAACCTGCAAGTGGAATTTGAGCCTCAGAGCAGTTCTGGCTGGAGGCAGCGATGCTTCTGAACGCCAGCTGCTGGGAACCCCAGGGGGGCAGAAAGTGCTCTTGCGCCCCGGTCCTCCTTGTGGGCGTCCCATGGGGGCGACTGTGAGAAAAGGATGCTGGACTGGACAGGCCACTGGCCTGCTCTGGAAGGGCTCCTCTTCCATTTGCAGGTCCTCGTTTTGTATGGCCAGCTCCTTCCAGTACCCGAGGAGCTGCTGTCCTATGGAGCAAGCTTGTTTTCTGCCCCTTTGGTCCTTCGGGTCCCTTCCAACTCTGCAATTCCATGACTGTCTGATTATTCAGTGGATTCAATTTACAATGGAGGAGATTCCGACTCAAGCTCAGGAAGGGCTTTCTGAGGGCAAGAGCTCTTCGGCTGGGGAATGGGCTCCATCGGAAGGTGGTGGACTCTCCTCTCCTAAAGGCTTCAAAGCAGAGGTTGGGGGGCCACTTGCAGGGACCCCTTTCAGTTCTAGGATTCTCTTTTTGTGGTTCGCAGGCCCCTTCCTGGCGGGCCGGGGCAGAGTGTGGAGGGCCAGACCGAGAACCCGGGGGGGGGGCTGCATTTGCCCCCCCCATTCTGAGGTGCCCCCTTTGCCCCCCTCCTTCCTGGAAAGTTTCTCCCACTTCGTAGGACAAAGAGTGTACAGGTGCCTCTCCTCTCTCCTCTGCCTCCTGCCCAAGTTTACGTCTTTAAAGGCCAATTAAAGCATTGTATCCGTGTAGCTGAAGCATGAAAATTCCCTATTTGGAGAAGAATTATTGCCGAGCGAGACGGTTCTGGCTCTAAAAGCTCTTTTCCCCCCAGGGAGACACCGAGATTTTCTTTTGCAATTAAAAATTTCTTTGAAACTCGGACCAAAGAAGATCTGAAAAAGAAATATTGTGAGTTGGAAATACGTTCCCCAAACAGTGGCTGTGTGAGAGTTTTAACAAACACCTCCTGCTTCTCCTCCCCCTGTGACCAGGAGGGGTCTCCTCCCCAGCTGCGGGGGGGGGGGCACCCTCCTCCCCTGCTTCCTTACTTGGGGGCCATCAAAGCCCCGATAACTAACTTAAGGCAACTTGCCTGGCAAGGAGGGAGGGAGGACGGACTCTGGCTCGGCATCTTTCAGCAAGGAGAAGCAGTGGGACCAGGAAGGGGCTTTATCCCACCTCTTGGTCTGTTCCAACCCAGCTGAGGAGAAAAGCTTTGGAGGAGGAGGAGGCCCCCTGGCGAGAAAATAATTCCAAGGAGCCGGAGAAAGGAAGCTGGAGATTTACTTCAAGGACAGGAAAGATTACACTTTTAATAAGTACAATGGGCTTTTTTGGTCCCTTTTATTATTAAAACTGCAGTTTCCATGCGATTAGCGGAGGGGTCTTTGTTCTTTGCTGCTTCTGCCTGGTCCCTGGACAAAGACTTTTAGGGGGAGGCAGTAATAAGGGAGGGAGGGGGGCCGGGGAGGAGTGAGCCCCTCTGCCTCCCCTCGGCCAGGCATGTTTGGCACTCAACCCTCTGGCTGGCAAGTCATTTCAGAGGGTTGGACTTGCTGAATCCTAGAGCTGAAAGGGACCCCCAGGGATCTCAGCTCAAGCATCCAAGACAGATGGCCACCCGACCTCTGAGTCTACAGAATCTCCTTTCTCGTCACTTGAGACCATTGGTTTGGGTCCTTCCTTCTGGAGGAGGAGAAAGCCAGCTTGCTCCATCCTCTCTGTGGGAGCCCTTGAGATGTCTGAATGTGGCTCCCCTGCCGCCTCTCAGTCTCCTCTTCCCCACCTCCTTCAACCATTCCTCATCAGGCGTGGATGCCAGGCCCTGGGTCTCCCTCTTCTGCACCCCTTCCAGGCTCTCGGCTGAGCTGTTTCAAGGTCCCTTTGCCCGCTGCCTCCTAGGCAGGAGTTGTTACTTTGAGCCCATCCCCTTGCAGGAGTCCACAGCCAGGCTTAGCTCCCCACATCTAGAGTTGGGGGTGTTATTTGGGGGGTGGGTGGCTTGCCCAGCAAGATCCGGCAGTAGACGAGCAGTTCCTTACCTGCTCTGGAGGGGGGGGCGGGGAATGTGCCAGGTTGCATTTTGAAGGAGGATTTTAAGCATAGGCCAGGTGGCACCTGTCAGGGGTTCTTGAGCTGCAGTTCCTGCAATCCAGGGGGCTGGACTGGATGACCCCGGGGGTCCCTTCCAACTGCTATTCTATGAAGGAGCTAATTTTCCTCACCTGGTCCTTGCCAGAGGTTTCGCCAGCTCCTTTCAGTTTGGCCCCTTCAGTAGCTGCTGCTCTGAGGATCTGGGTTCAAGGCCCCTTTCCTCCGCTGGCCTCCCTGCTCCCTGGGTGTGTTTGTGATGTTTGTAGCATTTGTGGCTCCGTCTCCTCGCAAGAGGCAGGGGAGAAATTGAATTCCACCCCAGCGGAAGCGTCCGCCTTGCTGCCTGCACCGGTGCTTTGAGGTGGCAAGTGATAATAAAGTTTCCCAAGGACCTTGCCTTGGTAACGGCGCCGGCGCCTGCCTAGCAGATCCCGGGAAATGAATTCCGGCCTGCGTGTCCTGTCCCCCCCCCCCCCGCCCTCCCCGAGGAAGGGGAGAGTTAAGTGGAATTGAATCTTGTTTAAGGAGAGGAGACACAGTTACATGGCACTGCAATTTGCTGCGCTGTTGACAATCTGAGAGAGGAATTTGCCGCTGGAATAATACCGGCTCCTTGGCCCATCGCGGCGAGATCTGTCGGCGGCCGGCCTCTCTGCGCCGGGCTGCCTCCCCGAGATGAGATGCCAGGCAGGTGGTCTTGCTGAGGCATTAAGTGGGATAGAGTGCTGTGATCCCGCACTAATGCACTGGAGGAAAACAGAGTCCGGGGGAAGCCACACTTCTTCCGCAGGGGCCGGAGAAACATCGAGAGTGGCAGGCAGGGTCCCTCCTGAGGTCTTGGCTGGCAAATCCAGGAGGGTGAGGGGGTGGGGGCTAGCGAGAGCTACTGGCTCTGCTCTGGAGGCAGCCGGTGCTTCTGAATTGCAGCCGCAGGAAACTGCAGGAGGGGAGAGTTTCTCTTGCGCTCAGGTCCCGCTTGCAGGTTTCCCATAGTGGGTGTCGGGTGGGCCTCATCCAGCAACCTCCTTTCATGTTCTTTGGGAAACCTCAGGAGGAGAGACGGTTCGTGTGCTCGGATCTTGTGTTTGGGCTTCCCTTTGAGGCATCTGGTTGGCCCCTGTGAGAAGAGGATGCTGAGTTAGGTGGGCCCTTGGCCTGATCCAGCAGGCACTTCTCGTGTTGTTATGGGGAGTGTGTGGGGTTGGCAGAGGCTGAGGGAGTCTCCTGGGCCCCTCAATGCCACCCTGGAGGAGCTGCAGGGACGGGGGGTGGGGGGTGGGGCTGTGTTGGCATTCCTTGCCCGCAGCCTCCCCAGGTGCACAAAGGCACAAAGGTGGCCCAATGCCACCCTGGAGGAGCTGCAGGGATGGGAGGGGCTGTGTTGGCATTCCTTGCCTGCAGCCTCCCCAGGTGCACAAAGGCACAAAGGTGGCCCAATGCCACCCTGGAGGAGCTGCAGGGACAGGGGAGGGGCTGTGTTGGCATTCCTTGCCCGCAGCCTCCCCAGGTGCCCAAAGGTCATTTGTGTTCTCTCTGTGTGTGTGAGTGTCTAGGGGCCTCCGTGGCTGCCCCCTATCCTGCCGGGCCTTGCCAGCGCAGGCTTCCCAGCATCCCTCTGGTGTGCCTCCCCCGTCCCACGCGCCAGCTGAGCAGGTGGTGTCTCCCCTCCGATTGCCGGCCGCCGCATTTGTGAAATGAAATAAATATTGACACGGACGGGATGCTATTCAATTTGTCCTGATCACTGGGCTGCGGTGAGTTCTGACAGGGCAGAGTGTAAAACATAAGCTCAGGATGTAATTTCTACTGTCAACATGATGTACAGTACAGCTCTGCCAAACACACACTGACGAGAGCAGAGCGGGAGGAGGGGGAGGCGGGAGGGAGGGAGGGAGGGGGGAGCACGTGCTGGGGGGGGGCTGGCGCTGTGGAGTGCATGGAGCCCCTCCCTCTCACCTGCCGAGCCCAGGAGTGCCTTGGTGCTTTGGCTGCCAACTGCTGGGCGGGGGGCTGGATGCGGAGACCCTCTGCCCTCTTTGGAGTGGGGTGGGGGGTGCGAGGAGAGAAGAGGGGGAGCAGCCCACCCCCATCCCGCTGGCAGGGTCACTTTACGGAGGAGATGGCTGAGCACAAAAGGCAGCCAGGAGGAGGGGGAAGGATTCTGGAGGCAGGTTGGCGTTCCCACAGCAACCGTTGCCTGGCCCTCCACGTGTGGGTGGGGGACACGGCGGGAGGCAGCCTGTTGTTGTGATGATGGGTGTTTGTGCGCCTGTCTTATCCGTGGAGAGAGGGGGCTGCCCGCCTGCCCACCCGACTCCTAGCTCCATGGGGCGCTTGCCTCGACGCCTTGGACTGAGCCCCCCTGCACGTTGGGGGGGCAGAGCCCTCTGTGGCTGGCACCCTGCTCCTTACCATGGGGTGTGTGTGCAGAGAACAGGGGGTGCCGGGCCAGGAGTCCCTCCCCCCCTTGGAGAAGTGTGCCCCCTTGCCTGCTCTGCCTGGCTAGGTTTTGGGGGTACCTCTCTCTTCCCTCCACCCAGGTTCCCTTGGCACTTGGGGAGGGGGATGCGTTGGGAGGGGGAGAGCAACAGGCTGCTGAGAGAGAGGGGGGACGACCCGCCAGAGCGGCCCACGTAATCCTTGCCACGGAGAGCACCAGCCGTGGAGAGTGGGCTGCCGATGAGAGACACAGATTAGATTTATTCAATTTATGCATCCCTCTACACAAAAGGAGTCCCCAAGCTGAGAGGGAAAGCAGCAGGCAACGCACAATGGAAATTCCTTGGAACAAACAAACAAAAATCCTTGTCCGCCAAACTGGCCCAAGTCCCGGGTGTCGGGGGGGGGGGGAGTGGGGGCCTGGGAAGGAGAGGGAGCCGGGGGAACTCACCTGCCAGGGAAGCAGGACCCCTGCGAGTCACTCTGCTAGCTTGTTTTCTTACCTTCCTGCCTTTGCCCCTCTTGCGTCTCAGAGCCCAAGGTGGCATTCCCAGGGGTGCCAACCAGATGCCTACTGGGCACCAATCACACCTGCAGAGCCCTCTAGCTTTGGCACGTGGCCTCCTGGGCCCCTTCAGACCCCCCCCCCCCGGGTCTCTCTCTTCCTCCAAGTCCCATGGGTGGGGGGAGGGGGAGAAGCCAGCGGAGCTCTTGCTGACCTGAGCTGGCCAAGGGGTGGGTAGTTCCAAGGACAGGTGGGTCCTCATCTCTCCATGCTCTTCAGATCTCAAGTCTACATTTGGGAAGATTGTGACAGCAACCGCCAGCGCTGTTTGGGTGGCGCTGCCCGCCAGTGCCCAGCACCCTCCCTCTTCTTTTGTTCCCCAGGCCGGCCACTTGGTGCCCACAGCACTTTGACCAAGGTCTGCATTCTGGCCCCACAGTTCTCACCAGTGCCTTTCTTGGGTGAAAAATCAATAAACCTTGATACAAAAAAAATTAAAAACTGCTTAAGAAAACAGTAAAACAGCAAGACGGGAGCCTGTCTGGTCCCTCTTGTGGGAGGGAGAGATCAGTAACTGGGGCTCTGCCACCAAGAAGCATCCCCCCCCATCTCATTCCCCCTTCTCCCAAATGATGGGCAGGTTCCTGGGAATGAGGTTGTGCTTCCTAGATCTCAGCCTTCAGGCTTTTGGGGCTTGGTTTGGACTTGTGAAACCTCAAGGACCGCCTCTCCCTAGACGAATAGACCTGGATCCTGCCATCATCCTCTGAGGACCTTCTTTGTGTTCCTCCTCCCTGTGAAGTCTGGAGGGTGGCAACGCAAGAATGGCCTTTTTTGTGGTGGCTCCTCCATGTGGAACGCTCTTCCCAGGGAGGTTCATTACATATCTTTAGGCACCAGGCAAAAATGCTCCAGACCTTTGGCTAATTGAACAATCTTTGGCCCTTAAAACTGTATGGTGTCGTGGGGTGTTTTTTTTTTTTTGGGGGGGGGGGTTGTAGCTATGTTATCTATTTTTGTGCTTTGATATAATAAACTGCCTGGTGTTGGACTTATCCTTGCAGAAGCCATGCTGGTTTTTCTTCAGCAAAGCTTGTTCTTCCACAGGCTTGGCAATTATGTGTTTAGTCAATCTTTCCGCCTGTTTTCCTAGAATAGAAGTCAAAGTTAACCAGCCAATAATTTCCTGGATCCCTTTTCTAAAAATGTATTTCTTGTAGGCTCTGCCTGTGACTTTGGCTGGGCTGCTGATGCTGCCGTTCAGAGTCCGCTGCCTTTCTCTGCAGCCTCACTTTCCTCCCTCCTCAGCCAGGGTGTGCTTTCTGACAGGGAGGTGTGTGGGTGGTCCTGGGCGAGCGGCCCTGGCGCTTTGTGCCTGCCACCTGCCCTGTGCAAGAGAGCAAGAGTGCCAGCCCAGGCAGGCAGCCGCAGAGGCCTCTTGGGGAAGCTGCTGCTGCCGTCAGGTCCACTGAGTCACACAAAGGGGCTTCCAAGCAGCCCCCTTTATGGGGATGGGGGGCAGACGCTTCCTGCAGTCCCTTAGGGGTATTTTTTTAAGGGATTTTGTTGTTGAAATCAAGGTTTAATTTTGGAGTTGTTAGTTTTGCAGTTATTGATATTATTTTTTTGAATCTTATCTTTAGGTGTTATGATGACATAAATGGGGATTATTTTGTTCAGATATGTTTTTATTGAGTGCTTATGACTCCTTTTGTTGTAGTTTTGCAGTAATGGGAATCATTTCATGTCGTGAGCCGCCTTCAGTATGGTTTTAACTGAGGAAAGGGGGCATGCAGATAAACGAGGATGGCAGTGGTGCTAAGCTGGTGGGGCTGGCACTAAGGTGGTGGGGCTGGCACTGCCCCGGGGGCCATGTGAGCCCTGCTCTGCCTTTGTAAGAACTCGGTTGTGGCAGCAGCTTCACTTGGGAACTCCCTGCCTGTTGACAACACATCCAAGCAGCCGCCTTTCTTGTTCTCTTTGGGGCCAGATGAAAACGTTCTTGTTTCAAAAGCAGATGTGAGCTTTAACCTGTTCTAACTGCTGTATGTTTTATTAAAGCATGGCTGCAAAATTTGCCTGAGTTTCTTCTTTTATCTTTTTGTAAACCAATTCAAGGTTTTGTTTTGTTTCAAAAAAAACCAGGTGGTGCGTAAATTTTATGAAATAAAATAAATGAATTGCTGAGTGTGTGTGTGTGTGACTGTGTGTTCCTCTCTCCCTCTCGATTCCCAGTGGCCTCTCACAACTGACAAGCCCCCATAAAGGCTGCCCAAACCCATTATGGAGGGAATATTTTGTGTGCTGTGGGGTGTGCCATGGTGGCGCGAGAGAGTTGCGCATGTGTGGGGCTGCAGGGAGCGCTGGGCTGCCTCAGGGGTAGCAGTGTCTGGAGAGAGGAGAATTCCTTGGTTTTATTTTATTTTTAAGAAGTGAGGCTGCGGCCTGCTTCCTTCAGGGATGCAAAGGATAAGGGGCAGGGGGGCAGGATTCCTTCCAGAGCCTTGCGCAGATTCCTGATGTTGTCCTGCCCCACGGCCAACCTGTGGGTCGCCCTCTGGCTGCTGCTGGGTCTTACAGGCATCCTGTTCAAATGGCACGATGGCCCTCGATCCTGGCATGGCAGGAGGGGGTCTCCTTTGTCTGTTCCCCCAGAGAGTCTCCCAGGGGACTTCTGTGGCCATCAGACCACAACTGACAGCCGGACAGCTGGACGTTTGTGGACTTGGCTTCAGTTGGGCATGTGATTGAAACCTTGCGGCCTGACGGGTCCCTGCAGGGCCCCCACGTCTGGGACTGCAGGTCCCGGTTTCACTTACTCACCCGCCTGGCAATGTGAGGAGGGGGTTGTGCCTTCAGAGGGTTTCGGGAGTCATTGCAGGACAGGTGGCTCCCATACCTGGCAGGGGTGTGTGTGGGGGAAACTGAGGCAGGCAAGGGCACAATCTTGCTTGCAAGCAGCACCCCCACCCATCACCTGGGGGGAGCTGCCCTGGAGGGGGGAAGGGCAGAGTCGCACCCACGAGCCCCTCACTCACCACCCCTTTTTCTCTCTGCCAGGTCCCTGGGGATGGACGCCAACCTCGCCTGCCAGCCTCTCTGACCCGGCAGAGGACAGAGGGCATCGCCAGCGGCTGCTGCCTGGGATGGGCCCCAATGGCAGGATCTGGAGCCACAACGCCTTGGCGGAAACAGGACCTGCCAGATCCTTCGTCCTGATCCACCGCGCACCAGCCACCACCTGACCACACCAGGTGCTCCCAGCGAGTTGGGTGCCTGAGGACCCTTTTGGAAACTGAGCTGCTGGGGCCACCAGCCCCCCGGGTGCTCACGAAGCAGGCAACTGGTTCTTGCGCTAGACTCACCTAGGGCGAGCGGAGCCAGCGAGAGGCGCCTGTGTGCACACAGACTTCAGGAGGAGCAGGATTGGGCCAGCCTCAGAGGGTCCCTTCTGCACCAGGAGAGCCCCCTTGTGTGGGTGCTGCGCCCAGCATGGGGCAGGCCCCATCCTCCCATTGTCCTGATGCCTGACTCTCCTGGTCCTGGGCAGCGGATCCTGCCAGGAGGGAGGGGGGCTGCTGGGACTGGGGCAGGCATGTGATCCTCGCCCGCTGTCTTCCCGAGGATGCCAAGACTGCTGCCCCCCACGGACGGCTGACCCCCAGCCTGTGGCTGCCCCCTCCCTCTGCAGAGGATGCCCACCTCCTGCCTCTTAGCTGCCAGGGCTCTGTGGTGATGGCTTCCCGAGACTCCTTCTGGATCCGACCGCTGCTGCTGCTTCTGCTGCTGCTGCTTCTGTGGGGCCTGGGCGGCTGCCCTGCGGGGGTCGTGTCCATGCACATGGAGCCTGGGGGCTCCGGCCCAGAAGAGTCCGGGGATGGGGGGCTGCCGGGCAGCGGGCGCGTGAAGAGAGGCTGGGTCTGGAACCAGTTCTTCGTGGTGGAAGAGTACACCGGCACGGAACCACTGTACGTGGGGAAGGTAAAGGCAGCCGGGTCGTGGGGGGCGGGGGGCAGGGAAAGAGGGAGGGGACTGGGAACATGGGGCTGCTTAGAATCATAAATGGGAGAGTGGGAAGGGACCTGTTGAGGTCCTCTAGTCCACCCCCTGCAAGGCAGGGATCTCAACTAGAAGGTCCCTGACAGATGGCTCTCCGGCCTCTGCTTAAAAGTCTCCAAGGAAGGAGAGTCCGCCCCCTGCCCCCCCCCCCCGGGAGATGGATCCACTGTCAAACAGCCGAATGCACATGGGCAGCGTGAAACCCTTCTAAGGCTGCCTCTCCCTCCTCCTGCTGTGGGTCCTCTGAGCTGACCTGGAAAGTTGGCTGGGACATGCCTGGGCATTAAGTTTGGATCGGTGCCTCCTTGCCTCGCCTCCCCTGGCAGGACGCTCTCTCCTGCCCCCCCCCCACGCTGCTGATGCCGCCGTTCCAGTTAATTCACGGCTCCCCTGGGGAGCGACTCGAAGCATCAGGCCTTGGCGAATTCCAGAGGTAGCCTAGCAACAGCCTCCTTTCCAAAATGAACTCTGGGAACCTAAAACTAACCCATTTTACAGCCCCTTTGCACGCTGCTTGCCACAGCGACTGCCAGCGCCAAGGAAACGGCAGGCTGGCTGCGCAGAGAAGCGGCTTCTCCCTTGGAGGGAGCGCCTGGGCCCTGGTGCCTCCTGGCCCAGTGGGCATAGCCGTCGGGCACTGCCCCTTAGCCCCTGCCCCTTGGCACGGCGTCTCTGCCAGCGCCGCCTCCTGCTCCTCTGCCCTGGCTCTCCCTGCGCCTCCTGCCCGCTTGCCCGCCCGCCCCTCGCCCAGACGCGCCAGTCAGGACCAATAACATTTTCATAAAATCTGGGTACTTGAGCTAATCCTTTTTCTGAAGTGTAATTTCCCCCGAGGCCCCTGTCAGTTTGATGTGGATTTCCGTGGGTTTTTTTAAATAATAAAAAATAGAATTATGGGGTCAGCATGAGTTACAAACTTGTGCCTGTGGACAGATCTATTTTAGATAGAGGAGGGGATTAAAGGGGAAAAAACAGATTTAATTAAGTTGCTAATATTTAAAGGAAATTGATGAACTTGGGCTTTATGAGTTGGAGCAAACACCAGAAGCGCCTTCATTAAGGGCGAGTTCTTATTTGATTTCCTTTCTTCCACCGTCCCAGAGTCGTTTTTTATTTGTGTATCTGTGCTTTCTGTTTAATCGTTTTAATAAGGAAAATGCACCTCTGCTCACATTTAATTTTGATTTAATTAGTAGGAGGTAATTAATGGCCTCGTAAAATCCCAGATTTCTGGCCCTTTAGGGCAAGGAAACAATTTCCCTTTTTAACAGACGGAGGAGATGAAAGGCTTTTGTCTGTTTTCCAAAACCCTCTTCAAGCCCCTTTCCCAGGGCTGGCGGCTGGATTTCTCTGCCCTTCCACTCAGTGCCCCCCCTTCCTGCCCCGGATGCTGAGCTGGGCTTCTCCGCTGCCCACAGGTGGACCTGGGAGCCAAAGATGGGGAGGGGGTGGCAGTAGGGTCACCTCTGCTCCCCCCCAAATGGGCAAACTTCTCCCCACCCCCACCCCATTCTTCAGGTGGACCATCTGCTTTACTTTGGAGCGATTCTTTTTAAAAATCTCCTCCGTGGGTGTCTGCTGACATCCTTGTTAGCCCCCCCCCCCATGTGTGAAAGGAGGAAGAGGCTTCAGGGCTGACAGAGCAGCTGACCCCCCAGCTTCTGCCCAGAAGACAGATTCCTCCTGGGGAGCTCAGTCCTGGGGGGCGGGGGGCGCCTCTGGCAAGTCCATTGCACAGTTGGCACAGAGTTGACCTTGTAGAGTCAACGTTTGCTTGCGCCTCCGCATTTATTTCCTCTGCAAACTGACTTGAAGAGCCCCCCCCTCCTGTCACAAGCTGGGGGGGGGGGAGACGGACGCTGCTGGGAGCTCCAAGCGACCCCTTTCTGCAGGCTTGGGGATCTGCTCTCTGCAGAGACGAAAAACAGGCGGTGGAAAGGTCACGGAGGTGGGAACGCAGGGAGGTCGCCCCCCCCCCCGTGGCTGAGCTCCCTGCCTGCCTGATTTGAGGCAGGGGGTGGGCAGCGCAGTTCCTCGCCTGGTGGCTGCCTGTTCCCATGCCCCTCGGCTGCCATCTTTGCCAGGCAACCGGGCGCAGGTTGCCGCCTGCCGTGGGTGTGGGTGTCTCTGAGGTCCTTCTGGGGATCCTCTCCAAAGAGTTTGGCCCTGAGGCTGGTTTCCCCTCACCAGCGAGGTAAATAGAAACATAAACTGCCCCTAACGAGACAAATCTAACGAGGGCCTCGTAAAACGTGGCAGGTCTGCCATCCCTGATGGCTGCGGAGCCGCGTCTGTGTCTGGAGGTGGATTATGGAACTGCAGTTTGGAAGATTGAGTGGGCCATAAACATTTTCATATTTCATTAGCCGATTAATGGACGTCTCCCTTCTCTGGCAACTTTGCTGATTCTCAGCAAAAAATGTTGGGGAGTAAATGAAGGCGTCTGGCGAGGCCTTTCCGGGGGCCCGGCCCGTTATGGATGGTCCCAATTAACGCCTCTGCCGTGCGCCACCGCGCTGGGCTCTGCCCGTCCAGTTACCGTTAATAGATTTCTCATAAGTGGCTGGATTGTAAAAACCTCATAACTCAGTTTAATGCCACCCATAAAATTATCTCCGGACATCTGGCCCAGATTCCAGGCACTCTGGGGCCGAGGGGAGATGCCGGGGACCCTTTCGCTCCCGGGTGGCAGAGATCCCTTCCGCAGGACGGGGGGAAGAGCTCTGAGCCGGTGACGGAGGGAGCCAAGACCTCCCCCAGCCCACCCCCCAGCCTGGCTCCATCTTCCCCAAAGGGCCACCACCTGAGCTGCCCCCCTGAATGTGGGTGTCCTCATCCACTGATCTCAACTGGAATATGGAAAGGGGCTCCCTGCCCTCTTGAGACTGGGCACTTGACATTGTTCTTTGCTGCTCTGAAACTCTGGCTCCCTGGCGGCTGAGCAGGGCAGGCTGGGGCAGAGACAGGTGCCCAGCCCTGTGGCTCAGGGAGAAGGCAGGTCGGGTGTTTGGCATGTGGAAGGCTTCAGTTTTGATCCCAAACTGTCTCTCGCCTGGCTCTCCTGTGCTGCACTTTTGCTCTTTGGAGAATTAGTTGCTTTTTGTGGTTTTTATTTAAAGAATTTAATTGTGCATGGCGCTTCAAAAAAATGTCATTTTTTTAAAACCCTGCCCTGGGGCTGTTTGCTGAAAGGCAGCTACAAAAAAAGCGACCAGTGATTCATCCCTGTTTGTCTGCTTGTTTGATCTTCGGTAGCAGGTAGGGAGGGGGGGGGCTTTTTTGCCTGAGACGCGAAGATTCGGGAGGGAACAAAGAAAAGAGCATAGTTAAAACTGTGGCACTTGCTCCTGCAGGAGGCAGCGATGGCCACCGACTCTGAAGGCTTTAAAAGAGGACCAGGGAAATTCGGGGGGGGGGGGGGGAGAGGACTGTGGAGGCTCCTGGCCAGGCTGGCTCAGCTGGCAGCCCTCCTTCTGAATCCCAGTCGCTGGAAACCGCAGGAGGGGAGAGTCGCTCTGGGGTTCGAATCCTGCTTGTAGTTTCCAAAACTGTCCAGTCGCTGTGAGAGCAGGGTGCTGGGCCAGACGGCCCATTGGCCTGATCTCTCAAGTTCTTAGCAGAGCTGCTGCCGGCCAGTGCAGGCAAAACTGGACAGGTGAGCTGTTTTGTGGAGAAGTCCCCAAGCGTGACATCTCCCCTTCACCACTGCCTCCCTGAGTAAGGGGGCCCTCTTGGAGTGTGTGGGGGGCCCTCCTGCTGGCTGCAGGGCCCCCTTTCTAGGCTACAGTGACCATGTTGGAAGGGGGGGTACAGAGATTTGTGGGCACCTGAGCATCACCGCTTCTTCCACATTGTGCATGGATCTGCTCCTCGTTCCTTTTCACTCCTCGCCAAGGAAAAGGCCCCTCCCCACCTTCCCTGGGACCCCTCAGTCTTTGCGGAGAACCTCTGAGGTGGCCTTTAGGGGAACCCAGCCCAGAGCGTGGGGTCCCGGCTGTCACTGCACTAAAGCCGAGTGTCAGAAGAAATCGTCAGGGAGCAAAGTCAGACCAGCTCGTTCAGCCTCCGAGCTCATTAGGAGTCTGATATTGCAGCCGGAAAAAGGGCTGGAGGCAGAGGGGACCCCAGATAATCCAGCAACCGGGACCCCAAACCTGTGTTTGAGGTGGAGTTGGGGGGGGGGCTCCTGCTAGTCTCTTTCCTTTTTTAAGTAATTTTTTTAAATTTGATTTTCCAAAAGAAAGAAAGAAAAGAAAGAAAAAGAACAGAAAAGAAAAAGAATGACATCAAAATATGATACACATTCACATATCGAGATTACTTTGAATCTCCTGCCTTCTCCCCATTGCATCCATGGTTCCTCTTGATTCTGTTTTCATCTGCATATCCATACTTTCCCCAATTTTTCATCTTCCTAAATTATCTGTCGTTTCTATTACATTACAAGTGTATTTAGAATCCTGCTAATCTTTTGACCCGTTTGCAATGAGTTTGTATATACATTATAAACATTCTTTTTAAAATTTCTTCTCTTCTTGGATCCTGAGCTTCCCAGTTCATTTGCCATTTCGGCAGAGTCCATCCGCTTGATCTGCCATTCTTCTCTGGTCGGGGCTGTCTCTCCCTTCCATCTCTGGGCTAGAAACTTCTGAGCGGCCGATGTAGCATACAGGAACAGTTTCTTCTGGTCTTTTGGAATCTGGGTACCTATAATTCCTAGTAAAAAAGCTTCTGGTTTTTTTAAACAAAGGTTATTTTTTTAAAAATAATAATTTTGTTATATATCATTTCCCAGCATTTTTTAATTCCATTACAATTCCAGGTACCTGCTAGTTACTTTCCAAGCCCCCCCCCAAAAAAAAAGATAGGCTTGAGGTGGTGGGGTTTCCAGCAGTGGCTCTGGGGGGCTCCTCTTTCCTGGTTGGCAGGATCCTGGCCACTGCCCAGGGCCTCCCAGCAGAATCCGATCCTGGTCCCCAGAGCCGCCTCCCCAGGCCCTGCTCCCAAGGGGGCATACATGACTCCCTGCCCTTTGGCCGCACAACAACCTTGTGAGGTGGGAGAGGCCAAGAGGCTGTGTGAACTTGATGGCTGAGCGGGGATTCGAACCCAGGCCTTTCCCAGGCTCTAGTCTGACACTCTTAAGCTCTGCACCATGATGGTTCTCAGTCAAAAGAAGAGACACAGAGTTATTCCAGCAATTTCACATTTGCTGAAGGTGGCAATGGAGTCAACAGGGTCACGTTCAGCTGCTGCCCCCTAGATACCAGCCCCACATATGTCTGGAGCCAAGGGCCTGGCCATCGGGAGCTGCTGCCGCTGGGAAATTGCCATATGCCAAGGCAGGCTGCTGGGTCCATCTGTCTCAGTATTGGCTGCACTGACTGGCAGCAATGGCACCTCAGAGGCCGGGTCTCTCCCAGCCCTCCTTGGAGATGCTGGCGGAGGGATGCTATTTGCCCTCAAAATAAAGGAAGCTGCTAGTTCTCCTGGTTCTAAGTAAGGGGCTGGTTTGAATAGGGACACGAGAGGCTGCCTGACACTGGCTGGCAGCAGTAACTCTCCAGGGTTTCCGGCTGGTGGCTCCTTCCAGATGCTGCCGGTGGGGACTGACCTGGGGGCGCCTGCTCTCCTCCCTGCTTGTCTCTCCCACACCAACCTCCCCGTCTGGGTTCCCCGCAGATCCACTCGGACTCGGACGAGGGCGACGGCTCCATCAAGTACACCATCTCGGGGGAGGGGGCCGGCACCATCTTCCTGATTGACGAGCTGACGGGCGACATTCACGCCACCGAGCGCCTGGACCGCGAGCAGAAGACCTTCTACACGCTGCGTGCCCAGGCCAGGGACCGCCAGACGGACCGGCTGCTGGAGCCCGAGTCGGAGTTCGTCATCAAGGTACAGGACATCAACGACAGCGAGCCCCGCTTCCTGGGGGGGCCCTACATCGGGAGTGTGGCCGAGCTCTCCCCCATCGGTGAGTCCCTCTGCACGCCACCCCCAACCCCCCACCCACTGCCCCCACCCCAGGGTCCCTGCGGAGCAGGCCGGGGGCTCGGGGCTTTCCAAGCACCTGCCCTCCGGTCCTGTGCCCCCCCTTCCTCCGAGGGTCCGGCCTCTGCTTGTGAAAGGCCCTTGGGGGGTTTCTTTGCCTCCTCCGTGCTGCCCCCTCTGGGGCCTTTTTGCCCCGCTTCCTTCACCCCCCAGGCTCCCCCTTACCCCCCCCGCTCCATCTGCAGCTCCTGGCTCCAGGCCATGCAGGGGACCTCCTTTCCCTTGGGGTGGGGGCTGAGGATTTGTCAGAATCGTAGAACTCTCGAGTCGGATGGGACCTCCTGGGTCATCTAGTCCAACCCCCTGCGATGCAGGAAGCTGCAACTGAAAAGCATCCCTGAAGTCCAGCAGTTTCTCCAGACATTTAGTGGGAAGTTCCTCTCTTGCCATCTGAACTTGCCGCACCAGCCTTTGCCACCTGGCGCCCTGCTGAGTGGCGCTGGGCTGCAACTCACAAGGTTGGGCCATTTGAGCAAAACCGTTTGGGGCCGACGAGACGTGAGATTTTGTTGCATGGGCATCCCTTGCGTCGCAAGGCGGTTTAGAGGTCACATAGCTGTGGGGTGAGGGGGTGAGACCTACTCTGGATCGGGGCACTGTGTCGGGGTGGGTGGGGGCTCTTTAACCCTTTCAGACACCCAGGGTCCCAACTGGAAGCAACCTGACGCACGGCTCCCTGGGCTCTTTGCTACCTGGTCAGGTTCAAGCCCCTCAGGAACTGGGGCGCAAGATCCCTCGTCGACCCTCCAGCCCCTTTCATCCCAAAGGGAGGAGTCGCTCTTCGTGGCTCAGAGGCACAGGTCGTGTCCGCCATGACGCAGGCCGTACTATGTGCCCAATTCTGTGCACTCCCTTCCTTTTTAAAATAATTTTTAAAAATTAATTGTTCAACAAGGATAACAGAAATAAAAAGCAACAACACAAATCTATACAAAATAGCAATATCAAATCCATAAAATAGAATTCTCCAAATTCCCTCCCCCACCTCCCCTGGTTCCTTAATTTTCTTTTTCAACTGCATATCATTTCAACTCCAAATTATTTTTCTACCTCAAATTTCTTACGCTATTTCTAAAATTACAATTGTACTTAAAATCCTATCCAATGTATTAACCTGTTTACAATGCTTTTGTAAATACATAATGAACATTCCCCCTTCCAGTGGAGGTCAGACGGGCCTCTCTCTCCCGGCTGAACTTCCAGCACTTCCAGAATCCGTTTTCCTTTTACTCCAATTGGCTTTTATACAGAATCCAGATTTTATTGTTTTAACTCGTCTTCGGTTCCATTGTATCAAGTCTCCCGCCCACCACCTAGAGGCCCCTGGGACTAAGTGGCACCTGAATGGTTGAAGTGAATAACTAAATAAATTTGTAATGGGGGTTGAGGGAAAAGTGGTCGAACCTCTGCCGCAGCAAGGCGTTTTGCAGGATCCCTTGGGCTTTTGGGGGTGAAATGGTTTTGGGGCTCAGCTGAGATCAGCCCCAGAATCCGTCTCCTGAAATGGAAGATGGACTCTGTAAATGAAGACGTGGTCCTTGAGCACGTGCAGACTGCCTGCCTTGCCCCTCTGAGCCCCCACAGCCTGCCTTCCCCACCCTCCTTGCTTCAGGAGCTGAGCTGCAGAGAGAAGCTGGGGGGGGGCAGGGTTGAGCCCCGGCACTTATTTCCGGAGAGGGGGCCGTGAGCCCCCTTTGCTCTCCCTGGGCGGGTGAGAGAGAGAAGGCAGGCTGTGTGTTTGGGGAGGGAAAGAGCTGCTTGGTCCTTGGGGGGGGGGGAGATATTAGCGGAGGCTCTGATTATTTGAAAATCGCTCACAATTATGGGGTGCCTGATCAGGGGCTGATGGAAACAAGGCATATCAAAGGCAGCGGCGCCTGTGCCAAATTGCAGATCACAGGCAGGAAGAGACGCTCTTTCCCTACATGAAAGGAGGCGATTCCTGCAAATTAAAAGGCTCAGAAGTTAAAAGCAGAGCGAAGGGTTTGGAGAGGCAGCTACGTGCCTTGGCGGCGCAATGGGCGTCCTGGGAGGCTTGCGTGCGGACGCCAGACACGCTCCGCGGCGGAGGAGCCCCAGGCCCTTGTCAGAAGCGCTCAGACCTTCCTCCTCCTCCTCCTCCTCCTCCTCTGCTGCGGAGGCAGACACCAGAGGCTCCTTCTGGCATCTCTGAGCAGGGAATGGGCATGGGGGGGGGAGCAGGGTGACTGGCACCCGTCTCCAAGGCGCCTCCTTCGCACCCAGGTCACGTGTCTTGTTCTTTCCTCTCCTCCCCCCCCCCCACAACATTTTGGGGCAGGCTCCAGGTGTCCTGGGTGCACCGAGAACGGCTTTCGAACTGTCACCTTCCACATGCCGCTCCTGTGTAAGACACTGTGGCTCAGCGATTTGAGCGCCAAACTGGGGGAGACCTGGGTTCGAATCCCCACTCAACCCTGGGTGGCCGGGGGTGGGGTGGGGGGCTGTCATTGCCTTCTCTTGGCCTAACCTACCTCACAGGGATGTTGTGGGGATAAAATGTGTGTGGGGGGGGGAGATAGTGATATGTGCTACATTGAGCTGCTTGGAGGAAAAAGCAGGGTATAAATGTGCCCAGTCTCAGGGGCCAGGATTTCGGGAGGGGCCGCCACTGTCACCTCCCCCCCATCCTACCAGGAGGAGTGGGGCTGCGAAGGAAGGAGGCCTGGGCAGCGGGGGGGGGGGGGGGGGCTTGGCTGAAACCTTTTGGCTGGGATTGTGAGCTCACGCTGGGGGTCCTGAGCTGGGGGCGGGGGGTCCTTAGCAGTGTCTTTCGATCTGGGGTTCAGCTTCCCTCTGCCCTCCCTGCTGAGTTGCCCCCCCCGTCCCCCCCTGTGCTTCTTGGGCGGCCGCAAGCTTCCTCCACCAGCTTAGAGAGGCGATTTGGCGGCTGGGGGTCAAGACCTGTCCTGATTATCATTGCAGAGGGAATTGGTTAATCTCCTGCAGGGAGGGGGGGCCTGCCCATCTCCCTCCCTCCTTTCCTAGAGCGATTTGCTTGCTTGGCCAAGGCCGGGGGGGGGGTGAGTGGGGGGAAGGTGCTGTCATGAGTCCCAGGACCTTCCGCTGTGGCTCCAGCAAGCCCAGCCAAGAGGGACAGATGGCTTTCTGGGGAGTGCCAAGCTCTGCCAGCATGACCCCCCCTTTCCTGGGGAGAGCGTTGGCATTCCAGGCTCATTCTGGTCACAGGTGTTCCCTAGGACTCTGGCTATAATAATAATAATAATAATAATAATAATAATAATAATAGTAATAATAATAATTTATTTATACCCCACCCATCTGGTTTCCCCAGCCACTCTGGGCGACTCCCAACAGAATATTAAAAACACAATCAAACATCAAACATTAAAAACTTCCCTAAACAGGGCTGCTTTCAGATGTCTTCTAAATGTCAGATAGTTGTTTATTTCCTTGACATCTGAAGGGAGGGTGTTCCACAGGGTGGGCGCCACTACTGAGAAGGCCCTCTGCCTCGTTCCCTGTAACCTCACCTCGCAGGGAGGGAACCGCCAGAAGGCCATTGGAAGTGGACCCTAGTGTCCGGGATGGAGACGCTCCTTAAGGTCTACTGGGCACCAACACTTTGAATTGTGCCTGGAAACGTACTGGGAGCCAATGCAGGTCTTTCAGGAGCGGTGTTATGTGGTCTCAGTGGCCGCCCCCAGCCACCAGTCCAGCTGCCACATTCTGGATTAGTTGTAGTTCCGGGTCACCTTCAAAGGTAGCCCCATGTAGAGTACATTGCAGTAGTCCAAGCGGGAGATAATCAGAGCATGGTATCTAGCTGGGCATGTGTGTTCCTGCTTGGCTGGCTCTCTCTCTCTCTCTCTCTCTCTCTCTCTCTCTCTCTCTCCCCCCCCCCCCTTCTTGGAGGTTTCGTGCCCCTTTCCCCCCAGCTCCCTGGTCCTGCCATCTCCTGCCGTTGAAGTGGCAGAACATCTGCTCTGCATTCAGAAGGTCCTTGTCCTAAAAGGAGCCTGCCCAGAGCCCATCTAGCCCAGCCTCTTGTCCCCGCAGTGCCCAGCCGGATGGTCCCAAGGGAAACCCACAAGCAGGATTCGAACACAGAGCAGCCCTCACCCCTCCTGTGAAAGGTCCTGCTGGAGGAGTGTGGGGAGGGGGAGAATGGAGAGAAGCCAAAGGAATTATTTGCCTCTGATGCTCCTCACTGTAGGAGGCATTGGGTGGAGGCGCCTGCCTTGTTTGTGGAAGGACAAAGGCGAAATTCTCATCTGGACTGCTGTCATATGTTGAGTCTGGGGCTGCCCCTGGAGACAGCTTGGAAACTTCCAACGGGATTGCTTGTTTGCTCGGTGGAGATGGTAGCTGGGTTCACAGAACCCCATTTCTCAGCAGCATCCATTGGTTTTGAATGCCACATGCCGGACTTTGTGACCCCTCAAGCTCTCCCGGGCTGGGGGTGGCTCTGCTACCTGTGATGAGGTTGTCTCCTGGGAGGCACGGAGCCTTTTCAGTAGAGGCTCCCAGACTTTGCTGCTCCTTCCCTAACGAGGAGCATCAGAAACCTCCCTTCTGCCTGGCCAGATTGCTGTTCCCTCCAGGGCTCCTGACAGACTCTTCTCTGTGTCCTTCCACCTGCTTCTGCCTCTAACTAGAGATGCTTCCAAGGAGGGAGTCTGGGTCCTCCTGGGCCAATTTTGCCACGACCGGAGTCTCTTGTAAGCCTCTGCTGGGAGCTTTCCTTTCCCAAGAAGCCCTGCATGGAGACGGAGTTGGTTGGTCCCCGTTAACTTGTGGCTGCCTTAATCTTGTGCGTTTCCAAACTGTGTTATTTGATGAAAGTCTTTGTGTGTGTGTCTTGTTGGCTTGTTTGCATTCTGCATTTTCGTCTTGCTGTAAGCTGCTTTGAGGGGCCTTTGGGCCAAAAAGAAGAATGAAATCTGAATAGACAAGCAAACAAACCGGAGGCAAATTAACAAGCGACTTGCAGGGTCCAGATGGCACCCACCTGTGGGCTCTTGCCACTGAAAGTGGCCTGCCACCCCAAGGCGGGAAGAGAGCCCCCACCACACTGATTCTCCAAAAGGGCTCCTGGGGTCCCTGCAAGCCAGCCAGGAGGAGGGAGCCAAAGCCTGCTGGAGGGAAAGGGGGAGGCCTTTTCCCAGCACCTAAAGGAGCAAAACTCGCTGCCCAGGGCAGAGCCAGTCCTGCCTCATTGACCATTCTCTGAGCAGCAAGCAGATGAATTGGAAAGATCTGGCGGACGTCGTCTGCTTGCCAGGCCTGCCAGAAGCGTCTGAAGGGCTTTCGCAGGACAGGCCATTGCATGGAGCAGGAGGCGGAGAGAGAGTCTGAGCTCCCAGGCCATTGTGGGAGGGGGCATTCTTAGGTGTCAGGGGAGGGAGGCAGGGGGGCCATTGGGATACAGAGAGCCTTCAAAACTCCTGAGGAGCAGTTCCTCTTCCAGCAATGGGAAAAGCCACACCTCCAGTGGAGAAGAGACGGAAGGGCTCAAGGATGCTGCTGAGATGCAGGCTGGCCAGGAGGGACGCACGCCACTTCCGTCGCCCAGCTTGCGCAGAGGGGTGTTTCACAAGGAGGGGAGGAGGAGGCTTGGGGTGCCAAAGTTCTTATCTTGGGGGAGAAGGCGGAAGGGGCCACTCCTGGATTCTGCAAGTGACTGAGACGGACATGAACTTTGTAGATCTGCACTGTAAAAAGCTTGCACAATAAAACCTGCAAAAGACAGGCCTGGTTACTCACGAGCAACCACCACCAGCACCTGACATTAGGGGACGGGACTCAAAACAGAAAGGGGGGCACCACACCTGTGCCGTACTCTCTGGATTCTTCCACGTGGTTAAACAATGGAACTCCCTCCCACAGGAGGCAGGGACAGCATCCAGCCTGGACGGATTTAAAAGAGGATTTGACAAGTTGATGGAGGAGGAGAGGGCTATTGAGGGCTCCAACCAGGATGGCTCTGCTTCTGTCTCCACAGCCAGAGGCAGCCCTCCTTCTGAATCCCAGTTGCTGGAAACCGCAGGAGGGGAGAGTTGCCCTTGTGCACGGATCCTGCTGTCAGGTTTCTCACAAACCGTGAGAACAGGAGGCTGGACTGGGTGGGACTTGTGCTCAAACCAGCAGAGTTCCTCTTCTGTTCTTGCAGGGTTCTGTCTCCTGCATCTCAAGAAGGGTGTTGTTTTATCTGATGATATATTTAAATGCTCATTGGCTGCTCTTCTGTCATGCCTCGCAGAGCGGCATGCAAAATGCCATAAAAATGCCAGACCTACAGCAGAACATCTCAGCAGCACATTCGGAAAAGATGAGCGCAAAAGCCTTTCCCTCTCTGAAGGCTTTCACCTGATGCTGGAAAGAGAGTCTGAATGACGCGGTGCTTGCATGCTCTTCTTCAAAGCATTTTTACCCCGCTCTTCAGCTGCAAAGGCCCCCAGGTGAATTGCAGGAGAATGAGTGCAACAGGGGCCACCACAAGAAAGTCCCTGCTCTTGAGATCCCACCTTGCCTGACTTCAGAGGAGAAGGAGAGATGGGGAGACGCTGAGCCCCACTGTCTTCCTGGCTGGGCAGGTTCTCGTGGGCTCCCTGCTGTCTCCTCAGCCCAGATCAACTTGTGACTCCTACTCATGGATTCATCTCGATTTTTAATGGCAGAAGGGACAAGATGGGGCTTTGCAGCAGCCTGCCAGGGTGCCAGGAGAGAGCTGCCCAGTGCTGCCCTCTGACATTGGCCCCGTAGTTCATCGTGGAGCCACTGTGACTCCTCCAAGTCTCACAGGCCCTTCTGGAGGATCCCGTGATCCTCTGCATTGAGTTGCCGAAAGATCGAGTGGAATCAACAGGGTCACCTCCTGCCTGGAGAAGACCATCGGTCAGGGCAACCCAGGCTGCTGCTGTCCCAGTTGCACCCAGTTGATGGAAAGGGGTGCGTGGAGGGAGGTGGGGCCCCAGAGTAGTGGGGTGGGGGGCATTTTGTCTCCAAGCCCTGTTGCTGTTCCCCCCATAGCGTGAGATCTTGGCTGGGCTTTGTTTTTTTTTGGGGGGGGGGTGTGCCTGCCTTGGGCCTTGTCTTGTTCCTGCAAATCCCCCTGATTGATTTAGATAAAAGCAGGAGAAAAACTCTCTATTAGTGAACAGCAAACAGAGGAGAGAAAGCTTCAAGTCAACCAAATCCTTCGCAAGCACCAGCTAAACCGTCTCTGGGGGATGTGAGTCAGACCACAGGCAGCACAGAGCCAGGCAAAGCCGGGGATAAAAAAGCCGCTGTTGGGGGAAGCAGCAACAGTTGCCCCCCCCCCGGCACTGCTGTGCGTTGGCAGGGCTGGCGGCTGGCAGGGTCCCGGCAGGAGGGAGGGGCTCAGGCTGGTCTGAGTGTGGAGCAAGGGCAGCTGGAGGGGGAACTGGCCCCACTGGGACATCTCCTGGCTTCCCTTCGCACTTGGGGGGAGAGGACACATCCTGCCCGGTGAATAGGCATGGCATTTAGCTCCTCTGGTTTGCCTGCAGAATGGCTCAGGAAGCCCTCAGGGAATCACACAATAGTAGAGGGACCCTCAAGGGTCATCTAGTCCAGCCCCCTGCCATGCTGAAATCTCAGGGAGCATGCCTGGCAGATGAGCACCCCAACCTCTGCTGAAGAACCTCCCAGGGAGGAGACCGCCCCCCCCTAAATGGACCTGCTCTAGCCATGATTTTGTCAGCCAGCTTCCAAAGGTGTCTGAGTGACACTCTCCTAGTCCAATGACCAATGCCCATTCACCAATTGGAAGAGCTCTGCTGGACAGCTGCTTGCGGACGCAGCGGTGCCAGAGAAGTTCAAAGACTGTCTCAAGGCAAATCTGGGGAAAAAAAGTAGTATAAACACCAACAACTGGGAGACACTGGCCTGCGAGCGCTCCAACTGACCAAAGGTGTCACGGGCTTTGAAGACACTTGAACTCAGGACACAAGGGAGAGACGTGCTAGGAGGAAGGCACGCTTGGCAAATCCACACTGTGATCAACTCCCGCCCAGAAACCAGTGTCCCCACTGTGGAAGGACACATGGACCCAGAATTGGCCTCCACAGTCACTTACGGACTCACTGTTAAAACCGTGTTCATGGAAGATAATCTTACTGGGCTACAAGTGATCGGTGAAGAAGAAGAAGAAGACGACAAAGAAGAAGACGAAGAGAAAACGAAGAGAAGAAGAAGCAGCCAGAGAGCTGAGCTCCATCTGCCACATGGCACATGGCAGGCATGGTGGTGCTGTCAGGTTCAAGCCAGGCTGGCACCACAGCCAGGGGTTCCTGTCCAGAGCCAGTCACATCTGGCTCAGCCTCCAGGGGACTCTGGGAGGGGAGAGGGGGGGGTCCCTCCTCTGGCCTCCAGCCCTTGTGTCTGTGTGGTTGCCTTGCGCATCGATCGCCATGCATTTCATTTATGACACTTCTGATTCTTATAACCATTGGAAGGGGGTGGAGTCTCCCTCCCGGGAGGTTTCCAAGCAGAGGTCCAAGAGCCGTCCGTCAGGGATGCTACAGCTGTCATTCCTGCATTGCAGGGGGTTGGACTAGATGACCCCCTGGTTCCCTTCCAACTCTGCAGTTCTAGGATTCTTGCTCACTTGGCCGCCTGGGGGGAGCCTTGCCTGGGGGTGGGGGTGCCCTGTTGGGTTCAGCCTAGTCGGACCCTTCTGTGCTGCTCCCCCCCCCACGGATGCCCCCTTTTAGTGAGGAGAGAGAGAGGGAGACCAATTTGCTCCGACTTGTTAGGTTTTATTGCTTTGGGGGCCCCCCTGGTGTGCACTGGAGAGGAGGTTGGGGGGGGGAGACCCTCTCTTTATCCACTTTACGTGCCTAATTATCTCTCTCGCTTGGGGGGGGGGGCTTCTGCAGCTCATTGCCAATGCTGAGGGTTTGTTTGCTTGCGAGTCTTGCGAGATTTCCGCCCCCCCCCCCCAGCAAAGGCAGAGGCTGGGATTTGGGGGAGGAAGGCGAGAGCAGCTGCCTCCTGCTTCGTGCTGCGAGATCTGGAGGCGCAACGCAGACGGAAAGTCAAGCAGCCGAGTCTCCCTTCCAAGCGGAAGGAGGGGAACCATCAACAGAGCACAACCCCCCCCCCAGCTTAAAACCTGTCTGTCAAAAACCAAGGACAGGTGGGGCAGGTGCCCCCTGTGACCGGGAGGGAGGGAGGCCAGAGAAGTTGGAGGCAAAGATGGGCACAGCCTCCTCCCCCCGGACTGTTTGCAAGCAGGAAGGTGAGTTGGGGGGGCTGGCTGAGAGAACCCCCCCCCTTTCGCCCCCAGGAACCAGCCTGCAATGCCCAGGCCTGGGCGAACGGGAAAGTCTTCTTTCCCTGGCACCAAAAGGACCAGCAAACTCTTTCCAACTCCTCTATCAATGGTATTTAGCGCCTTCCAAATTGAATTTAATATATAAATTAGGACCGGATAAATGTTGGCGACGTGGATTAAATAAAGCAGATTACAGACATCTCTTCTGGAATGGTTCTCAGAGAGAAATATTCTGAAAATCTGTTCAGGCTAATAATCTCTGATATGATAGGATATCATATATAGCCTTGGAACCTCAAGGATTTCTGCTTGGTTATCTAAAAGATGTCGTACTGGAAAATGATCAAGAAATAGCGTTCAACCTTAAAACTGCTTCTAAGATTATAATAGCTAAAAGCGGGAGGGAAAGCATATCTCTTTCGATATCGGAATGGAGTGAGAGAATGTGGTCGGGAGTCACTACCATCAAGCTAACCTCTTATAAACCAGCCTAACAGGTTAATGGAAAAAATGTGTTTCTTGTAATATTTTGGAATAACAAGTTCAATACTGTAGCAAGATTTCTTTATGCTTTGTATTTCATTTATTTATTTTTGTTAATAAAATACTTCTTCTTCTTTAAAAAAGAGCACCCCCTCCCTGGTGCCTTGGGGGGGGCAGTTGAGCTGTTCTGTGTTTCCTCGAATCTTTTGCCCCTTCCTCTCTGCCTCCTTGACCCGCTTTGCAAGTGCAAGAGGGGTCCATGGTGGTGATTTCTGAGTGGTCTGACAGGCACCCTAGAGGTGGCGCTGGAGGGGGGGGGATCTGGCATGGGGAGCCCAGGTTCAACACGTTCGAAGGAAGAGACCTCTGTGACTTCCAGCCCCCACCGTCAAGGAATGACCATAGCTGTCAAGCGTCCCTTATTTGGTGGGACAGTCCCTTATTCCAGCGCCATGTCCCACTGCTGTCCCTTATTGATGATGTCTCTTAAATAAGCTACTGAAGGGAATGGGGCCCTTTCTATGTCCAGCTGCCCTTTGTCAACAACAAATTGTTGCTGTTTTTGTGTGTGGAATATATGCTATATGGTAATTTATGGGCCTAATGGGGATCTAAAGCCATTTGCATGCAACAAAATAGGTATTTTATAAAAGTAATTGTTGATCCCTTATTTTGGCTACTGATCCCTTATTTTCGAGGCTGCTGGTCCCTTATTTTCAAATCTGTAAGTTGACAGCTATGGGAATGAAGCATTGGCACTGAGGTAGGACTGGGGGTGGGCTTGGCATGGCCGGGGGAGAGAAGGGCCACCCCCCCATGCTGCCCGTTCAGACCTCCTCCTTCTCCTTGTTTATTTATCGTATTTCTCTACTGACTTTTCCTCCATGGAACTCAAGCTGGCGTACATAGTCCCCCCCCCCCATTTCATCTTCACAACAGCTCTGTGAGGTAGGTTAGACTGAGAGGCCGCCCAGGGAGATCTTCCCAACCGTGTGGGGATTTGAACCCTGGTCTCCCAAGTCACTGTGCTGCTGTTACCCTACAAAGGAGCAACGCGGCGCTCCAACCATTATGCCGCGCTGCCTTCCTAAGCGGGCTTGGCACTCGCACAGTGTTGTTGGGCTTTCTGGAGCTCCCTCCAGTTTGCCAGCCTCAAATCCAGCCCCCCCCCCCGCAGTGCATTTAGGCAACAGTTGGCAGGGGCCCTTTGGCATTTAATGGCGCCTGGTTTTACGGCCGGTGCCATCTGTGTCTGTTTTCCTGCGTGGCATTTTTATTCCGTTTTAAACGGTTATGATCTTGCCGTTTTAAAACTGCTGGTCACCTCAAGAGGCTTCCTGACTGACAGGTGAGATGGGGGGGCAGATTCTTCCCTGAAGGGCTGGGCCCACCTGAGCGAGCCCTACCTGGCGGGGGCCCTGCCCACCTGGCAGCCCTGCTTACCTAGCGGGGGCCCTGCCAGCTGGGGAGGCCTCTGCCTTCTCCCTCTCCCCCCCCCCAACTTGCCTTGTCAGTCTCTGGGCCATCAGCAGCCTTCCAGCCCCCTCCCCAACACCCCCTCCTGCTCCTCACGTCCAGGGGTCCCACTTTGGTCAAATTGAACATGATGTCAAATTAGACCCATTGCAGGGACACTCCGAGTGAAGCCCCCAGTTTAATGAGGCAGCGTTGAAAATCAATAACTTAATTGCAGCCGTTTGATGGACTTTTATCCAATTTGCACTCTCTCTGCCCCCCCCTTCTACGTGTTGTGCATGAGGACCCTGGGCTCTGTCTGGGGATGGAGGAGAGCAGGCTGGGCTGGGGAGAGAACCCCCACCCTATGGGTTCTTCCCCCCCCAGGGGGCCTTGCACAGATCTGAGCCTGCAGGAAATTGTCCCGCCCAGGACAGGGGGAGGCCTTGGTGGGGCTGGGGTTGTGGAAGTCGGGGGTCAGGGCTGCTGCTCACATGGGGCTCTTTCTGTCCTCCCCCCCAAGGGACATCGGTGATGCAGGTGATGGCGTCCGATGCTGACGACCCCACCTACGGAAGCAGCGCCCGGGTGGTGTACAGCGTCCTCGAGGGCGAGCAACACTTCACGGTCGACAGCAGGACGGGTGAGTGCCAGGCAGAGGTGCTGGGGGCACTGGGGGCTGGCTGTGCTCAGGGGGGTGGGCTTTGACCCCCAACTACCACCCCCTGGCTCTCCTGGAGCAGAAGCTATCCCTTTGAGAATCAGGGGGGCAGCTAGGTAGCCTAGCAAATTGGGTGCTGGGCTTGTGGAAGGGGCAATTTAACCTCGGGGGGGGGTAACCTTGGGTCTGTCCTGCTTCTTGGGGGGGCTGCTGCAAGGAAGATCACCCAAGAACGCCAGCCTGGCAGAGGCGTCTTTGGAGTTCTGCTGCAGGAGCTCTCCCTCGCATAGTTAGACGGTGGAACTGCCCACCACAGGAGGCAATGATGCCCCCCCCCCCAATTCCGGACCAATTCATGGACAAGAGGACTGTCCATGGCCCACCTTATGCTTCTGAGTCCCAGCTGCTGGAAAGCACAGATGTAGAGAGTTGCTGCGTGAGGGTTTTCCACCCCCTCCTCCTCCTCCTCTGTGCCCACCTGCCTGGTTGCCAGGTGATCTCCCTGGGAGAGAGGGAGGGGCTGGCATTAGGAGACCGCCCGTGGGCATCTGCACCCAGCGGGGCGTCCGGAAATGTCAGCCTGGGCCGGCTGGGCCCACCTTGGAGGAGGGGCGCTGACCCTTCCCGGGTGCGGGGGGGGGGGGGCTGGCACTCTGAAGGGGCACAAAGACTCCCCCCTGCCAGGCGCTCCAGCAGCGGCTTTGTTAGCGCCGGGCCTTTGATTAAAGGCAACACTTTAAATTAAGGATTGCTTTATAAATGCTCTATTAATATTTGATGGGCGAGCGGTGGAATCCGCTCCATCCTTTAATAACTTCTAATAAAGGCCTGCTGTAAAAGGGACCTGTGATAAATCCCCAGCAGATGATCCCGTGACGGCCTGTTAGGACGGGGGGGGGGGGCTTCGCTCGCTCGCTTCCCTGGGCCTGGGGGGAGGGGGAGACTCCGAAAAGGGGCTGCTGGACCCCATGGCAGTTGCTGTGAGGGCAGGCACCCCTCTGGGTACTGCTGGCGGTATCCACAGCGAGATGCAGCCAAGAGGGCTGGGCTGGCAGTCCCGGTACCCAGCTCAGGATCCCCGCAGGGGCTGGCAAGGGACCAGCATCCTTGAAACCCAGAAACGGCCAGCCAGGCTTCCGTGGGGCGTCCGTGGGGCTCAAGTGTCTCTCCATCCATCCATCCCCCTTTGCTTCTTTCCGTCCTCAAGTTGAGTGGGGAGTTTCAATGTGCGGCGATGCGTCAGATTCACAGGTCTGCCCACTCTGGCTATTCCTGGGCAAGCAGCTGCCTCTGCCCACACCTCGCAAAGCCCCCTCTTGCCAAAGCAGCTACGGTGTCCCCAAAGGTCCCTGGGGATTCTCGGAAGAGGCTGGATCTCTGCTTGGAAACGGGAGCCACGCTTTTTCTCCAGCCTCAGAAGTCTTCTTTCCCACCTGGCAGCCTTGGTCAGTTTCTGGGCAGGAGATGTCTCCCTCTCTGCCTGCCTGCAGGGGGCACTGTGGAGGCCGGGGCAGAGGCTGCAGGAATTACCTGTGTGATATGGAGACCTGCTCCTTCCTCCCCTCCCTCACCTGGGGGTCTCTGCCGCTCCTAACTTGGGCTGGCCCAGAGGAGGGTTATTCTCCCTTGGCTTCCTGGGCCTGCTGGCATCCTGGCATCCCGCGAAAGCCCTTCGGAAGTCAGGCGGCTTCTGCACCCGCTTCTCTTCCCCCCCCCCATTGAGTGTGGCATCAAGAGCCCTCCTCCGAGCCAGGGTGGCAGCAGTTGTCGGTGGTCGAGGAGCAGGCTGCCAACTTGCGCTGGCTTGGGTGGCGTGGGAGCTGGCAGAGCCGTCGGGGAGACGTTTGTCCTGCTGAGGGCAGAGGCCACGGAAGGCCCCCCCCCCCCCGACTCAGGCCGGGTCCCGTCATGCACCTGGCAAGCTGCTCCGCCTGGCAATTCCTTCCTGTGCTCGGAGCATCAGGTTTAATTGCCCAGATCAGCAGCTTAACTTGCAGAGCCATCGTGATCATTAATGCTGTAAAAGGAGCCATAAAATCTGGCACCTTCATTTTTCGTAATATACGATAATGGAGAGCCGTTTGCTTTTCCTTTTTGACTTTGACCTGCTTTCTCCCTCGCCTTGAACACGCGAGGAGACCCAGGCGGGGAGCAGCCCTGCTGGCACAGGGTGCAAATGTCCTGCGCGAGGCTTGGCGGGACCGTGCGTGTCTTTGCACGAGCGGGAAGGGAAAGGAGGAGCTCTGGCCTTCTCTCTGAGGACCTCCTGCCCAACCTTCTCCGAAAGGAAAGCCGGCAGGATCAGGCCAATGGGCCGCCTAGCCCAGCATCCTGTTCTCATTGTTGCCAAATGCCCGTAGGAATCCAGATAGACTTCCTCTGGACCTGGAGGTTCCATAAGAGAATATGAGGAGCCTGGCTGCTGGATCAGGCCAAAGGGGGACCATCTTCTGTTCTTAAAGTGGCCAACCAGATGCCCCACCAGGAAACCTGCAAGCAGGATCAGACCCCAGAGCCCTCTCCCTTCCTGGCATTCACAAGCATTTTGGCCTCCAACCATGGAGGACAGAGAAGAACCACCTTGGATAGTTTCTTTCTCCTTCATGAATTTACTGTATTTTTCGCTCTATAAGACGCACCTAGTTTTTAGAGGAGGAGGAAAACAAGAAAAAAATAATATTCTGAGTCTCAGAAGCCAGAACAGCAAGAGGGAGCCCTGCGCAGTGAAAGCAGCAATCCCTCTTGCTGTTCTGGCTTCTGGATAGCTGCGCAGCCTGCATTCGCTCAATAAGACGCACACACATTTCCCCTTACTTTTTAGGAGGGAAAAAGTGAGTCTTATAGAGTGAAAAATACAGTATCTCCTCCTCTTTCAAAGCCATCCAAGCTGGTGGCCCTCACGGCCTCCTGTGGCAGGGAGTTCCATAGGTTAACGCTGCTCCATCCTTCCTTTGGTCTACCCTGAATGCCCCAGCATTCAGCTTTGTTGGCACTGCCCAGCAAGCCCTGCTTGGCCAGCTCTTGGCACTGGGCCTCCCCCCTCCCAGTGCTGCTTCTGGGCAGAGGGAGGACCTGGCCTGGTGTGGCTCCTCCTTTCTGCTGCTGCCGGGGGGAGGCTGAGGCGGCATCCGAGTCTGGCCAAGGGCACTGCCAGCGCCTTCCGCCCCAGGGGCTCTTCCCCGGAAGGGCTCCCAGGTGGGCAGAGCCTTTGAACCCGGGGCAAGTTGCCTGCCTGCCTGCCACCTCCTTGGGAAATTAGGATGCATTTATGGATGTAAAGTGGAAATTAATCTTTAACGACCAGAGGGATTTGGGATTTGGCTTCGTTTTGTGCCGTCTTAGGCGCAGTCCCCAGGCCCCATCTGTTAGGGGGCGGAGGGGGGAGAGGGGACTCCTGGGCCGAGAATCTGGCTCTGAAGAGGCCGACAGGTGGGGCCGCTGCCCCTGCAGGAATCGGCACGCAGGGCAATCGGGTTCCTCTGCCAGGGGCCACTGGGTGAGGCTTTGAGGAACAGAGAATCCTAGAACACAGAGTTGGACGGGACCCCCAAGAGTCATCTAGTCCAACCCCCTGCAATGCAGGAATGACCTGAGCCAGGATGAGGCCGCTTGGACTCAATGCTGGCTACCTTGACTGGCCACGGGTGGCATTCAGGCCACAGGGATTCAGAAGCGTTGGACGCTGAGCAGAACCTTCTGGCTGGGAGCCACTGAATTTGCCTGATCCTCTTTCATAGGTTTCATCCAGGTTGGTGGCCATCTCTGCCTCCTGTGGCAGGGAGTTCCACAGGTTAACAATGCGCTGCGTGAAGCAGGACTTTCAGTTGTCTGTCCCAGGATTGGGGGCAAATTCAGCCCCTGTGAGGCTCCTGGTAAGGCAGGTTGAAAGAAGCAGCAGCCCAGCTGTTTGCAGTTGTCCCCCCCCTCCCTCCCTCCCTCCCCCCCCCCGATTTCCACAACTCTTGTGTGAGAGAGATGGGCACGGAGCCAAAGGCAGGGAGGTGGAATCACTCGTGCGAGGGGAGAAGTTATTTAAAAGAGAGGCGATCGGGTGTGGAGGGGGGGGGGCTGTGGAGATAATGAAAGCCAGCAGACGCAGCTGCGCCCCCCCCAACTCCCTGGGTTTCCTCTGAGTCTTCTTGGCCTCGCAATGAGCCCAGAGTGTGTCATAGAATTGTAGAGGGCACCCCCAGGGTCATCTAGTCCAACCCCTGCAATGCTGGCAGAGATGCCCAACGAGGGGAGAAGCTGCGTTTGAGTTCTCCCTTAGACGGCACCAGCAGAGAGGCAGAAGGTCGGCATATTCTGGGATGGATCCGGCCCCTGGCTTCCTTCTCCTTCCATGGGGCTGTCATGGGAGGCGGGTCCAGCTCTTCCTTGGATTGCGTGCATAATTATGGGATGGAGTCCGACTGGTGGGAGGGATTTCCCCGGGGCTGGAGCGGAAGCTGAGGAGCCGGTGGCAGAGCAGGGTCCCTGCCAGCATCCCAGCGCCCCCTTCATTCTGCCCGGTGCTGAGGCCTCGCTGGAGGGCCCTGGGCTCCCTTCCTGCTGGGAGGATGATGAGCTTCTGTCTCCGCTGAGCCCCCCCCCCCCGGTGACGTCCCTCTCATCACAGCGCTGCTGACAAGAATCATTTTCATTATAAAACGCTTCAGACCCTTTAATTAACGGAGCCGTTTCCATTCCAATGAGACACCGCCTGGCTCTGGAGCTGCAGCAACTTGCAGGAGCCAGACGCCACCCCCTTCTGAACAGGAGAGGACCAGGAGAGGTGCAGGATCAGGCCAGTGACCCATCGTGTCCACAGAATACAAGGGCAAGATGCCCTCCCCTCTGGTGGTTTTGGGCAACTGATATTTCTGCCTCCGGCTGTGGAGGAAAAGCAAAGCCGTTCCATTTATCATCATCATCATCATCATTAGAATTAGAATTCCTATACCGCCCATCACCCAAAGATCACAGGAAGGTTTACAATATAAAAACACAAAAATACACACCGTAGTAACAAACAGAAGCAATGCCCCCCCACCCCCTGGTTGTAAAGGCCATAGATTGTTGAATAAGCCAAAGGCCTGGGAGGTGAGGAATGTTTCTGCCTGGTGCCTAAAGCAATGCAGAGAAAGCATCAGGCCAGCCTCATTATTATTATTATTATTAAATTTTATTTATACCCTGCCTGCTCCTTGGGAGAAAGGCGATGGCAAACCTAGACAGGATCATTAAAAGCAGAGACATCACCTTACCAACAAAGGTCCGTGTAGTTCAAGCCATGGTTTTCCCAGTAGTGATGTATGGAAGTGAGAGCTGGACCATAAAGAAGGCTGATCGCTGAAGAATTGATGCTTTTGAATTCTGGTGCTGGAGGAGACTCTTGAGAGTCCCATGGACTGCAAGAAGATCAAACCTCTCCATTCTGAAGGAAATCAGCCCTGAGTGCTCACTGGAAGGACAGATCCTGAAGCTAAGGCTCCAAGACTTTGGCCACCTCATGAGAAGAGAAGACTCCCTGGAGAAGACCCTGATGTTGGGAAAGATGGAGGGCACAAGGAGAAGGGGACGACAGAGGACGAGATGGTGGGACAGTGTTCTCGAAGCTACCAGCATGAGTTTGACCAAACTGCAGGAGGCAGTGGAAGACAGGAGTGCCTGGCGTGCTCTGGTCCAGGGGTCACGAAGAGGCGGACATGACTAAACGACTAAACAACAACAACTCCCCAGCCAAGACTGGGCTCAGGGTGGCTAACACCGGTATAAAAACAATTGATTAAAATACAACTTAAAAACAAGATTAAAATACAACATTAAGATGCAGCCTCATTTCAGTAGGAACTCAAATCAAAAACCTTTGGGGATAAAAATGTCAAATCTTCACCAAGGTTAACTATCCAGACTGGTCCTGCATGGTCCAGAAAAAGCCAGGGAAGTCCCCAAATAGGAGTTCCATCACAGAAGGAGAAAGGAAAAAGAAAGAGGGGGAGGGGATCAAGATGATTCCAAGCCAAAGGCCAGGCGGAACAACTCTGTCTTCCAGGCCCTGCGGAAAGAAATCAGATCCCGCAGGGCCCTGGTCTCATGAGACAGAGCGTTCCACCAGGCGGAGCCAGTGTTGAAAAGGCCCTGGCTCTGGTTGGAGCTAATCTGAAAAGGCCCGGGACCTCTAGGGTGTTGCTATTTATGGACCTTAAGGTCCTCCGTGGGAGAGACCGTGAGAGGCTTTGCAACTGACCGGTAGTTAGATTTTCCGAATGCAGGGAGGGTTTCAAGCAGGCAGGGAGCCCTCCTTCTCCTAGGAAGGCATTCCTCGCCATCATGGCCCAGCCAGTTGTCCCCTCCTGGCTGGTTTTTATCGGGGTTAAGGGACGCGGGTGGGACTGTGGGTTAAACCACAGAGCCCAGGACTTGCCGATCAGAAGGTCGGTAGTTCGAATCCCCACGACGGGGTGAGCTCCCGTTGCTCGGTCCCTGCTCCTACCCACCTAGCAGTTCAAAAGCACATCAAAGTGCAAGTAGATAAATAGGTACCGCTCCGGCGGGAAGGTAAACGGTGTTTCCGTGCACTGCTCTGGTTCGCCAGAAGCGGCTTCATCATGCTGGCCACATGACCCCGGAGCTGTACGCCGGCTCCCTTGGCCAGTAAAGCAAGATGAGCGCCGCAACCCCAGAGTTGGTCACGACTGGACCTAATGGTCAGGGGTCCCTTTAGCTTCACCTTTACCTTAGAGCGCAAGGGGTCTCCCTGAGCAGTCCAAGCCCCATTTCCACATCCTTGAGCCTTACCATAGACTCTACTCTGGACACTCCTTGAGATGCATCTGCTGTAACAGCGGAGCCAGGATCCTGGCGGGTGCAAGTGGCTTTCTCCTCTAGATGCTTTGCAAACAAGTCACGTTGAACTGGCTCCTTTGGGCCAGACTGTCAAGCGCCCTGCATGCGCAACCTGGGAAAGCTCTGCCGGGCGGCACAATCAGGATGCAATGGAGGCGGCAAAGTACACCATCCCTGTTGGCAGCTATCCCTGCCTCCTGAGACAGGGAGTTCCATAGTTTAATTCTGCCTTGCATGAAGAAGGACTTGCTGGAAGATGTCCAGAATCTTCCAACTTTCCGCTTCTTTGGATGTCCTGCCTCCCAAGGGCTCTGCCACCCAGATGCCAGCTCTGACCAGGAGTATCCTTGGCCTGGCCCTCTTCCCAGCAATCTCTTGCCCCCCGCCCCCGTCACAGGATGGCAGTGCCCCCCCCAGACCTCCAGGGAGGCAGGCAAGTGCAGGAGGCCCTGCCTGCTGGTTTGGGAGGTGCCATCTGGTAGCCCTTTGCTGCAGGAGCGCTCTTCCCATGCTCAGAGGCACACAGCTGCTGTGCCTTCGCATGGGCCAGGGATGAAGAAGGAGGCCTGGGACTCCCTGCATGTGGGAAGGCTCAGAGAGGAATGCAAGGAGCTGCTTCACATGGAGCCAAAGCCTTGGTCTGTCTAGCTGAGTGTTGTCTGCACTGAGTGGCAGCAGCGGCTGACAGAGATTGAACCTGAGCCCTTCTGCATGCAAGGCAGCTGCTCTGGCTCTCTGGAAAGGGGGCGCTGAGCCCCTTCTGCTTCTCTTTGCAAGCTCAGCCCCAGCAGGATGGGCAGCGAGGGGGGGGGGAGAGCTTTTTGCTGGACTTTGCAACGTTTTGCATCGAGCAAGCAGCGTGCCCCCCCTTCTCTCCCTCTTTCTGGGGGCAGGGAGGGCAGCCAGAGCTTTGGGGGTGAGGCGGAGGTAATTGCAGGGCACGGCGGCTGACAGCTGTCAGCCAGGGAGAGAGGCCAGGAGCGGCTTTGGGTCCAGCCAGCAGTGATGCCTCCTGACAATCAGCCCATCAGCGGCGGGATAATGAGCAGAGCCTTCGGGGCTGCCAAGCGTCTCCTGGGAAGAGCTGAGAGGCAGCAGCGGGGCGGGGGGGGGGGGAGCCGCACAGGCCTGGCCTCTCCAGCACTCCAGCCCCTACTTGGCTGCGCCCCCAAACCAGCCCTGGGGAAGCACTGAGCAACCACCAGGCTCCCTGCCCCAAATGCAAGGGCTCTGGAGAGACGCTGCCAGGAAGGATGTTTCCCTGACAGCAGAGTGACCTCGTGGGACCCTCCGGCTTGGTCGGGGGGCTGGATCTGCAGCTCTGCCCCATGCTAGAATCATGGGAGGGTAAGACCCATGGGAGGGTCACGAGGCTCATCGCGTCCAACCCCTGCCATGCTGGCAAAATCACACCTCCCCACTCTGAGACCATCTACCTCCGACCCCCCCCCAGGACCCACAGCCTGGCTCCCCCAGTGGCAGTCAGGAAACCAGTGGCTCTTGAAACTGGGTGAGGCTGCTGGGGGCCAGCGGAGTCCTCTTTGGAGCCATGTTACCAGGAGGCTCTTTTTCTTCCTGCCCTTTAGCCCTGGGTCGCAGAGAATCACAGAATTGTAGATTTGGAAGGCACCCCAGAGTCATCTAGTCCACCCTCTGCAAGTGTAGGAGGTGTGGGCAATTGCACGAAGAGAAGTAAAAGGGGTGGGCGGGTGCAGGAGTTGGGACCCGGGCTGCCAAATGGTTGGCAGGGGAGCCTGGTGCCTGGCGGGCGATGGGAATGCCATCCTGGTCTGGCTGCCTTTGAGCAGCTGAGCTAAAACTGGCCCCCGCTGCCCCCTCCCCAACAGCTGCCTTTCCTGCAGCTGGCCGGTTGCCAGCCTGGCTCCCCTGGGTGCTCAGCCAGCTCCTTGCCATGGGTGGTGGTGGTGGGGGCGAGGTGGCATCTCTGCCCCTTCCCTGCTTTCCCCCAAACTCTCCTGGCTCCTGCCGGGCAGCGGGCAGCTATTTATAGCGGCTTCAGCAGAGTTCATCAGAAAGATCTTTATTTTGATCTGAGGAGTTAACAAGCAGCTGGTGCTTCTCTGAGCTGGTGAGACAAACAGGCAGCAGAGATCCTTGGATCTCGCCCAGCGCCAGGCACAGCCTCATCCTGCCCCCCTGCAGCAGCAGCTGCAGCCAAGAGATGCTGGGGGGGGGGAGGGATTCCCCCTGCAGCTGTGCCCCCCCCTTCGCCCGCACTGCTGCTTCCCAATTAAGGGGACTTCCAGACGGGAGCTTAGTATGGCAAGCCAGTCTTTGAGATCCCGCAAATGCTCATTGGCAACATGTGACACGTGTGTTTTCCAACTTGTTGGATTTCCCCATGAAAAGGGAAAATTGGCACCAAAAGATGGCAAAATACAGGCTGTCATTTTGATGCTAGTGATGCTGTCATGTGGGGGTGGGGGTGTGAAAAAGGCCTGAGGGGGCCAGGATCGGGGCCTGCCTGGGGGACCCTCTGTGGCTATCGGGGGGGGGGGGCTCCAAGGCGGCGGCTGCCCCACAGGGGACATTCCCTGCTCCCACAGATCTCCCGGGTGCATATCCTGCCCCCTTTTGCCCCACAATCCCTGGGTGCCACCTCTTCCTTGCTGTGGGGCAGCCAGCTGGTTGGGGGCTCCTTCTTTAGCCGAGGGTCCAGGCCTCCTGCATTTCCCAATATGCTCCCAAATACCAGTTGTTGGAGACGGGGGCGGGGGTGGAGTGCTGGGCTTGTTCTCACATCCATCTTGGGATTTGCCCCCTGCCAAGGGAGCGGTTTGTGGGTCTTCTCCTTGGCACAGTTTGCAGGGGGGCTGAGGGAAGGCAGGGGTGTTGGGGCTGGGCGTGGCCCCTTGAGGCTCCTGGCACTGACACGTCGGGGCTTCCTGCAGGTGTGATCCGGACGGCGGTGGCCAACCTGGACCGGGAGACGCAAGACCGCTATGAGGTGGTGGTCCGGGCGACGGACATGGCCGGGCAGCTGGGAGGCCTCTCGGGGTCCACCACCGTCACCATTGTCATCACGGACGTCAACGACAACCCCCCACGCTTCCCCCAGAGTGAGTGGGGTGGACGGGGGGAGGGTGGCAGCAGCTGGCAGCTCCTTTGTGGGGGGCAGCTGTCCAGCCCACTTGGGCTGCCTTGGCAGTGGGTTGCTGGGCCAGGCAGTGGGATGGGCCCTGCCAGCTGGGCACTGGGGCCACGTTGCCTGTGCCATGCACACTCTCCTGGTGCCAGGCTGGGGTGTCCCTGCTTTTAGGGTGCAGGCTCTGTGCAAGCTGTGAAGGGTGTGTGTGCCCCTGAAAACTCTGGTGTGGGGTAGGCAGATTTACACAGGACTCTCCCCCCCCCCCCTGAGAGATTCCCTTTCCCGAAATCTCAGAACCACTGACTTGATGACAAATGCAAATCCAGGATTAGGTGAGCTGGGCCGTTTGGCAGTTTTAGCTTTATAAATTATGAATAAAATGCAATGGGATCTCTTTGCAGGGCATTAGAACATTATCCCTCCCCAATTATTATTTTTTACAGAAAACTTCCAAGTTCTTTTTTTCCTAGAAAATCCACATCACTGCTTTTTATTATTGTCCCCCCCCCTTAAATGGAAGTTTATTAAGGTAAAGAAAAAACCAAAGAGAGAATATATGGGGTGAGGGAATGAAACACATGCTATCAACTCTGAGCACATTGGCAATGCAAGAAGCATCAATGCATCCACCCAAGATGGACACACAACATCCAAATGTCCAAAATGATGTCCAGGTGAAAGTGGAGTTTACAAAAAAAGAAAAAGTGGGTGCAGATGTAGTCGGGACATTCAGGTCCTCAGACCACTGCCCAGCAGACGGCGAGTATTAATCCTCCCAGTCGCTTTGTGACCCAAAGGGCTCCTGAAGTCCACTTTTCTCATCCTGCTGTTCATCCCCAGGCCAAGGGGATAGGATCTGAAAATGCACAGACATCTGCAAATATCCAGGATTGCTCCAGTACAAAAGTGATGCAGACCCAAAGGGAAGTGCCACTGGACCTGCCAACATCACGACAGGGCCAGAGTCCATCCGAATTAGACCGTCCCTAGAGAGACCTGGGAGATCAATTTTTGCAGAATCCCTCTCAGTTTTAAAGCTACGGAAATGTTCCACGTTGATCGGAGGGGTTGTCCCATCCAGAGATCCGTGGTTGAGGTTATGCCACCCACTCAAGCTCCTTGTTTTATCCGTGCTTTGAAGATGGGTTCCTTTTGGGGGGGGGGATGTGAGGGTGCCGGGGCTTGGAGGCAGCGATGGGGTAGCTCTTAAGCAGGAATCTTCCTCCCTGCGAGACCCTCACCCAGCCTCTTCCTCCCCCCCCCCCAGAGATGTACCAGTTCAGTGTGGTGGAGACGGCCCCCGTGGGGACTCTGATTGGGAGGGTGAAGGCCGAGGACTCCGACGTGGGCGAGAACACCGACATGACCTACCAGGTCAAGGACGAGGAGGGGCTGGGGGCTTTCCGGGTGACCACCGACAGCAACACACAGGAAGCCCTCATCTCCGTGCAGAAGGTGAGCCGGGGGGGCTCCCCTTCTCCCCTTTGTGGGTGTTGGGGGAAGCTGGGGGGGGGGAATCCTCTGGCCACAGCAGGGCCTCGGGGGAGCTGCCCCAGCATTCACAATTCTATTCAATTCAGATCCATGCAGTTCTATGGATTCCCCGCCATCCTCTGCTGCCCCATCAGCAAAGCCCTGCCCAGCCTTGGGGGCTCTTTCCTCCTGCCCCCCTTCTCCCCCTTTTCTCCCCCCCTCCAGCTGACTCTGGTTTCTCCAATTGATTCCTGGTGAGTTCTGCTTGGCTGGCAGGCCTCCCTCCGCCTGGGAAACGGGGATCTTGGGACTCTTCAGCTTTTCCAGAATTCGGAGCATGCCAGCCCGTCTGCCGGATTCTGCCTGCCTCCGTCTTCTGAGCGCCTCGCGTTGCGTCAGACTGGGGCCCCCTCCTCCCCCATGGAGGAAGGCAGGCAGGCAGGAGACTGAGAGCTGCTTGCTGCAGAGCCAGCCCATGGGCCCTGCTCTGGCTTGTCTGCCCAGACTGGCAGCCGCTCTCTGGGGTTGCCCCTCCCAGCCTTGCCAGGCGATGCTGCCAGGCGGGTGCACCTGGGTCCCTCTGCATGCAAGGCAGCTGCTCCCCACAGAGCTCCTAAAACGTAGAGCTGCTTATCGGTGCCTCTTTGCAGAACTGGCCCCAGAGGACCCGGCTGGGCGCTGCCACCCTTAAAGGGGTCAGTTCCTTCCTCCAGCCTTTTGCAAGAGGGAGGTGCCCCTGGCTCTCACCTGGCTCTCAACCTGGGGTGGCCAAGGGGTGGGGCAGGGCCTGGGGGGAGCCTGGATGGTGTCAGCCCACTGCTCACCCCACAAAAAACCCTCTTTTCTTCTCAGCCTCTGGACTTTGAGGCCCAGAGCGTGCAGACAGTGGTGGTCGAGGCCCTGAACAAGTTTGCGGACCCCCGCTTTGTGGACCTGGGCACCTTCCGGGACCAGACCATCGTGCGCGTCTCCGTGCTGGATGTGGACGAGCCCCCCGAGTTCCTGCCCCCCGACGGCCTGATGGAGGTGCAGGAGGACGCGCCGGTGGGCTCCTTGGTGGGCATGGTCACCGCCTTGGACCCCGACGTGGCAAACAGACCCGTCCGGTAAGGAGGGCTTCCTCTCCTCCGTCCAGGAAATGGGCGTGTGGTGCCGGGAGAGGGAGGAAGTAGGGCAGGAAGGGGGGCGGTTGCAAAGGCAAGTGGGGTGCATGGGCAGCTGAGGTGGGAGACCCCAAGGGGACAAGAAGGGGGAAGGGGCAAGAAGGTTCTGGGCACCTAAGCAAGGTGGCCGTGGGCTTCATGTCGCACAAAACTCAGCTTTTGAGGAGAGGTTTCTGCAAAGTCCTTTGGCAAGAAATAAGTTTCGAGGTTTGTGAGATGAACTTAGGGGGGTGGGAGTGGAAGGGCTTCTGTGTAGTTTGTGGATCTTTTCCTTTTTGCACATATCACACACACGTGCATCTTGAACCACTTCCTTGCCTTTTCATGCACATTCCTGAAAATCTCCTGGTTGTGCAATCGGTGCTTGATTATATATCCCAGTTGCTGAGTTTCTGCTTTGAGTGGCACCTCTGTTTGTGTCTCAGGAGAGGCAAAGGGGTCTGGGGATGGGGCAGAGGGGTCCAGCAGAAGTGGGCCATGCAAAGTCAGCTGGCTGTCACTCAGAATGGGTGGGCTCTGGGTGCCAGCGGAATGCCAGAGGCATGAGGGGAGACGAGGTGCAGGGGTTCTGGGGGCGGGCAGGCCCAGCTGCTCTGCTCTGGTTCTGGGGCTCAACCAGGATTGGCCCAACGGAGCCCAGGGGGCCTCTGATGCACCACAGGTGAGCAAAGAGGGCAGATCAGCAGGGCCTGTGCCAGGTGGACCCCCTCCCCATCAACTCTAAGTGACGGGGGCCACTGGAGAGAAGCCTTTCCTCTCTTCTCTGGGAAGATGGTGGACTCCCCTTCCTCGGAGGTTTTTAAGCCGAGGTCGGATGGCCGCCTGCCAGGGAAGCTTCAGCTGTGATTCGCTGGGAGGAAAGACAGGCCTCCGCTCTTTCTCTGCCCAGGACAGGGCCCTCCTCCCGGCTTCCTCCCCTCATGCGCCCGCTGGAGCCCCTCTGCTGCTTCCCCCGGCTGCGATGCAGAGCTGCAGGCTGGCACTCTGTAGAGACGCTATTGCTCCTTGGCACTCGCTGGCGCCGCAGACATGTGTTGGGCACAGGCGGTTTGCAGACTCCCGCGACGCCCGAGAACGTCAACCTGCTCCGGCACAAAGGCGGCAGGCAGGGAAAACAAACACCACAAAGAGCTTTTCACACCGCGCTTGACAAGCTTCCCAGAGCCCAGCAGCAGCCACAGCAGCAGTAGCAATGCACATGCCAGGATGCCAGGATGAACCCCTCGCTCGGCTGCCGCCGCTGCCTTTGGGGTTGGCAAGGAAGGGCTGAGGCAGGCGAGTGCCAAGGAAACCGCCAAAGCGCAGGAGAGGGAGGAGGAGAAGCCGCTCTCTGCTCTGCCCAGCCAAACAACAGGCGATGCCGTTGGGGGGGGGGGAGGAGGAGGAGAGGGAAGCTGGCAACACCAGCAGCATCCCAAGCAGGGGCTTCTTGCTCTGGCTGCCTCAAAGCCCCCCCCCCCCCCGCAAGAACCAGCTAGGCATGGGGTGGGGGGCAGATCTGCTGCCTTTGGTGATGGGGGCACACACTGGTTTAGCTGGTGCAGGGAAGGGCTGGGCAGGGCAGGCCTCATTGGAGGGCGCTGCTGGGGGGGGGGCAACTGGGACACGTGAGGGCTGAGAGAGCTCCCCCTTGCCAGGGGGCTGGGCTCTGGGGGGGCAGAGAAGGGCATCCTTTTCTTTTTGTGTATCACTGACGCTGCTTTCATACAGCATGCAAAACGTAATAAGGCCGTCGGGAAAGCTTCCGTCAAAACACCCCTGGAGCATCTGTAGGTATTCTGGACCTGCAGGTGACATGTCTGCCTCCGCTGGGCTCTGCCTTGCAGGGGGTTGGACTAGATGACCCCTGGGGATCTCTCCCAGCTCTACAATTCTGTGAGTCTGTGAATCCTCAATTTGGGAGGGTTGGCAAGACTGAGAAAGAAGTGAGGGGGCTCCTTTCTACGTGGTTTGGCAGCAGTGAGGGAAATGCACTCTGCACATGCTCAGCCCCCGCATGAAGTGGGAGCTGGGGTTCTGCGGCTCTGTGGGAGGCCTTCAGGCTGAACCGTGAGCTGGAAGCTGCTCCTGGGGCCGACCGCTGGGGGCCTTGGCTTGGGCCAGGGTCTGATCCTGTGCCCTCTTCCCTCCGAGGCAGGATCAAGCCCTGCGCTGGGTGCAGAGCGGCTGAGGCCAAGGTCCCCTCTGGACAGGCCCACCCTTTCCTCCCCACCTTCGGCCAGCAGCAACGTCTGAGACCCCCCAGGCAGCAGCCCCCACGCAAACACGCCATTGCAGGCAGCAGCAGCAAAGCAATTTGGCTTGTTTCATAGCCGGATAAAAGACGATAAATCCCCCAGAGACAAACCAGACCTGATTGAAAATAATCTTGCCAGCCAGGCAATTAGGAGGGCGAGCGGAGAGGCAAGGGGGCCGTGACCTGCCGCCTCTGGCCTGGCACCGCTGGCGCAGCATCTCCCAGCAGCCGCGCCGGATGCCGCCTGCCGTTTGCTCCCCCGTCGCCCTGGAGGTGGGGCTGCCCTCCTCGGCTGCTTGTGGGGGGCAGAGGGAGGGGGCGGCCGTGGGGGCAAAAGGGGAGGGAGACAAGGCAGCGGGAGAAGCCAGAAACTCCTAGCAGAGCTTGGCTTGCGGATGGCAGAGGGCAGCTGGGCAGAGACCACACTCTGGGGCTCCTGCCGGGAGGTCAGGCCTGGCACATCCAGGAGGGTGGCTGTGCCATCACCTCCATCGCAGAAACCGGGGGCGACTCCAGTAAGCAGCAGGTGCTGGGCACACATGGTGCATGCGCAGGGCAGCAGCTTCCCCTTTTGCCCCCATTGGGGATCTATCCTGGCCGGGGCAGAAGGCACAGCCCAGGAACAGAGAGGAAGTACCAGGAAGTGTCTGGCTGACGGTGCGTCCCAGGAGGCCCTCGGCTTCTGTTGGTGGGAATCATAGTTGGAAGGGACCCCGAGGGTCGCCCAGTCCAGCTCCCTGCATTGCAGGGGAAGCCCCTCCAGCGCTATGGGGCTCTTGCAAGGCTCTTCTTTCCCGGGGAGGGGGGCACTTGTGGGTCTTTCCTCTCTCCCAGGGGGACGTAACACTCTGCAGATGTCCCTTCCCTCCCTGCCTGGCCTTTCTCTCTGTCAAGGTCGTTTGGAACCTGTATCCTCCTGTCCTCTGCAATATTTACAGTTCCTCCCGGCTTGTGTCATCCTCTGCGGATTTGACGAGGGCCCTCGCTCGGCGCTCCTCCATCCGAGTCATTAACTTTATTGCGGAGGAAAAAGGAGGCAGCACAGCGGCGCAGGCAGATGCCCGGCCGGCCTGGCGGGGGGTCGGAGGGGCTGTGCAGGGTGCTGTCGGGGCTGGGCTGCTTCAGGAACCCCTGGCCAGTGGAGGGTGCTGCTTTTTCTGGGAACGCGTCCACAGCACAGATCCGGACGGAGGTGCAGAAGCCTCCAAGGCCGGGGAGTCTGGCTTCCTTGGCATCTCCCCTCTGGTCTTTGTTGGGCCAGTCGCCTCGCATCCCTGGCACAGAAGCCAGACCAGGAGCCCGTGACCCCTCTAGTCCGGCATCCTGTTGTCCCAGTGGCCAAACAGATGCCCATTGTAGGAACTCTGCAAACAGCTCCTGAGCCCCAGAGCAACTCTCCCCTCCGGCGGATTCCAGCGACTGGCATTCAGAAACCTGGCTGCCTCCGACTGTGGAGGCAGAGCGGTGCCATCCTGGCTAGGAGCCATCCAGAGCGCCCCCCGCCCCCATGAAAGCTTCCTGCCTGTTGGGGGGGGGGACAACAACAACAACAAACCTATGGTTACGTGAAACATACTCAATAAACACACAAGATTTCAACGGAAGTCTCATAAAGTTCAACAAAAAAGCAGAAGACCCCGTGGATCAGTTCATTCTCTAGTCAGTTCATGCACTGCTGCTATGCTATAAGATCCACTATCCTGTAACATTACATATGAGCCTGTTCTACTGATGAAGCCTAGGATGGCAAAACAAGGCTCATATCCCGGAAATCCTTGTCTTAGACTCTGTGACAGGATTCTGTGGAACTGTAACAACCCCTCATGTGGATTATTGGACTCTGTGAACAGACAGGTGGAATAGAAACTTATACATGGATGGGCCTTATGCATGAACGGACTAGAGAACGAACTGATCCACGGGGTCTTCTGCTTTTTCCGTTGAACTTTATGAGACTTCCGTCGGAATCTACAATCTGATACAATGAATATTATACCTTATTTATTCAAAAGTACAGCCGGTTACGTCTTGTGTTGGTGGGGTGGGTCAGCGCCCGGGGGGGCCTGGGTCCCCCTCTGCCTTTGCAGGGGCTGGAGGCCAATGTCAGATGTGTGCAGTTCCTTCTTGATTCCACATGCCAGGAGAGTTTGTGTGGAATGTGCCACTTGCAGTGCCCTCTGGCTCTGTGATCTGAGCAGGGCGATCTTCCTTTTCTGGGTTCTTGCTCTGACATGGTGTCTTCTCCGTGAACGAATGAACGTTGGCAAGTTGTGGTGCCCGTCTGAAAGTGGCAGCGAATGAGAGCTGGTGTGGGATGGGCATGCCGGTCTGTTGGCTGGGCAGGTTCTGTGCATTAAGCACCTTTCGCAGCATCTATTGACAAGTTTCCTTTAATGGCTAAATTAAAAGGAGCAGGTTTCTAGTCCTCCTTGTGGCTGAAATCACAGAGGAGGAGGGGTTGACCAGTGGCAGAGGAAGCCTGGGCAAAGCACTGAGGGGCAGGGCGAACTGCCCATAGAGGCGGGGCAAACTGCCCGGCTGCGCATGCACAGCACCCATACGGACAGCGCTCAAGTGACACCCATAGGGATGGCACACTCGCGGTGCCCATACAGACGGGGCACACATGCCCTCGGCCACCCCACAGCTTGGGGGGGGGGGAGGCGGCAGTGGGTGGACAGTGTGGATCCTTCAGGTGCCTGAGACGCATGGTTTGGGTGCCCTGGGGGTGAGTGCCGCCCGCCATTTTGTCTCCCCTCCTTAGGGTGACACCCGGGGCGGACCGCACCCCTGCACCCCCTTCCTACCCCCCTGGGGTTGACATCAGGGTCCCAAGAGCTCCGTTGCCCCATGTGCCAGCCTCCCACCCCTCCCTTGCATCCTCCTCACAGCTCCCTCTCCCACCTGGTGCCCAGGTACGCCATTGACCGCAGCACCGACCTGGAGCAGATCTTTGACATCGACCCGCTGACCGGCGCCATCGTGACCAGCAAGGTGCTGGACCGGGAGACAGCCGGCTGGCACAACATCACCATCTTGGCCATGGAAGCAGGTGAGTCCCGGGGGGGGCAGGCGGGCAGGATGGAGTCAGCCCAGAGGGGGCCAAGAAGAAGGAGAAGAGCCCCGAGGCTGGAGGCGGCCAAAGGGGCTCGTCTGGACCTGCCAGGCAGGGATCTTGCGGGAGGAGAGAACAGCAGCCCCTCCCAGGTGCCAACGGGAAGCAGGAAGGGGCAAGCCAGCAGGAATATTAATCTGAGCTGGGATGGGCAGGCGGGCAGTGCTTCTGCCTCCGCTGCCACGCCTGACGTGGGGCCTCCTGGGGAGCTACATTCCCCCCCACCTCCCTGCCTGTCTCTGGGGCTGGCGCCTCAGGCCCCCTTTTGATTCCCCCGGAGGAAGGCAAAGCCAAAACCTCATGGCTGCAGCAGCAAAGGGGGAGGGGCAGGAATGGGAGGGAGGGAGGGGGCAAAGGATGAGCAACACCCCAAGCCCTTTTGGGGGCTTCCAGGAGGGCTGTTCGTGTCCCACCTTTCGCTTTTGAAGGAGATCAAGCACCTTTCTGATGGTGAGAGTTGTTGGCCGTGAGACGGACTCTGGGAAGGCGGCGGATTCTCCTCCACTGGAGGTTTCTAAGCAGAGTTCAGGTGGCCCCCTGTGATTCCTGCATTGCTGGGGGTTGGACTAGATGACCCTGAGGGGCCCTTCCAACTTGATGGCCATCACAGCCTCCTTAGTTTCACGATGCGCTGTGTGAAGAAGTCCTTTCTCTGTCCTGATAAAAGAGGGCAGAGGCTGCTTTCCTCGCTGCCGCAGTTGCAAGATCTTGTCCATGAGACCCTGCACAGTGCACCGGTGGTGGGGCAGGCTGGATGTCCTCTGGGTCCCCTCCCTTCTGACTCTGAGCCTGTGCTGCTGCCTGGCTGTTCCACCCCACTTCCCCCCCTTGCCTTCCTCCCCCCCCCCCCCCGTCCGCTGCTGCCTCCTCTCCCAATTACCCTCCCTCTTTCTGCGGCACCCAAAATTGCCCGATTGCTGCACCTGGGCGGGGGGCTCCCCTGGGCTCTGCTTATGGGGTGCCCACTCTGTGCTCCCCTTCCCTCCCCACACTCCCCTCCCTCCCTCTCTCACCCACTTCGCACATAGCCTCCCCCCCCCAATTTCTCTGCAAACCAGCTTGGTCCTTGGCAGGCAGGCAGGCGCGAAAGATGGTATTTTGGGTTGCCCTGCAGGAGGCGGCTGTAGCTGGGGGGGAGGCCGGGGTTCAGCACAAAGCAGATGGCGGGGGAGAGTGAGCGGCTTGGCTCCAGCCCCCCCCCCAACCCACCCCCACCAGCGGGCGCTGCTTTTGGCGGGGGTCCTGTGAGGACCTCGGCTCTTGCGCTCCTGCCTGCTACCCCTCCTCCCTGGTCCTCCTCGGCTGTCTCTATTTTTTTTTTGGGGGGGGCTGCTCTGTTCCATCTCTGCCGCTCTCCCCAAAGAGGAAGCCCAACAGCTTGAATGCTGCTTCCCCAAACTTCAAACAAGGCCGGCAGGAAACAAAGGCAAGCTCCCAGCAGCCGCCGCCTTTGATGCCTCCCTCGGCTGGGTCTCCGGGGTCTCCGGGATTTCGGGAAGGGCCTTGAGACAGATTCCTTTCCTCCTCCTCCTCCTCCTCGCCCCCCCTTCCCTCTCCTGGCAGAGCCGGCTGGCTGGCTCTGCTCTGCCAAAGGAAATCTCTTGGGGGGGGGGGGAGAGGAAGGAGTTAGCCGAATAAATAGGAATAAATATGCGTGGCAAGTGCAGGTAGGAAGCCGCACCTGTCTGGAGGGGGAGAGGGAATGCTAATGAGGAGGAGGGTGGCAGGGGGGGGGGGCTGCAGAAGAAGATGCAAGAGCGTTTCCTGCATTGCAGGGGTGGGACTAGATGGCCCTTGGGGGGCCCTTCCAGCTCGACAGTGCTGGGAGTCGAGTGTCCAAGGGAGCTGCCGCTTCCAGGAAGGCCCTCTGGAGAGGCTGGGCGTGAGGCATTCCAAACTGCCCTGGGATCTTCGGATAAAGGACGGCGTATAAACTGAATTATTCTTCGGAAGAAGAATGCAGCATTTGCAGCTGGGTGACTTGAGAAGACTATCCGATAAAGGAGACCTCTCAGGGCTTCTTGGAGTCCCCAGGGGGCAGGGGCTGCTCTTGCAATGGGGTCCTGGGCCTGCTGCTGCCAGCCCCCTCCCTCGCCATTCCTGCCCCCTTTCCGGAGAGCAGCTGCTGCTGTGGCTCAAGGCCTTTTCCTGGCCTGCCCGTCTCCTCTGCCTCGGTAAAGATCTCTCCCTCCATCGGAAATAAGAGCGTCCGTCCTTGCAGTCTGGGCCAGAGTTAGGCCCTTGCATGTTTGGGGGTCTTGCAATTACAGTGGTACCTCTGGATGTGAACGGGATCCGTTCCGGAGCCCCGTTCGCATCCTGAAGCGAACGCAACCTGTGTCCGCGTGTCTGCACATGCACAGGTCATGATTTGCCGCTTCCGCACATGCGTGTGATGTCATTTTGAGCGCCTGCGCATGTGCAAGTGGCGAAACGCAGAAATAACGTGCTCCGTTACTTCCGGGTCGCCATGAAGCACAACCCAAAAAGGCTGAACCTGAAGGGACTTCAACCCGAGGTATGACTGTACCTTCCAGAGTAGAAATGTTTCCAGAATTCCTGGTCTCTGCCGTGCCCCTAATGGATTGTGTTCTTCACAGCCAGCCCCATGGCAGGGATGTGGGGTTCAGAACTGTTCAGTAGGTCCAGTTGGCTTGCAGGGGGCCTGTGGGGGGCAGTGCTGGGGGGGGGCTTGGTGGGACATGCACCTCTCCTGCATTGAAGGAGGGTTGACTAGATGACTCTTGGGGTCCCTTCTGCCCCCACAGCCCAATGATCCTCTTGCCCTCGGCAGGGGAAACCAGGGGCTTCTTCCCGCACAGGCCATGGTGCAGAAGGGCTCTGCTGCCCCCCGGCTCCCATTGCGTGGCTGGGGGGGGATCCCTCTCTCTGCCCGCAAATACAAGGCGACAGGAATCAGAAGAGCCGTCTCTCGCAGCAACAGCTCCCATTTCCAGACCAGTCAGCAGCCCCCGGCGGGCGAAGGGGCCTGTCAGGGCGCATTAGTGCCAGCGCTGGGCGGGCGCCTTCCCCGCCGACTCCCCTCTCCTCCGTCAGGAAGTTCTGACTCATCCATTTTAACTGTCCAGACGCTCCTGCCAGGGACATTATCCGGAGCGCTTTGTAATCATGAAATATTAATGGCGGATATTGAATTTAAAGCGCCATTTATGTCGGGATCCTTTGCTGGAAAGGGCAGTTGTAAAGGGGCGGCCTTCAAAGTGGGGGGGGGCGGGGAGAGAGGGAGAAAGAGAGAGGGAGGGAAAGAAAGAGAGAGAGAGAGAGAGAGAAAGAGAGAGAGAGAGAGAGAGAGAGAGAGAAGTGGGGGAACAGTCAGCATCTCCCACCCGGGGACCCAACTGACCCAACTGACCCCCTCTTGCAAAGGGCTTTTGCCCTAAGCAGGAATGTGACCCCTCCCTCCCTCCCTCTCGGTGCTTCGGGGGGGGGAGAAGGATGACACCGATGACGCATATCTTCCCATAACTGCCCAGGAGCCTCATCCCAGCCTCTGACCGTTACTGCTGGTGGGGCGCTTGCCGCTCTTTGGGTCTCAACCCCACTTTGGCGCAATTCAGACGCGCAGAATCATAGGGTTGGGAGGCACCCCAAGGTCATCCAGTCCAACCCCCGCAATGCAGGTTCCGCAGCTAAAGAACCCCCACCATAGATGCTCACACGTTCTGCACCCGCACACACCCAGTGCTTCTTGGTGGGGCTGGATGCCCAAGGGTGCTTTTTGCCCCCCCTCCTGGAGGGGACCTGCTTCCTCCCATTTCACAGCCCTGGGAGGCCCCTGCCTCTCCAAATGGGGCCAGGAGCTCCTCTCCCTTCTGGGTTTCCCAGGCTGAACCTCTGCATGTGGGGAGGGTCATGGCAGGCCGGTCAGCGGCTGCCCCATCTCTGGCGCTGGCTTGACTCTCAAGGGTCCCGAGTCCCAATGGCCCCACTCTGGCTCCCCAGTCCAATGCTTCTGAATCCCAGTGGCTGGAAACTGCAGGATGTGAAAGGGCTGCTCTGGCATAACCTCCAAGTGTCCTGGTTTTCCGGGGACAGTCCCGGAAATACAGAAGCTGTCCTGGTTTCTGATTTGATCCATAGCTGTCAATGTTTCCCTTTTTTAAAGGCTAATTCCCATATTCCGAATAGGATTCCTCGCAAGAAAAGGGAAAAGTTGACAGCTATGATTTGATCCCAGAATTTCCCGGTTTCCTGGTTTCCTCCCCTCCATGTCTCTGAGAGCAGTCAAAGTGGAGTGTGTGTGTGCAGGTGCAAAAACAGAGTCCAGTTTATACTGAAAATACAATCCCTGCACCAAAAGAAGGAGACAGTGCAGCTGGCGCACAAAGCCCCTCCTAGAGTTTCAAAGGAAAAGGTCACCAATCTGCTTTAAATTCCTTAATTGCAAAGCTTCAGCAGCCAGCCGTCCTCAGAAACACCTGGAGCTTTTGTTCCTTTCTTGTAAGTGGAGCCTGGCGCTGTCTACTCGGAAGTAAGTTCCACTGTAGTCAATGGAGCTTACTCCCAGGTAACTGGGTAAAGACTGGGCAGCCTTTCACTGCAATCTGAAGCAATTCAATAGGATTTACTGCATGGTATGTTCCTGATCATTCTCACAAATTCCATTATTATTATTATTATTATTATTATTATTATTACTATTACTATTATTATTACTGTTCCCCCACCTTTTTCCCTGGCAGGGACTCAAAGCATCTTACAGCTAATTTTTTCTTTCATTCCATTTATCGTTTCCCTCGACCTCCAGGTATAGGGCAGGATATAAATTCAATAAAAAAAATATAAAAAATTCTCTTTACAACATCCCTGCGAGGAGGTAGGTGAGGCAGAGAGGTGGCCCTTGGCTCAAGGCAGCAGGTGTAGATGGGTCAAGATCCAGCAAGGGAGAAGCTCCCTGGTGCAGACCAGGACGCCCCTCTTTTCATGCAGCTCTTGTGCCGTCATTCTGTTGCTGGCCTCCCCCGATGGGCACCCGGTTGGCCGCCGTGAGAGCAGGACGCCTGGCCTGATCCTGCGCGCTTTGCCTTCTGCTCTGGCTCGGTGCTCTTTGGGCAGCCTTGGGGATGCGCAGGGCCGGGCGCGGCATGAAGGGGCCTGTTCAGCCCCGAGAGCCTCTTGGAGTGTTTGTGCAGATAAATCTTCATCTCCCGCACAAGCTGTTTACCTTCCTTGGGCTAATATTAGGGATTCTCTCCCTGTTTTCTCCGGCGCTCATGTAAAATGATGGGCCCTTGACTGCTGTGTCCACTGCTGGTAATTGAGATGATAAATCTTCCTGCCGGAGAACGGCCGTAATCGCAGACGGAGCTGGACCGCTCCTTAATTACCCTCCTGCCACTGAGCCGGGGCAGCGCAAGGGGAGGGGAGGGGGCCAGAGGGAGGGGAGCCCCTCTTTCCGAGGGAGATTCCTCCCCGGCAAAGACTCACCTGCGCCAAGGGAGAGGCGGGGGCCAGGATCCAGATGCACCAAGGCTTTGGTGGCAGGGCGAATGGGGTTAGAAGGACCATGGAATCGGAGGGTTGTAGGGTGGGGAGGGACCCCAGGGGTCATCTAGTCCAACCCCTGGGCATGAAGGAACTCGGCTAACGAATCCCTAGCAGAAACCTCAGTCGAATGATAGAATAATGGGGCTGGAAGGGACCCCCAGGGCTCACTGTGACTTTTGGAAGGCATCTGAGGGCAGCCCTGTAGAGGGAAGTTTTTGAGGGTTGCTGTTTTGTGGAGTTTTATATTTTGCTGGAAGCCGCCCAGAATGGCTGGGGCAACCCAGTCAGATGGACAGCGTAGAAATAATAAAAATGTTGTTGTTGTTCATATGGGAGGTTCCTTTTAAACCAACCCGGCTTTCTCCTTAATCCTCAATTTTGGTCATCTGCTTGACTTTGATTCATACACTGGTTCTTCTTCTTCTTTGGCGATCCCTCCTAGCCGAGTAAGATTGTCTTCCATGAACATGGCCTTAACAGTGAGTCCGTAAGTGACTGTGGAGGCCAATTCTGGATCCACACCTCCTTCCACAGTGGGGACATTGGTTTCCTGGTGGGAGTTGATCCTGGTGAGGGTTTGCCAAGTGTGCCTTCCTCTTAGCACGTTTCTCCCTTGCGTCCTGAGTTTGAGTGTCTTCAAAGCCCGTGACACCTTTGGCAAAGGCTGTTCTCCAACTGGAGCGCTCGCAGGCCAGTGTTTCCCAATTGTCAGTGTTTATACTACATTTTTAGAGATTTGCCTTGAGAGAGTCTTTCAACCTCTTTTGTTGACCACCAGCATTACACTTTCCATTTTTAAGTTCGGAATAGAGGAGTTGCTTTGGGAGACGGCCATCAGGCATCCGCACAACAGGACCAGTCCAACGAAGTTGATGTTGAAGAATCATTGCTTCCACACTGGTGATCTTTGCTTTACCTTTTATGCTCCTTATAGAGGGTGGTCAGGGATGCTCTCGCTGCGACTCCTGCATTGCAGGCAGTTGGACTAGAGTATCCGGGCTGGGGGGTTCCACCAACTCTGCAATTCTGTGATCCTGCTGGGAGTGGGGTGGGATTCTGTGCCGGAATGCATCCCCCATGGATCACCTCTCCTTGGCAGAGAGGGGCTGCCTTCCTAGCTTCCCCTCGCTGCCCCATTGGATGTGGGGAGTCCCTCCCTCCCTCCCTCCCTCCCTCTGCTTCCTTCCCCGCTTGTCATGAGCTGCAGAGGGACTTCCTGGCACATCCCCTCCTGCCGGTGCCCCTCCTCACGGGCAGCTGACGCCGTCGGATCCTTCTGGATGAGGCCGTCAGGTGCCCACGGCAAGAGCCTGCAGCCCCCCGGCTGGGAGTCCCATCCTGCTTCTCCGTGCCCCCCAGCTCCCCTCCCCACCTGCCTCCCCCCCCCCCCCACGGCGCTTTCAGATTAATGGCATTCCGACTCCTGGAGGAAATGCGGTGAAAAAACCGGCATGTTTAATTTTAATTTAGGAAAGCATTTAGGTAGCAGAGCCTCGTTTCCTCGCTGCTGTCAATCACGTTTTCTCAAGGCTGACATCAATTAGTTTAAAAATATTGAATGTAATTTTGCCTGACACAACATATTGCAGCCACTGCAAAATATAATTTATTTTAGAAGAAGAAATAATTAAACTAATTTGCATGTCAGTCAGCCGGGTTGGGATGCTGGGGGGGGGGGAGGGGCCGGTGGAGATGATGGATCCTCCGGGGAGGGGGAGGGGAGCCGCCTTGCCCCCCTCCCTCCTTGCGACCCCCCCCCCCCCGGCCGACTGCGGAGCCCCTTTGGCCTCGGGGTCCCAGCCCTGCGCCTCCCAGCAGCCTCTTGCCACAGGTGCCAGCGGAGGGGCTGGCAGGGGCTGGGGGGCAGCAGGGCAGGAGCTGGCAGAGGAGAGGCAGTGGGGAGATGCCCCCCCCCAGGAGGGGCTAGGATGGCTTTGCTCCAAGACGTTCAGGAGAAGGGGAGCAAGAGAGGCTGTTGGAGGAGGAACGGGGGGGGGGCTCAAGCTAGGAGGCATGGCACCCCCCCTCATCTCCTTTTTATTTTATTCTTATTTTTTATTTGCATTTTTTAAATACAGAGACAGAAAAGACAAAGAATAGATCCCACGTCCCCTTCCCTCCCCCCTCTGATTGCACAACTTTCATATTCCTCTCGACTAAATACCTGGTGACTTCCCTCCCACCCTATTCCTGGTTTCTTTATTTTTCTATTAAATCACGTGTTCCAAATTCTTCATCTTCAAAGTTCTTTGCCTGTTAAATTCTGTTATAAACCACCAGAATGCCTATATCACGCAAATCCAATTGAAAACACACCTAAACGTAATAGGCCGTATAGTAACAATCACAAAGTTATTTACTAGAACTACACAAAAATACAAGAGAGATGAAGAAATTAGTAAAGAATGCACTACGGCCCTGACTATATAGGACTTGTAGCTTGTACATACTGGACTTGGTGGTCAACCGAAAAGCTACATTTTTATTATATTATGTCACAATGTTGATTTTGACATTATGAGAAGTGGTATCTAATTTTTGAGAAGTAGTTCTAGTAAATAACTTTGCAATTGTTGCTATATGGCCTATTATGTTAAATTCTGTTCTGCTGGAGTTACTCCAGACCTGCTAGGTTATTTCCTTGTTAATACTGGTTCTTAAAATATTCAATAATCCTTTCCCTCCCCTCCTCCGTTAACCCCCACAAGGACCCTGCCAGGGAGGCTGAGAGGCAGGGACTGGCCCTCAAGGCCCCACCCAGGGAATGGCACGGCCAAGGGGGGATTTGAACTCTGGTCTCCTGGGTTCTAGTCCTCCTCACAAGATGGAGCAAATTTGTTTTCTGCTGCTCTGGAGGGCAGGACTCGAACCCATGGCTTCAAGAAAGGAGATTCCGACTAAACATACAGGAGAACTTTCTGGCAGTAAGAGCCGTTCTTCCGTGGGATGGAAGGTGGCAGTGGGCTCTCCTTCCTTGGAGGTTTTTAAGAAGAGGTTGAATGCTGAGATTGCAGGGGGTTGGACTAGATGACCCTTGGGGTCCCTTCCAATTCTACAATTCTGTGATTCTATCCGAGGAGACAGGTCGCTGGGGGTTGCGGGATGAGGGGGAAGTTGCTGTGCCCCTTGTGGGCTTCCCATGGGGGTGTCTGCTTGGCCATTGGGGGACTGGATGAGTCTAATCCACTGGGAATTTTGGGGCCTCCATTCGTGTACAGGAGAAGTTCAGCTCTTTTCCATTCTCGGTGACACTTGCTTCCCCTGAGCTAAAAAGGTAACGGACCCCTGGACAGTTGAGTCCAGTCTTTTTCTTTTTAATAAATTTTTATTAAATTTTACTATTTAATATTCAATACATTTATCATATAAAAAAATAAAAATAAAACACAACTCTCCCCCCCCCCCGGTGACTTCCCTCAACTTTCCCTTCTGGTTCTTTAACTGTTTGCTACTTCTGCTTCATTTTTGTCTTATTTTTCATCTTTAAATTTACTGGTCTTATTTTCTCATCATTTTTGTACCACATTTTCTTCAAATGACATCTTGCATTTAATTAATTTCCATGTTGTTATTTCTTAACCTTTACTCTTGTTTTCTTAGTTGCAAGTGTTTACTCAAACCCTGCTAATGAGTCCATTTCTTTACAATATTTCTGTAAATACAGCATGAACAGTTCCCAAGTCTCTATTGTCCTTGTCTCTGAGTCTTTCCGTAAGTTTAGCCATTTCTGCAGAATCCATCAGTTTTGCTTGCCATTCTTCTTTCGCTGGTATCTTGTCGCCTTTCCATTTTGGGGCTAGTAAAACCCTAGCCGCTGCTGTCGCATACATGAATAACTTCTTCTGCTCTTTTGGTAATTCCTGGCCTATAATACCTAACAAGAAAGCTTCTGATTTTTCAACCAAGGTTATTTTAAATATCTTTTTCATTTTGTTATATATCATTTCTCAATAATTTTGGGAAAGGATGGCTGAATCCCGTCAAAGGAGACTATGGGGTCAGGTGTGTCTCTCCTTGCACTGGCCTGCTTTCGAACTGCTAGGTTGGCAGGATCCGGCACAGAGCAAGGGGAGCTCACTCTGTCATGCGGATTTGAACCGCCGACCTTCCGATCGGCAAGCCCAAGAGGCTCAGTGGTTTCTTTTTTTTTTAAATAAATTTTTATTAATTTTCCAAACACATAATAAAAACAAACAATACACAATACACAAACATACCAACATATAAACATGTATAATTTCATAATCTTATTTTCATACACCTTACTTCCCGGACTTCCCCATACCTCCCCTTTTCTGCATCCTTGTTTTACATTTTTTCAGCAACTCCTCCAATTAACTAATTATTCAATTCAATTTCATTTAAGTTCTTTTTTAACTTATTAATTACAGCTGCAATTCTCTATTTCTTAATTCCTTGACATCTTAACACTCCTCAATTTTACAACAATTTTTAAGATATATTTTAAATTTCTTCCAGTCTTCTTCCACTGTCTCTTTCCCCTGGTCACGGATTCTGCCAGTCATCTCCGCCAATCCCATATAGTCAATAACCTTCGTCTGCCATTCTTCCAGCTCAGTGGTTTCGACCCCCCTGCCACCCGGGTCCCAAGCTTCCCCTGAACCCCGTTGGCCCTTGTGCCCCCAGCTGGCAGAGATCCTTCTGTGCCACCCGCTTGGGCACCTGGGAACTTGGCCGCCTCCCTCTGGCAGGCAAATGTGCGTTTTTGAGGGCTGTGGGAAGAAAAGGGAGGCGGCTTGTTTGGCTGGTTGAGTTGCTTAATTTGTAACCCTCGTTTTGTCTCCTGAGCCCCAAGATGAGCAAAACGTAAAACCTATTAAGAACATGATGCATTAGTAGGGCAGACAGGAAATTGCCCCCCGACTCCCGCAGCCCAGACCAACTTTTTTTGGGGGGCGGGGGCGGGTGTTGCTGTTACTGCTATTAATTTTTTGCATCTTTTTTTTTGTTATTTTACTGCATCTTTATTTTTAGATCTTACAGCCATTGTTCAATTTGGTTGTGGACTTTTTGATGCGTTTTATTGATTGGTTGTGATGACTTTTGCTCTGTTTGTAATTATGAACCTGTGTTCATGTTGTGAGCCGCCTTGAGCATGGTTTTAACGGTGGAAAGGTAATGCACAGTTAAGGTGAAGGTGACTGAGAGGCTCTCCTTGGGTCTGACTTGGAGCTACAAGGCAGGTGAGCCGGGGGGGGGGGGGGGCTGAAAGACCGAGACCCAGAAGCTTGGAGTGGAAACAGAACATGGCAGAGATCCGAGTCAGGGCAGGAGGAGAGGCTCTCGGCACAATCTCTGGAGCCTCCCCCCCCCGAACCCCCTATTTGTTCCACTTCCGGCAGGACCCCCCAGTCCCAACGTGTCAGACATGGAGAGTCCTCCCCTCCCTTTAGTAACTTCACAGATAAGAATTAACGAGCAGCTGATATATTTATAGTCATTTATTACAGCATCATGTTGCAAGCACAAATACACAGCTCTCCAATCTTCCTTCCGACTTCAGCAGCATTTTAGGCGCCAATGAGAAGTTCCTCCTCCTTTGCTCTCTGATACGTTTGGACCTCCAAGTCCGTGGTGAGGGGGGGGGGTCCCCCACGCTCTCAAGAGACGTCTCAACTAGCTGCCCCCTCCCTTCTGGCTCCCTTGTCATTATCTCCTAACTGGGTAACTCCTCCCTCAGCTGTTCAGCTTCTGTTTCTCTCTCTGCTTCTGAACACGCTGGGGGGGGGGGGGATCTTCCGCCTCCAGCTCTCCATCGGAGAGAAGCTGGTCTGCCATAGAATGCCCCCCCCCCCAGTCCTCGTCTTCAGACCATTCCCTGGCACAACGCAGGCTTGGAAATGCTAAGGGCACCAAGAGCCAGAGCCTCCGTCCTGGGCTGCCCTTTGGGTCTCTCCTTCCCTCCAGCCATTAATAAACCAGCAGCCTGCATAGTCCAGTCAGGGCCCATTTGCAGGATCAGACCCGGGGCTCCTGGAGTCCTGCATGCTGCCCACCGGATGCTCCAAAGCCAAGTCCAAATGTGGGAGGGACCAGAGCGCATGGCCACATCTCTCCCTGCTTGTCGTCTGCCGCAACTGGCCCTGAGAGGCACGAGAGCAGAGCAGAAACCGGGTCCCGTCTTCCTCTCTAAAAATGTCCAGTTGGTGACCATCCCTCTGTCTTGTGGCAAGGAGTTCCAGAGTTTAATGGCAGTGTATGACAAAGTGCTATATCTTGTCCATCCCGATGCTTCATCTGACGGCCGCATGGACTTCCGGCGTGATGAGAGCAGGAGGCAAACTTTCCCCTGCCAGCCTTGCATAATTTCACACACCTCTGGTTCTGCCATCTTCTACCATAGTTTCCACACAAGGGATGTGCTCCCTCCCCGTGATAATTTGGGTGGCCCTTTTCTGGGTACACGATATCCTTGATCAGCTGGTTATTGACCAAAATAAATAAATACAATATCCTTTTTGAGGCCAGGCAGCCAGAACTGTGCACAGTCCTCCAAACATGGTCGCCTCAGAGATTGGTAAAAGGGCATTGCGGTGGGGGGAGTTTTATTTTCCTTCCCTAACGCTCCCCATCAGGCAGGGATGGCGGCTCAGGAGTCCCTGGCGGGCGGCCAGGCAATCTCTCTCCCAAAGCCACCAGCCCAGGAGAAGCCACCCGCTTTTTGGACGATTTTCTGAGATTTCTTGTGAGCTACGCTTACTTCTGTTGGCTTAAATTTGTGCTGCCTCGTACGTGTTTTTTCTGAGCTGCCTTGTAAGAAAAGGCTTCTTAAAGAAACCTGAGCAGTGGCCAAGAGGAGAGAGGGAGGGGGCAATGGGCAGCCCCTGCCCCTCCTTCCCAGATCCAGCAGCCCCCCTCCTGTGCCAACCTGCCCATTTCCTCTGCCCGGATCCGGCCCCTGCCCAGCCCATCCCTGCAGCTCCGTCTCTCCCACTCCTTTCAGTGGAGCAGGGCAGGTGCCAGGCGCTTGATGGATGGCGCCGGCCCCTCCGCCGGGACCCTCCCCTCTAATCAGCAAAGTGGCAGCCGCGGCAGAGCGAGCCGGAAGAGGGGGGTCTTTGAAGGCCGGCTCTGGCTGGCGTGATGCCCCTTTGCCCCCGTCCCCCAGGCCTTTGGGCAACGGCGGTTCCTTGCAAACTTATCAGCAAAGAGGCAGATGTTAGAGGCCAGCAAGGCAGAGCCAGGCTAGCTGGCCAGCCTGTGGGTGGCATTGCCAAGGAGTCTGGGATTGGCAGAGCCCCCTCCCTGGCTAGGCTGCTGCTGGGGCTGCACTTCCTGCTCACGTCTGCATCCCAGAATGCCGGCCGCTCTTCCTGGTGCAAAGGGCTCTCAGAAATGGCTGCTGGTGGATCAGGCTCAGCACATCCTGCCCCTCCCAGCAGCCAACTGGGTGCCCCGTGGGCACGATGGGGTGCAAGGCCAGCCCCTTCCCCAGCGACTGGCCTTCATGTCATGCTCAGAGGCTGACTAAAGCTGCTTTTAACCTCGATTTCCTGGATTTATGGTGATATGAGAGTGGGGCAGGGAAGTCAGTGGGCAAGGCTTCCTCACCCCAGAGGTGCCCACATGCTCTCTCCCATGGGTTCTCTCATCAAAGTGCCCTGAGGTGGAGGTGATGGCATCTCTTGGGCATTGGCAGAGCTGAGCAGGGAGAGGTGCCCCTCCTTGCCCGCCTCTCTCCAGCAGACGCTCTCTGCCATGGAGGAGGGAGGCTGGCATGGTGCCCGCCAGCTGGGCTTGCTGCCAGCCCTGGCCGGAGCGATGCTTCTTGGCAAAGGGCACCAGCTCCGGGAGTCAGAGGTGGGGTGTGTGTCTGTGCCTGGAGGCAGGGCATCGTCCACATTGCTCCCACCCTACAAGCAGGGTCAGACACAGTGTCCAGGCTCACAGCAGGTGGACAAGGGGGGGAGGCAGCCGTGGGGTGGGCTGAGGAGGGGGTGTCTTTGCACCAGGTGGGGCTGGCAGGGGCATACCTGGAGGTGGGCAAGGAGCTTGGGGCTGGCCTGCATTTCTTCAGGGCTGTTGGCCAGAGGGATGGGGCTGAGGGCAGGGGCTTCCTGTGGTTCGGGGCTACTCCATTTGCCGTGGGTCAGGCTCAGCTCCTTCCCCATAGCCTCCGTCCTCTGTCTTCCAGGCGGCTGCATCAGAGAGACTTTGGCTATGGAGGGGGGGTCAGGGGAGCTCTCTCTAGGGCTGGAGGGGCCTGGTTCCCCCTTTGGCTGGGAGATGCTCTTGGGGTGCCAACAGCCCCCCCCCCTCTGAGCTCCCTGGCATGTGGTAAAACCATGGAATTGTAGAGGTGACGGGGGGTGGCCCTGGGGGTGGGCGAGTGAGGCCACCCAGTGTATTATCCTGTCAGAAAAGTGTACAGTCTAGATTCTGCCTTCAGTGAGTAGGAATGATGCAGCCACCCGAGGTCACTTTGATGTCCATCAGATTCAATTGTAGAGGACACAAACTGGTACAGTGGTACCTTGGTTTTTTAACGTAATCTGTTCCAGAAGTCCATTCGAGTTCCAAAACATTCGAAAACCAAAACTGAAAGCGGAAGCCTCAAAACGGAAGCCGCATTTCCTGTTCAATTTCTGAGGCAAGTTTGAAAACTGAGGCATTGACTTCTGGGTTTTTGGTGTTCGAGTTCTGAAACGTTCAACTACGGAGGCATTTGAAAACCGAGGTACCACTGTGTAGGTTTCTTCATGCCTAGGTTGAGAAGATCAGGAAGGAAAAGCGGACTTCTGGAGGTGGCCAGGTGAGAGGAGTCGGAGCCGGTGGTGGGCGCTGCCAATCAGACGCCGCGCCTGGTTTACCGCGCCTGGTTTGTCTCTGCCAATCAAACGCCACTGAGGTAAACCAGGCGTGGCTATTGAGTGACAGAGTCGCTGCTGCTCAGCCTCTTCCTCCCATTGCCATCAGTCAATGGAGTCTCGGCTTTGCGGCCTGTTCCGGCTTCGCGGAGTGGGGCGGATTTATGACCCAGGTGGGCCTGATCCGGCCCGTGGCCCTTAGTTTGCCTCCCCCTGACTCATACCTTGGAAGGCAGCTCTCAGTCCCCTCTGCCCTTCTCTGTGTTCCAGACAATCACGCTCAGGTGTCCAGGAAGACCCTTCGCATCCGCATTCTGGACGTGAACGACAATCCTCCCGAACTCGCCACGCCTTACGAGGCGGCCGTCTGCGAGGATGCCAAGCCTGGGCAGGTGAGGAGCAGGAGGGGGGGCAGCCGGGGGGGCAGCCAGGTGAGGGGCTCTGAGGCCACAAGGCAGGCCCTGGAATTGGCAGGGAGACCTCAGGTGTGGGCGGGGGGCAGGACCCATATGGGGCAGGGACAGCCTTGCTGGGCAGAAAGGTCCCCCCAAACCCTGGAAACTCCCCTCCCACCTGCTTGCTTTTGCTTAGGGAGGGGCTGGGGTGTATCTTATGTGGCATACGACAGCCCTGACCACTGGCTGCAGTCTCTGCCTGCCCCTGAGAGGCACCTGTGGCCCCACCTGCCCCCTTGGGTGCAGTTTGAGGGGGAGGGACTCTTCTAGAATACATATATTTTACTGAGATTATTATAACAAATTAAAGTGAGTTTTTAAAAGAAAAGAAAAGGGAGAAAGAGCATACATAAGAGCAATAAATGTAATTAAGGTTGCAGAGCTGAAATATAAACTTAGTATATGCTGATTCAGGATGGTTTTGATAAATACATTTGAAACAGCATTAAAGACGTCCGTGGATAGTCGTTATCTGGAAGAATGGGCTGTAAGAGTTTTCATATCCATTGATCAAAGGGGGGCATATCTGTGTCTTTCCAACGTATCGGGATCAATCTATTTGTGGGTGGGGGGGCACTGAGAATCCATTGGCGCTGAGCCAATCCATTGGCGCCCCGTGTTGGGCATGTCATTTGAGCTGCTCCTCTGAGCGCTGCCCTCCTTCCCTGCAGCTGATCCAGACCATCAGCGTCGTTGACCGGGATGAGCCCCAGAGCGGCCACCGCTTCTACTTCACTCTGGCCCCCGAGGCCTCCTCCAGCCACCACTTCTCCCTGCTGGATATCGAGGGTAAGCCGTGGAGCCAGAGAGCACGGAGGGACCCCCAGGTCATCTAGTCCAGCCCCGTCACCTTGCCCCCCCCCCAGGTAGCCCTTCCGCTTGCTCTCCCGCACCCGAGGCTGGCAGCCCTGCCCCACGGCCCTCTCCCCACTCATACACGCATGCCAGCTCCTGCCCCATCCATGGCGAGTGCCCCCCCCACGCCCCCCTCTGCCCTGCCCGCCTCCCCTCTGCTCTCTCCTGGGCACGGTATAAATATCGGCGGTGACAAACGGCCGCCAACGGCCCATCTGTTTCTTTGTACAAATTTGTAGCCAGTTTTGAGATGTGATTTATAAATATTGCTGCTGGAGCCAAGACAAGACACTGATGGATGCCAGCCCAGATGGAGACACAAAGCGCTCACTTAAATCTCCTCCTTTTACATCCTCGGCGGCGGCAGGAAGAGACCTCGGGCGCAAAGCTCCGCACAGCCCTCCCTGCCTGGCTTGAGGGGGCTCCCTGGGGTCAGGCTGGCAGAAGGGGGTGGGTGGGGAAAAGGAGGGCGTCCTGGTTCCTGAGAGGGGCAAGGAAGCTGCTCTTCTCCTGCCATGCCCGCAAGCATTCCTGCCTTGCATGGGGTTGGGCTGGATGACCTTTGGGGGTCCCTGCCAGCTCTGCGATTCTGTGAATCTAAGCTCCACTGGGGCGCATCTGGGTTTGGACTGAAATGCCCACCAAAGTGGGGCAGGGGGACAACTGCTCTCCTTCTGGGCTGGTGAGCTTCCAGGGGCCTCCGTCTCCCTCTGTGGCTGCAGGGGCTGCATCTCTTTAGCCCAGAGAGTTCTGTGCTCCCCGTCAGCAAAATCTCCCCACAGAGAGCAAGAAAACAGGAACAGGCACAACAGTAAGAAGAAGAAGCAACCGCTGACAAGGAGAATTTCCTTCATATTCATTTATTTATTTCTTAAGATTTATATGCCGCTCGATTGTGGAGGGGAAAAACCCCCAAGGCGGTTTAGAAAATGATAAAACCCAGAAAGAATGTACAGCAATCGTTTAAAAGATACAAAAAGTTAAAAATACTGAAACAATATAAAATTCGCATTCACTTTCTCAGCATCCAAAGAGTTCCTCATGTTTCCAGCTGGGTTTCTGGGATCTGCGCAGGCAGAAATCCGACCAAGGAAGCTTTTTCGAGTCCTGCACTCCCTGGTGAATTTCTGCCTGTTGTGCAGGCAGCTCGCAGGGCCTGCACATGTCCCCCTCCCACAGCTGACTGGCTGCCTGGTCCTGGGCTGGCCTGCAAGGGTGGCCCAGCTGCCACTCTCTGCCCCACCTTAGGGGCAGACTGTGGGTCCGTTGGGTCCCTCATGTCTGGGGCTTTGACCCTCCAATCCCCCCCCCCCGCCAACGCCTTTGGGCCTTTCCCTGGGGAGTTTGAATGGCAGCTAACATCCCACGGGGTGTCCTGTGGGGGACACACACCCCACCAGCTTGTTTGGCGGGACTCGAACCCATGGCTGCAAGTTACAAGGAAGGAGATTCCGACACAACATCAGGAAGAACTTTCTGACAGTAAGAGCCGTTTGTGGGATGGAAGGAGATGGGCTCTCCTTCCTGGGAGGTTTTTAAGAAGAGGCTTGGATGCCGGAGCTGAGATACCTGTGTTTCAGGGGGTTAGACTAGATGACTCTTAGGGGTCCCTTCCAACTCTAGAACTCTATGACCCCCCCTCCCAACGCAGGCAGGCTTTGCTGGGCTGCATGGAAGAAGCGCAGGGTGCAGGTGGGGGAGATGGGGGCCCCCAGAAGTCCCTCTCTAGACATGCCCCAAAACACACAAGGCAGAGATGAGGCAGGACAGATTGGGGTGGGGGCACATCCCAGAAGGGCAGCCCCCACCCCCCCACTTTTGCAATGGGAGAAGAAGGTTTGTCTCCTGCCAGGCTGCTTTTTGCTCTGGAAGATCCTCTCTCTCTGTGTGTGTGTGTTTCTTGGCTGGCTGGTGGCTAATTGGGAGCGACACCGGACGGCTCCTGACTGCAGGCAAAAGGAGCAGATGCAGGAACTCTCTAAAGATCTCGTTAGAAGCAAGGTTTTTTGGGGGGAGGGCAGGAGGAGCTGGCAGCTTCCTGGGGACCCTGACAGCGAAGAGAGGAAGGCGGGAGAGGATCTGCAGAGTCTGTGCCTGCAAGGTGGGTGGGAGAGAACTGACTCTGGCTGGTCTGGCACCGAGGACAAATCCTGCTGCACCAGCTGCAAAGAGCCCCTGACGGCCCTCAGGTGTGTGTGTGGGGGGGCCTGCCTGGGGAAGGGGCCACCTGCCGCTCTCCGCCCATCCCATGACCCTCTGCCTCCTTGGATTAGAATCAGTAGAAAAAGGACAGTCACGGAACCGAGAAATTACACAAAACAAATGAAATACCGTGAAAATCCCTGAAACGAGAAGTAAATGACTATAAATTTGAATTTTGGTCATTTAAGGTTTATGATTTTTCTATTTCCTTCTGAGGAAACTGAAAAGTTCAGTGAAATGAGGTTTGTAGCTGGCATCCGATTAAGGCTTTGTACAATTCTAGGTTTTTCTAATTTTTTCCTTAAACTTTTTGATTTTTATTATTTAATTTCTATAAGATAACATTTCTAGTTGATTCATTCTCTTTTCAGGGATTTTCATGGTGTTTCATTTGTTTTGTGTCATTTCTCGGATTAGAATGGCGGAACTGTAGGGTTGGGAGGGACCCCCAAGGGCGATCCAGTCTGACCCCTGTGATGCACGATGCCCCTTCTGGGGTGACCCCTCCCTCTGCCTCCCCACAGACAACACGGCCGCCCTGCACACGCAGCGCCTGGCCTTCAACCGGCAAGAGCAGGACCTCTTCCTGCTGCCCATCCTGGTGGTGGACAGCGGCCCCCCCACCCTCAGCAGCACCGGGACCCTCACCATCCGCGTCTGCGGCTGCGACAGCTCCGGCGCCATCCAGTCCTGCAACACCACCGCCTACGTGGTCTCCGCCTCGCTCAGCCCCGGAGCCCTCATTGCCCTGCTGGTCTGCGTCCTCATCCTCATCGGTGAGTCTCTGCGCCCCACGGAGCCCCCTTCCTGCCCCTCCGGGGGGAGGGCCACTCCTCCAAGAACAGGCTTAGACGCGCAGCATAGAAATATAAAACGAGGACACAAACGCATAAGGAAAGGAAAGGAAGGAAGCCCCTCCCATCAACACTTTGAAGGGCAGAGGCTGTTCATCAACCAAAGGCCGGGTGCAAGGGAAACCTTTCTCCTGGCACCTAAAGATATGGAAGGAAGGTGCCGCAGATGGGGAGCCACTGCAGAAAAGGTCCCGCTCTCGTGTTGCCACCCTCCACAGCTTGAGGAGGAGGCACACGAAGGCGGGGCTCAAAGGAGGATCTCAGGGTCCGGGTAGGTTCATATGGAAAGAGGCTGTCCTGGGGTATTGTGCTCCTGAGCTGTTAAAATCAGCACTTTGAATTGGGCCTGGGAACTAATTGGTAGCCAGTGCAGTAAGATCAGGATCGGTGTCATATACTCAAACCATCTTGCTCTGGTGAGCAACCTGGCTGCCGAATTCTGCACCAGTTGAAGCTTCCGAACCGTCTTCAGGGGCAGCTCTATGTAGAACACGTTGCAGTAATCCATCCTTGAGGTTACCAGAGCAGAGACAGCAGAAGTTAAGACTATCCCTGTAGGGGCTCAGCTGGGACACCAGGCGAAGTTGACAGGCGGACCTCTGAGGCCACCTGAGCCTCAAGCGACAGTAGTGGATCCAGAAGGACCTGCTACTTAGGAGGAAGGGGAACCCCATCAAGAGCAGGTGACCTCCCACCCATCTGGTCTAGGGAATCCCCCACTAACGGGGCCTCCGTCTTATCTGGGTTGAGCTTCAGTTTGTTGGCTCTCATCCTGTCCATGACCGAGGCAAGACACTGGTCCAGAACTCCCACTGCCTCACCTGCAGATGTCAAGGAGAAAGAGAGCATATTGCTGGCAACATACTCCAAACCTCCGGATAATCCCACTCAGAGGTTTCACGTAGATGTTAAACAGCACGAGGGATAATATAGACTTTGAGGAACCCCACATTGAAGGCTCCATGGGGCCTGAGACCTTCTCAAGCCTCCCTCTCTGGGAAGGGGCCAGAGGAGGTGGGTTTGCCTTTCTAAGGAAAGGGAGAGCCCTTTGGGTAGGAGGTGCTTGGAAGGAGGCCTTGGCTCTTGTCTTGTCCTGGGGGGGTCCCCTGCTCTCTCCCACCCCCTCTTCCCGCCTTGACCACCCCTCTCCCCCACCCCCAGTGCTGGTCCTCCTGATCTTGACTCTGAAGCGGCACCAGAAGGGCCACCTCTCTTCCGAGGAGGATGAGGACATGCGCGACAACGTCATCAAGTACAACGACGAGGGGGGCGGGGAGCAGGACACGGAGGCCTACGACATGTCTGCCCTGCGCAGCCTCTACGACTTTGCGGAGGCCAAGGGGGGCGGGGGCGAGGGCCCCCCCGTCCTGCCCTCGGAGCTGCACTCGCTGCCGCAGTGGCGCCCGGCGCCCGACTTGGACTTCTCCGTCTTCAGGGACTACATCAGCAGGAAAGTGGGGCAGGCGGACGAGGACCCTTCTGTGCCCCCCTACGACTCCTTCCAGACCTACGCCTTTGAGGGGGCCGACTCCCCTCCCGCCTCCCTCAGCTCCATCGCCTCCCGCTCCACGGGCTCCGAGCAGGACTTCTCCTACCTGGGCAGCTGGGGGCCACGCTTCCGGCAGCTGGCGGCCCTCTACGCCGGGCGCCGGGGAGGGGAGGAGGACGGCGGCGGCGGCGGCGCAGAGTCCTAGGCCCACCAAACCAAAAAGACACCCCACCCACAGCGGAGGAGAGAGAGAGCCAGGCTGGCAGTGGCTTCCGGGGGGGGGCACCGTGCGGGCGCAGCCAGGTCCAGCCACACAGCAGAACCCCCCAAGTGCCCTGGCCTGCCTGCAAGGGGAGGGCCTTGGGGTGAGGGAGGGCCAGGGCAGGGGGCCAGGGACGCCCCACTGCTTGCCCCCTCTCCGCCTCTTCCAGTGAAACTCTCCACGCCCCTTGAAGACTGCATCTCTGCCAGCCAGGACTTCTCCCCTGGCAAATTATCATTTAAATGGATCTGCGCTGGGGAGGGGGCGGCCTGCCTGGGAGGGAGGGGAGCCTTTTGTTGTCGAAATTGATTTTGTCACTTGATTCCAACGTTTGACAAGCTTTGATTTGCTAAGCGGAGTCTCTGCCAAGAGGAGCCCGCTGCTCCTTCTCCCGCTGGCTGGCTCTCCTTCCCGGGTCTCCATCTCCAGGACTTTCCCACAGGACCTTCCTCTCTGGCCTCATCCTTGGGGAAGGGGAGGCCTTTGGTTGTGGGTTCCAGGGAGGGGAGGGGGAACAGTGCTTTTCCAGTGGGGGGGGGACCATTTTGATTCCCTCCTTTGTCAGTGTTCCGTATTGCATTTTGGATTAGAACCTTCCACCCCTCTTGGGGACCAATCCTCAGGGTCTTCTAATTCTCCACAGCAGAGCACTCCTCTCCCACACGCAGCCCCAGACACCGCCCCCCCCCGGCAGAGAAACCCCCACCTTGTCCTCCCCAGGTGCTTGCAGTGTGACACCCCTCCCCTCCAGCAGGTGCATCGCTGCTCCGCAGGGTCTCCCCCCACCAACCGTCCCCTTCTGGCTCCACCTGCCCGTTTCCCTCTTGCAAAAGTTGTGCGCCATTGGCAGAGCTGGTTGCCTGAGACTCCCCCCCCCCCACTTCTCCCTGCCATGGGTCTGAGGGAGGCAGCTCTCTTGGGGGAAATGGTTGCCCCACAGCCTCATTGCCGGTCCCACTTCTCCCTACAAAATGCCTGGCTTTTCGGGCGAGAGACCAGCAAGGGCCCATTGGGACTTGGGGCCAAGATGCAGGCCTGAAGGGTGTGTTGGGGGGCCGGGAGTGGGGCAGCCTTCATGACTCCCCTTTCCCCTGGCACCTGCTGTGACCCCCAAGCTCCCTGTTCCTGGCCAGTTCCCCCCTCCTGCCCCCCTTTGCAGGCCTGCCTGACTTTATGGCTCGGACCAAGCCGAGTCGCTGGTTCTCAGGATTTTTCCCAGTCTCCCTGGGCTGTTCTGGTAGTGGGAGGGGTGGGGTGGGATGGGCCTCCCCAAGCCAGCCTGGCCTTCACTGTGACTTCCCCTCTGGTTCTAGAGAGGCAACTGGGCAGATGGCAGCCCCCCCCCCGTGGTCCTTGTCCAAAGGGTGGGGGCCGGATGCAGGGACAGCGGCTCTTTGCTCCCCTCCCTCTCCTCCTCAGGAACGCCTCCCCTCCCTGTTCCCTGGGGGCAGCCGGCCTCTCAGGCCATGGGCCAAACAGGGTATGTATCTGGCGCCCCCCCCCCACTGCCTGCCCTCACACCCACCTGCCCAGAGCTGCTGTCCTGGTGACACCCCTCCACTCCTGCCTCTTCCCACCTGTAAATAGGGGTGCGTCTCCCCTGCCCCCCAAAAGATGCCCCCGCAGGAGGAGCTGGCAGGCCCATGGAGCACGGGGGGGGGGGGGCAGCTGTGCTTTGAGTTCTGAGCCAGCCAAGTTGCTCACCTTTGGTATTTTCACACTTTGGTCTTTCTGGGACCCGGAAATAAATGATCTCCTTGTCGTCTTCCTGGAGTCCTTTGCGCTGCTTTCCTTTGGTAGGGGGGGGGCAGGCACCCACCCTGTATGTGACAGACAGACAAGGAGAGGGACCCCCAGCGCCTGCCTTGCTCCGTGGGGGTGAGGTGGGGAGGAAAACCTCCTACTGCCCTTTGCAGCTGCTGAGCTTGGGACTGGTGGGCAGCGAGCTCCCCAGAAGGGGCCTGGCCTCTGTGTCCGTCCTGTGGGGATTTTGGTTCATTGGAGGTTTTCAGACGGAAGTCCGATGGCCGCCTGCCAGGGATTCTTGAGCTGAGATTCCTGCAGTGCAGGGGGTTGGACTAGATGACCCCGGGGACTCCCTCCATCTCTACAATTTTATGATTTTAGGAAAGCCTTTGCAGCTCAGCCAGGAGCCTGGCAGGGACCTGAGCCCTTTCCGGTGCTGCACAGGGGTGACCCCACAGAAGTGGGTCTGGGCCGCTGGCTCCAGGCAGGCGTTCAGAATCCCCTTCCCACAAAAGAGAAATGACTCCCGCTATCCTAAAAGGGGTCCAGATCAGATCATCTTGCAGCCCTTACTCCTCTTTGAATTGTCACGTGGCCCTCGGAGGTGTTGAATTCTTCACGACCCACATATTTTTGTAATGCGTTTAATTTATAATTCACAATTCGTAATTTGTAATTCATGACACTGTACTTTGCAATTCCCATTGAATGGAGGGGGCTGGGGGTCAGGCGAGACTCCTGGCTGGTCTGCGGAAGGAGGAGGAGGAGGAGGAGGGATGTCTCAGCCAAGTGGAATCTCTGGCGTCTCCCACAAGAACCCTTTTAATCTGCCACTAATCTGAGGTCTGTGCTTGAGCCTCTGAGCCAGCCCCAAATCCAGCTCCTTTCCGTCCCCCCAACGGCTGCTTGCAGGGAAGGATCCTGGCAAGGCGTCCCAAGAAGACTGCTGCATTCCTTGGCAGTTTCTGGGGAGGGGAAAGTGGACTCAGAGATGCTGGAAGGAGGCCGGGAGGGAGAGGATGAGAGCCCAATCTGGGGTGTGCCCTCTTCTGCTGCGTGCTGACGTCTGGGGTCAGTCCCCTAGCTTCCAGAGACCCCCCTCTTAAGTGTTCCTGGGCAAGTGCAGACTGGGGGGGGGGGTCATGGCTTTCCCTCTCCCCTCTCATGCCCACAGCCAAGCTAGGCAGTCTTCCTGGGCAGCCAGGAGTCACTCATGGGGGCGGCTGGTCTCTGGACTAAGAATTGCCAGCCTTTGGAGCACCTATAGGTAAAGGTAAAGGGACCCCAGTCGTGACTGACTCTGGGGTTGCGGCGCTCATCTCGCTTTATTGGCCGAGAGAGCCAGCATACAGCTTCCAGGTCATGTGGCCAGCATGACTAAGCCGCTTCTGGCGAACCAGAGCAGCACACAGAGCGACCGTTTACCTTCCCGCCGGAGTGGTACCTATTGATCTACTCACACTGGCATGCTTTTGAACTGCTAGGTTGGCAGGAGCAGGGACTGAGCAATGGGAGCTCACTCCGTCATGTGGATTCGAACCGCTGACCTTCTGATCAGCAAGCCCTAGGCTCTGTTGTTTAGCCCACAGCACCATCCGTGTCCCCATGGTGTGGGTGGGGAGCACCCATGGGTGCGGGTAATTAAGTATGGCTTGGATCACTGATAAAGTTCCTGGCTACATGTTAATCCTGCCTTTCACCAGAAGACTTCCAGGTGACTGGTGACAGTCAATTAAAACAATGCAGCCGCATTAAAACGACACAAACTTGAAGACGGCAGAGATTAAAACAATAGTTAAAAACAACCAGTTGGACACTTAGAGCAGCTTCCAACACATTTAATACACTCCGCCAAACGGCTTTCCCCAGAAGGGAGGTTTTGCCAATGCAGTGTTTGGGGCGATGGAAGCACTGGGCTGCCTCCCTCGGGAGGGAGGGGCAGAGCCTCTTGCGGTCAAGGGAAAGCCCCCCCCAAAAAAACAGGGTTGCTCATGGGGGGCATGGGGTCCCTTTAGCTCAGGTAGGAGATCAGGGGAGGGGGTCATTCTGATATCCTTGTCCCAAACTGAACGGACCTTTGAAGGTCTCTTTCGCCAGTGCTTTGAACTGGGAGAGGGCAAGCTGGGAACTGGGGCAAGAGCGCTGCATCTTCTGGAGAGGCAGGTCCAGCTGAGCAATATGGCAGCTGCGGAAGTTTCTGAGCATTTTCCAAAGGCGGGAGCCCACATGCGATGCATCTGAGGCCTCTGTCACGATGGGCAGATCTGCCTTCACCGGGAACAGAGAGAGCTGGCGCACCAGCCTGGGCTGAGCAAAAGCACATCTGACTGTAGCCGTCAGGGCGCCAAGGACAAGCCAGACTCCAAGTGACAAGCCTGCCTTTCAAATGGGGGGGCTGCTCCCTCCCTCCCCCTCAACCCCCGCCTGGTGGGGATTGAGCTTCATTGTGTTTGGCCACATTCAGTCTGTCCAGCCGCCGCCCTGACTGTGATGGAAGAGAGAGGGTCTCCCGCTTGTCATCTCCGTATTGATGGCTCCAAATCTCCATACAACCTTTTCCCAGCGGCTTCCTGCAGATACTAAACAGCCTGAGAGACAGAACAGAGCTCCTGGGGGCCACCATGAGCTTAGGAGCCAAGGCACTGATCGGGAGGTCCTCAGCACCAGCTTCTGAAAGATAAGAGGAGCCTGATGGATCAAGCCAATGGCGTATCTAGTCCAGCATCCTGTTCTCCCAGTGGCCAACCAGGTGCCTGTAGGGAACTTGCAAGTAGGATCCGAGCGCAAGAGTTCTCTCCCCTCCTGTGGCTAGCAGCCGCTGGTAGCCCTCTCCTGGAAAGTGTCCCTGCAGGAAGAACAGGAGCCGCAGGCCCCAGATTCCACTCCCTCCATGCTCAGTTGGTGGAACTGAAGGCCACTGAGAAGTACCAGAGGATTTCCCCAGCAGGGCAAGCAAGGCTGTTTCTGTGTTGACTGTAAAGCTGGATTGGAATCTGCTCTAGATAACCTGAGGGGTCGTCCCACACTTGCACACCTGGGCCAAAAATGGAGCCAGGGACCAAACTGGTCCCACATTCAACCCCTGGGATTTCCAGGGCTGTTTTGGTTTGCCAGATGAAGTCCAGGCAAGTGATGGGGAAGTCCCTTTTGAACCCGAGACCCTGGAGAGCTGCAGGTGCCAGTCAGAGTGGAGAAGAGTGGGCCAGCCTGACCTGGGAGAAGGCAGCCTCTGATGCTGCTCACTGGAGTCCTACCTGGTCTAGCCAGGGAAGCTGGTTGCTCCCCCTTGAAGCCAGCCCTCTGGGGTGCCTGATGGGAAGGGCCTGGGGGCTGGAGCCTGTCCTCCTGGGCGCAGAGCGGGGGCCCTGAAGGAGACTTCCACCTTTCACAGGGATTTCAAGGGGCCAGAGGAGAACCGGGGGGAGGCAGTTGCTGGCCCACAAAAGGGTGTTGTAGCCCACAACTCAGAAGGCTGTGGACCCTCCTTCGTGGCCGGTTGGATGGCCAGCTGTCAGGGCTTCCTTAGCTGTGACTTCTGCCTTGCAAGGGGTCAGACTAGATGAGCCTCGTGGTCCCTTCCAGCTCCACCCTTCTAGGATTCCAGGTGGGCTGCTGTCTCAGGGAAGGATGCTGTCGCCAACCACAGGGCCAGCTGGGCCCCCCCTTGCAGTCCGTCTTGGGGCCACTCCTGGGGGTTCCCTGTTGTGCCCTTGAGGAGGAGAGGTCTGGCTCAGTCCCAGTACTGTCCTCCACTAAGAGGTGAATCCCTGAGGGCCGTTCCACTTCATACCCGCAGTCCAGATCCTTTAGGTCAGTTTGGATCTGGTCAGCGTAAGCCTCTTCCTGGTTTTGGTGTCCCTGGTGATCTGTAGGGCCAGGAGAGTCCGATGCTGCCTGTCCTCCTCTCCACCACCTGTCTGAATTGGGCTCAGCAGCTGCCTGCCTCTGTCTGGAAATCCTGTTTGGAAAGTGAAGGCAGCAAAGCCCCTGCAGCCGCCCCCCTGCCGGCATACTCCACAGAGATGGTGTGCTTTCCTGAACTGCCAGGCATAAACTGGGGAGTTACGGCAGACCCTGCAGGTGATAAGCTGGGAGTTCAAATGGCCTTGATAAATTAGGAGGCTGTACCGAAAGCAGTATATTGAAATTCAATAGAGACAAATCTTCTGGCACCACCGAAAATCAAAACAAACGCTCAGGATTCCAGGAGAGGAATCGATAGCTGGGCCAAAGGAAGGCTAAGCTCAGCCTTGGGTCTTCCTGGGCGACAGGAGCCAAGCAGGGGTCTGAGGGGAGAGGGTAGCTTCCTGGCAAGCGTCTGCCTGCAGCTGACCTGGGGGGGGGGTGTCACCCTGACAGAGGGTGGGACCAGGCACCTGTCCATCTCCTGGTGTCCTGTGGCCTCTGGTGATTCAGAGAGACTGGCAGGGGCTGCCAAGGCAGAGCCAGGGGCTTGCATGCCAAGGGCACTCCTGAGGGGCACGCTGGCGTCCTTGAATCTGTTGCTTTTGGGATTTGGGACGTTTTCTAGTGACTGTGTGAGATGGGGAGAGGCGCCCGACTGAGGCAGGGGCTAGAAAGGGAAAGCCAGGAGTGCAGCTGAGCATCCTAGAAGGGTAGAGTTGGAAGGGACCCTGGGGGTCATCCAGACCAGCCCCCTGTGATACAGGAATCTCAGCTCAAGCATCCATGACGGGGGGCCATTCAACCTCTGCTGAAAAACCCCCAAGGAAGGAGAGGCCCCCACCTCCCCCCAAGGGAGTCCGTTCCACTGCCAGCTCTCCTCATCAAAAAGCTCTTCCTGATGTTGAGTCCGAAAATCGCCCTTTAGTGCCAAATTTGCTGTAATTTAACCCTAAAGAGAGTTTTCCCTGGGGGAGGAGCGGGGCAGGGGCTTGCACCCGTGTTTTCTGGGCACATGGAAGTGAGGGGGAACCCTCAATATCCCCCGCATGCGTGCTGTGTGGAAATGGACTGCGGGAGCTGAAGAGGGGCAGCTGCCATGCTCCCCCCTCCCCAAACTCGCAGTCCTTGCCTTTTGACAGAGCAAGTGGTGTCAGGGGCCGCATCCTGACTAAGCCAGGCAGCTTTGCAGAGCCTGCCTTGCCGGTGCCTCAATGGGCTCCAGCAGCAGCAGATGCTCAAAGCAGCTTAAAGGTAACAAGGCCTTTATCTCTCCTCTTCCTAGAAAACAAAATTGAGGAATTAGTGTGGGCCACAGCCTGATAAGGCAGCAGCAGGCAGGAAGATTTACTGTGTGTGTGTGTGTGTGTGTGTATGAGGGGTGTGTGTCCTGCAGCGGCTTCTCACTGGACAGGAAGCAGGAGGGGCTGGGTCAGGACCAGAGTGGATAATTGGGGCTGGTGGAGGGGGCAGCAGGAGAGGAAGTCCTGCCATCCAGTCCAGATTAGGCCAGGGGGTGGGAGGCGAAGCTTCCCTGTTCGCTTTCTCAAGGCCAAGGGCACTGGGACCTCTTCCTGCCTCCCAGGGAACAGGCTGGTGCCCCCGTCTGAGTCCTGCCGGAAGCCCCTCTTCCCGATAGTCTCCTCTTGTGGGGCCCATCAAGCCCCCTCTGCAAGCTGCTCCAGATGCGCCAGGCAGAGCCCAGAGGAGTCTCCCGAGAGAGCTTTGGCAGAGACAGATGTGCCTGGCAAGCGAGATCTCTGTGCTCCCGCCCCAGGAGGGAGATCCATCTTCTGAGCCTTTGCCACAGGGAAGGGCCTCCCCCTCCCCCCGGGCAGTGCCAAGGCTGCGGGTGCTTCTGAGCTCCTGCCTGGTACAGATGCCCTGGCCCCCTGTGTCACGAGGATAATGAGGGCACAGGACACCTTCCACATCCGGTGCTCATGCCAGAGAGCCGCACACAAAAAAGGACATTCTGGGATCAAAACAGAAGCCAGGATTTGCTGTTTTGATCTGGGATGTGCCGCTTAAAAGGGACAGTTGGCGGGTCTGCGCTTGACCTGGCCCTCGCCTGCCCCAGGGACAAGCACGGAGGTGCCCAGAACTTTGCAGCTGGAGACGCCTGCCATCGCTGCCCCCCTGCTGGCACCAGGTGCCCGTTCTGGGAGCCTCTTGCAGGGCTTGTGTGCGCAAACACACCCAACCCCTTTTGCGCAAGGGGTGCATGAGGAATTCATCTGCAGGCGGGCGGAGCAGCGAAGGCAGGCTGGGCTGGTGGAAGGAGCTGCTCCCTTGATGTGCTGAGCTGAAAAGCAAACAGCTTCTCCCAGCCTTGAAAGGCAAACAGACCAGGAGACGGAGGGATGTGCTCAGGTGGGCAGGGGGCACAAAGAGGCAGGCGGATCTGCCATGAAATAAGGAAGCTTCTGCTTCAAGGCCCCAAATCCCAGAGGAGCCCCAGAAGCGCCTTTGGTCCACACTGCTTTTAAAAAATGGGTCTAGTAGACACAATTTGAGTCTCACGACTCATTGATTTATTTTTTGTGGTACATATTCAACGATCTCAGAGTTTGAGAGTAACACAGATGTTGCAATGGTCGTTGAAGGAGTTAGCAGCGGTTGCCCAGACCTCGTTGCTGGTTGCAAAGAGGCCCCCATAACAGTTCAAGACCCCCAAAATGTAGGTCTGCCACTGCAAAAAGGGTTGAGAGTAGGAACTCTGCAGTGCTCCCACTCCAGGAACCGGAGTCAACGGAAGCCAAGCAAAACTCTTGACCAGGAAGTGGGGGCCTTGCTCAGGATACAGCCAGGCAGGCAGGCAGGCAGGCAGGCAGGCAGAAGGGGGAACCCCAGGAGCAAATTCTCCCCATCCTGCCAGCCCCTGCCCCTGCCAACCCATTCGGAGCAGAATCCTTGAGGCCCAGAGGCCATTCACCTCTCCCAGGAAGTAAGGACATAAGCAGAGCCTCTGGATCAGGCCCAAAGGGGCCCATCTAGTCCAGCATCCTGTTCTCACTGTGGCCCAGGATTTGAGCACAAGTGTCGCTCAAGGCAAGGCTTAGCATGGCCAAGTTCCCCAATGCTCCTGTGCATTGGAGAGGCTGGTTGGCCGTGATGCGCTTCCTGAGGCATCGCCATCCATCCTCCCTCCATCCGAAGGTCACAGGACACGTTGTGCGCACTTCGCCATAACAAGAGGGAGAAAGAGGGATGGCTCCACCCCTTGGGCTCTGCCATGCCTTGCTCTACATGAGAAGAGTCTGTGCTGGATCAGGCCAGTCAGCCTCCTGTTCCCCCAGGGGCCAGACAAGAGCCCCAGAGCAGGACTCAAGAGCAACCGGGATTGAGAAGCATCGCTGCCTCCAGCTGGGGAACCCCCCCCCCCACGGTCCTCTCCTCCAGGCATTTGTCTCATCCTCTCTTAAAGCCAAGGGGGAGGGAGTTCCACAGTTTAACTCTGTGCTGTGTGAAGGAGGACTGTCTTTTATCTGTCCTGAATTGTCTTCTGCCATTTCCTCTGCTGAGATGAGAAGGGTGTGTGTGTGTGTGTGTGTGTGTGTGTGTGTGTTGGGGGTGGGGCTGCTGCAGCCCCAAGAGCCCCATTTCGCAAGTTAGAGGCTGCCGTTTGGGTCACTGAGCTGCCACCACCCCCAGCAGCTGCCCTGAGGATGTTTCCCAAAGCCACTGCAGGGAGTTTCTCAGCACATGCTCCCCCCCTTCTCTGCCTGGTCAGACTGGCCCAGGGGCAGAAGTCTGTCCATCTGCCCACCACCTCCAACAGGGACGTGAGCTGCTGCTAAACACACACCCCCAACACGCAAGCAGCCCATTAGAAATGCTCTCCTTCCCAGCCTCTCCGACACGCCTCTGTCATTCCAGCCAAACTGCCTGACAAGCTCAGCCTGTGGCTCTTCTGAGGAGGGAAGCACCCAGGGAAGGGCAGCCGTGGGGGGGGGGGTGCAGTTTAACCCTCCGGTGCACAGGCTGAAGAAAACACAGGGGGGGCTCTGCCCTCCATCACCCCCTCCCCGTGGCCCTCCCTTCCCCTGTGCTGCTGGGGGCTGTCAATCCATCGACTGGGGTACCTCTGACATTAAGAAGCCAGCCGTTAAGATGATCACATTTAGCCGTAATGGAGCACAGATTGTGTTGACATTTGGAAAGTCACCCAGCGCAGAAGCCGCCTGCCTCCTCTTTCTCTCATGCAGCAGGAACAAAGTGGAGATTGGGAAGGCTGGGCCCAAGATGGCCACGTTTTCTCCTGAAAAGTGGGGATGGTCAGCGCAGTTAGGCAGCGCAGACAGGACTGAGCTATTGGTGGCTCCAGGCTTTGTCTCGGGACAAGGCAACGTCCCATGGTCCTTTCCAAAGTCTTGCAAAGGAGGCCAATACGGCTGTTCCCCTGCGGCAGGGATGGCTGTGTGGGAAGTAGTGAGTTTGTGGTCAAGGCAAGAGCGCAATGGTGGGAGGGATGCCCCAGGCAGCACCTGAGGCGGGCAGAGGCGGAAATGGCCAAGACCTGCTTCCTGGAAGCCTCTTGGGACCCCTGCCTGCCTCTTTGGCTACTGGAGGTTTTCTCCAATGCTGCGCTCCTTGAGGTCCAGCTCTGCCCCCAGGACTGATCTTGCCACAAAGCCAAGGGCAGCTGCCTGGACCTCTTCTCCGGCCTCCAAACTCCATCTCTCTTGGTATTATTGAAATGTCAGATGTAAAAAAGGTTTCCAGAGCAAGATGAGTGTTTTTGTGTTTGTGATTTTTTTGGTCTTGTGCTGAAGATGCATTTCAGAGGGTCAGACTAAGTGACTCTTGGGGTCCCTTCCTACTCTGAAATTCCACATGGCGATCTCTCTGCTATTGCAAAGAGCCAAGATGGCTGGCTGTGAACAGGCGTGCGTTGCTTGTATGCAAACTCACCCTCCAAACACGGCTGTTGTGAACCTCCTGCTCTCACCCCCACTTCCCTCCCTCTATGGTCTGTCTCACATATGGAAGTGAGAGCTGGACCATCAAGAAGGCTGATCGCTGAAGAATTGATGCTTTTGAATTATGGTCTGGAGGAGACTCTGGAGAGTCCCGTGGACTGCAAGAAGATCAAACCTCTCCATTCTGAAGGAAATCAGCCCTGAGTTCTCCCTGGAAGGACAGATCCTGAAGCTGAGGCTCCAAGACTTTGGCCACCTCATGAGAAGAGAAGACTCCCTGGAAAAGACCCTGATGTTGGGAAAGATGGAGGGCACAAGGAGAAGGGGACGACAGAGGATGAGATGGTGGGACAGTGTTCTTGAAGCTGCCAGCATGAGTTTGACCAAACTGCGGGAGGCAGTGGAAGACAGGAGGGCCTGGCGTGCTCTGGTCCAGGGGGTCACGAAGAGTCGGACACGACTAAATGACTAAACAACAATGGTCTGTTTCAGAGTGGAAGATCCTGCAAGCAGGGACCTTTTTCTGCCTGTGTAAAAAGAAGCCGGGTGCCCTGTCTGCTGCAAGCCTTCAAGACCGGGGTGGGTGGGGCCCTTTAACCAAGCCCATCAGTGCCCCCCCTTCATCAGGGAGGGAGATGGGAATGGTGGGGCAAGGGAGGGGTGAGCCAATGTCTCCCCAGGGTCCCTCTGCCCAGCACCCAGTCCCTGTCCTTAGCACCCAGCACGCACTGGGCTCTCTTCCTGAGACTTCACAGCAAGAAGGAGGGTGTGGAGTTGGCAGTGGCACAGCTGGCTTGGTGGGCTCTCCTCCAGCCCTGGCATTGCCCCAATGCAGCCAGTCTCTGGCACCGGCTGTCCTTCAGTGTTCCCACACCCGGCAGGGCAGGAGGAGCCTGTGGACAGCAGAGGAATTACCTGAAATGAACTGATTAATCTCTTTAAATAACTGTGAACCCCCCACTCCCACCCCACCCCCAAGTTAATCTACTCTAAATGGTTGGAGAGCTATTCTTGGGCTCCAATCAATATGGGGCCGCCTGCTTTTCATATGTAATTCTCAATAATTGCAGGAGCCTTTCTGGAGAAAATGACATTGTAGAAGCAGCCGGGAGGCCAGCAGGAGGAAGACCGGGATCAATTAGCTCTCTGCTCCCTGTGCCTGTCAGGTGCACAGAGGAATTGGGGAGGGGGAGAGGAACATGGAGGCCCCTTGAGGCTGTGGCAAAGGAGGTCGGAGCACCCGGAATGGGCGTCAGGTGCCGGGGGTGAGGGAGAGATGCAGCCGGAGGGCAGCAGGGGAGGGGAGGCCGACGGGTCTGTCCCCCCAACTCCAGTTCCTGCAGACCCTCCTCTGGTGCAGCGCTCCCAAGCAAACACCTTGAGCAACAGACCTGCCCTCCTTCTGCCCAGTCGCAAATTCCATGCCCACAACTCATGCACGCAGGTGCCCAGTGCTGAATCTGGCAGCTGCGGAAGCTGAGCGTCCGTCTGACAAATGTGTTGGTTCCTGAAGTCCAGAGTAGAGGCTGGCCAGAAACAAAGGCAGGAGAGCAGCTGAGTTGAAAACCAAGCGGGGCTGGAGGATGCAGGCTGCCCACACGCCAAGCTCCAGGTGGGAAGGGGAGCTGGGCTTATTTACAACGCTGAACAGAGAACAAACGGCAGCAGGTGGATAAAACGGTCTGCCGGGTTTTAAAGGAGCAAACTGTCGCCATCAGCTCAGGCCAGCAACCTGCGTCCTCCACACAAGGGCACCGGAGACCCAGAAGGATTCTGCACCCCAAAATATCCCACCAAGCTGCTAGTCCTAAGGGTGCTTGGGCAGAGAGCGCTTGGGGAACTCGCTAAGGCAGGGGAAGGTTTGGGGCTGGCACAGCTGGTTCCCCCTCACCCCTGGTGGAGAATAAAGGGTGCCTGCTACGGACCCATGGGAGGAGCTGAGTGGGGACCAGAGAATTCTCCTTCCCAGAATCCCCCAGGGCCTGGTTGGAGGACATGAGACACCTCCAGCGAAGGAGTCTGCCACCTTCTGGGCGGGCTGCCTTGGGCACTGGCTGTTTTCCTGTGCCAAGGCTTCAGGTGCCCACTCACCATCCACCCAGCAGTTTCTGCCATCGCAGGAGGAGTCGTGGCAGCCTGATGAATCTTCTGCCTGGTGAGCTCCAGCTATTGCCCTAGTTGTGCCCCCTCCCTTGAAGCAGCTGTGCCCCCTCCCCTCCGCCGTCCTGTTGGAGCTCAGGGGGTCAAGTGGCCCCCGAGTCGTGAGCCGAGGGCACGGAGGGTGCTGGGCCAAGGCAAAGCTGCTGGCTGGCTGGCGCTGAGCGGAGAGCCATTTCTCTCTCCCCCCCCCCTCCACTGCCGGGGGGGGGGAGGGAGGGGGCCTGCCTGCGGAGAGGGAATCCTTTGCGCCTCCACCAGCCATTGTTCAGCCAGACTGTAATTTTCCAAGATGTCATTCTAATTCCGGAGGGGAAGCTTATTACTTGTGATCTCCCCATAAAGAAACTCGATGACTTACGAGGGGATGTCACTGCCTTGCCTCTCAATCCATCACACGGGGGCCGCAGGCCTGCTCTCCAGAGGGTCTGCAGGGGGGAGAGTGACACGGGGCGGGGGGGTTGCCATCTGCAGAGCTTCTGCCACGCTCCTCGTGCCTCAACGCAACATCATCGGACTGCCGGGCTCCGGCACAGATCCTGGTGCTTCTACGGCAGCCAGACGGGGCTCTGCCACAGAACAGCACCACTGCTGGGGGGAGATGGAGGCTCAGGCCTGGCTTGGAAGCAGAATGTGGCCCTGGAGCCGGGCAAGGTGAGTCACAGGTCCTGGATCCTTAAAAACACCCAGCTGGCTCCTAAGAACATGCGAAGAGTCCTGTCCCATAGTGACCAGATACCCCTAAGAACGTAGGAATCCAGATAGGCTGCCTCTGGACCTGGAGGTGAACATGCCAATGGCCCACCCAGTCCAGCATCCTATTCTCACCCACAGCAAACCACCAAGCAGGATCCGTGCACAAGAGTTCCAGCAATTAGCAACCCCCTGCAGGAGCAGGGGGCACACTGAGCCCTGCAACTCTGAGCCACCCAGCTGGGCAGCAGTTGGGCAGCCCCCCGCTTGCTGCCCACCTGCAGGAGCCACAGGGTGCCCTCTGGGGTCCTCTGGCTTGCGGCCTGGCCTCTCAGGCACACCTGTTGACACACAGCTGCAGCGAATCTGAGCGGGGCACCCGGCGCAGCTGCGGCCAAACTCCTGCACCAGGCATGCAGCTGGGACTGCGGCGACGTCGTCGTTCTCAAAGCTCTTCTTGTCTCTGCAGCTGTTTGCTAATTGGTGCTAATGTGGGGAGCTCTGCTGGGGCTGCTCCAGGGACCCCGTTAGGGGCTCCCACCCTCCCAGCCACCAATTACAGCTCTGCTTCCTCTGGTCCTGATTTCTGGGAGAAGAGAAGCAGGCAGTCTTCTTTGCCCTTGCCAAGACTGATGCCCTCACCTTCATAGGGTCATAGTTGGAAGAGGTCCAGGGTCATCTAGTCCAGCCCCCTGCATCCCTGACAGAGGACCATCCAGCCTCTGCTTCACAACCTCCAAGGAAGGAGAGTCCACCACCTTCCACTGTCCAACAGCTCTTGCCATCAGAAAGTTCTTCTTGCTGTTTAGTCGGAATCTCCTTTCCGTTGTTTTGGGCCTTCCCCTGGAACAGCGGAAGAAAAGCCTGCTCCATCTTCCCTTTGACAGCCCTTCAGACATTTGAAGATGTCTTTTGTGTCGCCTCTCAAGTCTCCTCTTCTCCAGGCTGGGCCTCCCCAGCTCCCTCGGCCGTTCCTCATAAATAAGGTTTGGCTTCCAGACCCTCCATCATCCTGGCCGCCCTCCTCTGCGCACCTTCCAGCATGTCAGTTTGCTGGAGGGGAACACCGTCTCATCAGTGACCAATGGGGGTCCATCTCTGGCGATGAAGCTGCTCTTTCCAGAGGAGCAGGACTTCAGGGCAGGCGATGGACCAGTTATCTGGACAGAGGCACCTCTCCCTCTCAGAACCACCATCTTGCCAGGAGTGGGAAGGAGCATGGAGAGGCATTAAGCAGCACTGATGCTCAAAGCAGCTCTTCAGCCTTGCGGTGACCCTCCGAGATACTGGAGACTTGGGGGACGTGGAAGGGGGGGAACTGATGTGGACTTCTCACAGCCAAGGCAATGGGGCCCACAACAGACAGCTTGCTCTTATGCTCCTCTATGCAGGGGGGCAGGATGGGGGGCCTTGGAAGAGCCCTTACCTGGGAGGAGGGAGAAAAGAAAGGACTTCATTCCACCGCGTGTAGTTTAGCCATGGAACTCCCCCTATAGGAGGAAGAGATGGCTTTCCAAGGGGATCAGCTTAGCCATCTTGGCTCAGCTCTGCCTCCACAGTCAGGGACAGCCATGCTTCTCAAATCGGCTTCGGAAATCAGCTGCTGGAAATCCCAGGAAGGGAGAGTTGCTCTTGTGCTCCCGCTCTGCTTGTGGGTTTCGCTTGGTGAGAATGGGAGGCTGGGCTGGATGATAGACCATTGGCCTCACCCAGCAGGACCTTCTTAGGGTCTTAGAGTCACAGAATCACAGAATTGTAGGGCTGGACGTGTTAAGGAAAAAATCCTGGGGTATGGTACCCCTGGGGGTCATCTAGTCCAACCCCTGCAACACAGGAATCCCATTGGACAGATGGCTGATTCTCTGCTTTAAAACCTTCAGTGACTATGCCAAATTGGGAAAAACTGGGAAAATCCAGAACCAGCAGGACCAGACTTTTCTGAAAGACTGGAACAAATTTTTGTTATACTTGAAAGACAGTTGCAAACAATTAACATCGCTAGTAGGGTTACAAGAAGTTTTGTAAGGTTAAAACTATTGCTTATTACATTATAGTTAATTTAGTAGTTACCCGAGATTGTGATTTAATAGTAATAAGAAATACAGGGAAATGCAGTCTCCAGAGAATCTCTGCTGGGGGGGGGCCCTTGCTCACCTGCCCAGGCTGCTGCCTCTCCTGCTGCCCATGCATTAGTCTCCTGGCGGGCTGGGGGGGGGTGCACTTCCATTAAATAAAAGGCAGGAAGACCCCCCCCCCAAAAGAACCAAGCTTTTTGTGATGAGTGATGACCAGCCATCCAGCTGAATCACCCAAACAGTAACGGCAGCCACTTACACCACATTTGCATATTTGTTTAATATAAAATTATGGCTGTTCAAAGGCCGATAATTAATTGCCCGCCACATCTCTCCCCCCTCCCCTCCCCTCCCAAGCTCTTTTCCTGCTTACTCAGCACAATCCCGCCCCCGCCCCCCCACTGCCAGGTCCCTTTTCCGTGGGGCTGCGCAGAGCGATAAATATGCGCTTATTGTGTGTGTGTTGCGTCGGCTGCTGGTGTCAGGAGGAATAATCATGGCCAGCCCCGCAGAAAGCAGACATATTTATGCCTGGACCGGGGGCCATGGCCACGATTTATGGCCACCGAGGTGTCCCAAGAGAGGGCTGTGTGGCCTTTGCAGTCATGAGGGAGCTGGCCTTGGGGGGGACGTGAGCTTGGTGGGAAGTCGCCAAGCCAAGAGCATGGCAGCAGGGGGAACAGGGCAACCCCAAATACTATAGAACCACAGAATTGCAGAGTTGCACCCATCTCTTCCAAGCGCCTGCAATCTAAATGTGGGTGGTCAGTTGCTGGAGGGGCAGAAAGGGCAGGGGGGGAGGCAGGGCCCAGGGAGCATTAGGCAGGTGGGTGGGGTTCTTACCAGAATTTATGCAAAGGTTGGGGGGGGGGGATCAACACAATCTCTCCTGCATCTGTCCCCACAATATCCGCCCTCCCTTCCCCACAGGTGGGCAGGGTGGGTGGCACCGAGCGGGGCTCACCTGGGTGGATGCCACCTACCTGCTTAAGCCGGCCTTTGACCCACCCTTGGCCAGGGAGGACAATGGACGGCCGGCCGGGGGTGGGCCTAAGGCCAAAAGAAAAGAGGATGACTCCGGTGCTCAAGCCTCTTTTACTGTTCTTCCTTTATCACATAGAAGAAGAAGAAGAAGAGTTTGGATTTGATATCCCGCTTTATCACTACTCGAAGGAGTCTCAAAGGGGCTCACAACCTCCTTTCCTTTCCTCCCCAACAACAAACACTCTGTGAGGTGAATGGGGCTGAGAGACTTCAAAGAAGTGTGACCGGCCCAAGGTCACCCAGCAGCTGCAGGTGGAGGAGCGGGGAAGCGAACCCGGTTCCCCAGATTACGAGTCTATCGCTCTTAACCACTACACCATTCAAAGGGCCTCCACTACACATTACCAGTTGCGACAATTCACTGATAGATAGATCTATCTATGTACTGGCTCAATGGGAAAACTTTCAGATTTCTGCCATTCCAACTTTGTTCTGCTCAGGGGAAAGATGGCTACTGAAGGGGGGACTTGGGACACGAGGAAAGGCAGCCACAATCCCCCAAACCTGAGAACAGCCTCTTGCGCAGGAGATAATCACTGGCATCCTGGCAGATGGGTACCAGGCAGGGAGCCATCCCACAGACAATGGCAAACCGTCCAGAAATGGTCAGGACAAAGGAGGGTGATTACCTTGACCAGGAAGACAGGAACTTGTAAATGTTTTCCTTTGTATCACTTGATAGATTCAGGGAGGTAGCCATGTTGGCCTGATGCAGCTGAATATATGCAGGTTTTGGTGTCCTCGGGTGTCTTCCCGTGTAAAAGTTGGGGTGTCTAGGCGACGTTTCGACGAGGTCTCACTCGTCATCTTCAGGCTGGTGCTTTCGGCTTCTTGTTACTGGAACAGAGCAGGATCTCAGTGTTTGAGTTCCTATAAATACTGTTGAGGAGGTGTGGTGTATAGCCTCCAGTGTTCTGGGCAGAGAGGAAGTTCCCAGGCTAGTGTGCCTTTTCTTCTTTTGTTCCTTAATTGCTTGAGGGATATCTTGAGTGATTTCTTGAGTGATATCCTGAGTACCACTTAGGTGGGTCATTAGGTGTGGATTAGTTGCTAAAGCCTTTGTGTCTTGACCTCTTGAACTTTGTGAAGAGTTTTTCTGAGAAGATGGATGTACTGCACTTAGTTGTGCTCTGGCTTGGCTTCGTGTATAGGGGCGAGCTGTGGTTTTGTGGCCTGTGCCGGGATTGCAGGGGGGTGCAGCATCCGGAGGTGCCACCATGGTTTGGCTACTGGATGGTGTCTGTAATTTATCTGTGGGGAGGGTCTGGGTTTGGGTCTGGTGTGGTTGATTGGTGATGGCGTTATGTGTGCCTCTGGATCTGGTGTCAGTTTTTGTGGGGAGGGCTAATTTCCAGATGTCTGGCAAGCGGGATGTGTCGTCACGCTTGTTCATGTTGTGAGGGTGTTTCTCTATCTCGATGGCTTCCATGATTATTCTCTTGTGGTGATGTTCCATGTTAGAGAGCAATTTGGAATCTGCAAAATTAATTTCGTGTCCTGTTTCTTTCATGTGTTGGAAAAGAGAGGAAGTTTTTTCTTCTTTTTTGACGGCATTCTTGTGTTCTGCGATACGTGCATTTATTCGTCTGTTTGTTTGTCCAATGTACGTGGCTGGGCAGACTTTGCAGGGTATTTCATAGACCCCTTGGTTCTCCAACTGGATTTTATCCTTGGGGTTTCTGAGGATATTGGCTATTTTTTGGTTGGCGCAAAAGGCTGTTTTGATATTGTGTTTTTGGAGGATTTTGCTAATTTTATCTGTAGTGCCCTTGATATAAGGAAGGAGGGCCATGCCATTGTTTTCTTCTGTGTCTTGGTTTTTGGGGGGTGTTTCTTTTTGGATTAGCTTCGTAACCCTGTTTTGCTGGTATCCATTGGCAATATATATATATATATATATATATATATATATATATATATATATATATATCCAGTAGTTGGTCACTAAGGTGCTACTGGACAATTTTTTAATTTATTTAGATCACTTGATAGGTGTGAGGTGGAGGTCGAGAGAGGGATGGGGACAAACATGACACTCAGGTTTCTGTCACCAGACCCTCCCAGTTTGTGATGTATGGATGATGTATGTGTGATGCTACGCTGGGGTGCTGTGGGTAAAAAAGGGAAAACTTATAAAAAAGGGGAGCCATCCTTTGTTCTGGGCTTCTTCCTGCTTCTTCCATGGGGTGGGTGGAAGTCCTGTTGCAACAGTCTTTGAATAAAGACCAGGCCCACAGGCTGCTGTTTTGCTCCTATTTCTTGGCTGGTGTTTTCGTTTGGCAATCCATGTGAGCCCAGGAAATTCCCTTTAACAGGGTGCAGCCCTGCAAGATCTGCCACGCATGATTCTGCTGATGAGGCCAAGGACCCTCCTGGGTCAGCATCCTGTTCTCACAGGAGCCAACCAGATGCCAAATCGCAACCACAGGTGGCTCAAATCAGAATTTGAGCACAGGAGCCCCTCTCCTCCTGCAGTTTCCAGAAACCGGAATTCAGAAGCAGTGCTGCCACCAATGCGCTTCTCTTGTCAGGTGTCTGAGAACCTCTGGCCTCCTTGAGGCTGACCTGCACACCTGGACTAAGTCTGGGCAGAGCAACAGCTCCAGGTGTGTGAGAGCCTACCTGTGTCTCTGGAGGCTGCAGGCTGGTGATCTCTCAGCAGAAGGGGCAGATCTTGGGGCCTGATCCCGACATGGACTCAAGATGGCACATCTGGGCCCAGTGCAAAGGGGTGAGGCTGGTACTGCCACCCCTGTCTGTGTGCCATGGATGGGAAGGTCAGGCTTTCAGCGGATGAGGTCATTTATTTGGGGAAAAGAGGACCAGGACCACTGAGGCCTGTCTCTGCCTGCCTTGCAGCTGCAAGGGCAACTCTAGATGATGCTTTCAGGTATATATTGCCTTAATCTGAAAGCATTTAGCACTTCAAGCAAACCAAACTGTATTATTCTTCAGGGGACTGCAGAGCAGAGTAATGGTCTGTGAAGCCGCCATTCAAATTGCGCTCTTTGCATTGAGCCAGAGGAGCCATTTCCCAGGGATGGGGGGGGGGGGGAGAGATGCTCCCCCACAGGCAACAAGCTGCCCTTGTCCCATCTCATTCTCCTCCCTGAGTTCCTTCAAGTTTGCCCCCCCCCCCAGTGTAGTCAGGCAGTTGTGTTAGGACCCTGCAAGCGAAGCAGGGGGTGGCTGAGTGCTCCCCACCTTGGCTCTTGCTGGCCCCCCTCTGTGGCAGGGGCCTCTCAGGATGGGCAGGGGCAAAAAGGACACGCCAGTTGCAGAAGGGGGGGAGGCAGGGAAAGAGGAGAGGATACCTAGCATGGAGAAAGTGAGCAGAGAAATAATTTCTTCCCTCCCTCGTAACTCTAGAACTCACGAAGCTGGATGTTGAAAGATTCGGGACAGATAAAATTCAAGCAGTGCAGACTTCAACTGTGGAACTCCCTCCCACAGGAGGCAATGATGGCCATGAACATGGATGGTTTTAAAAGAGGATTCAGCAAATTCATGGAGAAGGAGAGGGCTCTCGATGGCGACCAGGCAGGCAGGCTCTGCCCTGCCAGTCAGAGGCCGTAAATGCTGCTGAATCCCAGGGGCTGGAAACCCCAGGAGGGGAGAGGGCTCTTGCGCTCAGATCCTGCTCGCAGGCTTCCCTTGGGGCACCTGGTTGGCCACTGTGGGAACAGGATGCTAGAGGGACGGGGTGGGTCTTTTGACTTGACCCAGCTGCAGCCAGCTGCCCTTCTGATGTCCTCCCAGGGGGCCCCTCTGCCCTCTCTCCTGTTACTGCTTTGGACTGGCAACCCAGGGCCACCTCCTCCTCCTCCGCTGCTGCTTCGTAAGGCCCAGTGCGACCCTCTGAGATGCCCCCAGTGTTGGGCAACCCGCCTGTGGCTCCCTGTGTCCTGCATCTAAACTCTCCACTCTTTCAGAACTTGCATGCTTGGACCCCTTTCCTCACAAGGCAGGGAACTTCTGGATTTATTTTATTAAATTTATATTTCACCCCCTTCTTCCCAAGGGAGCCCAGGGCAGCAAGCAGCAAGCCTCTTAAAAACCAGTTCCAGGGAAGATGCAGGTGGGAAAGATCTCCACTTGAAAGGCTGTTTGGAAGAGGAAGGTCTTCCATCTGATAAGAGAGGAGACAAGCCTGCTGTAAACCGTCTCTGCTTGCTCTTTGGCTAAGGGGTCAGGCAGCTTCTGGTCTTTAGAAGTTGTGACACATCTTTGTTCTGGGTCCCCACTTCCTTGCAACAGAAAATAAAGATCTTTTTGGTGTTAAAAAGGCAGCAGAGGCGGCTCCAGGGGCAGCCATTGTGTAGAAAGAAGCTCCTGATAAGATGGTATCTCTCCTTAAAAGGGTTGTTGGAAGAGGAAAGCACAACAGAGATGGAGCCGGCCTGATATTCAAGGAGAGGACTCCAAAGGGTTGAGGTCACCACCCCTATTGTGTAAAATTGGCCTCCTGAGAAGATAGCACAAGCTGCGATCACTTCTGTAGGTGGGGGGGGGGAGACAACCTTTCAGGTCTCCTGGCCCCCAGGTCTAGAGGGCTTTAATGTGTGTTTCTGTGTACAATAGCAAGGGGGGAGCTGCACACACAGAGAGAGGGACATTCACACCTGCAATCCATGAAGGGCCAGAGCTCAGTGGTGGAGCATCTGCCTCCGAAGAATCACAGAATTGCAGAGTTGGAAGGAAGATGTTGCCCAATGTGGGGCTCAAACCCACAACCTTGAGATTAAGAGTCTCATGCTCTACTGACAGGTCCCACGTTCAGTCCCTGCTGGAAGAGACTCCTGCCTGGAATCCTGGAGAGCCACTGCTGCCAGTCTGCTTTTGGTGTGTCCCCCCCCCCCCCGCCCCCAGTTTGCAATGGCCACGGGCAAGGAGAGCTTGTTCTGCCCCTTGTGTTGCTCAGCTGTGAGGGGTCCTTTGTGGCTTCCCTGGTGGCAGAAGGCAACATCCTGCAACAGCCTAGGCATGAGATGCTAGAAGGCTCAGAAATTGCTCTCTCTGGAAGAAGGAGGCAAGACATGGTGGAGGCGAGAGAAGGATTGGGAAGCAGAGAGAGAGGGGCTGTTTCCCTCCGCAAAAAAGGGACCTGGGCCTGAGGGGATATTGGCAGTTTCCGAATGCCAGAGACAGAGGCCGGCTGGCTGCTCGCTCTCTCAGGGCTCCTTTTCCCAAAAGCATGAGAAGAGCCTCTTGGATCAGCCCAGTGGTCCATCTGGTCCAGCCTCCTCCTCTCACAGTGGCCAGCCAGGTGCCCCAAGCAGAACACAAGCACAGAGCCCTCTCCCCTCCTGGAGTTTCCTGCCAGGGGTGTAGTAGGGGGGGAGCAGGGAGGCCATGGTTCCAGGTTGCGCCCCCATAGCAGGCACGGAGTCCTGGCAGCTGAGGAGCAGCAGCAGGCGGGGTGGTCTAGTGGTCAGGTGGGTGGAGGCAGCAGGCGAGGAGCTTGTTGAAGGCGGGCTCCCTTCACCCTCCACATGGGCTCCACTCATCATCCCCCCCCCCCGGTCGCACATTCCCAATTCAGCTGCTCAGTTCACCAGGGAGGCGCAAGACTTGCCCCGTCCCGGGTGCCAGCAATCCAGGCTATGCCACTGTTACCAGCAACTGCAAGCCTTGCCGCCTCTGAATGTGGAGGCAGAGCAGAGAATCCTGGCTAGGAGCCAGTCTCGCCTCCTCCTTGGATTTGCCTAATCCTCATTTAAAGCCATCCAAGTCAGTGGCCATCACGGTCTCCTGTGGGAGGGAGTTCCATAGTTTAACTCTGTGCTTTGTGAAGAAGGCCTTCCTTTTACCTGTCCTGAATCTTCTAATATTCAGCTTCTTTGGGTGTCCACAATTCATAGTATTATAAAAGAGGGAGAAAACCTTTCCACTTTCTCCATTCCCTACAACATTTTATAAACCTCCATCAGACTCTCCCTTCCCTTTTCTTTAAAGCGAAAAGTCCCAAACGCTCTAACCTTTTTTTATGGGGGGGTCGCTCCCCCCTGCCCCACGATCATTTTAGTGGCCCTTTTCTGACCCTTTCCCTTTTTGAGGCGAAGGGACCAGAACTGTCCACAGCCCCCATAATTTGTATAATGGCATTCTGACGCGGAATGAGTTGAGAACAATGCTTCCTTCCTCTCTTCTGAGGAGATGGAGAGAGCAGAGTGTGTTTGCTGCTGCTGTGCCAGGAACCCGGCAGTCCTTTCCTGGGGCTCCTCCTGCCCAGCTGCTCCTGGGATCCAAATTCTGCACCTCCCCCCTGACCTCAGAGCCGTCCTTCCTTCTGCCCTGTGAGCAGGAGCGAAGCCCCCTCTGTCCTTGGAGTCAGATGCCCCCAAGGTTTGCCGCTGACCCTCTTCTGGAGCCTCTGGGAAGTTCTCTTGCTCCGGCATCTGCCTTGCAGTCACTTGAGCGAGGCTGGGGGGCTCTTCAGCCATCATTTCACGGCGGGAGGCTTGGCAATTATTTCTTGAGCTGATTAGGGCTGATTAATACCCTACCACCCACCAGCCACACAAGTGGGGTGAGGCGGAGGGTAGAGGAAGGGAAGGCAAGGGCCCCGGGGAGCTCTCCTGCACCTGCCGGCAGGGCCTCCCCCCACCCCCGGAGCCCAGGCCCTTTGGGGTGAGGACGGCTTCACAGCTTCTCCTTTCTGGCCGCCACACTTTCCTCCTCCTCCTCCTCCTCCTGGACCACCAAGGGGAACCCAAGAACTGGGCTCTGACCCCTTCAGGAACACACGCTTAGCATCACTTTCAAAGAATGACAGAACTGCAGAGTTGGAGGGGACCCCAAGGATCATCTAGTCCAGGGACGGCCAACTTTCAAGAGACTGTGATCTACTCACACAATTAAAAACTGGCAGTGATCTACCCCTTTTGAGGGGGGTTCAGGTCAAAGTTACTGAGTCTTTTTAGGGAGGAAAATCCCGTTTTTTGTGGGTGGGATCAAGGTGAATGAATAAATAAAAAAAGTCACTCACCCAGAGATCACTAATGAAACAGTCAGCCTTGCAAAGAGACCTCCATCTTCCGGTATAGCAATTTAGAGGGGGGGGGGGCGCAGATGGAAGAGCCGGCGATTGACTGCAATCTACCAAAACCTCCCAGTAGATTGCAATTGACCTGTTGGACATCCCTGATATGCAGTTGTCCCATATGGGGATCAAACCAGATCAGTTCTATGTGATCTGGCTCTCCGCAGTCTTTGATACAAGAGGCTGGGATGGGCATCCTCCTTTGCTTCCCGTTGGTGCAGCCGATGGAGCTTCCTGCCGAAATCCAAACGGCATACCTGCTCCTTCAGATAAAGTGCCGCTCTGTCATGAGCATAGAAGCTGCTGGGCCCAAGAACGGCTCAGCCACAGTTGTGTCTCCCCGGATTCAGCTTCCTGGCCCTCATCCAGCACACCAGGCAGTGGTCCAGGGTCTGTGCAGCCACGCTTAATTCAGATGTAAGAGAGAAATAGAGTTGTGGCTCATCAGCGTGCTGGTGACACCCAGCCACAAAGCCCCTAAAAGGACAGCTCCCAGTAGCTTCCTAGAGATGTTAAGCAGTGCTGGAGACAAGGCGGTCCTCTGTGCCCCCTCCCATGGCACAGTTGCCATGAGAGGCTCTCTGAAATCGGAACCACTGCAGCCCCCAGTCCCCAATTCATGGAGCCGCTCCAGGCAGATTCAGCAACTGATGGTGCCCAAAGCTGCTGAGAAAGTGAGGAAGAGCAACAGGGTGGCCCTGCCTGCACTCCTCTCCTGCTCAAGGCCATCCATGAAAGCAGCCAAGGCTGACCCAGTTCCCAAATAGGGCCTGAACCGAGGTTGGAGCATCAGCTCCCCCAGAAGTGCCTGCAATTGCGCCACCATCGTCCTCTCAAGCATCCTGCTGCGCTGCCAATACAGCAGTTCTTTCCAAGGATATCAGGACAAAAGGAAGGAGGAGGTGGAAGGGGAACCAAAACAGTTTTATTAACAAATAAACAGCAGGCATGCAAAGCATAACATAAAACATACCCGACAGGGGCAACCCAATCTCCCCTTCAGCTGCCCGGAGCCCCAGCAAGAGCAGCAGGAGAAAGACCCCGACCGTCGGTCTCCCAGCATCGGGTCCTTTGATCTGGGTCCCTCCCACCTATGGCTTTTATAGCCTGCCTTGATGGAATCCAGTTCACCTGGCATGACTCATGAGGAGCCCAGGACCCTGAGATGGAACTAATACAGAGCGGCTGAGAGTCTCCCACGACCTGCAGCCGGGCATCCAGCCAGCACCTGCAAGAACCCAGAAGAACCCAGGAAACTCCCGACAGGTGTGTGAAACACCAGAATCAAACTGGGGGTGTTCAAGGGAAAGGGACATGCCACCTAACTCCTCAAAATACAATTGTCTTCTGCATTTCCACTACACCTGCCCAAGGAGAGGGGGATGAATGATGGGGGGGGGGAGTTGAGAAATGTCTCTGGGTTCAGGGTGGACTTATTCAGGAGCAGACCCCCCCCTGACAGGAACTGCTCTGCTGGAGAGCCATAAGAACACCAGGAGAGCCTCTGTTGGATCAGGGCCAATGGCCCATCCTGTTCTCACCATGGGAAATCTGCACAGGGGAGCAACTCTCCCCTCCTGAGGTTTCCAGCAACTAGTAAGAAAGTTAGCAAGCTCTTTTGGCCATGCACTTTTTATTAATACCCTGCAGGCCTCCCTCAGGGCCTTGACAGGAAAAGTGGGGCAGCAATTACTAGAGGTATGGAGGAGCCGGTGGGGAGGGCGAGAGCAGAGCCTCCCTCCCTCCCTGGCAGGTGGGGGGCTCTTGGGGCCAGCGGGGGGGGGGGGCTGGCTCCACGGCTGCTGCTTTTATGCTTCGCCAACCTCCCTGCCGCCTCCTCCCTCCTGGGAAGCAGCAGCAGCAACCCCCACCTGCCAGGAAGCAGGTAACATCTCAGATCCACCCTGCGCACGGCAAACGGCTTCTGGAGAAAACACACACACACATAAAAGAGTGTCTCAAAAGCCACATGCTTGTAAAGCCCTCGTTCCCATGGAAACCTATTGTCAATAAGGCTAAACAATTTTTCTTTTTCCATACAAAAATGCCGCAACGTACATATTGCCTGGAAGCAGCTCAAAAAACATTCAAGGTAAGAATCCCGAGGAACTTGTGGAAAAATATTCTGATTCTGGGGTGAGGCTACTCAACAGCCCTGCTTGCAGGTCTATGCAGTCAGTAAAAGAAGGAAGTTCCAGCCAAGTAATTTGGAGCAAAACAGCAGTCAGTAGACCATGATCTTTATTGCTGAGCAACAGGTCCCCAAGGGAGTAAGAACCCCAGCATGGGGTGACCTCCTCTGTTAAAACTTCCCCAAATCACCCAGAATACAGTTTGCACAGCATCACTGATACATCATTGCTACATCCCTGACATGTCACAAAAGGGGAGGGGTAGACAGGGGTTACACTAGTTCAACCTTGGCAAACATGTCCAGACACCTCTCTCAACACCTCTCAAGTACCTCTCACCAAAGAAAAATAGAACTCTTTACATATCCTTGTCCTGGAGCAAGTCTGGGGATGAGCTCTTGGGATTTTATGGTCAGCTATCAGCTCAGCGATTGCCACCCTTGGGCACTCCCTGGGTGGGGTGTTGTGTATGTCACCTCAGGCTTGAGGGATTATGGCAGGAGAGAAAGGTAAAGGAGTCCTTTCCTCTAAGGCTAAAATGGCGTTGGAATGAAGAGAATTGGTCAAACTACTGATTTTATATGAATTTATAAAGCTAGGTATCTTTCCTGAGCTGTCAAGTCGAAAGGATACATTCAAGCATAATATTGTAACATTGTAGCAGATGAAGGTGATGGACTATATGGAACTGGCGGAAATGACCGGCAGAATCCGAGACCAGGGAGAAGAGTCGGTGGAAGAAGATTGGAAGAAATTTAAAGACTATCTACAGAAATACTGCAAAATTAATGAATGTTAGAATGATGTTGGATTGAAGTTAAGTGGTTTTTAGCAGTAATGTTATAAAGGAATGTGCAAAAATGGATTGTTAACAGGTGATAATCTAAAGTTATAATATATTAAGATTAAAGACTAGGATAAAAACAAAGAGGGAAAGGATTTGCTGAACTAACTAATTGAACTGGAATACAAAAAAGGGAGGTGCGAGGAGGTCTGGGGAACAAGCAAATGAAAGATAAGATACGGAAAGATTGAATTGTTTTTAACTGTTTTTACTTTGTATTTTTTCTTTTTCTTTTTTCTTTTTGTAACATTTTGGAAACTTTAATACATATCTTTTTTAAAAAATATTGTAACATTGTAACAACTTTAAAGATTCGCCCCCCCTGTCATTTCCATAACAATGCCAAGGTGTGTCTCAGGCTGCTGCATGTCTGGGTTGGACCTCTGACCAGCCAGGCTGGGCCAAGAGAAGCTTCTGAAGAGCCTTCTATCAGACAATCATTGCAACCAAAATACTCACCCCTTTTGTTGTTGTTGAGTCATTTAGTGGTGTCCGACTCTTCGTGACCCCCTGGACCAGAGCACGCCAGGCACTCCTGTCTTCCACTGCCTCCCACAGTTTGGTCAAACTCATGCTGGTAGCTTCAAGAACACTGTCCCACCATCTCGTCCTCTGTCATCCCCATCTCCTTGTGCCCTCCATCTTTCCCAGCATCAGGGTCTTTTCCAGGGAGTCTTCTCTTCTCACGAGGTGGCCAAACTACTGGAGCCTCAGTTTCACAATCTGTCCTTCCAGTGAGCACTCAGGGCTGATTTCCTTAAGAATGGAGAGGTTGGATCTTCTTGCAGTCCATGGGACTCTCAAGAGTCTCCTCCAGCACCAGAATTCACCCCTTTTAGGGATTTCATTAAGAACCTCAGAAGAGCCTTTTGGATCAGGCCAGTGGCGCCTCCCCCTCCTCTTCTCACAGGGGCCAATCAGATGCTCCCAATGAGAAGCCTGCAAGCAGGATCCAAGCATGAGACCAACAGGCATTTGGACTATGGAGACAGAGTGTGACCATAGTGACTCCTGACCATCCATCGCCCTTCTCCTCCTCCTCCTCTGGGAATTTGTCTAATCATCTTTTAAAGCCATCTAACTAGAGGGGCCTCACTGCCTCCCGCGGGAGCAAGTGCCATAGTTTGTGCTGTGTGGAAAAAGTATTAATAATAATAATAATAATAAATTTTATTTATATCCCGCCCTCCCCAGCCAAAGCTGGGCTCAGGGCGGCTAACAACAATAAAATAGTACAGCATTCTAAAATCATTTCATTATAAAATTAATTCAAAACAAATTGATGGCAACCATTGGGCTAGAGTTCTGTGAAGATTGCCAAGGGAGGGAGTCAGGCTGAGTCCAGACCAAAGGCCTGGTGGAACAGCTCTGTCTTGCAGGCCCTGCGGAAAGATGTCAAGTCCTGCAGGGCCCTAGTCTCTTGTGACAGAGCGTTCCACCAGATTGGAGCCGCAGCCGAAAAAGCCCTGGCTCTAGTTGAGGCCAGCCTAACCTCTCTGTGGCCCGGGACCTCCAAGATGTTTTTGTTTGAAGATCGTAAGGTCCTCCGTGGGGCATACCAGGAGAGGCGGTCCCGTAAGTACGGGTGTCCTAGGCTGTATAGGGCTTTAAAGGTTAAACCAGCACCTTAAACCTGATCCTGTACTCCACCGGGAGCCAGTGCAACTGGTATAGCACTGGGTGAATGTGATTTATTTGTTTATTGTTAAACTGATATTCCACCCTTCATCCAAAGTCCTCCTTTTACCTGTCCTGAACCTCCCGACTTTCAGCTTCCTCGGATCCTCACAATTTCCAGGGAGGAAAACCTTTCTCTAGGCCTGGCAGAGTTCTATAAACCTCTGTTACCTCTCACTCACTTTTCTCTAAACCAAATAGCCCCAAACGCAGCAGTCGTTCCTCACAGGGGAGTCAGTCCCATAACAAGCCCTAAAATTCTAGCTTGGTTCAGGGTAGATCTCAAAAGACCAAGAATATTTACAAGGAGGATCAAAGTATCTCAGTTTCTTATGAAATCTAAATTCATTTTCTTCCCACTCTTCCACCTGGCATTGTCCGAAAATAGATTACAGAAGAGGAAAACAATAAAAATTCTTCGTTTGGGCCTTGTGGGTTTTCCATTTCAAAATCTACTGTCTCTCCTTTTAAAGTAAAACTTTATCACTTGCCTAATTAACTTTCTTGACAGCCCAAAACTGAAGGTCTGATGCTGTATTGATTTTTCTCGAGAACATGAATAACTAGTGGGGTGCCCAGCTGCACATCTGTAAGGCTGCAGAGATCATCTCCTGTTCTCATTTCCAAAACTACATCAATGGGAATGAGCTTAAATGGCACCAATAGCACTTTATGAGGAAACCTGAAACCTGTCAGGTTGGGTGTGAATCTGCAATAGGCACAATGGCTGGCCAGGTGGGTGAGGATTGTGAGTTTTTGAAGAGGCTGGTGGTGCCCAGGATTTCCCCCCTTAAACACGTAGAATCATAAAATTGTAGGGTTGGAATGGGACCCCGAAGGGGCATCCAGTCCCCCCCTGCAATCCAGGAATCATAGCTAAAGAATCCCTGGCAGATGGCCATCCAACCTCTGCTCAACAGCCCCCAAGGAAGGAGAGTCCAGCACCTCCCAAGGAAGACTGTTCCACTGCTGAACAGCTCTTACCATCAGAAAGTTATTCCTAATATTTAGTCAGAATCTAATTTTGTGTAATTTGAATACCAGTCATTAATTTCCCCACAGGTGCACACATCCCTTACATATCATGCTACACTCCCTCACTTCCTGTTTGGTTTATTCCTTTTGAATAGGTTATACCTCTTAATTATTCCATTTCAATTATGAGTCTCATCCCACCAGGTTTCAGTGGGATATTGTATCATATTTGCTATCCTGTATTAAGAACTCAAGCTCATCTTGCTTATTCCCCATACTCTGTGCATTAGTATAGAAATAATTGAAACAAGTTATTCCCTCCAGCTGCTTCCATCTTGCTTTTTCCTGCCCATTAGCAGGTTCCTATAGTGTGACCTCAGTTTATTGTACACCAAGGAAGTTCTGCTTCCCAGTACTTTGTGTCCCCCAGTCCTCTGAAATATTGTTGCCTTCCGCCATGGGATTCAGTTTAAAGCTCGTCAGACTCCTAGGAAACACTTTCTTTCTGATTTCTGTGAGGTGCAAACCATCTCTTGCCAGAAATCCATCTTCATGTAAGCAGAGGCCATGGTTGAAGAAGCCAAATCTTCCCCCACGAAACCATTTCCACAGCCAGTTCCTTCCTTCCAGTATTTTCCTTTCTCTTCCTGGACCATGTGCAATCGGAAGGAGAGATTAAACAACCACCTGTGCCTCCAGGACACGGCTAAGTGAAGTATTTCTCATGTCTCTGGTTCTTTGGAATCAATGCCTCTTCTTGATGCCCTGGTATTCCCTCTGAAATGTACTAATATCTCTTAACATTACTGTGTAAAATATTGGTTACGTAATGAGATGTCAAGCTACAGTTGAGCCGATTGCAGGATTTCTGCTTGCATGTTACTAAAAGATTATCATGTGTCATCATGGCAGCTGCCTCCAGACCTCTCCCTAGCCTGGCCTCTCGAGGAGCTGATTACTTAATCTTCTAGATTCCTGGAAATAAGATTTTTTTTTTCTGAAGAGCAATTACGTCTCAATCTTATAAACTGTCCATGCAGCAGTTTTTCCCTGCAAGAACAGGGTGTGTCAGCTGTCAAACCTCAGAGAAATGTTTTTATCCCTGCTCTTCTCTCTAAGTACCCAAGTGTTTGTTTTCCTCTCTGACCAGCCAAGTCCCAAAAACATTTCCTGATGATCCTGTCATATATCAAACATGAACTTTTTGTCTCTGGAGTTTCTCCACTCATGAACTTTTCTAAGATTCCTCCTTCCAAATGGGGGGGGGGAGGGGGGAAGGTCTATGTGCCTCTACCCCAAACTGCAGGGCGTTGAGATGGGCTTGCCTTCTTTCTCTTTTCCATCGGATGCTTCCTGGCTGTGTTTTCCTTGTGTAAAACCTCTTTCCCTGCACCCTGTAACCACCCAGCCCCACCCAGTCCCAATGGGCAAGTGTCCCAAGGGCAGGAGGTTGGGCAAACACTTGCCGCCACCCTGGGCACCTCGCCAGGTCTCAGATGCTGGAAGGGACCCCGTGGAAGCGGACCAGACGGCAGGAGGGGCTGGTCATTAGGACTGCTCTTCCTCCATCTACAGACATAACTGAGGTTGGGGCTGGGTTCATCTGTGGCTTTGTCTATTCATCGTTACCATTGCTAATTCTCTGGTCCTGCTATTTCAGTCCATAGGACAGAGAAACCATGTTAAACATCCATTCGACTAGGGCCTGTCTGCCAGCCGCCTCCCTTCATAATCAGCCCATCTAAAATAGAGGTGTCTCAACCAGTTGGTCGTCCAAGTGGCTCCTCTGGGTGGGGTCAAGCTCCTAGCTTGGGACTGCTGTGAGATCTGGCCCTCTCGTGGACGCTGGTGGTGCTCTGGTCTAAACCACTGAACCTCTTGGGCTTGCCAGACAGAAGGTTGGCAGTTCGAATCCCTGCAATGGGGTGAGCTCCCATTGCCCTGTCCCAGCTCCTGCCAACCTAGCAGTTTGAAAGCATGCCAGTGTGAGTAGATAAATAGGTACCGCTGCCGTGGGACGGTAAACGGTGTTTCCCTGTGCTCTGGTTTCCGTCACAGTGTCCCATTGCGCCAGAAGCATTTAGTCCTGCTGGCCACATGACCCAGAAAGCTGTCTGTGGACAAACGCCGGTTCCCTCGGCCTGAAAGCGAGATGAGTGCTGCAACCCCAGAGTCGCCTTTGACTGGACTTAACCGTCCAGGGGTCCTTTACCTTTTACCTTGACCAAGTTGTGTTGGGGCTTCAAGCCTCTCCCATCAGGACAGGGCTGCTCAAGAGTGGCTGGTTTGCGCAGTGTCCACACAACCCCATCCTTGTCAAAAGGCCACCCCATATTATTTCCTGTCTTACCATTTCTGGATTCCAACACACACACATTTTACCCAACCACAGAAACAGTAAATCTGGATGGAATGAGGGGGGAAATGGATTGGAATTTTGAAGAGGGTGACCCCCTATGGACCATGTTCAAAACTTGCACACATGAACAGCACAGTTGAGTGACCTGCAGCTGGCCTGCATGGAAGCAACCCTGTGGGACCATTAGAACATCAGAAGAGCAATGAGGCTTCCAGCAAGTGGCCTTCAGAAGTACTGCTGCCTCCAGCTGTTGAGGCAGAACACAGCCATCCTGGCCAGGAGCCATTGAAATCCCTCTGTTCCCTGAATTTGTCTAATTCTCTTCTAAAGTCATCCAGGCTGGTGGCTCTCCCTGCCTCCTGTGATGGGCTGAGGTCCCTCTTCTTCAGCGCTCTGGCTGGTGTTTTTCCCCAGCCTCGGGTGAGAGGCAGCACAAGACCCCTCCTGGGCTGAGAGAGCCTGGCTGCAGTTACTACAACCTTCCAGGCTCCTGCAACATCCAGGTGCCATTTCTGCAATGTGTTCTGTGTAGCAAGGCCGCCCCTGAAACTCCCACTGACTTTGATTACTGGCTTAGCTACCTTGTTACCTGGAGCACGCTGGTCTGAACATCGCTCAGCGGTTTTGGAAAATCTGCGCTGGCTTTCAAAGCACAGTGCGAGGTGGTTTTGATCTTCAAGGTCCCAAAGATGTTGGAGTCACATTGGTGGAAGGAGCACCTCCTTGTACATGACTCTGCTTCTTTGTAGACCCTTCCCAAGGCTCTCCTTTCTTCAGAGGATGGCTAGATGAGGAGCCAGCTGAGAGGCTTATCCATCATGGTGCCTGCTGGTTGGTAGAACAGAACCACAAGCAGGTCCCACATTGCTGTCTATTAGATGATGAGCTGAGGAGATGATAAGCTAACTGGGTTTTTCCCCTGGATTTTTATCTGTTCTGCTGCCTCTGCTGATTTTATTGGCGTCTGCTGGGTGGCTTTTCTTGTAAGCCTTTTGGATATTTTCAATAGCAAAGCAGCATACAAATATTTTAAATATTGCTTTTTTCTGCTGCCTCTGCTTGCCTCTCCTCATCTGAGACGTGCCCAATTCACTGCAGCTCCCCGCAGAGGCAGATTTAGGGGAGCTCAACCAGTTTGCCTGCACTGGGCACCAAGCCAAGAGGGGGCTTCAGGAGGTGCCTCAGCTACGGCTTGGAACAGAAGGCGAGAGGTGGGGGCGCACCAAATTTGGGTGTTGCACAGGGAGCTGCTGAAATTTGAAAGCCCAAAGTCCTCCACTGCTCCCTGAACCCGTGGCCAGTTGGTTAGAGGGCTTCTCCCCTTATTATTCCACGATGATGCCTCCATTTTCTCAGGCGCCTCTGGCTGGGACTTTGTCGAAAGCTCTTTGCAAGCCAAAACCTTCCATGTCTGCTGGACCTCCCCCACCTCCACGCCGGCTCCTCTCTCTTCGCTTATCTACACCCACACAGCCTTTGCTTCTCATTCTCCAAGGCTGCAATACACAGCTATTTCATTTTTTAACACAGCTGCAAACGGGCGAAAGGCCCGGCCAGGTGATTTCACCTGTAGGCAGGTGACTCTCCTCCCAGCTGCCCAGCCTTTCTCCAATGCTCGGAGAGCAAGCAGGTTGTTGCCCCACCAGTGTAGGGCTTGGGCTTATGCCTGATGCTGCTTTAGGGCTAAGGGGCCAAGGCTCTGGGTTTCCTTTGTCCCCTGCAAGCCTTCCTCCCCCCCCCCCCCCCCCGTGATCCCCCTGTGGCCAAGCGTCACGGCTGGCCTGCCTGCCTTGGTCCTGGAAAAGAGATGTGCTCAGGCAGTTTTTAATAGAGATGAATCCACGACAATTTCTGCGGCGTCAGCAGCTGAAGTGACAGGGAACTGTCTGGGAGCCAGCCCAGCCCTCCTTCTCACTAACATCCTGCCTTTAATTAAAATTGATAATTGTCCTCTCTCGCTTCCTTTGTGCCGCCAGATCAGAGTCACACGGCCGCGAAGAGCAGCAGCGGGAGGGGAGCCGGCCTGATCCTGCCCCGCCAATGTGCCACCCGGGCTTTGTTCTGCGCTGTTCGTGCAAAGTTTTAATTCCATCCCAAGGAGAGATTAAAGCCGAGGGAAATCCTTCCAGAGGCAGCGGCAGCAGCAGGAGGCAGGCAGGGCTGCAGCTGAGCCACTTGGCAAAGGAGACCTGGCATCCGTCTCCTGTCAGCGGAGCGAGGGCGAGGCGGGCGAGGGGGCCTGCCCTCCAAAGGCCTCCTCCAGGGCGCTGGGGCACAGCTGTCTCTGGGCCAAGAAGACAAACAGGCACCCGTGCTGCTTTCCCTGCTTGCCTCTGGCAAACGGAACATGGTGGAAATGTTTCCCCAGGCTTGGCAGGGAGGGGGGGCACACCCTGCCCTCTTGCAACCTGCCAAGGAACTGCCAAGCCTGTTTCAGCTGGTGCTGAGTTCTGAGACCTTTCTTTCTTTCTTTCTTTCTTTCTTTCTTTCTTTCTTTCTTTCTTTCTTTCTTTCTTTTTTCTTCCGTCCTTCTCCTTCCTTCCTTCCTTCCTTCCTTCCTTCCTTCCTTCCCCCAAGTCTCTAGTCCTTCTTGAACAAGAACCAGGAGACATAATGTACCAGCACTATTCTGCCCAATATGAGCCTGCAACCCGCCTCCCATTGTTCTTGACCAATAAGCGAAGTCACACTTATGAGTGACATTGAGGGAAGCAGCAATGGCTTCAGAGACCCTTCAAGGGTTACAGGGACTTCCTGGTTTAGCTGTGATTCCTGCTTTGCAGGGGTTGGACTAGATGACCCCTGGGGTCCCTTCTAACTCCACAATTCTATGGTTCATTTTGAAGCCTTGCCTTGAGGCATCCTTTGTCGAAGAGAAGCTATGGCTGCCCATAGGAAACAAGGGAGGTTTCTGGTGTATTTGTGACTGGCATCAGGCCCAGCCTGAAGAGGCCAAGAGTTCAGGCTCAGGTCTGATTTTGTGGTTTGTTCTTTCGAGTCTGTAAACCCTGTGAAAATGACTCTGCTGCTGTGACAGCGAAGGCAAGCGAAGGCCATTGTTAATGGAAGGTTGGGCGTGTGTGGTTTGCGCCACCCCTGCAGAGTAGTCCATGCTTTGCTAACTGAGCAGTGGAAATTTGTATTTTTACATTGTAAACCACCCTGTGATCCTTGGGTGAAGGGCGGTAGAGAACTGCAAGTCATTGATGGATGGATGGATCCTGAGCAATGGTCTGTTGCAGAATGAGGCCTTTTCCTATGTGGCTTCCTAGAGGAGGAGGGGGGAGGGGGGGAGCTGCCTGCCCGGCTCGCCTGCCTGAGCACAGCTTGTTCCTGTCGCTTATGAGGAGACGGAATTGGAGTGACAGTTGGGGGGGGGGTGAGCGGCTCTCCTGCTGAGACCATGAAGGGAGACGGAGGGTGGCGGCAGCTGGCAGTCCCTCGGGCCTGCTGGAATCCGGCCAAGGCTCGGCCACGTGGGTCTCTTCCTCCCTGGGGAGAAGGGAGCTGCTGCTGCTGCTGCTGCTGGGGGGTCTGCCGAGCCCCGAGGGGGCGGCCGCCGGGCTCACGATGGTCCCCGCTCCCTCCCCGCAGTCTTGGCCCGGCTCTTTCCAGCACGTGGCCCCCTGAAGAAGTCCCGGGCCGGGTCCTCCCCCCCCCCATCTCCCGCTCCCCTGAAGGGCCTGCCAGCCTCCTCCTCCCTTCCGACGGCGGCGGGCTCGCTGCCTGCGCCCTCCGCCGCTGCGCCCGTGCCGGAGCCGCCCCCTCCCTCCTGCTCCCGCCGCGCGGGCTCCCGTGTCAGGGCCGAGCTGGAAATGTCAGGCAGCGCTGCGGGCTGACGGCGGAGTGGCAGATGGACCGCGATGGATCTGTCACTTCGGATTGCGCGTCGTCGTCAAGAGGCAGCCCGAGCCGAGGTGGCAGCGCGGGGCCCGGGCGCGCCCGCCTGGCCAAGCCCGTCTGGCGCCGGGAAGGGACCAAGGAGCTGCCCCTCGGGCGGGGGTCTCTCTCTTTCTCCGACCACCTCTCCCGGGGGCTTCACGGGGGTCCCGCTCCCCAATGCCTCTCTCTGCCTGGAAGCGAGCCCTGCTCTTTCCGACGGAGCGGGCCAGGGAGCAGGTTGCGCCACCGAAAGCGGCAGCCGAAGCTCCGTCTCCCGGCACCAGCTCCTGCAGGGAGGACGCAGGATTGAGAACATAAGGAGAGCCCGCTGGATCAGGCCAGTGGCCCACCCAGTCCAGTGCCCTCCCAGATGTCTCTTTTGGGAAACCCGCAAGCAAGGTCCGAGCACCACAGCCCTCTCTTCTCCTCTGGTGTCCTGCAAGCGGTCTTCAGAAGCGTTGGCGCTTCCGACCGGGCAGGCAGAGCGCAGATATCCTCCATTAATTTGTCTCTCGCCCTTTTTGAAAGCCATCTAGGTTGGTGGCTTGGGAGGAAGTGGCCTTAGTCTCCCAGAAACTGGGGGGGGGGGAGAGGACAAGGAGGCCCCACCCAACAGAGGACGCCGGGACGAGGACCGCTCTTCTGCCCCAAACCCTCGAGTCCCTCTCGTAGTGCGGGGTCTGCTTGGATGGGCTCGAGGGGTCCCACGAAAGGAGGCGACTCCGGCTTGCCGAGCTAGCCAGACTCGTCTGCGAGGGAGGAAGGGAGGGAGGCGAGCCGGGTTTGGTTCCCCGTGGGCGCGCGGACTACGTCGGCTGCATTCCGGGCATGTCCCTCCCGTCTGCGAGCCGAGCTGCCGCCTCCGCGCCGGCCTTGGATTGGATCCCGTGTCTCCATCTCGTGCCTGGTCAGGTACAGCAACTTGGCGGCGGCTGCTGAGCTGGGCCGACCAAACACGTCCCCTCCCCTTCCAGCTTCCCTCCCCAGCACCCAAAGACCCCGGAAAGCACTGCAGGCAGGAGGGAGGCGCAGGTAGCCGCCGGCCTCGGCCTCCGACGCAGGCCCCTTCGGAGGAGACCGGCGCCTGCGGCTGGGCGAGGCGCCCTCCTTAGGATCACCGCATTGTAGAGTCGGAAGGGATCCCCAAAGGTCATCAGGCCAACCCACTGCGGTGCAAGAACCACAGCTGAAGAACCCTAGACAGGTGGCCTCCAATCTCTCCTTAAAAACCTCCATCCCTGACAACATGCCATGCGCAGCATGTTTCACCCTGGACTTCCTCCAGGTGGAAGGGGGTGCAGAAGTCTGTGGGGACTCTGCCCCCATCTCAGCCTCACTTCTCTGCTGCTCTCTGTGTGGGGCTCCCCCGGAGGCTGCGACTGGTCCAGAGTGCTGCCGCAGCCAGGTGGTGAATGGTGCTCCTTACCACCAACCCAGCACCAAGGGTTCTATCCTGGCAGCCTATTTACCGCTGAACCAGTTTTAAGATGCTTGCAGCTTACATAGCAAAGCTCTAAATAGCTCTGGAGCAGTTTCCCTGAAAGACCCCCACCCCCTTCTCTGCTCAGACCCGGGTGAGCTTTGCCAAGGCCTGGTGCCCACCATCTTGTGGTAACCTGGAGGCGGATGTTCCACTGGTGGCGCCAGTGTTGCGGAACGCTCTCCCTGCGGAAAAGCAAGAGGGGGTCCCCTCAGTCTTGGCATTCTGCCTGTTTCAACAATCTCCCGACTTGACCCTCCTGCTTTAATTATTGTTCTAACTGTTGCGTTGTTCTAATAGGCTTGTTTACCATACACCTTAATTACGGAGGTTTTAATGTTTTGATGAAATGGTTCTGCTCTGCATTTTTGTTATGCATTGCTCTATTTCTGTAATCAGTCTTATTCTCCCTATTTTGCTGTTGGCTTTTAGCGGTTTGTGAACTGCCTGGGGATTTCTTCTCTCAAGGAAGGTGCAGCATCTTCAATGTGGGGCTGCCTTTGAAGATGATTCGGGATCTGCAGCCAGGGCAGGATTTGACTGCTGACTGGAGCAAGACGGTGGGAGCACCGAACACCAGCCAGCTCTGGCACGAGGGCTGTCAGGGCTGGAGCCAGCAGCAGGTCAGCAAGAAAGCAAGAGTGCTGTCAACTCTTTAGGCAAGGGAACAGATCAGACCTAAGGGTCTCAGCAACGTTTCCTAGGAGGTCTTGCCCTGGTGAAGCAGTTGCGAGGACTGAAGGTCTCCGGCTTCCCAGTGCCCACTGGGACTCCTCCCCTCCAGGGTCTTTTCCACGCAGTCTCAGACTGTGCCTGTGCCCCCCCCCCCGTGGCTCTGCCCATTTCATTTCGGGGGGGGGGAGGGGGCGGTTCTAGAACACCAGAGGGGAAGGGAGATGGTTGCAGAAGGAGGAGGGGACTCCCTGGCCTCTTCAGTAGCCTGTCTCCACCCTGCCTCCCCTCCAGCCTCTGCTTCTGCACTGTTCTCTGCCACAGCCTCTTCCTGCTCTCTAAACCCTGTCACCACTTCTGCCACCCCCCTCCCAGCCTGTTGCCTCTTCTCCCTCTGACCACTCAGTGTTGTCCCACCACCAGTCTCCTGGCTCTGAGCCTTCTCCCCCTAGGAGTTCCCTAGGGGCTCCCCCCCCCCCTTGGTGCCTCCCGTCATTCCACCCAGCCAGTCTATGACAACTGCATTAGCTCCCACTTGGCTACTGGGCTCCCTTAAATGTGCCTATAAAGTCTTCGGTTGCGGAGGACCACAATGCCTCAAGGACCGCCTCTCCCCATAAGAACTGACCCAGATATTACAGTGTTCATCACCTGAGGCCCTTCTCCTTGTTCTTCCTCTGAGAGAGGGGTGGAAGGCCTTTTTGGTGGTGGCTCCCAGAACATGGCACGCTTCTGAAATATACTCAGAGAGAAGCCATCAGTTTCATCCAGTTTATTTCAGAGTAGTCAGATAAGAACAGTCAGTCATCGGGTGTGTGCTGGCTTTTTGGTCCCTCCAAGACCCAGGCTAGATATCCTGTAACCACACCCTAGGTCACACCTGATTTGTTGTTGTTGTTTAGTCATTTAGTTGTGTCCGCCTCTTCGTGACCCCATGGACCAGAGCATGCCAGGCTCTCCTGTCTTCCACTGCCTCCCGCAGTTTGGTCAAACTCACGCTGGTAGCTTCGAGAACACTGTCCAACCATCTCGTCCTCTGTCGTCCCCTTCTCCTTGTGCCCTCCATCTTTCCCAACATCAGGGTCTTTTCCAGGGAGTCTTCTCTTCTCAGGAGGTGGCCAAAGTCTTGGAGCCTCAGCTTCAGGATCTGTCCTTCCAGTGAGCACTCAGGGCTGATTTCCTTCAGAATGGAAAGGTTTTATCTTCTTGCAGTCCATGGGACTCTCCAAAGTCTCCTCCAGCACCAGAATTCAAAAGCATCAATTCTTCGGCGATTAGCCTTCTTTATGGTCCAGCTCTCACTTCCATACATCACTACTGGGAAAACCAGAGCTTTTACTATACGGACCTTAGTGGGCAAGGTGATGTCTCTACTTTTTAAGATGCTGTCTAGGTTTGTCATTGTTTTTCTCCCAAGAAGCAGGCGTCTTTTAATTTTGTGACTGCTGTCACCATCTGCAGTGAACATGGAGCCCAAGAAAGTAAAATCTCTCACTGTCTCCATTTCTTCCCCTTCTATTTGCCAGGAGGTGATGGGCCCAGTGGCCATGATCTTAATTTTTTTGATGTTGAGCTTCAGACCATCCGGCAAACCACTCCAGTATCCCTGCCAAGAAAACTCAATTGACAAAGACAAAGTCACACCTGATAGGCTAGTTCAAACTTCCCTTCTGGAGCCAGATTGGACGGCTCCACTGCCAATCAGATGCTACCTTCTAGAATCCTTCCTGCCTAGGATCCCAACCTCAGACACAACACTTCCATGCATGGAAGTATGCCTGGTGTTTGCCTTTAGGGTACCAGGCTAGAACATTTCTGTTTGCCATCTCCTTTGATTGTTTCTTGGGAGGATAGTGAGATATGTTTTTGGCCCTTTAGTGCACTTCTTAGAATCACAGAACTGCAGAGTTGGAAGGGGTCCCGGGGGCATCTAGTCCAACCCCCCGCAATGCAGGACTCTCAACTAGATCACACCTGGCAGATGGCCACCCAGCCTCGGCTTAAAGACCCCCAAGGAAGGAGAGTCCTTTCGTAAATATTCCTGAATGAGCATGTTTCTGCTCTGTCTTTTGTCCTTGTTTCATGCAGAGTTGTGTTGGGACATTTGTCTCTGTGTGGAAAGCAATAAATATTTTTTTTAATTGACTTTTTTCTTCTATCTGTAAAACTGCATGCCCTGCGGTCTCCTTTGTCGCCAAAAGATAATATGGCAAAAAAATAGAGCAAACCTCCTAAAACCGACATCGCCCAGAAATTGGGAGTTGGCTGCTAAAGTGTAGCATAGATGTCCAAATCCTCTTCCTCACCTCTGTTTCTTTGGGAGCAGGAATCCCTCACGAGGGAGAGGACAGTGTTCTGCTATAAATGCTGTAATCCATATTAAGCCACTGGGACAAGAGGACACAATAACTCCAAAGAACAAGAGACCAGCGGGAGCCTGTGCAGGGGAAAGAGCCAGGCAGGCTTCACCCCCCAATCCCCCCCCCCATCCATAACTTCTCCTGGTTCTTCTTTCTTTTAACCACGCTTAAGACTGAGTAGGACAGCCATTCAGACAGGAGAGTCCTCTGCAAAGGGGGACACATCCCTCCCCCCCCCCCCGCCCAGGTGATGTGGGACTCACATGGCTGCACCTGAGCTGCAGCTCTCCTCTTCCCATGACTAAGCGACCAGGTTTGCTAACAGACCAATGTTCAGGGCTGCCAGCTTTAATCCTTTCCTTCCCTCTGGACATCTGTAAGACTCTCAAATGCTTCTTGCAAGGAGCCCAGAGCAGATTAAGGAGAGGCTTTCTTAAAGATGCAGGCCTTCAGTCACAGAATCATAGCATCAAAGAATGCGTTTCCAGACCCTTGATCTTCTTGGTCGCCCTCCTCTGCACACCTTCCAGGTTGTCAATGTCCTCCTTGAATTTTAGCTCCCACAATTGGACACAGTATTCCAGGTGTGGTCTGACCAAGCCAGAATAGAGCAGGACTATGACTTCCCTTGATCTGGACACTAGACTTCGGTTGATGCAGCCTTTGAATAGCATTAGCTTCTTTTGCTGCTGCGTCACATGGTGGACTCATGTTCAGCTTGCGGTCTACCAAGATCCCAAGATCCTTTTCACATGTCCTGCTAGTAAGCCAGGTGTCCCCCATCCTATATTTGCGCATCTGGTTCTTCCTGCCTAAGTGCAGAACCTTACAATTGTCCCTATTGAAATTCATTTTGTTAGCTTGCGCCCAGTTCTCCAATCTGTTAAAGTCATTTTGAATTCTGATTCTGTCTTTCTCTGCATTAGCTACCCCTCCCCAATTGGTGTCATCTGCAAGTTGGATCAGCATCCCCTCAATTGCTTCGTTCAATTTATTTTTTAAAGACATTGAACCCAGGTATCTGAAGAAGTGTGCATGCAGATGAAAGCTTATACCCACAACAAAATTAGTTGGTCTCTAAGGTCAACACGGGTGGCACTGTGGTCTAGACTCTAAACCACAGAGCCTAGGACTTGCTGATCAGAAGGTTGGTGGTTTGAATCCCCATGATGGGCTGAGCTCCCGTTACTCGGTCCCTGCTCCTGCCAACCTAGCAGTTCAAAAGCACGTCAAGTGTAAGTAGATAAATAGGTACCGCTCCAGCGGGAAGGTAAATGGCATTTCTGTGCATTGCTCTGGTTCGCCAGAAGTGGCTTGTTGGTCATGCTGCTGGCCACATTGGTCATGCTGGCCACATTGACCTGGAAACTGTCTGCAGACAAACGGCTGCTCCCTCGGCCAGTAAAGTGAGATGAGTGCTGCAACCCGAGAGTCGTTCATGACTGGACTTAACTGTCGGGGGTCCCTTTACCTTTAAGGTTCTACTGGACATTTTTTTTATTTTTTATTTATTGAGCCCATTGTTCAGGACAGAACTCTGTGGCACCCCACTTGTCACTTTTTTCTAGTATGATGAGGAACTATTAGGGAGCACTCTTTGGGTTCGCTCATTTGAAGGAGTTGGGTATGTTTAGTCTGGAGAAGCAAAGATGAGAGGTGACCTGAGAGCCATTGGAAGATCTGGACGACGGAACAAGCTTGATTTCTGCTGCTCCAGAGGGAAGGACCCAAACCAACAGATTCATATTTTTACAAGAAATGAGATTCTGACTAAACATTAGGAAGAACTTTCTGAGGGTAGGATCCATTCAACAGCTGGACAGACTCCCTCAGAAGGCAGTGGACTCTCCTTCATTGGAAATTTTAAAGCAGAAGTTGGATGACCACCTGCCAGTGATTCTTTAGCTGAGATTCCTGCATTGCAGGGGGCTGGACTAGATGACTCGTGGGATCCCTTCCAACTCTACAGTAATATGATTACAGTGTCTCCTTTTTAAGGTGCAGAGATGAAAACTTTTCACAGAACCATCCAAGGGCATATCCAATTGAGCACTGAAGAGTGAGCTTTCTGCAGGAAAGCTGGAGGGGTGGCAAAGGCGAAACCGCTTGGACACATGCCTAGGAAGAAGGGGTCAAGCTGGAAACTTCTCAGACCCCTGTTTTCTAGACACAGACGAAGAGGAAGTGTGGCTGAGTCCCTGATCCTCAGAGGCACCTTAGTCTCTAAAGGATTGCAAGGAAGGAGGGCAGAATGCGTTTCGCTATCCTGGGGAATAGTCACTGGGACTCTTCCTTCCTCCTTTCTGCATGCGTCTAACCTATTTAAAAAGCCGTCAAAGCTGCTGGCCATTGCAGAGGATTGCGTAAACAGATCAGATGTTGCATGGCAAAATCCTCCTTTTGTTTGCCCTCTGGCAATCCGCTTCGCTTTGCCTCACCTTGAGGCCAGATTATGTGTGAGCCATCCAGGTCCTTCTGTGCGTGTTCTGGTGGCCGCTGCTCCCTCCATCATCAGAGGCAGTAAACACAGCCAAGCGGTGGTTTCTCTGGAGAGCCCTCCTCATGCGCACAGGCCCTTCTCCCGCAATATTGAGGAGCCGGTTCTTCCGGCAAATGCCTTTCCAAATCCTGTCCTTTCTTCTCCTCTGAGTGAAGTGTCTAGAAGTGCTTGGCAATCTTCCCCCCTTCTTCCTTGATGTCTGAGTGCCGTTTCTGCCTTTCTGTGACATCAGCAAATGTTTTGCAGGTTTCTCTTCTTCCCTCCTAATTCCCCCCCCCCCGAGCAATCTTCAGTGGATTCTTTGATTCCCCTGGGATCCAAAGAGGAGGACTTTGGGGCAGACAAACCCCTTCTCTCTCTCCATCCTCTTTCCCTGGCCAGGGGCGTCAGCAACCTGTTTGTTTGTTTGTTTCCTTGCTTGTTTATATGCCACCCTCTCATAAAATACCAGGGCAGCCAGAGTAGAGCAATATTAAAAATGTAATATTGCTTAAAGGGTGGCTTGAACTTTAAAACCATGCTTTCTAATGAAGACGATTCTCCACAGGTCCCTCCAAAACCAGAGGTTTCAGATCTGCTTCTGTGCTCAGGATGTTACAAAAAGATTTGGAACCTTTTTTTGGGGGGGTGTCTTTATAAAGCATCTGCAAACATTTGGTGCAGGGGTCCTACTGACATTTTCTATATCAAAGAGGCCCCGACCCCCAAGTTAATTTGGTGGTGGAAGTTGGTGAAAGCAGGGAAATGTCTTGTGCCCTCAGACACCCTCGGGAGATGGTGGCCTCTCCTTCCTTGGGGTTTTTAAGCAGAGCTTGGGTGGCCATCAGTCAGGGATTCTTTAACTCTGATTCCTGCATTGCAGGGGGTTGGACTAGATGACCCTTGGGTTTCCTTCCAGCTCTACAATTTTATGTTTCTAAGTGATAAAAAACGGCCTTGTCATGATTCAGTAGCATCGTCTTAGGAGTTTGATCTTTCTGCAGGTCAAAAAGTCTTCCTTCTTTGCTTGCACTAACTGAAGAATTTTAAATGCCAGCTTAGGGCAGCCAGGAATTAACTCCTCCAGCTCAGTAAAATGAAAAAATGGCTGGAGAGGGAGAATCTATTCTTGTGCAGCAAATATCACAGAGACTCCTTGCTCCTTGGATAGCTCCTCCTTGGCAACTCAGACCTGCGGTTTTCTTGTAAGTGGCCTTTCCTGGCTAGGAAAATTACGGTACGCAGACCATCCAGACTCTCGGGAAACACATTCAAACTTGCCTCTTTCTGCAACCCTTCTGAAATCTTTATCTCAGTTGCCTGCCTTGGATTCGAATTGATTTTATGCATGTGCTGCTATTTCAAACCATTTTTATAACTGTTTCCTCAACTTGCTTATATATACCTATATATGTGATTGTTTTAACTATGTTTATATATGTATCTGTATTATATATGCAATTCTACTGTAAATTACTTCGGGGTGACTCATGGCAACATAACAACAGCCTGCAGGATCAGGCCAATGGCCCACGAAAAGGTCTCCCATTAGCCTGTGGGAAACCAGCAAGCCTGTTTCAAGCCCAAGAGCCCTCTCCAGTTGTTGCTCCCCGTTATCTGGCATTCAGAGGTAGACTGTCCCTGAGCATGGGGGTTCTCTTATCACAGCAGACAGCCATAAGAAGAGTCCTGCAGGTGGATCAGGACCACGGCCTCTCTGGTGCAGCCTCCTGTTCTCAGAAGGGCCAGCCTGATGCCTCAAAGGGAAACCCACAGGCAGACCCTGAGCCCAAGAGCAACTCTGCCCTTCTGCCGTTTCCAGCAACTGGGATGCAGAAGCATTGCTCTTCTAGCTGGAGGCAGAACAGAGCAGAGTCACTATGGCTAGTAGCCTCCAGTAGCTTCTCCTCTATGAGAAGTGATTTATAAATGCAGTAATAATCATCACAATAACCCTAAGCAGCAGATGTTCAATGGCAGGGGTGTAACGTTCAAGTTATAGGTTTAATGCACATAACATGCTGTGTTTGAATGCACTGCATTGAAAATGCTGTAGTGAGAACTTTACCTTCGGCAAAAAGGTTCCACTCTGGCAAAAGAGTCAAGGAAGGCTTATATTTTTTCCATTCGATTGAGCTCTCTGATGACTCAACTCTGGAAGCAGAGCTGCCTAGTGGTCACAGCAGGAGGCTGAAACCTGAGAAGCCTCTGTGTGTGCTTGTTGGAGATGGCTAGTAAGAGCCAGGAGCTGAGACTGCATAGAATCAGAGAACTGTTGAGTTGGAGGGGACCCCAAGGGTCATCTAGTCCAGCCCCCTGCAATGCAGGAATCTCAGCTCCAACATCCCCGACAGGCGGCCATCCAGCCTCTGCTCTCCAAGGAAGGAGAGTCCACTAAACAGCTCTTATGGTCAGAAATTTCTTCTTGATGCAGAGATGAACAGCTTAGCTCTCCCTCTGGGACAGGGCTGGATTTAGGTTGGATGCGACCCTCAGCTCCTGAAGGTAATGGGGCCCTTGATATGTCCAGCTGTCCTTTGTCAACAACAAATTGTCGCTGTTTTTGTGTTGAATATATGCTACAGTATATGGTAATTTATGGACCTAATAGCTAAAGCCATTTTTTGTTTTTATCTTCTATTTTGGAAATGTACATCCAGTTTTTCCCCATTAAATTATTTTGGGGGGCCCAAGAGAGTGGGGCCCTAAGCTAGAGCTTGTTTAGCTTATACGTAAATCTGGCACTGTTCTGGGACCAGAGAAAGGGAAGTTTACTGAATGCCTAGAGGACTGCACCCCTTGGCTTCCTTGCACTATGTTACTTTGCTAACTTGTAACATTTATCTAATTGCCCCTAGTGCCAATGTTACAGAGGTTGGGCACACTCTCAGCAAGATGCCAGGGGCCCCCAGTGCTTACCCAGGACTGGGGAGAGTGAGGCAGGACAGAGACTGCAGTGACATTAAGATCTATGGGTCATTCACATCTCAACAACCTGAGCCTAGGATGGAGAGGCGCCCAGCTGCATGGCATCTCCAGAATGCGGGTCCTGGCTTCTCTCAGAGCTGCAGCCAGCTTGGGTCCAGGGCAGTGTTGTAATTAGGTTGGCATATAGAATTAAAGGGGAAGAGGCACACAAGGCCCTCCTCTGGGCAGCTCCGATGAATTTGGGTCTGTGGTGAAAATTAGGTGATGGAAAAGGGAGGGAGAAAGTTTAGATTTGAAGGAAGGAAAGGAAGAGTTAAAGAATTTTGGTTGCTGTGGTTTAGAGAACCCAACCCACTACCTGTGTTTCCTACTTATCCGCATGCTCTGTCCTGGTGATCCCGCGATCTCTTGACTGGTTGTTTAAGGCCGGTCTAATCGAGCTTTGCTTCCTCTGGTTAACCCCGCTGGACCTCCAGTCATTTCCAGACCCTGGGATCAATGGAGGACTGGTTATTCCTCCTGGCAAACTGCCTGGTGCACGCTGGATCACCAGTCCTTCCTCGCTCCCAGAATCTGGGTAACCAAATGCCCCTTCGAGCATCGCCATCTGTTGTAAACAAAAATCTGCCCTTTTTTCCCTTATGGGGTATCCAAGAGCCCATATAGAGTCCTTAAGTGGGTTCCCTATTGGTAGGAGAAAATAACAGAGGCCAACCAGAGAATATTGAGAAGCAAAGTGGCTAGTAAGCTTGATCTTTATTGATCTGTTGCAACAGGGTCCTCACTCACCACACACAGGAGGGAGGAGGAACCCAGAACAATGTTGTGCCAGCCCTTATATAGACATTTTAAATTCCCTGCCCTGGAGCTCAAGACCACCCCCCAGATACATCATACCTACATCACAGAAAAGGCGGTCTACAGCAGAAAACTGAGTGTGTTGTTTATCTCATCTGACAGGTTACCTGTTTAATGGTCACTTGATTGGATTGCCTGGGGAGCCTGGCCAGTCTTTTGTAATGATAAATACTTAAAACAAAAAAAATTCCTTGCAGTAGCACCTTAAAGACCAACTAAGTTAGTTCTTGGTATGAGCTTTCGTGTGCATGCACACTTCTTCAGATACCTGAAGATATCTGAAGAAGTGTGCATGCACACGAAAGCTCATACCAAGAACTAACTTAGTTGGTCTTTAAGGTGCTACTGCAAGGAATTTTTTTTTTTTGTTTTGACTATGGCAGACCAACACGGCTACCCATCTGTAACGATAAATACTTAGTTCCTGAGCCAGGTCACAGCCTCACACCCTATTCATATCTTAAATGTGCCCTTAAGACAGGATTTGTGAAGGAAAAGACAATGGGGAGGCTTTTCCTTTGACCTTGCAGAGAAAACATTCGGTCAGTTTGGGAATCAAAATGGTTTCAGGTCAGTCTTCCTGTGCTGATCTATGTACGTGCTTGGTTGGTACACTTAGGGACATTTAACATATATCTAAGACCTCAAAATTCCTATCACAGCAGCCAGCTGTGCTCTGGCTGGCAGCCTCTCCAGCCAGCAGCCAAGATGGCTCCAACCTCAGGCCCCCTCCTTCCCCAAAAAACCTCTGCTCAAAAGGACAGCATTATTCCTGTGTGACCTCAGGTCCAGTTACCTGGCATGAGCCATGGGGGGAAGGAAAGTTCTTTGCATTGTCAATGGCCCTTAATGGCTCTCGATTGTCTGCTAATGGCTCTGTACTTAGCTAGCCAGCCAAGGTAACCTTCCTTTGTACTACAGGAGGGCTCTTTCCGCCCCCAAGCAATTCCAGGCCAGGAAGTTGCCTTTTTGCACTGCTAAGGTGAAGACTTCAAACAATGGTAAAGTTCTAAAAATTATGGGTGTCTTGATTCTGGCACCCACAAGAGACAACAGTATACCCTCTCAAAAAGCGCACATCTGTCTCAGGTGTGCAAAATAACAAAAAGGTATTAGAATTCACATCATAAAAAACTGCACACAGTAGCAAACCCGACACGGACACCATTCCTTTCAAGCAAGGTTCCTTCCCAGCAGGGTCTCTGGAGGCCTCCCTCCTCCTGCTGCTGCAATTCTGCATTTCCAAACAGCTTTCAAACACACACAAGGATTAGCTGAGCAATTCTTTAAAAACCCTCAAAACAGTTTCTCTCGAACACAACACAGCATTTCAAAACCATTGTTGAGCTTGCAGGATGACTCTCTTTGCAAATCTGTTCTCAGTCCCAAGTGCAGACACTCCTGCAGTAAGCAGCCTGCTTGGGGTTTTCATCAAGCTCTAAGTTCCAGGAGCTCACACAGCTACACTGTGCAGGTTCTGGTTTGCAGCAGCTTCAGAGGCTCACCTTCTGGGGTGCCTTCCTGCAACAGTGTCCAGCTGTCTTCAAATCATGGCATAGCTTTGTGGCAGGCATGTCCAAAGTCCATTTCGGGGGCCTAACCCTGTGGCAGTTAATTTACTGGGGTCAAATCCTAAAAAAACCTCAACAATTTTGGGGTCAAATTGTCAAAAAAGTGAAACTTCAATCCTAGAAAAAGCTCAACAACTTTGGTCAAATCTGGCCCTCTTTGAAAAAAGTTTGGGCACCCCTGCTTAATGGTCACAACCAGCTGCCCCCAGTGCCCAACCCCAGTGGGCACTACCCCTTTTGGGTACAATATGTCCACCCCAGCTCCAAACTCTCCCATTGGGACCTAAAGGCCTTCCCAGTGGTGTTGCATGGGGGACACAGTTTCCCAGTGGGGACGAGCAGGCGAGTTGATTTCCCACTCACGCAACCTTAATGTCTGGCTCATCCCTTTGCAAAATCCTCAGCTGTTCCGGGGTCTGCCACTGCAATGTCACCGTCCCTCTGCCAGGCCAAGGGGCCTGGGCTGGGCCTCTGGCAGAGAGAATTCCTTGCTACCTCCAGTCCAGATCAGGGATTCCGCTGAGCCCCTCTAACCTGTGATCCTGCTAGATGCGTGATTCAGCAGCCGCAGAGAGATGGGCAGATTTGAGGCTTGTGAAATCTGGAAGCCAACCAAGTCCATCTGCCTGAACCAGGTGGGAAATATTGGCTTAGCCAGACAGGCAGAAGGCAAAGAATTAAGGAAGGTGCTGCTCTCAGAGCATATGCTCAAGCCAAGCATTTCTGATCACTCTCGCATGCCTTTTCTCAGGAAAACCCACTCCTGGTTTCCTCCAAAGGCATTCTTTCCCAGCAACCTCATTCAGAGTATGGGGCAGGAAGCTTTTTCTGTTGCTCCAACAGCTGGGAGTCTGAAGCTCTTCCTATGGCCAGAGATCTCCCAGGACATTCCAGATCTCCCAGTTCTGCTCACTCCTGGTGCGGGAGGAAACTGGCTTATGTCTTGGACCTTGTTTAGATGAGACTGGCATTGGGCGCCACACCTGAAGAAGAAGGGATGCCTGGGAGGGAGGGCTGGGCTGGGAAGGAAGCCGGCAGCCTGTTTCCCTGGCTTTTAAAGAGGACTGGAAAAATCCACGGAGGAGCTGGTGGTTGACCATGGCTTCTAGCCAGGATGGTTGCCCTTTGCCTCCACGGTCAGAGGCAGCAATGCTTCTGGAGGCCACTTGCTGGAAATCCTGCTTGTGAGAACCAGAGGCTGGGCTGGGTGGGCCATGGACCTGACCCAAGAGGCGCTTCTGATCTTCTCATTTTGGCTTTTGGTGTCTCTGAAAACAGGGCGCCAGCCTCTGCTTTGGGACTTGGGGCTGCCAAGGCATTTCTGTCCCTGTCTCTTCTCTAGCCAGTGTGGTGTAGTGGTTAAGAGCGGTAGTCTCATAATCTGGGAAACCGGGTTCGAGTCTCCGCTCCTCCACATGCAGCTGCTGGGTGACCTTGGGCTAGTCACACTTCTTTGACGTCTCTCAGCCCCACTCACCTCACAGAGTGTTTGTTGGGGGGAGGAAGGCAAAGGAGAATGTTAGCCGCTTTGAGACTCCTTAAAGGGAGTGAAAGGCAGGATATCAAATCCAAACTCTTCTTCTTCTTCTTCTAAGATTTTGCAGGAAGCTGCCTCCTGAATTCCCCTACAGAACCTCCTGCAAGTTCCAGGGATATTTTCCATTCCAGGAGCCACTTTTGCACGATTCCCTCTGTGGAGCAAAACCTCGCAGTGCAATTAACAGTGGGGGATGATTGCAGAGTGAGCAGCATGGCTCCTCTTTGCTCAGGCTCTCTTTGTAGTCCAAGGTCGCCGGCTTCTGCCAAGGACTCAGCCCCCTGTTCAGGTGTGAGGGGGGGCTCTGGAAGCAGGCGGAGAGCTGCCTTGCACAGAGAGCCACTGGCCTTGCAGTTCACGCTGCTCCCCAGACAGGCAAGAAGGGTCTCGAGGTGACTTCACTCCTCCCGCACCTCATCATCTGCTCCCGTCACTGGGAAGGATTCTGAAAGCTTCCTGCACAAGCAGAGTTTGCTGGCTTGGCAGCAGCATCCCTCTTGGTCCCCTGCTCAATGGCGCCAATGATCTGACACACCTATGCCAAGCTCTGCTGCTGCTGCTGCTCCTCCCTTTATCACCCAAGGGCTGCTTTGCTTTTTCCTCCGGCTGCCCTGCAGTGCTTCTGTCTGCATCTGTGGGGCGGAAAAGCTTCAGGGGCCAACGGGGGGGGGGGGGCATTCATTGCACCCCCAGCAGGAGTTGCGTCTGGGTTCCATGTGTGGCATGTATGAGGTGGAAGGACCATCTCCCTGACTCCAAGCTGAACATGACTCCACCGTGTGATGCAGCAGCAAACAAGCTAATGAAATTCTGGGCTGCATCACAGAAGTCTAGTTTCCAGATCAAGGGAAGTCACAGTCCTGCTCTATTCTGCCTTGGACAGGCCACACTTGGAGTCCCAGTGCCCAGTTCTGGCCACCACAGTTTAAGAAGGATGTTGACACGGTGGAAGGTGTGCAGAGGAGGGCAACCAAGATGATCAAGGGCCTGGAAACCAAGGAACGGTTGAAGGAGCTGGGTATGTTTAGTCTGGAAAAGAGGAGACTGAGAGGAGATATGAGAGCCATCTTCAGATATCTTAAGGGCTGTCACATGGAGCAAGCTTGTTTTCTCCTGCCCTGGGGGTAGGACTTGAACCAATGGATTCAAGTTACAAGAAAGGAGATTCTAGCTAAACATCAGGAAGAACTTTCCATCAGTAAGAGCTGTTTGACCATGGGGTGGAAGGTGGTGGCCTCTCCTTCCTTGGAGGTTTTTAAGCAGATGGCCATCTGTCATGGATGCCTTGGCTGAGATTCCTGCATTGCCCCTTGAGGTCCCTTCCAACTCTACAATTCTACAATACCAAGGTTCTATGATTCAGGGACACAGCTCAGATCTGA